>NC_139034.1:0-745333 GCF_964662115.1 Mustela nivalis
AGGGGATGGGGAGTTAAAATTTTTAATAGGAAGATCAGGGTAGTTACAATGAAGCTGACAATTGAACAAAGGTATGGAAAGGTGATGAATTTGCGCAGAACTATCAGCAATAAGGTCACTCCAGACAAAGGAATTGGCTATCTTGAAGGCCATAAGGTTGGATCATGCCTGGCATATCTGAGGAATAGCAAGGAGGCCACTGTGAGTGACTGAAGAGTAGCAGGGAAAGAGGTCACAGAGGTTAAATGAGTGGCTAGATCATGTAAAAGCTTAGAAGTCATTGTAAAACTCTGGCTTTTATATTTGGAAACTTACTGTGTGATAGAATTTCTGCTAATAACTGAGAGTTCAATTGTCCATAAAATTTCAAGGACTCTTATTCTAGTAAGACAGAATGAAGAGAAAGAGTTCATATTTTCACATGGTGTAACAAATGCTCAGAGATGCAAGTGTAGGAAGCTATAGGATCACAGAAGAAGGCACTAAAATCACACCAATATATTTGATGACTGTGACTATATATAAATTTGTATTTTCTAGATTTTTTATAGTCATGGAATCACACTGTATATACTATTCATTGCCTGGCTTTTCTTTTCTCAGCATCATTACTTTGAGAATCTCCAATTGTAAATAGTTCATTTTGATGTTGAATAGTAATCTCTTTAATGAATAGATCATAATTTTTCTTTGCTCTATGGATGGACATTGATGAACATTTCCACTGTTTTCAATTCTTAAAAATAAAGCTGCTATGAAATTCATATACAAGTCCCTGTATGAACATAGGGCTTGTTTCTCTTGGTTAAATGCCTAGAAGTAAAATGGCTATTTTTGTAACTGCAACATATTTTGCATTTAAAAAAATTTTCAAACTATTTTCCAAAGTGGTTGTATCATGATATATGCCAACAACAGTTTAGATTTTTTGTTGCTTCTCAATCTAGCTCAGACCAAGTACAATTAGCCTTTATAATTTTAGCCATTCTAATAGATATGTAAGCATGTCTCATTATGATTTTAATTTGTATTTCTTTAATGTCTAAATGTTGAGAAATTTGTCATGTGCCTATAAGCCATCCATATACTTTTGGTGACATGTCTCTTCCATTATTTCCTTCACATGTAAAATTGGATACTCTGTTTGGTTATTAGTAAGGTTTTTTTATTTTTATTCATATTTAAATAATCAGAGTAGATGTCCATTATCAGATATGTAATTTGGAAATCGCTTGTCCATCTTTACAGTTTCTCAATGGAGCTTTGATAGCTGTGTCTTTCAAGAAATATGCTACTTCTTTCCTGGTACACGGAGGTATGACTAGAACATTATCAATGTTGACCTTTGCAAAGAAAATCATGGCTTAAGATATATGTAGTCTGCAGTTGTTGGGAGTGTTCACCATCCTTGCCTCTAACTCATCTCTCACTGCCCACACATTCAGATATAGGGGAATATTGATTGACAAAATATTAATTGCCAAATAACACTAGTTAGAGAATAAGAAAAATGCAGGCACCTGATTATATAATATTACATAAATAAAATGTGTTTTTATAAGTGCTATTGGAAGTAAATTCCTCAATACTTTAATCACACAGAATGATGGAATCCTAGATTTTTTTTTCTTGTATTTACTAAGAAAATGATCATGCCTCAAGTATATTAAAATGGAATAGGGAAAATTAAAAATTGTTTTAAGATGATTTGCGTGTGTTGTGCGTATGTGAGAGAGAAAGTGAGAGAGAAAGATAAAGAAAAAGAGAAAGGGAAAGACAGAGAGGTGGCTGCAGTGAATTGATGAGTTGGAGGATAGATTTTAAAGTTTTGTCTTTTGCTTTCTACATTTCTTTTTCCTTAGGTACAAGAGAACAATCAGTAATATCTCAGAAGCCTGCTGGTAACATCAGCAGAAAGAATTAGAGGTTCCCAGAAAATTAAGATGACATATAGTTTTCCTGACATAAGAAAATCATTTTTTGTCCCCAGCTATTTTCAATGATCTATACCCCACCTGTGTACTTGCCCAAGCACACTTCTTCCAAAACTTCCTGGGAGGTTCTTAAAAAGAAATGCAAAAACCTCACTCCTTAAGGATTTTGAGGGAACAAGGCAATGGGAAAACTAACAGTCACCACCAGACCAGGAAATAGCCTAAGCTATTGAGACAATAAATCAGTGGTAAAACTCCTAGTGCTATTTCAAAAGCAATCAAGGCCTTGCATTCCTTGTCCCAGAAAATGAGCCCAAGACCCCATCTAGTTTCTATCTGCTCTTGAAGCCTGCAGAGTCCCTTTCCCTTGTCCAACAGTTACCTCTGCTTTATTCTAACGTTGAAGTTTCTGCCCTCGGTGGAATACAAGCTTCATTCAGGTGAACATGCAATACATATTGCACAAATACATATGTGGATGTGCATGCAGCCACAACCTTATGACCAACCATACACGGAATAATAAAACTCTCCCTTCTGAGTATTCATCTTAAATACTAAATAAAAATCTCTCTCCTGTTCAAACAGTCAAGGCTTTGGAACTTATTCCCTGTGATCTCCTTGTATGTTGTAAACAAAGATTCCTTTGTTTGACAACTCCACGTGTTTCTGTGATTCACCAAAGACTGACCTCAGTTAGTTCAGTTGCTGTAATGGCTTTCACTACTCTGATTCTACCTCTGCAAGTCTCCAAATTTAACTATTTTTTCTCCCAATTCTGCATGTTCTTGGCTTTAAACTGCAACTCTGAAGAGAAGATTTGCTTGTTTAAAAAAAAAAATCAAGAAAAGGTAGTAGTAGTTAACATTGTTACTTTGAACTTCCTGCCCTAAGGGGCTCTCCTGTTCTTTCTCTTTGACTTCCTGGACTAAAACGACAGAAATTTGGCAATACATCACTCCCCAATCCAGATTACTGCCAGAACAGTTTATACTCTTAGAAAAATATTAGTTTAAAAGATCACATAATTAAATACTTAAGCATGTAGTGTAATATAGTGGTTTACAAGAAATATATTTTGGTCATCTGAATATTTGGTTTTCAACCATGGCTACTGACTCACAGCTCCTAAAACTCTTGGGATTTCCTGTGATAAGGGTGAGAGAGGTGTGTTTTGTTCTGTTAATGAAGTGACCTTCAGACCTCACTCAAGGCAAGGGCTGTTTGCCTGAAGGACCAACCACTTGGTGAAAGCCTTCACAACTTTTTGCCTCCCCTTCCTCCCAATACAGGATTATCTGGGGAGGGAAGAGGATCTGGAGATTAGATCAGCAAATGACAATGATTTAGTCAGTCATGACTATGTCATGAAGCCTCCACAGAAAAGCTGAAAGGACTGGGTTCAGAAAGCTTTTAGTTTGTGAAATGTATGAAAAGGCAGGAAGAGTGGCAGTCTTACAGAAGGTAATAGAAGCTCTGTGCCCATTCTCCATACCTTGCCCTGTGCACTTCTTTATCTATCTATTGATTTAAATCTTCTATTATATCTTTTAATAAGCTGGCAAACATAAAGTAAGTATTTTTCTGAGTTTTGTGAGTCCCTGTAGCAAATTAAAAGAACGTAAGAAGTAGGCCACTGGGACCTCCAACTTGTAGTTGCTCAGTCACAAGCACAGGTAATAACCTGGGGCCTACAGTGAGACTGGCATCTGAGGTGGGGTTGGAGATAGTCTTGGAGGACTGATCCATTAACTGATGAAATCTTACACTATGTTCAGGTAGATAGTGTCAGAATTTAGTTGAATTCTTGGAGATCCTGCTGTTGTCTGAAAATTATTTGGCATTGTTGGTATGATGTCCTAAAACCCAAAAAGATATAGCTACCTCAAAATAAGAATACGGTTGACAGCTTATATATAATAAGTGAGTATTTCAGGGATTTAAAATATACCCAATAAATAATGTAAGGAAATAAGGAAAGATTTTGAAATAAAAACAAGAATAAGAACCTAGTGGTACTAATAGATTAAATATATGTAATCTAGTTGAATTAAGAATACAATGGATAGAATATGTAATGGATTCAATAGAGATAAGAAGTCACTTAAGGATATAGTCATCTGGATACCAGCAAAGCATTAAAATTATCAATATAAAAGAGGTGTAAGATGTAGGTGATGTGTGTGGAACAAAAGCTAGAGAAGAAATTAGATTTCCTTACTACTCATAGCCTGTTGACAAGTCCTTGAAGCTCCTCTGGGGACTCAGCTGCTTCCATGTGGACACATCCACTCAGGGCAAAAAGCATTCTTAGTCCACCCCCCAGGATACTGAAAATCTACTTTCACATGTAAAAATTACTTTGGAAACTTCTTTATCTCTACTCCCCACCCCTGCCCTCAAGATATACATTGGCAATCATCTCCCAAGCATATACCCACTGATACACATCAGAAGAGTCTCTTCCCTGAGTTTTTACTAAATAGTAATAAATGACCTTTCCCTAACAATAGCTAGCCCCCTCAAGGTCCTGGAAACCTTGTTTATAAAATACCTTGGAGGCTTGTGCTATCCCTAACCTCCTCCCAAATTGAAAGTATATAATCAGCCACTCTTCATGACCCTCTCTCTCTACTCCAAATAAATAAATAAATATTTTTAAATAAAATAAAATAAATGACTTTTTTTAAATGAAAGAAGAAAAAGGAAAGAAATATTTGAATATTAATGTACATCTATTTCTCAAGCATAAAATAGTCAAGACACTGGATTAAAACTTACATACAAGAAAAGAAAGAAAATATTCATAACTAGAGTTGACTCTATGAATCCCAAACTAGGGCATACATACCAAAGACACACAAAAAAAATCACAAGTGTTAGAGAGAAAAAAAATAATTCATTAATAAAGAAACAAGAATCAGACTGACAGAATTTTTTTAAATAACATCAGATATAAAAAAGAATGAAGTAATAGCTTTATTATCTTGAAAAAAAAATCACAAATGGAAACATTTAGATCCTTATAAAATGTCATTGGCATAGGAAGGCATAATAAAAAAAATATTTTCAGGAATACAGATCACAGATAATTTGCCTTAATTTGTGTAGGCAGCACTTAAATACTAATATTATTTTAACAGTTAAAATATACTCTATGATCTTTGAGGTTGGGGAAAAGAGGATGACCAAGTCATCTTGAAATAATTCAGTTTTATGAAAAAAGTAAAAAGATCAAAAAAAAGACTTGTAGAAAAGAGAGATAAAACATATGCATAATAAAAATAAATAAATAAATAAACAGCTGGAGTGCCTGGGTGACTTAGTCGGTTCAAGTGTCTGCCTTCAGCTCAGGTGATGATCCCAGGGTCCTGGTATTGAGCCCTGCATCAGGCTCCCTGCTCAGTGGAGAGTCTGCTTCTCCCTCCCATTGAGAAAAAAAATTTGACTTATTTATTTGAGAGAGATAATCTTTAAATTTTACTTATTTATTTGAGAGAGAGTGAGAAAAGAAAAACATGCACACAGCAGAGGGAATAACAGAGGGAGAGGGAGAAGCACGCCACTGAGCAGGGAACCCCCTGCGGGGCTCTATCCCAGGACCCGGGTATTATGACCTGAGCTATAGGTAGACACTTAACTCAGGTACCCCAATAAATACAATCTTTTAAAAAAAATAAATAATAATAAAAATAAATAATATTTCAGATAGTATGATTTTTTTAATGTGAGACTTGGTATAAAAACAGGATGACATACTTGTCTAATTATAGCAAAGACTTTGATAAGTTTAGATGCAGTAGTACATAAAAAATTTAACTTCTTTCATTAACTGATAATTTAATTAGATTAAATTAAGAGACATCAAAATTTAGAGAATCTAATAGTCCTGATCTATTAATAAATGTAGCCATCCTAACCCCAAAACAAGAGTCTTCAGTAAGTATATAAGCATAAGTTGAACATTTACACAAACAGGCCATTATTTAGGCCAGAAGTATATGCCAATAAATTCCTAGAGTTAAATATCAGGCTATATTTTCCAAGAATAAGGCAATAAAATTAGAAAACAATGACCAAAATATTAAATTCATATAATTGGAAGTTAACTTCATACCTAAAAAGAAATAATACAGCTAATTCAGAAATTTTTAGAATTACAGTACTTTGGTAATATCAACTCTCAAAATGAGTAACGGACAGGTGGGGCTAGCAAGAGACTCGTGGGAGGATTAAATCATGGGCCCCTGTATCTCAGGTGCAGTAGAAGCAGTGGATTTGGAATTTCAGTTTTTCCACAACGTTCCACCACAAGCTGGTTAGAACTGTGCAAAAGCAGGAAGGGAAGCCCCAGTAAAGTGGACTGGGGATGCCAGAAGGGGAGGCTGGAAGGGGGCGCCTGCTGCTCAGTGCCCATTACAGACCCCACATTGCAATCCCCCACAGGACAGACTCACCAATTTTAGGCCCCACAGGGGAAGCTGGAGGTTCATCTCCTGACTTTTTGTAGGATCTTTGCAGCTCAGCTGGTGAGAATTCTCCATCACCCTGCCTTTCTCCAAGGGACTTTCCTTCAAGCACCCTTCCCAACTTCTTCCTCCTCCATGAAATAATGTTCCTCTCCTTTGTTTCTCGCACTTGCCTGTGATGGGACCTTAGCTTGCTCAGCCCAGACTGCCATTCTCTGCTCTTCCCAATTAAACCCATGCTGCTGGTCAAATAACTGGCAGATTGAGTTTAAGGCCAATTGAACTAATAAATTCAAGAACTTGCAAGGAACAAAATCAATATGCACAAATTAGTGGCACTCCTAGGTGCTCCGAAGGAACCATCAGAAAGAGACTGCGGAAAACGATCTCATTTACACCTGCATCCAAGACAGCAAGATACCTGGGAGGCCCCTGAACCAAGAAGGTGACAGACCTGTCCTCTGACAGCCCTGCAACAATGACGACAGACAGGGAGGGGTACACACAGAGATGGGGAGGCACTGTGCTCAGGGAAGAACCCACACTGGGAAAATACCTACTCTCCCCAAAACCGTCTACAGAGTCCTCACTCTGGCTCCCGAATTTCCGGACTCGGTGCAAGCCTGGAGTGGGTGTGGACACGGGAAGGACCCCGCAGGGCTGAGGTGGGGAGAGCACAAGCACCGAAGCAGGGGGACGCTCCCTGACTGCAGACCATCTGAGGAGCCCAAGGAACCTAATCCGCGAGCACACAAACACAGATGAGGACCTAGGAGCACCCGAGCCCAGAAAGGGGGGACCCCACAGCCCCGCGCACAGCACAGCAGGAGGCCACGTCTCCTCACACAAAACGACGGAAGCCCCAGTGTCTACACAGGGCGCCCTTCCTCTGTGGGGTCCTGAGACCACGAACCCCTTGACAGTGCACTCAGGCGGCTTCTCCTCAGCTCCTCCAGCATCTGGTCCTTAGGAGGTTGGACTGCTGCCAGTGTGGGCGCGTCCTCCACAACGGGTCCGGTCAGTGTGGATGCAGAGCCACACCCTCCTCAGCTTGTCCTGTCAGGGTGGGAGGCGCCCCACATTCTCCAGAAGTCTCCACAGTGGGTCCTGAAGAGGCGGGGCTCTGGTCCCAGCTGTGGCTGTGCAGCCTTGGCTCAGGGCGGAGCTGGGGTCTGGCGCCCTCTGCAGGCGGTGCAAGGCAGTGCAGGACTGTGGGAGCTCACCCTTCAGTGGAAGGTCCTGCTCCCTCCTGGGGTCCAGCTGATGCCATTTCATTCCGGAAATTCAAGCTGCATGGAGCCCAATACCCCCCAACTTCCCCCCAAATAGCTAAGGAACAATGAATTGGAAACAATGTGGAATTACAACAGTCCTTGACCCAAACAGTGTCACTGAACATGGCCCTGATGCAGACCCACACTCTGACCTCAACTTGGTCTCAAGCCTGGACCCTACCCTAATCCAAGACCCTAACCCTAGCCCCCAACCCAAACAATGTTCACAAGAATCAAAAGGTAGAAACTGCAAATATCCATCAATGGCAAGTGCATAAGCAAAGTGTGGTGAAGCATTTGAATTTGGGTACAGGTTCAGGTTTTAGTCAGAGTTCTAGATCAGGCTTTGGGTTTAGTGTTAGGGTGAGGGTTTAGAGTGAAGGACAAGGGAACAGAGTTATAGTTTAGGGCTTTAAGTTTATGATTTAGGCTTTAAGACTCAGGGCTTATGGGATAAAGTTCAAGGTCAAATTTGGGGTTTGACTTCATGCTGAGATTTGGGTTCAGGTTTCATGACTTGGAGGTCTGGTTTAGGGTTTGGGTTCGTGGTTCAGGGCTTGGATCCAGGGCTCAGGTACAGGCTTTGGGTTCCATTCCAGGTTTGGGATTCAGGGTTCTAGTTTGGGCTTTAAGGTCAGCTTAGGTTTCAGCGTTGGTAGGGTTTAAGGTTAGGTTTAGGGATGACACATTTTCTTCAGTTGTCATCATGGACAAAATAATTCTATCTGAAGTTTCTAAGTCAGAAATGTATTTCATCTGGGGGCGCCTGGGTGGCTCCGTGTGTTAAGCCTCTGCCTTGGGCTCAGGTCATGATCTCAGGGTCCTGGGATCGAGCCCTTCATCAGGCTCTCTGCTTGACGGGGAGCCTGCTTCCCCATCTTTCTCTCTGCCTGCCTCTCTGCCTACTTGTGATCTCTGTCTGTCAAATAAATAGAATTAGTAAAAGCTATTATATGATCTTTTACAAACCATTTCCTATCTTTGCATTCTCATGTGCCAAGACAGACAAGGATTATTTAAAACCCTGAAGAGAGTGCTCTTGCTTTTAAATTGCCTGTAACCTTCGTGTAATAGATTTATGATTGATGATAGATTTAGTTAAAATATAACTATTTAAAATATTTACTCTCAGTAAACGATTTCAACCTATGCTCATTTAAGTAACTTGGTGCATAATCCCTTTTCTATTAAACCATAGTGCAAGGACCAATGCCGCGTTTCTGAGAGAACCCCAAGCTATTTTTCTAGAATGGCTGTATGCTATATATGGCGTCCTGTTTTCACTCCCTTTGTGGAGCACCTACCCTGGAGGTCATGTAATAACCAATGACCAAAAAAACAAACAAGAAACCCAAACATCCAGGCCGAAGTGCCATCCCTGCCTGGAGTGGAGGAGACTGCTCAGACAGATCCCAGGCAGGCATCTCAGCCCAGGCCTGTGCTGGGGAAGCTGGTTCCTGGCTTTGGGCGCAATCTGGAAGCCAGCAAACTGACCCAAGAGTGCAGCTGGCGTTTAGGACTGATGATCTTTTCGCAGCCAGGCTGCGCGTGGACACCCGCTCAGGGAGCCAGGCTAGGAGGCTGCCCAGGGCAGGCGCTGGCAATGCAGCAGCATGCCAGGGCTTAGCCCCGCACCCCAGCATGGGCTCCGGCCTCAGAAGTGAGGGGGCGGGGCCAGCGCAGAGAAGGGTCTTTGCTAATTTCCAAAGCTGGAAGTGAGCTCTCAGAGGACTCAGGAGGGAGGGGGGCGGGGGCGGCCGGGAGAGGGGCTTTGCTAATTGCCCAGGCGGGAAGGAGGGGCGCGCAGCGCCAGTGTGCTGTGCTGCAGCCCATTTGGGACTGCAGGACCCACCATACTCGCTGCCCCTGCACTCCCATGCTCCAGCCTAGCCCCTGAGGCCGCGGTGTCCTGTTCCCGTTCCCGCCGCCTGCTGCCCCTCCCCAACCCATGGCTTCTCTGGAGGACCCTCTGCTCACAGGTAAAGTGACACCACGACACGCCCTCACCTGAAGCAGAAAACGCAGTCCAGGAGCTGGGCGCAGCCTCCCGCCAACCCCAGGGCACCAGGACCACCCCAGACGCTGCGCCACACCCTGTCCGCAGGGGGTCAGGCCGGGACAGCGCCACAGGAGGTACCCCCCCCCCTGCCAGCGGGCAGGCTAGCCCCCATAGTTCTGCACCCCCACGCGCTTTTCAGAGCCTCCTGCCATTCCCAGGGCACCCAGAACCCAGAGAGTGAGGCCTTGGGTGTTCTCTAGTGACAGATTCAAGGCAATTTTTCGACTTTGGGACTCAGAGTTAACATAGTTTTCATTTGTGATTATTATTTTTGTGTGGGGGCCGTCGCTTTTCTTTTGACCTATGCTTGTTTTCACTCCCGGTTCTGAAGAAGCCCCTAAATCCTAACCCTTTGAGGACTCCGAAAGCTCTCAGAGCAGCAGTGCTGGGGGACAGTGTGGACACATGGTTTGGTTTCTCCTCTGGCCTGCTTCTGTGGCAGCCCCGCTCTGTCCTCCTCAGACTTCAGAGCAATATCTGAACAAGTGGAGAAGCAACCAGGGGGTCAGGAAGGTGGCCACCGAAGAGTGACTTCTCTGGAGGGTGGCTGAGCTAGCAAGTGAGCATGTTAGTCCAGCTCTGCCTGCATTCAGTATGGAGCTGAACAGGGGCCAGGGAAGGGGAGGAGGAGCAGAGAGCAGGGACAAAGGGACCAAAGAGGAGATTCAGATGAAGGGAAGTAATGGGGAGGAAAGAGAAGAAACTCTAGAAGACAGGTATGTAGAAAGGAAAAGGGATGAAGTGGGCATTGGGAAAGGGCACCACCAGGGAAGGAGAGAGGGGAAGAAAAGAGGGAGGAAAGAGGAAAGGGGAAAGGGAGAAGGGAGGAGTCAGCATGCCAGGGCTCCCCCTGCATCTGAAGAAGAGGTGGCTGGTCCAGCTTGTCAAACAGGGTGCTCACTCTTTGGCCCCAGTTTCTGCTCCCAGTGCTACTGGGCTTTGCAAGGAAGGCAGGCTGTCCCTTGGGACCTACTGGAGCCCACTGGAGCCCACAGGAGGGTGGGAGAGGTAAGATGCCACCAGGTCCTGTCCTGAGCTGCTCCCAGCCACCAGCCTCACCACATGGTGCAAGAGGGACCCCAGAACAAAGGACGGACACAGGCCAGCATGTCTGCTGGTGGCCCTGGGCACTTAGCTCATCGCAGTGAACCACACGGCCTCCTCAACCCACGCTTTCAAAGCCTCCTTCTTCGCTTCTGGCTTTCATGTCTGTAGGAACATGAGCCAGATCTAACTCATCTCCGACAGACAATTCTGACTCACCCCGTGTCAGATTTTTATGAGTGGCTGTGATAGAGTAAGATAGCAATGCTCCAACAAACGGACTGTTTCCTCCCACTTGACCTCAACAGTCTTATACATTTTCTTAGCGAAAACATCTTGTCTCCTTCCATTAAGCTCATAACGTGGTCTAATAGTATACATGCGCCTTCCTTAGATGCGAAGCGATACAGAGGTCCTTTTTTTTTTTTTAATTTTACAAGGTAAAGTCAGTGAACATATCCAACTTGACGAATACGTCTCTAAAATGTCAATCCAGGCAAAGCTTTTTCTGCCTACAGTTTCGAGCCTACGTGGTGACATTTTTAAAATGCTTTCAGTCCCTCAGTGAGGCTCTTAGAAGCTAGCCAGGGCTTACTACGTGCCAGGCACTGTGTCAGGTGTTGGAGCTAAAGGGAAGGAGAGCTTGGAGGCTGGCTGGGGAGGGACATCCATGACACAAGCACAGCTAGAAACGGAGGCCAGTGCTAGAAAAGAGAGAGCAGGCTGCATGGAGAGTGTGTACCATGGGGCTTGTGAGCTCACGAATAAGTGGGAGTAACTGGAGTGGGTCGATGGGGGAGAGAAGAGGGTCTTCCCATCAATGGGAATCACCTGTGCTTGGAGGCAGGTGCCATGAGAGGTCTCCACAGGAAGAAGGAGGCAGTGTGGTTGAAGGGCAGAGAGATGGGGCAGAACAGGCATCAGTCAGTTGGAGGGGTATGAATAGACTGATGGGAGGATTATGGGTGCCTTTGGAGGACTGAGAATTTGTTAGAAGATCAGTGCAGATTTCTATGGAGACAAATGCCAGGAACTGATAGGTCTTTGAAAGGTCACTCTGGCTGCCTTTTGGCAAAGGGGTTGGTAAAAGGCACTTGCAGGTGTGAACACACCAGGTGGGAGGTGAGTGCAGGAAATCGGGTGAGGGAGCATGGGAACTTGGTCCCGGGGTATATAAGGGAGAATAGCCTTTAAGGAGTTCCACAAATTGGCACCAGCTGTGGCTTCATTACAGAGCTGGAAGGGGGAGGTGGGTGTGTCCTGGAGGTTACAGAAATTACATGAGAAAGGGAAGTCTTTTTAGATCTCTTTTTCAACTAGAGGAACTCTCACCTTATTGATAGAATTCCAGAGTGGGAACCAATGATATGAGGACATCTTTGAAATGTCTGAATATGTTCTTCGACATCTTTGCAAGTGACGAGGAGACCTTGACCTTAGGAGGCCTTGGCCCTCTTTGTAGCCAGAAAGATTTCACCTACAGATTTGGGTTCTCCCTTTTAAAGTCAAGGAGTCAGTCCTTCCAAAGGACACCTCCTATCATTTTACCCTCTCATCATACCTCACGTGCTGGCATCTCCAAGACCCTCTGTTCCAGGTTGAGAGTATCCACTTTGGCCGGGCTGGTCTTGCCAAGAACACCACCACAGGAAATCTAGAGCCTGTAGTGCTATTAATAACATCATCTAAGACTATGTTTGCTGCCCTCTTGGCCTCTTCCCACCATGACTCACTGAAGCTTTTAACACATTGTATCCATTAAGCTATAGTTCCCAAAGCTCATCTTCTCTAGTGCCATTAATTTTTAGGGGACCAGGCAAACCTTAAACTTGTCCCCCCTAATTGGATCCCTGTTCCCCCACAATCTATTTGAAAGCCTTTCACCATGATTCTTGAATGAGATCTGAGACCACTGCTGGTACCTAACACTTCTTGGCACCTTGTCTGTTAGGTTCTTGGAAGAGGAGATGGCTATGGAGGTGAGTGGGAATGGGAGTGGGAGGATTTCTCCCTTCACTTCCCTTTTTGTGTTTTCAAATAATGGGTTTTGAGGGGGCGGGAAAGTTTAACCACACCATTTATTTTCCATCTCCCATCGATAAAATGTTTACCACTCCACACTGGAAGAATTTATATCTTTCCTTTGAATCTCCAGGAAAATCTCCCAAACCCAGACCACCACCATGTGGATTCAGCCATCTTCTGATTCACCTCCAGATTGTCTCCTCCTAACTGCTCAAGCCAGTGGTTAAGGGCGAAATGTTCAATGCCCAAGCAATTAAGTGGGGAACACGTTTATCTAAGCAATTGCATGCAGCTCTCTATCTGCATACAGGGGGTCTCTCCCAAGCCTTTCCAACCTCAGCAAAAGAAGACAAAGCCCCAGCAGTCTGGGGTATATATCATTCATTCATTCCTGTGTTCAACACTCATGGCGGATCCCCACCAAGACAGTGGGAGAGCAAGGACTGGAGAAATCCTGGAAGCTGAAGTCTGAGGAGGATTTCAAATTCAAGTCAGAGATGAAAGAAACATCTGGACTTGGTCCTCAGGTACATGCAGTATTCTGAACTGAGTCTAGAACCAGAGACCATTCTAATGAAAGGCCTCTACAGGTGGGCTCCAACTCAGTTTCGTGTATATTCATTCATGAAATAGCTCTTTGGGTCAACATGCAGAATAAAACCATTTCAGAAAACTGACAATGAGGAGAGTAAAGGGAAGCCAGAAGGCTTGTGAATGGGGAGAGAGGAGGACCCAGGGCAGGAAACCAAGAATCCCTCCCTGCCCTCCTTGCTGCCAGGGAGGTCTGAGGGACTAGTTTCCACCTGGGATCCCAAGTCCAGAACAAAAGCAGCGGGGCCACGGCGGGGGAGGGAAGGGGGTCCTCAGCACGGGCGCATGGGGCTGCGGAAAGATGGGGGCTAGCGTGCCTGCTGGCGGGGGGCACCTCGCAAGGCGCTGTCCCCAGCCCGACCCCATGAGGACCCGGGTTTGGCGCAGCGTCTGGGGTGGTCCCGGTGCCCTGGGGTTCGTGGGAGGCTGGGCCTCCACAACCCCCCTCTTCGCCCCCAGGTCGGGTCCGCGCTTTCTGCTCCAGGTGAGGGCGCGGCGCGGTGTCACTTTACCCCTGTGCAGAGGGTGGTCCGGAGAAGCCTTGGGGCGGGGAGGGGCAGCAGGCAGCAGGAGCGGGACAGCGGAGCCTCACTTGGGAGCGTACGGGCGGCGAGTCCGGTGGGTCCTGCAGTCCCGACTGGGCCGCAGCACAGCACCGCGGCGCTGCCCGCCCCTCCTCCGCCAGCCCCTCCACCTCCTCCCAGACTCTCAGCCACATCCTCTGTGAGCTCACTTCCAGCTTAGGCAATTAGCAAAGCGCCTTCTCCCCGCCGCCCTCCACCCGCCCCCGCCCCCCTCCCTCCTGAGTCCTCCGCGAGCTCCCTTTTCGCTTTGGCAATTAGCAAAGCCCTTTCTCTGCCCCGCCCCCGCCCCCTCCCTCCTGAGGCCCCGCCCTGGCTGGGGCGCGGGGGAAGCCCCGGGGGCTGCAAGCTTGACCAGCGCTGGCGCTGGGCAGCCTCCTAGCCTGGCTCCTTGAGCGGGTGACCACCCGCGGCCTGGCTGCAAAAAGATCATCAGTCCTGTTAACCCTGGCTGCACTCTCCCGTCAGTTTGCTGGCTTCCTGATTGCGCCCAAAGCCAGGAACCAGCTTCCCCAACACAGGCCTGGGCTGAGATGCCTGCCCAGGATCTGTTTGAGCAGTCTACTCATCTCCAGGCAGGGATGGCACTTCCACATGGATGTTTGGGTTTTTTTATTGTTTTTTGGTCATTGGTTATTATTACATGACCTCCAGGGTAGGTGCTCCACAAAGGGAGTGAAAACAGGATGCATGATATACCCCTCACCTCCCATGCTGTCTTTCTCTTAAATAATAAGCACTGCTGAACTATCTTAGATTCTGTACCTTCTCTCCAGCCATGAACCTATCACTGTCTTTAACTCTTGAAAACTTCATTAGACAAATTAATGTGGTGAAGGAAGCAATATGAGAAAGCCTATTAATCTGATGAGCATGGAACTGAACAAACCCTATAGATACTTTCCCTTTGATTTCTAGCCTATCAATACCTACAGTGAGTCACATACACTCAAGATTATTGTTTTTATTGTATACTTCATATATTCATTGATTTTGGACTCGTTATCATTTCGTTGAAGTGTTAAACTATGGTAATAAACAAACTTTTAATTAACTTTTCCTCCTATGATACAAATATAACTTGCACTTGAGCTTTAGCTAATTTTATGTTCTAAAATTGCCAAAACAAAATGATCAAGGTTTCTAGATTATTTACTGTATTTTCTACTATATAATATTGTTCTATCTCTTCTGTATAAAGAAAATGAATGCTTGGGGCTCTTGGGTGGCTCAGTGTGTTAAAGCCTCTGCCTTCTGCTCAGGTCATGATCCCAGAGTCCTGGGATAGAGCCCCACATCAGGCTCTCTGCTCAGCAGGGACCCTGCTTCCCTTCCTTTCTCTCTGCCTGCCTCTCTGTCTACTTGTGATCTCTGTCTGTCAAATAAATAAATAAAATCTTTAAAAAAAGAAAATGAATGCTTGATAACTAAATGAATGCTTTACTGAACAAATTAAATATGGCAATGGCATTTTATTTTATCATGCTTCACATATTAAACTATAATATTATATCACTAGTCTACAAATAATCTACTCGCATAGTCATTTGGAAGCTTTTAGCAAAAGAATTCTTCCTCCTGATTGTAGTATAAAAGCCACAGAAATATACAGAAGACTCCTAGGATAGAAAGTTAAATCCAGTTATCCGTGATGCCTTGAGTATGACCTGACCTATGTATGTCCTGGGATGCACTAGTAACTGTTACATGTGATAGGATTATATTTAATATATACAGTTTCATTTACTTCACAAAGGACATATAAATTTGAGAATAAAATATTTGATGAATCTATAAAGTCTATATCTATTTGTAACTAATGTGGTAGAATTAAGATGTTAATTTGAAAAAAAATTCATTGAACACATACACATATTCAATTGTTTTTATATATATAAACAGCATTATTTATTTATGTAAATAAATGCATTGTCAGTAAAATCCATTTACTTATCAATCATAAGGGTAATTTTAAGTACTAAGAATAAGAAATATGTGAAAAGATAAGTGTTCAAGAGTGCAGTTTGTGGTAATTAATACAATATGATAGGCTCATAAAAATGATATATTACTTGAACTTAAAAGCTTCTATAATTAAGCGATGACCACTTGAAATTTGTAATTAGTCTTGCTGCAGTTTTTCCTTGCACTTATTGCCCTTCCCCAGAAGTTCATTAAGAATTTCTGTGAATGTCCTTATGTTTAATCTCATTCATAGATTCCACTGCTGCTCACAAAACAAAGCCAAAAAGAGAGGTAACTCTATGTGGCACTCCATCCACAAGCAATACATTCATAAATAATTAAAAAGCTCTCTACTTCATTTGTTACCCATTCAGCTGATAATTTAAATGAGTAACTGAGGCCATTTTATCAGCACTTTTAATAGAATGCGACTCAGAAACTTCACAGTGTTATTTAAGAAGAAATGCTCACGTGTTAAGGTTTTTATTTTTTTAAATCAACAAAATAATTTTCAAATATTAAAAGCAAATGTCTCCTTTTCCTCCAAGTTTCCTTGCTATGTCAAAGTTACAAATAAATACATTAAAATCGTATTTTGAGTAGTAGATAAAAACAAAAGTTTTGAAACTGTGGGTTGAGTGTCTGGGTTAACTTGTATAAATATCTGAACTCAATGTATTTAGACTTTATTAGATTTTTTTTAGACTATTTAAAAATACATGCTGAGATAATGACAACATTATTTTATTCATTTTAATAAATAAATTATTTTATTTAATTATGTTTAGATATTTATTTATTAAATTAATGATTTAATATTTAATAATCTAAATTTGAAATATTTTAAATTCTAAAAATATTTATTTAATTAAATTGATATATTTAATATAAATATTTAATAAATTATTTAATCATTATTATAATTATGCAATACATTATGTATTGTGTAATAATTGCATTTTAATAAATAAATAAATGTATTATTTACATTATTTTATTTTATTTTATTTTATTTTATTTACTTGACAAAGAGAGGGAGAACGCAAGCAAAGGGAGCTGCAGGCAGAAGGAGAGGGAGAAGTAGGCTCCCAGCTGAGTAGAAAGTTCAACCTGGGGTTCCATCCCACGACCCTGGGATCACCACCTGAGTCAAAGGCAGATGCTTAAGTGACTGAGCCATCCAGATGCCCAAGGCTTTGTATTCTTCGCTTCTAAATATTGATGCTCCTTCATCTCTGGAGTTAGTAAATTGATGTTGAGAATTCATATCAAAGAATTGATAGTAGCTGTTAAACAGAAACATGTAATTTAGGGGAAAAAAAAGAACAGAAGGAAGAGAAAGGCCAAAAGTCAAAAGCACATTAATATAAAATTTATTTATTTATTTATTTATTTATTTATTTTTAAATTTATTTTATTTTATTTTATTTATTTGACAGAGAGAGATTACAAGTAGGCAGAGAGGCAGGCAGAGAGAGAGAGAGGAGGAAGCAGGCTCCCTGCTGAGCAGAGAGCCCGATGCGGGACTCGATCCCAGGACCCTGAGATCATGACCTGAGAGAAGGCAGCGGCTTAACCCACTGAGCCACCCAGGCGCCCTAAAATTTAATTAGATAAAAAAGCTGATATTCCTGAAGGGGGCTAATAAAAGAGCTGCAAAGAGCTGATAGGATTAGGAAAATTGTCCACTCCTGGTCATTTCATAATTTTAAACTATTCCTTATTAATAAATATACTTAGTTCCAGAAACACAAGCACATAAGAACATTTCCACCAAGTTTCCTCTAACAGCATTTACAAATTAGACGTTCAAACAATGCAGTTCATTACATGTTGCATCTGTATCTTAAAGTTTAAACACATTCTGTGACACATTTTCCAACAATTAAAATTAAAAAATATATATATACATATATATCTATGTATGTATATATATACCTTATCCCTAAATGGAAAAAATATATATATAGAGAGAGAAACCTTATCCCTAAATGAAACCTTTCTTTGTTTATTAGATTAAATAGGTAAATTAGCAACAACAACAAACAGCTAATATTATAGAGGTAGGAACAATTTACCTTTTCATTCATTGCTATTTTCTAAAAATTCCTATTTTATTTTTTTCTCAAGTCTGTCATAATAATTTTCTAAATCTCCTGCCTTATTCAATTTTTTTCTTTTAGTGGAAATCTCTATTTCATATTTATTTTCTCTTCCTCCACTCTTTGCTCTAATAATTCAATGTATTATTAGATTTTCTGTTTTTCTCTTTATCCAGATATATCTTTTCTTTCTTTTTTTCTTTTTTAAATAATTTGATTTGCTGGCATTTTACATCAGTACATGCTTTCTTATGGATGTTAGAAATGTCTGTGGAACTACTAGAAGAATAAACTTTTTTACCTTTAAGAAGTTTACAGTCTAGAGTGCCTGGGTGGCTCAGTTGGTTAAGTGTCTTCCTTCAGCTTAGGTCATGATGCCAGGGTACTAGGATCCAGTCCTGCATCAGCTGCCTGCTCAGCAAGGAGTCTGGTTCTTCCTCTCCCTCTGCCCCTCCCTCTCTCTCTCTAATAAATAAATAAAATCTTTAAAAAAAAGACTTACTGAAATCTGAGACTGAATTACTAAATTCAGTCTTAATAGAAGACAGCTAAACAAAGCAATAATCACAACTGGAAAATTTAGCGAGATCATGGTTTAACATTTTTGGTTGACACAGGACCTCTTTCAGTAACAACTTTCCCTAAATATCAATTTCTTTTTAAGGCAAAAAATTTTGACAAGAAATCCAGATCCTTCTGATCATTTTCATATCAATTTAAGGTGACATCCTCAGAGTATATAATCAAATATGTAATTATTCTATCTGTTGCCTTGTATATTGCCTGTATCTTTTTCAGACTCAAAGTTCCATTGAGGTAGAGTTTTTTTTTTTTTAAGCAGAGATTTTTAAAGTGTTTGATATATACAAGATGCTTAATAAGTGTTTACAAAGCCTATGTATTACAGAAGCCTTAAACAGGCTTTAAAATAATGTAGGTGATATTAGTGGTCATATCAAACAATTTTTAGGTTTCAGTCATGTAAATAACTACATTTCTCAGAGACAGAGAAACATACAAATGGTCTGGGTCCAGTAGGATAATGCTAGCATGTGTTGTAAATTCTTTTATATGACCTTATTCTTGCAAGAATTGGTTATGTGGCAGAAAAAAAGGTATCACTATCTTATACTTTATTATTTAAAGAGATTTATGGAAGTCTTAATTTCTTACACTACCCCTTTGTTTCAGTGGACCCAATTTCCGTGGTAATGGTGAGAGGAAAGTAGGCAATTTAGGCAGCAGCAAAAATCTCCTACAAGGCACTATAAAATAAGGCTTGTTCTAGATCATGGGTCTGTCCAAAGGGGAATGTTAAGGGGTAGAATGGATGATGGATGCATTGTGGACTTATAACTTTAAGATTAATACTGTTATGCCCCAATAATGGGTCTATGATTAAAGGAGCGAGACTGATGTAAAGCAAAGGTCAAGCAAAGCTTTATTTCATGCCAAGCATCAAGAATCTAACCGAACGTTTGGGGCCACACCTCTTATGAGAGAAGGCAACCCTTTGCTGTTTCACAGTCTAGCTTTTAAGGGCAAAGGCCATGCAGTCAGGCCTGGCCAGCACAGGTGACCAATGAGATTTTAACACACACAGGAAACTGCACAGTGAGGCTAGATGACCAATTGAGGTTCAATTTACCCTAGTATAGACATTTGACCCAGCCTATTACACCTTGATTAGGATTGGTGCAAAAAAGGTTCCCAAAGGGCGGAGGAGTGGGGCATACTCCTTAGTATCTAGGGAGACAATATGCAAACACCGCCCCCCTCCCGCTGATTGATGTCTCCACCTGGCCTGACCCACCCTTGTATATGGGCTTTGTTACCTGGAGCTGATTTCCAGGACTTGTTTTTAAGTGAATCCCCTGGGGGAAGGGGAACAAGGACAGTTTAAGGGTTAACCTCAATGAAAGCCTCTTGCTAAAATATAAAATAGGTCCTTACATTACAACAACTCAGTAGGGAAAGTCCCAGTGTGGTGATAAAAGAAGTGAGGTAACTTGCATTGCACATTTTTTTTTAAAACGTGTAAGTTGTATTTTTCCGTGCCATTACATCATACTTTATCTTCATCTCTGTCTACTAGTTTAAAACTAGTTAAACAAACTCAACAATTTTTTAAAAAATATTTTATTTATTTATTTAAGAGCAAAAGCCAGAGAGAGAGAGAGAGAGAGCATGAGCAATATGGGGCTCGATGCCAGGACTCTTGAGATCCTGATCTGAGCCAAAGGCAGACACTTAACTGACTAAGCAAATGAGACTCCCACAAACTCAACAATTTTATAAAATTTTTATTTGTTGGGGTGCCTGGCTGGAACAGTCAGTAAAATATGTAAATCTTGATCGTGGGGTTGTACGTTTGAAATCCACCTTGGGTGTAGAGGTTTTATTTAAAAATAAAATCTTTAAAAATTTTTTTTTCATTTTTTTATTTAAGCCATTGTATGGCAGTGTTGATCACTATATTGTACACCTGAAAGTAATATTAACCTTATTTTAACTAACTACAATTTAAATAAAAACTTTAAAAATAAAATAAAAATAATAATCATAAAAATAAAAAAGAGGAAAATTATTTGGCAGGAAATTTTCTTAATTGCATTATTATTTATTATTATCATAGTCTGTGTGTGTCGGTGGGAAGTGGCTGGTATTACAGTGAGTTCCATATCTGTGTTACACTGAGGTCCATGTCTGTAGTCAGTCTTTTTTTTCTTTTAGTTTATTTTCAGTGATCCAAAATTCATTGTTTATGCACCACACCCAGTGCTTCATGTAATAAATTCCCTCCTTAATACCCACCACTGGGCTCACCCAACCACCTGCCACCCTCCTCTTCAAGACCCTCAGTTTGTTTCTCAGAGTCCACAGTCTCTCATGGTTTGTCTCTCCCTCCGATTTCCCCCAGCACACTTCTCTCCATCTCCCAGTGTCCTCCACGTTATTCCTTATGTATTGAGTCTTATAAAAACTTTTATTTCTTTCCCTATTCTGCTTTGCATATGCTTACCTTAGATGTTAAAATGTTATAAACCTCTCCTGCCTGGTCCATTTTCTCTCTCTTCTCTCATGATTTCTCATGCTCTCCCTGCCAACACCACATGCCTTACAATATCTGGATATGACTAATTTCTTCCTGAGCTACTTTATTCTACTCTGCCATATGGTTGCCCTTCCCTCTTCTGTACCATAACTTCTATCCCCTGCATTTGTGCTTTAACAATACCTAATTCTTTTCACTACATCTGTATCTTTGAGGTCAATACTCAGTAGTGCAATCGCTGGGTCATAGGCTAGCTCTATTTTACTGGAAAGAAGGGCCATATGCACCCCAGTGTTCATAGCAGCAATGTCCACTATAGCCATTCTGTTGAAAGAGTCAAGATCCCCTACAACAGACAAACGGATAAAGAAGATGTGATCCAAGGATACAATGGAATATCACTCAGCCATCAGAAAGGATGAATACCCAACTTTTGCATCAACATGGATGGGACTGTAGGAGATTATGTTAAGTGAAATAAGTCAAGCAGTGAAAGTCAATCATCATATGGTTTCACTTATTTGTGGAACCTAAGGAATAGCATGGAGGACATTAGGAGAAGGAAAGGAAAAATGAAGTGGGGGTATTGGAGGGGGAAATGAAACATGAAAAACTATGGACTCCAAGAAACAAACTGAGGGTTTTAAAGATGAGAAGGATGTGGGGATGGGTGAGCCTGGTGATGGGTATTAAGGAGGGCACATATTGCATGGGGCACTGGGTGTTTTACACAAACAATGAATCATGGAACACTACTTCAAAAACTAATGATGTATTGTATGGTAACTAACATAACATAATTTAAAAAAAAAAAGGAGGGGGACAATACCTAACACTCAATCTTTGCTAGTTTCTTGTTTACCTCCTTTTAAGAGTAAGCTCATTAGTGTTTTTTTTTTTTTGGTTTGTTTTTTTTTTTTTTGTCTCAACTAAAAGAAGAAAAATAATACACATTATTTTGAAAACTTTTTGAACAGTGTACAAACGTTAGTCAAGTCCACAATGTCTCATCTCTTCTTCCTCCTAACATGGCTAAGTTGAAAAACCCTTTATCTGGGAAAAGATCATTGTCCAGCCACCTTGTGTAAGATTTTGGCTTTAGGTTAGATTATCCTTTCTTTCCTTTTCTGAAAATAAGTTGAAAATATTAATAGCCTCAGTTTTTCTTCCAAAATATGACTGCTTCTTTACCAAGTGCAAAAGCAACTCATTTTGACCATAGTAAACAGCTTGGACCTACTTTTTTTGGCTCACTGTTTTAGTGAGACAAGTGGAGTGAAGATGACACACCATTTCCAAATGTATTAATAATTGGTAGACCATACTTCTAAATTGAAGATTTGTTGCCATTAAACTACGACCAGACTCGCTATAATTACAGAGGTAAATTCTTTATATTTACTATATTTGAAATTACCATATAATACCAAAATAAAATTATGATTATGTGAAGAGTCCGTAATATTAAGAAGATGACTTTGAAATGATTGCTTATCTAAATGAAATTTCCCATTTTATAATCTTGTATAAGCTTCCGTTGTCATTTCCTATTTAAAATCTATTAGAAGGCACTCTTATTTTCCCTTAAGTGGGAAGTCAAATGTGGAACAAATTCATCCCAAAGGAACTGATTCTATGTTCCACTGAAGACAAGGTGGCTTCCATGTGGCATTTTGCCTCTTGCATATTGTTCATCTCCTACAACAAATGGGGGTATGCTCTTTAGTAAACTAATTCAACTCAATTAGAGACATTGTCTTCAAGGGATAACATCATAGAGACTAGAATCAGAATCATACTTTTGGGAAAATTGGGCCCAGGATTTTTGTTTTGTTTTGTTTTGTTTTGTTTTAAGATTTTATTTATTTATTTGACAGACAGAGACCACAAGTAAGCAAATAGCGGGGGGCGTGGGAAGCAGGCTCCCTGCTGAACAGAGAGCCTGATGCAGAGCTCGATCCCAGGGCTCTGAGATCATGGCCTGAGCCGAAGGCAGAGGCTTAACCCACTGAGCTACACAGGTGCCCCTGGGCCCAGGTTTTGATGGCTTCTTTCCTCAATCTTATAAAACCTATTTGAACTCTACTGGATGCCAGAACTGCTTAAAAATATTTGGTCCCTTGTAATTTTAACCTTCCAGTATTCAATGCACCTGATCCATGTAATATCCTATAGTATTTTTGTCAAATGAAGACTCTCAAAGTGTGTTTCTTGGGAGACACTTTTCAATTGGTTGCTTACATTTCTGCATTTATTATTTGTTCTAGGCCATCCTTTGAAGATGGTTGTATTGAATAGACTTGGAAGACAGAAATAGTATCTTTTTTTTTAACTTAACCTGTTGTGTTTGCAAATATTATCTGCCTCTGTTTTGATTCTTCTTGTGGGAACTGAGGCTCAGAACTGATATATAACACCCATCCCTACACACACACAAACACACACACACACACACAAACACACACACACACACACACACACACAAATAATGTTAATATTCTGGCTACCTCTATTGCTGTGAATAATAAACTATATTATTTCTGAAACATGAGTCTGCGTCTTCTATCAACACCCAAGAAACTACGGCAGACTCATACACCAGCTTTCAAATAAGGGAAAATAATTTCAGATGCTTTATATTTTTTGATAGTGTTACCTACTTCTGAACATATGACTGAGCACATATAAAGCTGGAGCCATGACCATTTAGAGCTTCTTCTGTGGAAGAACTATGCATTCACTAGTAAACAATAGTAGTTTCATCATTTTTTTTTTCCTCCTGGACACCATTTCCTCTCTCAAACTGTTGCTCAAATTGGATGGAGTCTAAGGTCCTTTGAGGAAATTTTTGTTTAATGATTCAAAATAAAATAGGAAGAGTCTAAAGTGCTAAAAATACTTCTAGATAAAAGGTATAAGATCATGCCAGAAAGGATAGTAATTTTATCTAACAACTGCCTGTTCACCCCTTTTTTGTTCATTAACTAATCTCCAAATTCCTGACTAAATCCCTTTTGTAAGCCAGAATGTGAGCTAAAAACTGGGATTTTAAAAAATGTTCATTTGAAATCCAGTTAGTTAACATATATGGTTGTATTAGATTCATGTGTACAATATAACATATAGCACTCAGTGCTCATCATGACAAGTGCTCTAATTAACCCCCATCACTTATTTAATCCATCACTCCTTTCAGATCCCATCAAGTAACCATCAGTTTGTTCTCCGTAATGAAATGTCTGTTTCTTGCTTTGTTTCTCTTTCTATGTCTTATTATTTCCCCTTTGCTTGTTTGTTTTGTTTCTTTTATTCCATATATGAGTAAAGGTATTTGTCTTTCTCTGACTGACTTATTTCACTTTTAGCATTATACTGTCTAGTTCCAACCATGTTATTGCAAATGGCAAGATTTCAGTCTTTTTTATGGCAGAATAATATTCCATTGTATATACATACCACTTATTCTTTATTTATTCATCAATTGATGGATACTTGGGCGCTTTCCATATCTTAGCTTTATAAATAATGCTGCTATAAACATAGGGGTGCTAGCATCCCTTTGAATAAGTTTTCTTATATTCATTGGGTAAATACACACCAACAGGTTTGTTGGATCAAAAAGGACTTCTATTTTTAAATTTTATGGAAATTCCATACTGTTTTCAAATATGGCTGTATCAGTTTGCATCACCACCAACAGTTCACAATTGTTACTTTTTCTTTTTTTTTTTTAAGATTTTATTCATTTGACAGAGAGAGATCACAAGTAGAGAGAGAGAGAGGAGGGAGCAGGCTCCATGCCTGGCAGAGAGCCCGATGTGGGACTTGATCCCAGGACCCTGAGATCATGGCCTGAGCTGAAGGCAGAGGCTTAACCCACTGAGCCACCCAGGCAGCCCCCACAAGTGTTACTTTTTCACATCCTCTCCAACACCTTTTGTTTCTTGTAATGTTAATTTTAGCCATTCTGACAGGTGTGAGGTGGTATCTCTTTCTAGTTTTGCTTTGCAATTTCCTGATGATACATGATGATGGACATCTTTTCATGTATCTACTGAACATTTGAATGTATTCTTTGGGGAAACACTTGTTCATGTCTTCTATCCATGTTTTTATTGGATTATTTGTTTTTGGATGTTGACTAAAAACTGGATATTAAGTAACACACAAGACAGGTTTCCTTGAGCTTAAATTTTATTTGCATGAGTATCATTAACAGGAAAAAATATGCATATGGGTATGTACAAGTGTGTTTATGTATACATCTATCTATCTATCCTCTATCCCATGTCTTCTAATTGTGGTAAATCCTGTAAGGTGGGGAATGGGATAGTCTGAAGAAATATGCTTCTGGATATGCTGGGTAAGCAAATTTAATTGCACTCAGATGCATTGGATATAAGTGAATCACTCAAATGAGTTATTTAATATTATATAGAAACAAATTAAAAGTTTATGTAGTTGAAAATAATAGGTAGTTAAAATAATTTTTTTGTTTGTTGTTTTTGTGTCTTTTTTTGTTTATATATACTATGGTGTGAATGTTTATGTCTCCCAAAATCATATTATGAAATCTAACTCTGTAAGTGCTAGTATTAAAACATAGGGGCCTTTGGGAGGTGATTAGGTCATAAGTGGGATTACAGTCCTTTTAAAGGAGACCCCAGTGAGTTCTCTTGATTCATTCATCATGTACGTTTACAGTGAGAAGATAGCCATCTATGAGGAAGTGGGCTCTCCCTGGATCTGCCCATTCCTTAAACTTGAACTTCTCCATTCTAGAACTGTGAGAAATAAATTCCTGTTCTTTATAAGCTATTAAGTCTATATCATGTCCGTTATAGCAGCCTGCATGCAGAAGGACACTATGACCTAAAATGAGAGCAATAAATATAAAGTTTCAGTAAAGTCAGTTGGTACAATGTTTTTTTTTTTAATTAGAGAAGACATGCTGCTTCATGTTAAACCTTGATATTGTATATGTTTCTTGAAGGGCCACTTCTTACTCCTTTGTGTGTTTTCCACAAAGTCCAGGATGATGCCTTACATAAAGGTAATATTTTATAAATACTGTTGGAAATATATACTTCTCTAAAATCTTATTTTGCCTACAGATTACTTGGATCCACTTTGCCTTGTGTAGAATATTTGAAATATATTAAGAACAGAATGTCTCTCTAAATAACATTTAGAATCATCATTAGTTTATGACTCCTGACTGATTTGTTTATGCAGTGATACTTACTGCAAGAACACTGAAGTTTGTAATATAATTTTGAATTAATCACCAAGCTAGTTTATTTTAACTTATGAAAAAATAATTTCTCATGTTGGTTTAATTCTGCTCTTATGTTATGGTCATGACATTTTCATTAAAATAAAGTAGAAAATAGAAGTAAATAATAAATGAAAAATAAAAATAAAAAAATAAAAAAATAAAAGCAAATCTCTTGTGAAATGTTAAACTTTTCTTACTTATTTTGTTTTGCTTTTCTTCTACCATGCTGGCAAAGCTGTATATTGCAGATAGGTACAATTTTCTAGGTGCTAGGTTTGTTACTTTTGCTAAAATTTTCAAAATATAAGGAGTTGAATAGTCATGGATTGTTTATTAAACTCCTTATCTACACATATAAAAATAAAACAATGATGGTGACCTGGGTATTTCTAAAATTGTATTCTGTTTTTCCATATTATGGTTTACAATGTAATTAATAAAGATTCTGCATATATTAACATCATCCCATTCTATCTCATCTGTATGTCCATACAGAGCATGTATGATTTCTATTCATTGCTATGTTGTGGTGAAGAGATTGTCTGAAGTAGCCTATATTTATGCAGGTAGATCTTAAGCTACGGTGCTCTTGTTTATTTGCTTGTTCGTGATCAGTATGTTTGAAAGATGGTAACTATTGCATCAGGTGTGACGATTAAAAAATATTATTGGTGCCTGATACACTGTGATAAAATAGGTAAGTCAATTCATAATTTGTTAATTAAATTAGAAAAGAAATTCCTTTGGATTTGTTCTTTATTAAGAGTTTTTTTTTTTTTTTAACGAATGCCTTGGGATGTTTTTTGTGTAATATATATCACATGCCTCAACCTTTAAATTTGAATGTAGAAAAGAGTTATCAGAATGAGCCTAGAAAATATTGTTATGGGGGCGCCTGGGTGGCTCAGTGGGTTAAGCCGCTGCCTTCGGCTCAGGTCATAATCTCAGAGTCCTGGGATTGAGTCCCACATTGGGCTCTCTGCTCAGCAGGGTGCCTGCTTCTTCCTCTCTCTCTGCCTGCCTCTCTGCCTACTTGTGATCTCTCTCTGTCAAATAAATAAATAAAATTAAAAAAAAAAGAAAACATTGTTTTGAAATATTTTTGTTCTGTTGTATTATGTTAACTTAGGAAATAATGGTAGTTATTTTTATTAGCATTTCCTACTTTCCACATGCCCTTACAGATGAGATATCATGTTTTTCCTACTCTTTTTATCGTGGTTGTTATATTCTTCATGATCAATAACAATCAATGAAAATTCCTAACATTAATTTTCTTTGGGAAAGTGATATTTTAGCAGGAATCCATGACCTAAAATTTTAGCTGTTGTTCTTCCAGGAGATGAGACTATCAATGTTCCCGAAATTTCAAGAAATAGAACTTATTAATTGTGTTGGTTGATGTTTATTGTCTCTGAACTTAGAGGTGCATAATTCAATTTAAAATTTATTTTGGGGGCGCCTGGGTGGCTCAGTGGGTTAAAGCCTCTGCCTTTGGCTCAGGTCATGATCCCAGGGTCCTGGGATCGAGCCCCGCATCGGGCTCTCTGCCTAGCAGGGAGCCTGCTTCCTCTTCCCTCTCTCTCTGCCTGCCTCTCTGCCTACTTGTGATCTCTATCTGTCAAATAAAATAAATAAAATCTTAAAAAAAACGGAGTGGACCTTATGGGGGTGCTTATCTGAAATTGAGGGACATTATAAAAAAATAAAAAATAAAATTTATTTTGAATTGAAAACAAGATCTTACTGAAGTTTAGGCATCCCACTTTATATCAGGCCTCCAGTACATTCTAATTTATTTATAGAAAATATCATAAACATGAATGACACTTTTCCTATTGCATTTATATGAAACTGCAATGACTCAAAGATGTCAGATCTGAAAAGCACTACCTTTCTATAATTTCTGTTTCTTAGGAGGAATGGATATACCATTTTAGCTCAATTATCCAACAGTATTCAAAACCACCATGAATTTTAAAACATAGTTATTACACCCTAAAAATCAAGTATGAAAATGTATAAACAACCAAATCTCTATCTGTAAATGAAATACTCCCACACAGACGGGTTTTAAAACTTTCTAACTTAAGGAATTTGATAGCACAGACTCAGGGTAGTAGTTTCAGTGCCTACAGTATACTTTCAGGGAGAGAGTAATGTAAGCTCTGAGTCACTTTCTGCCTAGAGATGACCTAATAGTGGTTCTGGCATTGTTTGTTTGTTTTTGAAAATACGTTCCTGGGCGTCATTCAGAAAATGCAGAGTTTGGCATCTATATAAATTAAGGATGATCTTTTTGAACTTTTGTCTTTCATTACATCAAATTAACATAATTGTACAGAAATTCCACTAAATTAAGCATTGTTAGGAAATGTGTAAATTGGAGCTACTCAAATTAGTTGCTCTTTGAACTATGTGCTGTTGGTTCAGGATTAGATAAGGAGTTTGAAGGCAAACCTAAATCATTGCTTCCTTTTTTGAGAGATTCTCAGCATATTTTCTTAAAATTAGCTGAAATAAACAATGTGTTTAGTCGCAAAGTGATTTGCATTTTTGCACAAACTCCCTATCTCCTTGAGAATTATAACAGATATTTCATGAAACATCATTGATCTTTACTTTGTTACACTGCTGTAAAGTACATTTAGAGTTGCCAGTTAAAGGTGTTAGTGTTGAGATGAAATGTCATGCATTTTTCTTCACTTCCATGCAAATGAACACAGTAAATTATTAAGACACAATGAAGAAAAAAAATTGACAATGAGTTCCAGATTTTAAAAATCACTTGCCATTCAATCCAAATTGTGAGTTTGATCAGTTACCGAACACTTTATAATGCACCCCCGGTAATTTTACAGAGATTACGTTTTTCTTACCAATTCTTGATTATTCTGTCTTGCAATGCAGAGAAAGCTAACTAATTTAAAATAAACTTCCGTTAATTTTGATTGTTATAAACTTAAAATTGATTAATTTCCATATAGAGAGTTTAAAATGTTCACAATTTACATTAAATATATATTCTGTGTATACCTTGGAAAAATTATACTGAAAATTGAAATTAAAATGATGTTGTATATAGCTGCAAGAAGCCGCCTGTCCCATTTCATCTTACTATATAAGTTGTGTCAGGTAATTTATAAAATCCCTGCTGCATAACAAATCTATTTTTTGTTGGAATGGGTAGTAATGTTTCTTCTTATTTCGAAATAAGAGTTGGTCTATGAGTGCCTCTGCAACTGTATTTTTCCTAAGTGGCTTCATGGTCCTGAACTGAGAAAGCTCAGAGCATTAAACATCAAAGTAATATATTTTGACACAATTAGACATCAAGGAAATGCAATTAAAATGACACTGAGAGGGCGCCTGGGTGGCTCAGTGGGTTAAGCCGCTGCCTTCAGCTCAGGTCATGATCTCAGGGTCCTGGGATCGAGTCCCGCATCGGGCTCTCTGCTCAGCAGGGAGCCTGCTTCCCCCTCTCTCTCTCTGCCTGCCTCTCCATCTACTTGTGATTTCTCTCTGTCAAATAAACAAATAAAATCTTTAAAAAAAATGACACTGAGATATCACTACACACTTACCAGAATGGCTAAAATAAAATATAATGACAAGCCCAAAAGAAAAAAATATACCATTTGATGATACACAATGGCAAGTTGTACCATAACTTAACCATCTCAGACTAGTGTAGTGTTAAATTTGTTTTTCTAAGCCATGTTTTGGGTCACTTACCACTTTTCAAGGATATAAAGTGCTATCATTTTACTTAAAACTGTGAAATTTGGTCAGATTTAAATTTCAATTTATGTTAAAACATTCTGTAAACTGTGTTAGACTTTGACATTTGTTCCCTCAGTTCAGTGAATAACACTATATCATATTCTGAAAAATACGCTAATTTTTATTTTGAAAAATATCCCTTTTTCCTCTTATGGTAATTATTAATATGAATTAATAGTAGAATTTGATATGGTCCAATATGACCATAAATACTTTATAGTATATTATCAAATTTAATAATGAATATAATGTACTTCTTTGGACAATTTTTAAAGACCAGTCTACTCTTAAAACAAAAAAAAATGGAGATGCACTTCTTTAGTTCACACAAATTTCATTTTATTATATATAACCTCAGATAAATTTCAACAAATCATAATTTATTAAAATCATGTCTACTTAAAAATCTCATAGAAGAGTTAAACCATCAAAAATAAAAATAAACACACACAACACACACACATCACCCATGTATTGGCAAATCACAATTGCTGTAACAATACATTAGGCATTCCACAGTTAAGGGCTATCAAAATTTCCATCAGTGACAAAAAGATTTGTATCCAAATGGACTGATTTTCCAGAATCCAAGAAAAAGTCTCCTAGGATTTATTTAAAGGTAAATATTTGAACAAATACTTCTTAAATTTAGGATATTCAGAACATACGATTAAAGAATATTTGCAGTGCAGACTATATTCAATCCTTCCTTCAAAATGTGCCTTTGAGTACATAATTCTGTTTTCTCGATCTCAATTGAGCTGTCTTCCAAGGAAGTTTTCCAAAATGTGTGTCTCTGTGTGATAAATGTTCTAAGACCTAACATGCTTCATTGTATTTTTACTGTGCTCTCAAATTTAATCAATAATTTGGATTGATGTATAATACCTAGTTTCAAATATCTTTTCCATCTATAAAAACTCCCAGCTGTCTCTTTATATGCTATTACTATTGAGAATTGTGCTGTCAGTATTATTCTTGTACATTTTAGGTGATCTGTTCTTCTCTTGGGCATCATTTATGCTCTTCTCTGTTTTTGATATTCTTAAAACTCACCATAATGTATACGAGTGGTTTTTAGTGTGTGTAGTTTTTGTTTTGTTTTGTTTTGTTTCTGATATCTCGTGTTTGGCATCATTTTAAGTCTGGTATCTTTTATCTTTCTTTAATTCTCCAAAATTTATCTCAGTACTTATTTAAATATTTTCTTTATTTTTTTTTCTCTTCTGCTGTATTTGGGCAGAAGTCATGAATTTGTTTGTTTGTTTTTCCCAACTCATTTATTCATTTTACAGCTATATTCATCTTAGTCTCCATTTATTGTATTCTTTATTTCAACAATTTTCACTTAATTTATATTCACAGTATAGTATCTTTCTTTTCCTTGTATATGTATATCATTATTTTATCATATACTTTTAAGCTATTTTTAAAAATATTTTATTTATTTATTTGACAGTGAGAGATCACAAGTAGGCAGAGAGGTGGGCAGAAAGAGAGGAAGAGAAGCAGGCTACCTGCTGAGCAGAAAGCCTGATGTGGGGCTTGATCCCAGGACCCTGAGATCATGACCTGAACGGAAGGCAGCGGCTTAACCCACTGAGCCACCCAGGCGCTCCTTTTAAGCTATTTTTTAAAAGTACAGTCATTCTTTTTTTTTTTAAGATTTTATTTATTTATTTATTTGACAGAGAGAGATCACAAGTAGACAGAGGGCAGGCAGAGAGAAAGAGAGGGAAGCAGACTCCCTGCTGAGCAGAGAGCCTGATGCAGGACTTGATCCCAGGACCCTGAGATTATGACCTGAGCTGAAGGCAGTGGCTTAATCCACTGAGCCACCTAGGCGCCCCTAAGCTATTTTTTTAATTCCTGTTCCCATAACACTTGGATTGGCATATAAAGTTAACCACATCATATTTTTTAGGTAAGTAATTGTACTTTTTATGTGCATAGTTATTTTGGTCCATGAGTTCAGCTCTTCTTAGGATCATCAAATCTCTGTAAAGTCTGGGTATGCTAGGATTTTCTAAGCAACAATAAAATACATTGAAACCTGGTAGCTTAATTATAATAATGTTTTCTTTCTCAATCATTCACAATAGTATTCCATTCTGAGTAGCTTCCTTCTATTTTGCAGCTATAGTGTTTGGAAAAACTTGAATTATGATATTACTGTGATAATGTGAATTAGTCAGGGTTTTTCAGAGAATCGGGAAGAGAAAAAAAGGAAGATATTCTCCAGGGCCAACTCTAGAAGTGACTATTAAAACATCTGTCCAAATTCAATTGAACAAAACTCAGAAATGCCATCTCCAGTGAAATACAAAAAAGATTATATATAGTTCTGGGCACACACATCTCATTTGACCCAATGATGTATATCAATGAAAGACTGAAGGCCAATCACCACTCCATGGGAGAATTTAAAAATAAATTTACTAATGAGGCCAAGAATTCAGAATCACAAATACTTCAGAACTAATAAAAACTGCCTTCACTTGATGTTATTCTATAAGATAAATCCTACGGTCAAGTTTCAATTTTAAATTCTTAAATCCTTATGAAGAAGCATCATTTGGAGGGAGCAGTTTTCATAATTTATCATCCATCAGCCTTTTTTAAAAGATTTTATTTATTTATTGGACACAGAGAGAGAGAAAGAGAGAGAGAGAGAGATCACAAGTAAGCAGAGAGGCAGGCAAGCAGGGAGGGAAGCAGGCTTCCTTTTGAGCAGTGCCCGATGTGGGGCTGGATCCCAGGACCCAGAGACCATGACTTGAGATGAAGGCAGAGGCTTAACCCACCACCCACGTGATGAGAGAGCCACTCAGGTGCCCCTCATCCATCAGTCTTAATTGATTGGAGGAAAATGTGTGGAGGAATAATGCCTTAGGGAGCTAATCTCTCTAAAGAATTTTCAAGTCTTTACCCCTTCAAGGTTTTGTACAGTTCTGATAGCCTCTAAACATCCAGCGGATTTCTACAGTGACAGGCCTGTTAAAACCTGTCTTCAAACCAGGAATAGAGCTTGAAACATACCAGTCAAGGGCAACTTTGAGTATTTTAAGGCGTTTATCATCATTTCTTTGTTTTTGGTTAATATCTGAAATAGTTCCATATTACACTTGCATAATTTCTCCAGAGCTGACTTTGAAGGAGGCATTCAGTTCCAGCTAGTTCCATATTTTGGCAAGAACTATACTTCTATATTAAAAAAAAAACATATTTTAGGGCGCCTGGGTGGCTTAGTGGGTTAAAATCTCTGCCTTCGGCTCAGGTCATGATTCCAGGTTCCTGGGATTGAGTCCCACAGTGGGCTCTCTTCTCAGCTGGGAGCATGCTTCCATTCCTCTCTCTCTGGCTGCCTCTCTGCCTTCCTATGATCTCTGTCAAGTAAATAAATAAAATTTAAAAAAAAACATATTTTATACCAGTTATTCATGTTTATTAACTAAGATATCACAATACAAATAATACAAACAGTTGCTCTTTATTAATACCTTCAACCAAGATCAAAAAATATGTCATATTTTCTCCAAAAATTTTATATCATCTGATAGGTCAGATATATATATAAAATTACATTTAAAGTTTAAAAAATATCAGCAAATATTTTCATTTAAATGCCAATTTGAAAAGAAATCTACTTTTCCAAACACGACTTTTTATCCTATTTATTTTGAATTTTGTCAACAACTGATAAAATGTTTAGCGAGACTATAAATGTTAGATCGAAAAAAATGATTAATAGATGTAGGTTCAAATTATTATGTTCCATTAAAAATGATTTAGTCTTTGATGAACATCTGTTTGGTAATATGTTGTATCCAGATATAGTAAATTAAAGACATATATAAAATTATAGGGAAATGACATCTTCCGTTCCATTATGAGTAGAGCTTTTAAAATGCTATTTGCCACAACCTGTCATCTTGTCATTATGTAGCATTATGTAGCAATTAAAAAATGTATACTCTTCACTTAGAAGTCTTTTGGAAATCTAAAATATGACTTTCTATGGTTTGTGTCTCCATATTGCTTTATTGCCAGTTAAAACAAATCCACATGCTTTGATTCAAAGGTAATAAATTCCTCTTATTTGGAAAAAGGATGTTTATTTTTGTTCTCTCACCCTTAGCAGGTGGTTTCATTTTAGCACACTTCAGAGTTATAATTTCATGCTTATTAAAAACATTTATTTTGATCTACATAGATGAATGAAACTTTTATTTTATTAAATTATTTGCCAAAAAATCTGTGAGTTTTAAAAATGTATTTCATTTGAAGGGTTATTTTAGAGCATTCAAAGAGGATCTAAGAGTGTGGTATTATGCAGTTTTTAAGTAGGTATGAAATGGTTAATTATAGGATTGTTTCTTTAGGCTTATGTATATTGTCCATTATATGCTATAAAATATTTTGAAAGTAAATTTAAAGTATGTTTTATGTAGTTTATTTTTTGGAAAAAATATTGAAATGACTTATGAAATTCAGTATACTCTCAACATTAATTTATTTTGAAATTTACCAGTTGTCTACTGAACTATTATATGGCAGATATTACTTCAGACTACACTGGTAAATGAAATACTTGGCTTTGTAGAACTTTTATTTTAATGGGTGAGACAACTCAAAGCTATAAACCTTAATAAAAATGGCATAGTGCATTCAAAAAGGAAGAGTACAATGGGGAAAAAGAAAAATTCGATCAGGGTGAGAAAAATCAAGGTTGCTAGCCAGGGGATGGGGAGTTAAATCTTTTAATAGAAAGATCAGGGTAGTTACAATGAAGCTGACAATTGAACAAATGTATGGAAAGGTGATGAATTTGCGCAGAACTATCAGCAATAAGGTCACTCCAGACAAAGGAATTGGCTATCTTGAAGGCCATAAGGTTGGATCATGCCTGGCATATCTGAGGAATAGCAAGGAGGCCACTGTGAGTGACTGAAGAGTAGCAGGGAAAGAGGTCACAGAGGTTAAATGAGTGGCTAGATCATGTAAAAGCTTAGAACTCATTGTAAAACTCTGGCTTTTATATTTGGAAACTTACTGTGTGATAGAATTTCTGCTAATAACTGAGAGTTCAATTGTCCATAAACTTTCAAGGATTCTTATTCTAGTAAGACAGAATAAAGAGAAAGAGTTCATATTTTCACATGGTGTAACAAATGCTCGGAGATACAAGTGTAGGAAGCTATGGGAGCACAGAAGAAGGCACTAAAATCACACCATATATTTGATGACTGTGACTATATATAAATTTGTATTTTCTAGATTTTTTGTAGTCATGGAATCACACAGTATATACTATTCATTGCCTGGATTTTCTTTTCTCAGCATCATTACTTTGAGAATCTCCAATTGTCTTTGCTCTATTGATGGACATTGATGAACATTTCCACTGTTTTCAATTCTTAAAAATAAAGCTGATATGAAATTCACATACAAGTCCTTGTATGAACATAGGGTTTGTTTTTCTTGGTTAAATGCCTAGAATAAAATGGCTATTTGTGTAACTGCAACATATTTTTCATTTAAAAATTTTTGAAACTATTTTCCAAAGTGGTTGTATCATGATATATGCCAACAACAGTTTAGATTTTTTGTTGCGTCTCAATCTAGCTCAGACCAAGTACAATTAGCCTTTATAATTTTAGCCATTCTAATAGATATGTAAGCATGTCTCATTATGATTTTAATTTGTATTTCTTTAATGTTTAAATGTTGAGAAATTGGCCATGTGCTTATAAGCCATCCATATACTTTTGGTGACATGTCTCTTCCATTATTTCCTTCACATGTAAAATTGGATACTCTGTTTGGTTATTAGTAAGGTTTTTTATTTTTATTCATTTTTAAATAATCAGAGTACATGTCCATTATCAGATATTTAATTTGCAAATCCCTTCTCCATCTTTATGGTTTCTCAATGGAGCTTTGATAGCTGTGTCTTTCAAGAAATATGCTACTTCTTTCCTGGTACACGGAGGTATGACTAGAACATTATCAATGTTGACCTTTGCAAAGAAAATCATGGCTTAAGATATATGTAGTCTGCAGTTGTTGGGAGTGTTCACCATCCTTGCCTCTAACTCATCTCTCACTGCCCACACATTCAGGTATAGGGGAATATTGATTGACAAAATATTAATTGCCAAATAACACTAGTTAGAGAATAAGAAAAATGCAGGCACCTGATTATATAATATTCCTTAAATAAAATATGTTTTTATAAGTGCTATTGGAAGTAAATTCCTCAATACTTTAATCACACAGAATGATGGAATCCTAGATTTTTTTTCCTTGTATTTACTAAGAAAATGATCATGCCTCAAGTATATTAAAATGGAATAGGGAAAATTAAATATTGCTTTAAGTCGATTTGCGTGTGTTGTGCGTATGTGAGAGAGAAAGTGAGAGAGAAAGAGAAAGAGAGAAAAAGAGAAAGGGAAAGACAGAGAGGTGGCTGCAGTGAATTGATGAGTTGCAGGATAGATTTTAAAGTTTTGTCTTTTGCTTTCTACATTTCCTTTTCCTTAGGTTCAAGAGAACAATCAGTAATATCTCAGATGCCTGCTGGTAACATCAGCAGAAAGAGTTAGAGGTTCCTAGAAAATTAAAGAAGAGATATAGTTTTCCTGACATAAGAAAAGTCATTTTTTGTCCCCAGCTATTTTCAATGATCTATACCCCACCTGTGTACTTGCCCCAGCACACTTCTTCCAAAAATTCCTGGGAGGTTCTTACAAAGAAATGCAAAAACCTCACTCCTAAGGATTTTGAGGGAACAAGGCAATGGGAAAACTAACAGTCACCACCAGAGCAGGAAATAGCCTAAGCTATTGAGACAATAAATCAGTGGTAAAACTCCTAGTGCTATTTCAAAAGCAATCAAGGCCTTGCATTCCTTGTCCCAGAAAATGAGCCCAAGACCCCATCTAGTTTCTATCTGCTCTTGAAGCCTGCAGAGTTCCTTTCCCTTGTCCAACAGTTACCTCTGCTTTATTCTAACGTTGAAGTTTCTGCCCTCGGTGGAATACAAGCTTCATTCAGGTGAACATGCAATACATATTGCACAAATACATATGTGGATGTGCATGCATCCACAACCTTATGACCAACCATACACGGGATAATAAAACTCTCCCTTCTGAGTATTCATCTTAAATACTAAATAAAAATCTCTCTCCTGTTCAAACAGTCAAGGCTTTGGAACTTATTCCCTGTGAACTCCTTGTATGTTGTAAACAAAGATTCCTTTGTTTGACAACTCCACCTGTTTCTGTGATTCACCAAAGACTGACCTCAGTTAGTTCAGTTACTGTAATGTAATATCAAGCATATCTAGTTAGTTGATCATTTTGTTCAAGTCTTACATATCTTACCAATATGATGACCATTTGTCTATGTAATCTTAAAATAAGGGTGTTGAAATTATTTTCCATTTGTCGTCCAAGTTATGATTTTTGTTCTTAGTTTTTCCCTATATATCCCCAAATCTGTTGTTACGTATTAAAATTCAAGAATTATTATACTCCCGGGGCGCCTGGGTGGCTCAGTGGGTTAGGCCGCTGCCTTAGGCTCAGGTCATGATCTCAGGGTCCTGGGATCGAGTCCTGCATCTGGCTCTCTGATCAGCAGGGAGCCTGCTTCCTCCTCTCTCTCTCTCTCTGCCTGCATCTCTGCCTACTTGTGATCTCTCTCTGTCAAATAAATAAATAAAATCTTAAAAAAAAAAAGAATTATTATACTCCCTGATGAATTCATCCTTTTACTCTTCTGTAATTTTGACTTGATCTTTATGTCTAATAATGAAATTTGCTTTAAAATCACTTTTCATTATCTTGATATAACCACCAAAGTTATAGTGTGATTAGAGTTAATATAGCATATTTTTTCTTTTACTTTTTAAAGCACTTCTATATTGAATCCTGACAAAGAAACAAAACAACTTTTTAACTCTGGAAGCATCTTTCTAAATTATCTTTTTTTTTTTTAATGAAGCAGTAGCAATTTTTGTTAAGGGACCTAAACTGAAAGTAGGTTTAGAAATTTATTTATTTTTTAATTTATTTAGTAAAAGATTTTATTTTATTTATTGACAGCAAGAGAGAGAGAGAGAGAGAGAAGAAGCACACAAACAGGGGGAATCATGTGCAAAGGGAGAGGAAGAAGCAAGCTCCTTGGGGTGCAAGTAGTCCCATGCAGGGCTGGATCCCTGTACACTGGAATCATGACCTCAGCCAAAGGCAAACATCTGCTTAAACAACTAAGTCATCCAGGCACCCCTAGAAAATTAAAAAAAAAAAAGACCTTTTAAAAACATTTTGTTTCTTTCTTGTTTTTTTTTAAATATTTTATTTATTTGACAGACAGAGAGACAGGAAGAGGAACTATAAGCAGGGCAGAGGGAAAAGGAGAAGCAGGTTTCCCACTGAGCAGAGAGCCTGATGTGGGGCTCCATCCCAGGACCCTGGGATCATGACCTGAAAAGAAGGGACACTTCTTGGAGGAAGCCACCCAGACACCTCTTTTCTTTGTTTTTAATATATGGCAACTGATGCTTCCCAGCCACGAGGAGCATATTACCCATTGATTAAATCTCTGATAACAACCTATTTAAAAAGGTGTGTAAATATATACTTACTCAGATTTATACACTTTGTGTTTTCTTCATAGTTTGGGGCTGGACCCCATGGTCACAACACTGCTTCCAGTCTTTGCCTTCCCATCTTTTGATACCAGGTATTTGGTCAGCAAAGCAAATTAGTATCAAAATTAATAAGCCCTTGGCACCATATCTCTGGAGCAGGGCTTGCTCTTAGCCAAGGCCCAGAGCAGTTGACCTCCCCTCGCTAGTGCTATAGCCCCAAGGACTAGGTCCCTGCCACCAGAACTCAGTTTTACATGTTATGCTAAGCAGACAAAACCAAACCAGGAAAGCTCCAACAGCTTTCACTGGCCTGCCTCATCTCCAACTCTCTCGACGTCTAGGCAGTACCAGATGACAGGGAGGGGTCTTGGTCCAACATATGGGAGGGAAGGAAGTAGCCACGAGCAAGTACCTGCCTCTCTGTTCCTTTCTTTCATGAGCAGGTTGTAAGGAGGAGGAAGAGGAAGGGGAAGAGAGGTGAACTTCAAGGGGTGAAGGCCTCAGGTAGGCAGCTGGCTCCTGCCAGTAGGAAAGGGACAAAGGAGAAGGCAGTGAGTCTTGCAGGGAGGGTGGGGGGTAAGGGTTACAGCTTATGACGGAATCTGGACAGGAGTAATAGGGATACTAGTCATTTGAGTCCACCATTGGCAAGCTGGGCTGGGTGTCAGGGCAGATAGGCCTCCCTGGGCAACGGCACATGAGAGAAGGTGGAATTCTTCTCTGAGGAGCAGGTGAAGCTTTGGGTGTTGGGAAAGCATAGACAGTATTGTTCCAGGGCCAAGGACAGGTCCGGGTACTCCTGGTTGGAGGTCAAGGCCACAGTATGATCCAGGTCTTCTACCAGCAGCTTGAAGGTACCACATGCCAGCCACCCCTCATTATTGTGTATAACTCTCTGGTGCACTTATTGGCTTATCCATCAAATGACTCCTTCAGCAGCTTAAAAACCACCTCCACAGGCACTCCAGGATATGGGAGGCTTCCAGAGTGAAAATTTTGCACAGGATCACCCCCAAAAAGACCAGAAGTCACTCTGGTGGATGTAGATCTGGTCAAACATGGCCTTAGGGACCATCCACTTCACAGGCAGTCCACTGTTGGTTCTCATTTTATAGTAACTGATGTGGTGATATCTCTAGCAAGGCTGAAGTCTGAGATCTTCATCATGTTGTCCTTTGTCACCAGCACTTCCCTGGTGGCCAGGTCTTGGTGTATGCACTTCTTGGAGGCAAGGTACTCCATGCCTCAGGCTACCTGGTAGGCAAAGAATACCGGGTGCTTGGAGGAGAGTTGCTCTGCTGCATTGTGGCTGATATTGTAACAGTACTCCAGGTCAGGAGGCCTCTGGGCCTGCAGGTACTCCTGTATGTTGTCTTTGGAGGCATATTCCATGATAGTGTATGAAGGACCATCCTGTGTGCAGGACCCAGCAGGTTGATGGTGTCCTTGTGCTGTCCAATCATCTTCATCATCTCCATTTCTGAGATTAGGTTTGACAGGTCTTTCTCTGCTGCATCTGACTTCAACATCTTCACAGACACTTTAGTCAAATGGTTGGATTTGTCTTTGTCCAGCCCAATGGCCTCCTCCAACACCACTTGCCCAAAGTAGGCCTCTCTTAGGGGTCTGCCTAAACTGCCTACAACCAGCCTGCCTCAAGGCAGTTATGAACTCTAGATTATCCTCAAAAACATTAAACCACAAGCTAAAAATTCTCTTCACTAGGTCTCTGTCGCAGGTCTAATTTTCTTATCTTTCATCATTTATCTTTTTCCTAATTCTTATTTTCAGTATAGTTTATTTGGCTTCCAGGTGTTTCCCCGGGTTTCTGTATGCTGTTTCATAGGGAAGAATTATCCTGTCATAAAATTATTTCTTGAGCATTCATTACATCTCTCAGTTAAAATGGGTTCTTTTATGGTTTTGATTCATTTGAGTTTTCTCAAAATGGGAAGAATTTTCAAAATGGTGTTTTCCTCAAGGTTCAGAGTATGTCTTAGCCTCATCTTTACTCTTTTTGAAATTCACTTTTCAAATTCTTGTCCCTCTTTTTATCTTTTTAAATTAAAATGTTTTATTTTTACTATTTTTTTATTTGAGTGTAGTTGATAGTCAGTGTTACATTGGTTTCAGGTTTTCAATATCTCCATACATTATTCTATGATCACTACAAATATAGCCGCCATCTGTCACCATATAACACTATTATAATATCATTGACTATATTCTCTACACTGTCCCATATCTCTTTTTAAAATCTCTGATTTTTATGTTTTCTGTTATTCCAGTTTTCGACCATCATTTTACTTGGTTACTTTAATAAAATATGCCTGATTACACACTCTATGCTGAAAACCATAGCATTTGATTTATAGTAGTCTTTTTCTTCTTCTTCTTCTTCTTCTTCTTCTTCTTCTTCTTCTTCTTCTTCTTCTTCTTCTTCTTCATTAACATATAATGTATTATTAGCCCCAGGGGTACAGGTCTGTGAATCACCAGGTTTACACACTTCACAGCACTCACCACAGCACATACCCTCCCCAATGTTCATAACCCCACCACCCTCTCCCTAACCTCCCCACCACCCCCCCGGCAACTCTCAGTTTGTTTTGTGAGATTAAGAGTCTCTTATGGTTTGTCTCCCTCCCGATCCCATCTTGTTTCATTTACTCTTTTCCTGTTCCCCAAACCCCCCACATTGCACCTCCATTTCCTCATATCAGGGAGATCATATGATAGTGCCTTTCTCTGGTTGACTTATTTTGCTAAGCATAATACCCTCCAGTTCCATCCATGTCAACGCAAATGGCAAGATTTCATTTCTTTTGATGGCTGAGTAGTATTCCATTGTGTATATATATATATATATATATATATATATATATATATATATTTCATTTGTTGATGGACATCTATGTTCTTTCCATAGTTTGCCTATTGTGGATATTACTGCTATAAACATTTGGTGCACGTGCCCCTTTGGATCATATAGCAGTCTTCTTTACCTCTATCAGAACCCCAGGAAGCTTTATTTATTTATTTACTCACATAAACAGATGATCCAACACAACGTTTTTTGATGTTCCAATGTATTATAATGTCTTACCGCTTAACACTATGCTTACTGCTCTCTTTCACTGTCTGACTAAATCCTCATCATCACTATGCCATTTAATGAGAAAGAACATTTGAACTCAGAGTTCTCTCCATATCAGGGAATGAAGACTCCACCCTTCTGTTTGTGCAGGTAAAATAAATGTTGATGTCTGTCCTGCACATACCCCATCCTGTTCACCAGAATATTCACCATCAAAATATATACACAATGAAAACCATACCTCACCACTTCTATTACCACCCAGCATGCTAAAAACACCATCATATGTTCCTGAATTATTGACTTGATTGATAACCCCACTTCCACACAAACTGCACTCCTTTCTCCCTGCAAATTTATTTTGGTACAGCAATTTAACCTAAAAATCAAGTCAGATGATTTTATTCTGCTGTTGAGGGTCTTTTGGTATCTTCCCCTTTCATATTAAATAAAAACTGAAGGCGTTTTAATGTACTAGAAGGTCATACATCAATACGTTCTTCCTCTCTCCACCACTATGAACTCCTCATTGGCCTCCTTGCTTTTCCTCAAAAGTAACAGACAAGCTGTTCACACAAAGTCTATATACTTACTTGCTCTGCCTAGAGCAATCTTTTCCTTTAATATTTGTATAACACTCTCCTTCACTTCCTGGGTCTTTGTGCAAATAACATCTCATAAATGAGATATAACCACCCAACACAAAATAAAATTAACTTTCATCCCAGCATTCTCCAATGGCTTTTACCTTTCTTGTATTTCTTTGTATCACTTATCACCATCAACCATCAATCATTATTCTATTACTGGTTTATTTTCTTATTTGAGACAGAGAGAGAGAGAATTGGGAGGGTGCGCAGAGGAAGAAGAAAACACCCCACTGCCTAGAAAGCCTGCTGGGGAGTTACATCCCAGGACCCTGAGATCATGACCCAAGCCAAAGGCAGTCACTCAATGGACTGAGCCACCAAGGTGCCCCTCTATTATTGGTTTATTTCACTATTATATTTCAAAAGAATGTAAGCTCTTTGTGGTCAGGTATTTTATATGTTTTATTAATTGAAGTATTCTCAGAAAAGTAGCTGGCAGATTGTAAGGGCTCACTAAACTGTATTTTGTTGTTATTATTGGGCTCCTTTATGGGCTTTACCTCTTACGCTAGAAGTCTATCCTTCAGATGTAAGCGATAAGAATAGAGCCCTGCTGCCTGTTCAAATGTGTAAAAAGCCTGTATTAAGTGGTTTTTTTAAAAGCTAAATGAATGGCTTAATATTTGTATATAGGGGGAAAGGGAACATATTTTCCACAGTTTAGAAGTGGAGTTCTTTTATAGAGTTCTTGTACAAGCCTACACTATGGAACGATAATGGGCAGTTGTACATTACAATTATACAAACACTTTGGTAATTTATATCCTTTTTTAGTTATTCTTGACTGGATCATTTAATTCTTTAGGAGCATTATAGCATTTCAACTTTTCATGTTCAATAAACTTATTGGGGTTGCTACCTTTTTTATTCAAATGGAGAAATAGTCATGATTTAATCTAAATAAAGTGTTATTGATTGTGTTGTTTTCTAGGAATGAGTCGCACATGCTAGTTTAAAAGTTTTGTTAAAGTCCCAAGTCTGTCACTGATAAAAGCCTTTTGTAGATTAGTAACTTGATCAAAACGGAAAAGTTATGTAACACCAATTGTTATACTATCTTTGTTTCCATCTTGCATTGTAATAACACCCATCTTAACTCTATTTAAGACAAATCATTGCCAGATGGATTTCTGGCATTGATTGCAGGATATGAAATCTAGTATAACTAAAAGTTTTTGGTTTTAGTAGCATATAAATCAATTTAGAAAAATATATGTATTTGAATATAAGATAAAGTTTTAAATTATTTGGCAATAGTAAACTAAACTTTTTTTTTTGTAAATTTTTATTTTCTAAAATTTCATTGAGCTCTCTTGCAATAAGAAACAAGTTACAAAAAATTAAGGTTTATTTACCCCAATTCAAAATTATTAGGAATATAATCATAGAGGTTGAAGTATTTAAAATATTGAACCCAAAATGTTTTATTAGGTAAATTCATGAATGCTGAGCATTCACTGTTAAAATATACTAATACTATTGATAGACTGGTAGAAGCCTAAAATCAAATATTTATTAAATATTTATATCCATATCTTTTCATAGCTTGGTAATTCATTTCTCTAGCATTAAATAATATTCCATTGTTTGCATGTACTACACTTTCTTTGACCTTTCACTTATGGAAGGATATCTTGGTTGCTTCCAAGCTTTTGTCAGTTATGAATAAAACTACTATAGACATCTTTGTGGGTATAGATTTCATCTTCTTTGGATAAATACCAAGAGCTGCTACTGCTGAATCATCTGGCAAGAATATGTTTAGTTATGTAAGAAACTGCCAAGTTGTTTTCCATTCTTTATTCTCAATACACATGGAAGAACATTCCTGTTGCTCCACATCCTCACCAACATTTCATGTTCTGTTGTCAGTGCTCTGGATTCTGGGTATGTACTGGTGTCTCTTTTTTGTTTTAATTTGCATTTTCCTGATGACCTTTGATGTGAAGCATCTTTTTATATGCTTATTTGCCATCTGTAATATTTTCTTTTGTGAGGTATCTGCTAAGGTCTTTGGCTCATTTTTAATCAGGTTTTTCCCCCATTGTTGAGTTTTAAGGGGTCTTTGTGTATTTTTGATTAACAGTCCTTTGCCAGATGTGTATTTTGCAAATTTTTTTTCATAGTCTGTGCTTTGCCTTTTCATTCTCTTGGCATTGTGTTTCACAGAGTAGACATTTTTAAATTCAGTGCTTGTGTTTTTTAGCTAAAGTTATTGCGAAAACCAAGGTCATTTCAATTTTCTTCTATATTACCTTCTACATGTTTCATGTTTAGGTTTATAATCCAATCTGAGTTCATTTTTGTGAAGAGTGTAGGATATCTGCCTGGATTTATTTTATTTTATATTTTTAGATTTAGCTTCACCATTGCTACAGAACCATTTGTTTAAAAGATTGTATTTTGCTCTCTTGTATTGCTTTTGCTTTTCTATTATATATAAAATATAATTGATAATATATATTCTGTTGCTTTAATCTAGTCTTTCTGTGGTATTACAATATCATGCTTACAATTATCGTTATGGTAAACTTTTTTTAAAGATTTTATTTATTTATTTGACAGAGAGAGAGATCACAAATGGGCAGAGAGACAGCCAGAGAGAGAGATGAGGAGAAGCAGGCTCCCTGCTGAGCAGAGAACCCAATGCGGGACTCGATCCCTGGCCCCTGGGATCATGACCTGAGCCGGAAGGCAGAGGCTTAACCCACTGAGCCACCCAGGCGCCCAATCGTTATGGTAAACTTTGAAGTCAGTCCTCAGTCTTTGTTCTCCTTCAACACTATGTTTACTATTGTGAGTCTTTGCCTCTCCATATAAACTTTAAAATAAGTTTGTTAATATTAAAAAAAAAGAACTTGCTGGTATGCATTAATTGTATAGATAAACTTGGAAACCAGTGACCTCTTGAGCTTAGCAGGAGATAGACCATGGACATCAGTTGTCACAGTGGTGCCTCTGGCAGAACCTATTGCAAATCCCTAGGCAAAATGACACCTCAAGGATCTGAGAGAATGTCTAAGAAGTACTTGATACATCCCTTGGGTATGGTTTATTGAAGTGTCCACCTGTCTGAAAGCTGGGGAATCTAGATAAGGGAGGGAAAATTAGTTATGATAAAACATATCAACAAACATCAATAAATTTTGTAAAACTAATTGTCATGGCTCATATACAATATGACCAACAGAGGGACCATCAGAAGGAAAGCATCAGTTATGTTTATTGTGAAATTTTTTATTCAAAATAAAGCAATGTGAGGGGAAGACACAATGAGAAAATTACCAGTTTTTAAATGGTAAACATCTTACAAAATGGAATAGGTTTTATATTCTAAGTAGTATATTGAAAAGTAAAACATTGGGGCGCCTGGGTTGCGCAGTGGGTTGGGCTGCTGCCTTCAGCTCGGGTCATGATCTCAGGGTCCTTGGATTGAGCCCCGCATCTGGCTCTCTGCTCCGCAGGGAGCCTGCTTCCCCCCCCCTCTCTCTCTGCCTGCCTCTCTGCCTACTTGTGATCTCTGTCTCTCAAATAAATATATAAAATCTTTAAAAAAAAAAAGAAAAGAGAAGTAAAACATTAAAAAATAAAATTTCAATGAAAAAAATTATTTAATTTTAAAAAAAGGTTAAAAATAGCAGAACCATTTTTCTTATAACTGGAAAATACACTGTATATACATCTATCAAAATAACTTGTCATGGGGGAGCCTGGGTGGCTCAGTAGGTAAAAGCATCTGCCTTCGGCTCAGGTCATGATCCTAGGATCCTTGGATCGAGGCCCACATCGGGCTCTCAGCTCAGCAGGGAGCCTGCTTCCTCCTCTCTCTCTCTGCCTGACTCTGCCTAATTGTGATCTCTGTCAAATAAATAAATAAAAACTTTTATAATAAATATTTGAAAAAATAACTTGTCATGTGTGAAATCAGGAGCATATGGAAAAAAATAATATCTGAGGACAATACTTCTGCCATGTTTTGTGCCTTGCTAATATTTTTAAACAGTCAGGCAACTTTTAGCCTTATTGAAATACCTGCTAAGATACCTGCAGTGCCTTTTGGAGCCCTATGACTATAAAAATTAATTGCAAATATTCAAAATGTTTACTATGGTGTCACTATTTAGGGCCACCACCAAGTATGTTTCAGAAGTAAGCATAACTGTTACTCTTCCATAAGGCAAAAGGGCATATTTTCAGGAGTTCCATCTGCTGTACCAGGAGGTGAATCAAGTAATGATTTTTGTCTATAAAATAATTCACTTTTCAATCTAACATTCCTCATTCCACATTATAATAATAAAAACTAGGAGGAGACTAAAACAAACAAACAACTACAACTACAACAACCAGCTTTTCCCACAGTGGAAAAGTAAATATAACCTTAGGAGTAGCCTGAAATTTATTTTTAAATATTTTTAAGATAAACGTTTTTGTTAGAAAACCATATATTTTATATTACTAAGAAATAACAGGCAACGTTTTATGAACTTCTAAAAAGTCTAGTTACTTGTATTTATCTATTAACTCATCTCTTTATGAAGTAGAACATGATCACACCTCTTGTATCTACCCAAGTTTGTATGCTTTGGTTGTTTTATGTTTGCTATTTCCTTGCTTAATTTTTACAATATTTGATACATAATAGTATCTTTAAGTCCATCTATGGTTTCACAGAATTTGTTTGAACTTCATAAAAATGTACCATACTTTTTGCACTGTCCTTGTTTTACTTCTCTATTAGCTTTCCAAGTTTTATTCACTTTAGAGTGTGTAGCTATCATTTATTTTTACTCCTCCATAATGCTATGTTTACAAATTTGTATTTATCTGTACTTTTAAAAATATCTTAATTATATACCATTTCTCATCTCACGTAACACTCATGTTACTTCTACACTTATCAGATATTATGTAACGGAAAACCACAACTCAGCAACAATAGAACACCATTTTTCAAAATTAAATGGCTTACCAGAATTCTTTAATTCTATCCTTTATTTGTATTAGATGACCCTTTATTCTGGTATTTGGCATTGTTCATATGGAGGAAAGCTTATAAGTTGATATTCCATAAATAGAAGGATTTATTATGATTGATTAATTATTTTCATTTAGAATGCATAGAATATGGTTGATTTAATATTTCTTTCTTACTCTCTGCCTGGAACATAGTGCTATCTATACAATAGCCACTAAAATATTAAGTTAATTACCTAGACTTTAAACTGCATATTAATAGGAATAGCATACAGAACTCTTCTCAGATTGGGACACCTGGGTGGCTCAGTCAGTTAAACGCCTGAGCCTTTAGCTCGGGTCATGATCTTAGGGTCCTGGGACTCAGTTCTGCAACAGATTTCCTGCTTAGCCGGGAGTTTGCTTCTCCCTCATCCTGCTGCTCCCCCTGCTTGTGCTCTCTCTCACTCTCTCTCTTACAAATAAATAAAATTAAAAAAATAAATTCTTCTCAGATAGCTAATATAGAATATCGTCTTTGTATTCATCAAAGGGAAAGTGCCATATAATAATGAAATCCAGACTTCTTCAAATTCACTTTTTAACCAGTAAGAAAGTACTGGAAACAAGCCAAAAATGTCTTCAATGAATTAAAGAAATAGATTGATTTTCAATATCTTAATGTTTCTACTGTTAAATTGCAAGATTTTTATACTAGATATCAGTGTAAATATTCATTATACAAGGATATTCTAAAAATAAACCCGAGAAAACTACTTGATATATATGATGACAAAAACGAGTTTGACCAATGTCAGTTTGGGTAAAATTTACAACACCTACCACCTGAAACTCTTGTTCTATATGGTGCCATCTTGTGATGCTGGGCAGCGGCAGTGAGCCACAGCTCCCAGTCAGCTAGAAGATTACAGGGGTGAACACCTGATATTCTTACAAGCATTCTATATATAGAATATATATATAGAATATATATATTCTTCTTTTTTTAATGTAATATTTAATAAATTGCATGTGATATTTGATACTTTGTTATAAAATAGGCTTTGCTTAAGATGATTTTGCCCAAATGCAGGCAAATGTAAGTGTTCTGAGTATGTTTAAATAAGCTTAAGGTAAGCTATGATATTTGATTGTTTAGGGGTATTAAATGCATTTTCAATTTTTTATGTGTTTCTCTGTACATAGCCCCCTTGTAAGCTGAGGAACATCTCTATATGTATATGTAGCCTTGGTATGGCTTACATATTATTGGCATGAAACATCTAGAACAGTACGTGTGCCATAGAATTGTCTACAACATCAAACAAGTTTCTTGAAAACTTGTGCCAAAGGGGTTATGTCTTTAAGGATTCTTATTTCAGAAGGGTTCTCTCAAACGTAAGATTTTTCAGAAGTTAAGTGAAAATCTGACCAAACTAAACATTTTTCCATTTTCCCTAGTGAGCAAAGATAGCTAAAATCTATCTGCCATTTTCAACACTGTACTCAATGATTGTAATTCTAATTTAAGAACAGATTATTTATATCAAAACCACATGTTGGCCTAATCTTATACAATATTCATAAGTCACACTCAGACCCTTGGACACTTTTATTTGTTGAGTCTATATGGTACTACGGACATTCATCTTTTTTGACCTCATAGCTTCATGTATGTCTATACTTTTGAAAATACATGCATCATAGTTCCATTGTAAAATGTCTGGGTTATAAAATGTGCTATGCTATCAAAATGGTAATAAGAACATACAAATGACCTGATGTAATGAACTGGACCAGATTGCCAGATATCACATTGCATACCAGAAAGATTCAGTGGTAAGTTTTAAAATGGCCAGCTATACACTGACTGAATTATAACTCATTTAGCTTCTTTCTTTGTGTACAGTATTATACATTAGTCAGTATTATAGTAGATAAGTACTTTGGACAGATGTAAATATGCTGTAATAAAAAATGTTTTTCTTCTTTCTTTTAGTCCTTTTTACTTGTAAGACTAGCCACAAATACCACGCCTCCCCCAAAATAATTTGCAATCCAAATTTATCTCTAAATGAATTTATTGCACAGAAAAATATGTATATATATATATATATATATATATATATATATATATATACACACTTACAGAAGACATGTTCAAAAATAGTTACACAACAGCAGGGCCCTAAATGTAAGCAGTATAGTTGTTTTGTTTTGTTTTGTTTTGTTTCTTTTAAAAAAAGAGGTTATGTGAAATATTAGGATTTTATTTCCAGGCGTAGTATTTCAAGACAGTTAACTACACCTATGGTGTCAACAGCCTCTTGTTGGCAGTATGATTTTATTGGCTCCATGGAATAACAGCAAGAATTTACTATTGCTTCTTTCTTTTATGACACACACAGAATAAAAAAATTGACACATTTGCTCAAGACCAACCAGAATCCTTTTAACCTATCAAAATTGATGGGAGGCCTTCACTGCCAAAGTCACTGCTGGGTTTTCACAATTCATTGCAGACAATGTGCTACTCCCATTATGATAAAGGAGAGAAGAGTCATAATCAGGGAAGAAAGCTAGATTAATACTTGTAATTATCATTGAATTATTTAGCCTGCTATAGGATTATTATTATTAGTGCCATTTGATAATTTTCTCTCATTATATTAAACACAACTGTGAGTAATTACCCTACCTAATATTTCTCTGTATTGGCTGACTAGCTAGCAAACATTCATGAAAATATCCATTAGCCACACATATAAAATGCTGCATTATGATGCTGTTGAATCAGAACATACCACTACCTGATCCTGTAGCTCTTTGAGGATTTGCAAATCAATTAATTCTATCTTTGTTGGATTCTTCCCATACAATTAGAAAATTTATAATCGAGTCCATGAACATTATTAGTTTTACCATTTTAAACCAGCAATCACACTTTGATTTTTACAACAAAAGCAGAAATATAAACACACACATTTGGATCAGTTTTCTGTTAGTCTGTCTGGACTTCAAAATCCTATTCCTCAAGATGATGCACACCAAAGTTCTGGATTAAACAAGAAATTAGATGGCACCTGAACACTTGGTTTAATATTCTCAAAAGGACTATGCAACTTCTTTCTTACATTAAGACATTGTTTTACAAAGATCCACACTTTTATAATGTTAGTATTTTTAATAATCAATAAAGTCAATTAATCATGATTAAAAATCAAACATAAAAATTTCTACTTTTTGCTTTTGCCCCCTCCATTTAGAACTTATTTATAGCCTGATAATTCAAAGGTCCCTATGTTTATGAAAATCTGGACAGAAATAGCTCTAAGATCCCATTCAGAACTTGATATTAATCTAAGTCTTTTGGCTCCATTTATCCTGAGAGCAAAGATTAGGACAAAGGATTTGAGTACTGTTAGTTTATCTGGGAGATTATCCAAGGTAGAAAAGAATGGGAAAGTGATACAGTGAAGAAGCAACTTTGTCAAAGAGGTACATTGTTGATATAATTGTTGTGGATAGAAAATGAAGGCTTGCTTTTACTGAAAGGTCCTGAGAAACTTCTTTAAGTTGTCCTCATGAAGACCTGAAAACTGACAATTTTACCTATGGTTCTTATTTCCACTTCACTGAGAGCTGTCCTCAGAGGACATTAACTCTCCTACACTTTTGGGTTGTGTTGGAGACATTCCAAAATGAGAGAGAGAACATGAGATCCTATCAGTGTTAAGTAACTGCAATTTCCCATGGAACTATCCACCACAGGTTTGGCTATAATCAGGAGTTGGGCCTTGATATCAGAGGGATTTGAGGCAGTATCATTTTAGGTTAATCATTATATCTGAAATTTCCAAAAACTTCAACTGATGAAACTTTGATTATAAACCTATAAATATAACAATAAATCTACAGTATTCAAATTATTTTCATAGAAATACACAAACAAAGCATCAATTGACTAATATTTAAATGTTACAAAATACTGAACTGAAAGAATTTGGTCATATAACAACGTGTAAGAAGTAGAACTTAGGTTTAGGTTAGAAGTCAGGATGCATTTGGGACTCAGTTAAGAAATTGAATGGAGGGACGCCTGGGTGGCTCAGTGGGTTAAGCCGCTGCCTTCGGCTCAGGTCATGATCCCAGGGTCCTGGGACCGAGCCCCAAATCAGGCTCTCTGCTCAGCAGGGAGCCTGCTTCCTCCTCTCTCTCTGCCTGCCTCTCTGCCTGCTTTTCATCCCTCTCTCTCAAATAAATAAATAAAATCTTAAAAAGAAATTGAATGGATGTCTGACTATCTTATAGGTTTGCTAAAAATCAGTGACTTTGTGTTCACGTGTGGCTATGCAGGAATTTTTAACTTTCTCTAAGAAGTTATTAGATTTGATTATATAATGGCAGTAAAGAATGGGGAAAAGCAAAGTACAAACCCCATAAAGACAAAGACACTGAGTATGAGAAAAGAGTAATAGATAAGAAGAATCAATGCATTTGAGGAAAATGGGAATTGAAATACACAATGATTGTTGATTTTTTTAGATGGAGAAAACAAAACTAGCTTGCAAGAAGGAAATAACAGAAGACATGCTGTGATGTGATACAGAATCCTGGAAAAGGCAGTAACGTGGAATAAAGGAGTAGGGAGAGCATATCAGGTAATTTGGATAGGAAGGAGTTAGGAGATAATTGCTTGATAAATTTTATATGGCCCACTTAAATGCACAGATTTCTCTTCTTTAATTTATATGGAGAACAGGGTGTCCTTTCTCTTCCCTTTCAGAGCACCCGAGGTGTACTCTTTCAGACTGAAAACCTAAAAAGCTCAGGACTCAGTTGCTTAAGCACAGCTGAGAGGACATATTTCAATTAAGATTTACAGTTTGCTGTAGGTAGTAGACTGTCAAAAGTGGTTTAACCATATTTATCATTTAACAAGAAGACTACAGAGAGTGTTTTCTGGTGTTGGTTCAGAGTCTTAAGAAAGTCAAGTGAACTATCTTAGAGGTTTTCATGGCTTTTCATTCACAGTTGCAAAAATGTAATGTGTTGGTTCAGAGTCTTAAGAAAGTCAAGTGAACTATCTTAGAGGTTTTCATGGCTTTTTATTCACAGTTGCAAAAATTGCTGTTGGAGTTCTCACTATTAAGCCCACATTTCTGGCAGAAAGATAGAGGTAAAAGAGAATGATATCTTGTACGACTGATACTTTGTCATAAGGTTACAATGTAACTAGAAAAGAGACAATAAAATATTTGATGTTGTTTTAAGTTTCCTTGTTGTCAATCCCTCAGTGCTTTCTGATATTAAAGGAAAGAGTAGATGGATATTGACCTGGCAACTATCAACACCTGTCAGTCTCTCTTGGATAACCAATATCTCTATAATCTCTTCTTCCCAGTAAAAAAAATAAAATATATTCATAACCCACACTGTGCCATCTCAAGTTACTGCACCAAGATAAAATTACAATGATTTTCAGTTGTTCCAAATGGACAGAATAACCTTCCTTATGATATCATGTCTTATAAGATAGATAATTGGCTTGCTACCAATATACCCAGATGTGACTGTGGAAGAGACAGGAAAAAAAATAATAATATTTATTTATTCCTTGGGTTGACCCTGTTTACACAGATGCATTACTATTAGAAAAGGTTGGTTTGGGACATTGGAATGAATTTACTTAATGGGTCTGTATGTAATTGGGTTGGAGGAAATTTTTAATTTCTACAAAAATTATTAGAATTCGATCTTATTCTCTTTTGTTGATTTTCACATGTTAACAAAGCCAACGTTTTTGTCTAGCAGACAAGATCTTAAATCCTAACAAAACTCAATTTTTTCCTTTTTTTTTTAAAGTTTGAGAGCCTCATGTTCTCTCATGCTGCTTTAAATACAACTCAAAAAAACAAAAGGAGCTAAATGGGGCAGTAAGACCAGACTTTTTATTTTAATTTATTTATCTTATTTTTAATTAAAAAATTAAAGATTGTATTTATTTATTTGAGAGAGAGAGAGAGCATGAGTGGGGCAGGGGGATGTAGCTGCAGAGAGAGACTGAGAAATATACTCCCTAATGAGCAGGAAGCCCGAAATGGGGCTCGATCCCAGGATCCTGACTGAGATCATGACCAGAGACAAAGGCAGATACATGTGCAAAATCCCTTTTTTTCTGGGAAACAATACTTTACAAGAGATGTTTGAAAAAGTACTGGGGAATCAACTTTAATCGGAGATACAAAAATTTAATTGACTTTTGTAAAGCTACAGGGATCCAAATGATGGGAATCCCAGCCCGTTTAGGTTGTGGACCACAGAGTATTCCTCTCTGTAATATTTTATTTTCTTCCATGTCTACTAAATCCAGTCCAAGTTCACTGATCTCTTTTTAGATAGTGCAAAACATGGCAAAGAATACCAAACAAGTGCCCAATATTCTACATTTATTACATCATTTCTAACATATAGAAGTGTGTTATCAAGGCTGGTTCTGTGAACGAACCTAGTTATGCTAAAGTGTGTTTTGTTCTCCAAGAAATTAAATGCATGGTTATCACACAATTATAAAATACTTGTGTCAAGAATTTTTATTCAAAAATTAATAAGAGAAGCAGATATTAAAACTAGTTCACATGGTTATTTGGGATATAAGCAGAGTTGTGCAGCAGAAGTGCTCTGGGCCCATAATTTGGGTTATAGAATTTATGTTTTCTAATGAAAAATCACTAACTTGCATTATTGTTAACAAGAATCCTGTGCATTACCATCAGTTTTCTACATTATAACCTCTTGCTCTACAGTTTGTAAATAACTTTGTCAATAGCAAGCTAATAAATGGGGTGACTCCAATGGATTGAGATAATCTCTAGAGTTTCTGCTACATAATGAACAGGACTCCATTGAAAGGACACCTAAGAGTTTATTTTGCCCAAAAATTTGATCACTTTTTTCACTGTCCTTACCTATTTTCCAAACCTAGTCCTTTTGCTTCACCTTTCAGTCTACGGACAACCCCGTATCTGACTGACTTGTTAATTCTGGGAATGTCTTGCAGATTAATTTGCTTGCCCGAGGTGGTTCCTCTAATTGATGTCTAAGAACCCTAATTAGTTAAGAAAACTTTTTTTTAACATTTTCATTGCTATTTATTATTATTATTATTATTGCTAATATCTCTATTATAAATAATTCACAAGGGCATCTTTCTGACAAAAGACAAAGAGCTGGCTACTAGTAGAAAAAGTACATTTGACTCTGTCAGTGAAAGTGGTAAAGGGATTTGAGAAAATAAGGCAAAGCAGTGGAATTATGTGTTAAAACTTTAAATATTATAGACACATTTACTTAATTTCTAATACTGTTGTTGCTTATAATTAAATAAGATGTTTTCCATGAACCACGCATTACAGCAAATATATTGTTTATACAGATTAAATTTTCATCAAATGGGACGCCTGGGTGGCTCAGTTGGTTAAGCAGCTGCCTTTGGCTCAGGTCATGATCCCAGCGTCCTGGGATCGAGTCCCGCATCGGGCTCCTTGCTCGGCCGGGAGCCTGCTTCTCCCTCTGCCTCTGCCTGCCATTCTGTCTGCCTGTGCTTGCTCTCTCGCCCACTCTCTCTGATAAAGAAATAAAATCTTAAAATAAATAAATAAATTTTCATCAAAAAATTGTAAGTGTATTTTATTGTAGGATATGATAAGCATTTTGCAGATGAGAAAAGTGAAATTTAGAAAAGTATGTCTTTTCAAATCCCTCATACAATATCTGGCCTAGATAGAAGGATATACTATCACAATTGAGGAAGATAATTGAGATTACTTAAAATGATAAACTTTACTGTATAGGGTTTTTTACAAGTTTGCCACAGATTCAGATTCTTTTAAAATATATATCTATTTTGTGTAAAGAGAATGCACTGAGAAGTAAAAAGAAAGTGATATATCAGTGCTACCAACTAATGGCTATAATATCATCACCTTATTTATGAACAATGAAACAGTGTGCAATATTTAAATAAATTTAAATAAATTCCTATTTATTTTATATATTTATAAATTTAAATAAATTTCTATTTATTTATTATTAAAGAAATTCCTCTAACAAACAGTATGTTTTGAAGGTTGCTAGCAGGAAAGTGTTGTACGACATGGAAGTAATCAGAAAATGTGATCTAAAATTCTGCTTTCAAGGGCGCCTGGGTGGCTCAGTGGGTTAAAATTCTGCTTTCAAGAAGCTATCACAGTAAGTACTGAGCATTAGCTATTATATGCTATGGATGAATAACTGAAATCTACATTTGAAACTAATGGTACACTATATGTTACCTAATTGAATTTTAAAAAGTTAATAAAAAAACCACTATTTTATAAAACAATATTCTCAACAGGCTCTTTTGCTTTAAAATACTCACTTTGTAATGAGAGTCATTACTTTTGTCTAGCCAATTCTTACAGCACTGTTTATCCCTTCCCTGCTTTATCCCGTCCCAGTATCAATAAAGGCTCACTTGGGTTACCTAGAAGCCATGAGAAAGCTTGTAATAGATCTGGCTGGTTTTCACCAGCAATTTGACCACCATGTGCACAGGGAAGTCTATTGATAAAGGCTTTATTGCAATAAGTTGCAAATACATGGATGATTTTGAATTCTCTTTCTTGAGGTCTTGTTTCATGATAATAAATTTAGGGTGGCTTATTGGAATGGATGTTATTAACATATCTTCATAGTTATAAGCACATGGAATTGTAAAATAGATGAATGAATGTGGCATTACTGACAACTGTCCTCATTTTGAAATCAAATTACAGTGTACTAAGATGAGGAAGCAAAGCAGATTTGGGATTATGAGTGAAATAATTTAAAAAAGTCTTGGGGTATGATCAGACTATTGGGTAATTCAGTAGAAAAATGTCAACTGATTGAGATTCTGTGTTCCCTGATTTCAGAGAGAAGTTAAGATAAATAAGTAACACGAGGAGACTAGGAAGCCAAACATAAGTGATAATTTTGTGCCAGGGTGTGTTTACATCTGTTTATCTTCTTGCTTTACCACTAAGGTTGCTCCTAGAGGAGAGTTTAAATATGTGTTGGAGCTAATCTCTGTGGATTACACAAGAAACCACATCCTACAGCTCTCCCTGAAACACCCCTTATGATTTCAATGTAATTTGGTTTTTGCATTTTTAGAAATAACAAAATACTTTGCAAACTCATCTACTTTATTACCATCACAAGTGAGTCAGCTGACTCCACATTTTAACACAGTGACAGTCACAGAGAATGGAGGAATGAGTAGAGTTATCAATATATGTGCTTTTAAGAAGTATGACAGGGTAGCAGCTATTTCCAGGAACCAAAACATGGGTCAGCAGCTGTGCAGGAAAAGTGATGGAATAAATGACTCATTTCAGAGGAGTTCTATAACATATTAGTTCTATAATGTATCTTCAGCCCCCAATTACCCGCTTTGATCTAAAGATAAGGATTTACAGTTAAGGTCCCATTTATGATTTGACTGGTGTGGTCTGAATCATTTTTACTATTGTTTTGACTATTACTTGAAACCTATAGTAGTACTTGGGATATGTGTTGTGTATTCTGTGAACATGTGCTATTTTTAGATTAGATCATTTCTGTCTCGAACCCCTGTTCATTTCTTTGTTTTTGTTTATTTGATAGTGGTTTCAGTAAATGGATATATCTGAAAAATTGCAAAGCCACTATTAAAACAAGTTATTATTATATATAGCATGGAATTGCACATTCCTCCTTTGAATCCGACAGAGCTTCACCATATCCTTAACAATTTGGGAAAAACATGCTATTATTTTTCTTTATAAAATTTCTCCTGTTAGGCTGTGATGGTTGTCATCAGCAGTAACTCCTCTGAAGGCTTTGTCAAAAGAGTTGAAAAAATTGGAAAGGTGTGTGAATGAAGCTGTTTGCTGAATATAAAGAAAAGAGCATTGAAGTACAATTCACACTCTTACTTCTCCTTCTATGCTTTCAGATGTTTGACATTTGAAAATTTTGCTTCTAGAAGAGATGCCCTATATAATTCTTACTTTAAGGAGCAAGTTGCTTTTATAATTTTTTTATTATTCTACCATTCCAGTATTTCCATTTAAATTAAATTCAATACCATTTAAAAAAAAATCAAAAGTGCAGCCAGTATTCAATTCCTGGGCTAAATAATTTTAGAAAGCTTTGTGTTATTGAACCTACAGGGTTTTTCTGTAGTTTTAACTCTTTCTTTCTGTGATTTTTCCCATTAGTCACGTAAGTGACTGCAATATAACAGACATTGAGGATAAAGAAGGACTGAATAGAACAATCCTTGGCCTCATGAAGTTGAGAATCTAGCAAGGGAGTCAAACAATTCAATCATTCAGTGACAATTTATTGAGTGCCTGGCCTAAAATGAGCACAACAAAACCCCAGGCCAGAGGAATCATTTTAATTGGAGAGATAGATAATAGGTAAGCCAACTTTAAAAAAAAAAATCGTACTGCTTTTTCTTTAATAGAGATGCATATTTGAACTAAATAAGCACATTTTTAAAAGAGCAGTGATTGAGAAGAGGTTTTTTAACTGAGTGGTCCGAAAGGGCCTCCCTGAAAAAGTCTGTTTTGAACAGATTTCTGAATAATATCAGCTAGGAAGCTGCGTAAAAATCTCAGGGATGGGTGATTTTTCCAGTCGAAAAACTGTAAAGGCTCCAAAGTCACAATAGAGCTATAAGTTTCTCTAATAAAGTAACTTCTGACAAAGAATGAGAAGAAATAACTAACCCAGGTTTGAAAGAAAAGGGACAGACTTTCTATGGAATTCATATTTAATTAAAGCTCTAAAGGACAAAAATACAATAGAGCAAAATTCTGGTCACGCTGATATACCTAACGAAAGTTCATAAACAAGGTGTGGGTAGCAAAGAGTGTGTGGGAATGTTGGTAAGAACAGTGGGGAAGAGTCATCCCTGAACATGTTCTTAAATGAAGCAATTCTTGTGTTGTATTAAAGGTTAAATTGGAGTTTGCCTAAGTGATTAGAGAAGGATGCCTCAGCTTATGGAAGTTCAAAGCCATAAAGATGTGATAAACTACTGCAGATATTTTCATGTATATTTGTTGTTGCTTCTAGTAATGGTGATCTAAAAACTCCTACTTAAGACAACTAAAAATCCAGACAAAATAGCTTTTAAAGTTAAAAATATCAGAATGATTATAAAAATAAGTGAGGGATTACTGGGCCAAAATACGAAATACAATGAGAGCCTAGAGATATATGCCCTGAAGCCATTTTAGCTATGAGAGCATTTGAAACTGCTAAAACACACTGAGCTGTGTTGTTCATAGACTCTTGATACTAGAGAATCAAATCCAGCAGCAATCAAATTTGAGGACTTTGGTACAACCCAAATTTAAGTTGAGATCCCCAAAGCACAAGGAGAAGCAGAAATAAGACTATAGCCTACCTTGCCTTCTGTGTAAACTGAGAAAGCCAATCACTGAATTTGGAGTATGATTGTCTTGTAGAGTCTCAGATATAAGAGAAAATCCTACCAAGGAGGACCATACCATTATTATAGCTCTTAATTATCCCTACTCAATAAGAGTTTCAAATATAATGTCTTGAACATAGCAAAATGTAACAAAGCACACAAAGAAAAACCATTAACAAGATTTGATAGACAAAATGGGATTAAGTATGATGTTAAAATGATCAATAAAGATTGTAAAATGGCTTGATTACTCTGCTCAAAGAAATGAGAGGGGAAGCAAATTGAACAAAAAACTGACACTAAAAATGATATTGAGAAAGGTTTTATAAATGAACCAAATGGATACTCTAGAACTTTAAAGATATGACAGCTAATTTAAGATACCACAGGGGTGCCTGGGTGGCTCACTTAATTAAACCTCCAATTCTTTTTCCTTTTTTTTTTAACACCTTAATTTTATTTTATCTCTTTCAATTTGGCTCAGGTCATGATGTCATGGTTGTGAAATAGAGCCCAGAGTTGGGCTCTGTGCTGAGCCTGGAGCCTGCTTAAGATTCTTTTCCCTTCTTTTTCTATCCCTCCCTGAACTCTCACTTGCTCACTCTCTCTTGCTTGCAAATAAATAGATAGATAGATAGATAGATAGATAATAGACAAAGCAAAATAAAAGCAGATTATGAAAATAAATATAAAGATTTTGAAATGAAAACAAGTTCAAAATAAAATAGAGAAGACCTACACAGCTAAAAGTTCATTCAGAAAATCTACTATTAAAGAAGTCAGTATGACACAGTGTTAAGATATCAAAAGATTTGAGCATGTACTTTACAGAAAGGGTAATCCAAATGGCCACTCATAGGTAAAAACTGTTTATCTTTATTATGAATCTGGAATTAAATTAAATTAAATTAAAAATAAATTAAAACCTAAAATGACATACTATTACACACTTACCATATTGGGCAACAGTAAAATTGCCTTGCAAGAATGTGAAAGAATGAAAGTGCCCATAATAAAAACATTTGAGGTAAGTTGGACAATATTTAGAAAACTTAAAAATAAAAATAAAAATTTGGTCCATTCCTAGAAATACAACATGGAACTAAATGAATATTTTCACCAGGATATGCAAACAGATGATTATAGCTATTTCATTCATAACGGCAGATCAGTAGTGGTCTATTTGCACAATGTTACATTAAATAAGAGAGAATATTAACACACTGGGAGGAGGGGCTAGGTTGTTATCAGAAACAGATCTTCTATGGTGCTGATTATGTTCTATTTCTCAAAATCTTTAAGTTAAAAAAGTTTTCAAATTTATATCTAGATAGATAGATGATAGATAGACAGATATCCCAGAAGCTGCAATGCTAGGCTAAGACCAGGCTTTAAAGGGCTTTTCTATACTCTACTAAATACTTGAAACCATTCATTATATCATAGCTCAGTGTTCAAATCTCCATTTGTTTCCTCAGGTTCCTAATATTTACCTTAAGGTGACCTGATTCAGATTTTTGATCACCTTTGTCTAAATATTTCTATTTTAACAAAGTCCTTTTTAACACTGAGAGACTAAAACTTAGAAAAATACTCTGATTGTTATCTCACTAGGGTGGAAAATATATAGTTACCCATTAACTAATGATATCCATGTCTACATTAGATCCGTGGCATTTTTAATTCTTGGGAGCTTTTGGTTAAATGAAATTTTTAAGCTTCCTTTAAAGGAAGCTTTAAGCCATCACCACATGAATAAAATTAAAGAACCAAATGAAAACAGGCCAAGTATTTACAGAGTAATAGAATGTGCAGTGGAAAGAGTACAATTCTGAAATCATAAAGCCTAAATTAGTGTGATGCATTTTTGCTACCCATGTAATCATAAACCAGTTATCTAAATGTGTTAGCCTCAGTTTTTTCACCCATGAAATGGTGATGATAATACTTATTATGCAGCGTTGTTGTGTGGATGTGATGAAGCATGGAGCATGAGAGTCTCATATTCCATGCTAAAATGATAGCTATTTTTATACTTATAATAATTCTAGTAATAGTAATTAAATTGTTCAAAATGGTAATATTCATTTATATTGAGGCATTGTATTGACTATTATTAGACACATTTACCAACATAAATTTCATTTTACTTTACCCCCTCTGAGGATATATATTCCCTAATTCAATATGAATCTCCTTATGAATAATAATTATCATAATAAATATGCTGATTTTTCTTCTATTTGTTTTTAAGGAGGTATCCTTTACTGTTGAACATAAAGAAACTTAAGCAAGTCTGTCTTATTCAAACTTTGCATGCTGCTTTCTTATGAAACTAGATTATAGAGTTGTATGAAATAAATTCATGCAGTTAAGACATTGATGTTTGGAACACTGGGTGGTCAGTTTAGTATTTCAAAAGAAGATTTTAAATTTAAACCTTAAAACTGAGCTCTTTCAGCCTTTTTTATAGACCATCCTTCATGCTTCATAAGTACTCCTCCATTGTAAACTAAGTAATAGTTTTTGTCACAGTGTATATAACAAAAATGGATTTTATATTCTATTATTTCAGAGTTAGTTGCAGTTTCTACTGCCTTACTTCCTTTTTTGAAAAATAGATTAATTCTACAAAAAGTTTTTTCCAGCTTTATTGAAAAAAATCGACATATTTGTAAATTTAAGAAATGATTTCTTATAACATTGCAAACTTTTAACATTGTGTAAATTTTGTACAATTTGATAAATTGGTATACATCTTTATTGCAATATAATCTACACAAAAATGTTAATACATCTACTATCTCGTATAGTTGCCACTGTTTTTTATGCATGTATCGTAAGGAATTTTAAGATCTACTCTCTTAGCAACTTTTATGTATATAGTATAGTAGAGATAAACTTCAGAGGTCTTGTGGGTTTTGTTCCAGACTGCCTCAATAAAGTGATTATCTCAATAAACTAAGTCAAATTATTATATTTTTTGGTTTCCCAGTGCATATAAAAAATTATGTTTCCCAGTGCATATAAAAAATAAAAACTATACTGCACTGTTCAAAAGCATTAGGTTTTTAAAGAAAATCAATGCATATACCTTAAGTACACTAGTTCTGAGTTTTCAGTGGGTCATAATTACTGATCACAGATCACCATAACAAATACAATAATAATGAAAAAACTTGATATATTGCAAGAATTACCAACATGTGACAAAGAGACACAAAATGAACAAATGTTGTTAGAAAAATGGTGGCAGCAGACCTCTTTTATACAAGATTACTATAAACTTTCAACTTGTAAGAATGTGATATATGCAAAGTTTATTAAAGGGAAGCACAATAAATAAAAAGTATGTATATCTTATTAACTATGATCATCATGCTGTACATTAGATCCCCAGAACTTTTTCATATTATAGTTGCAAGTTTGCACCCTTGGACCACCTTACTCCACCCCAGGTTCACCCCTTGTCAACTCAACTCTAAGTTTCCATTAGTTTTCCTTTTCCTCAGATTCTGTATGTAAGGGATATCATAATACATAAATTAAAAAAATATATAAAATCTTTGAAATATTTCACTTAGAATAATACCTTCAATATCCATCCATGCTGTTGTAAATGGCAGTATTTCTTAATTTTTCATGGTTAAGTAGTATTCCGTAGTATATATTTACCATACTTATTTTACTCATTCATCCATTAATGGATACTGAAGTTATTTCCATCTCTTGCTTAGAGTTAATAATTTTATAATAAACATAAGAGTGCAGATATGTCTTTGAACAGTGAACTTTGTTTTCTTTAGATAGATACCTAGAAGTGGGATTACTGAATCATATGGTAATTTTACTTTTAATATGAATACTCTCCATACTGTTTTCCATACAAATTTATATCTCTATTACAGTGCATAAGTTCCCCGTTTTCTCCAATATTTACCAAAATTGGTTAGTTTCAATTTTTTGGTAGTATATATTCTAATATCTTAATGCGTTTTTCAGAGGTAAACAACAACAACAACAACATAAGGACTTTGCCCTGAGATTTTTACGTTGAGCACTTTTTAATGCTCCTGTTGGTCATTTATATAACTTTTTTGAAAAAAAAGTTTATTGAGATCCTTTTGCTATTTTTTTAATCATATATTTTTTTTCTATTTGTATCTGTTGGTTATTAACCTCTTTTCAGATATAAGATTCGTAAGTATTTTCTTACATTCTGTGGATTGTGTTTTCATTCTCTCTCCCTTTTTTTGGCAATGCAGAAACGTTAGTTTGATGTAATACCATTTATTTATTTTTGCTTTTTTTGCTTGTGTTTTTGGTCTGGTATCCAAAAAACTATTGGCAATACCAATGTCAAGGAGAATTTTTCCTATGTTTTCCTTTAGGAAATTTAGTTTCATGCATCACCTTTAAGTCTTTAATCTATTTCAAGTTCAGACTTATGAGTGATATAAGGTTCCCTTTTCATACTGTTTATGTGACTATTCAGTTTTAAATATCATTTATTGAACAGGCTATCTTTCCCCATTACATATGTTGGCCCCTGTCAAATATTAGGTGACTGTATGAAAGGATTTATTTCTGGACTCTCAATTCTGTTCTACTTGTTTATTGGTCTGTTTTTATGCCAGTATACTTTATTGTTTTGAGCATGAGGGCTTTGTAGTATAGTTTCAAATCAAGAAGTGTAATCTCCCTTCTTCATTCTTTCTCAGAACTGCTTTGATTATTTGTTGTCTTTCATGGTCTCATATAAACTTTAGGATTCTTTACTTACTTCTGTAAAACAATAATATTGGATTTTTTTTAAGATTTTTAATTTATTTATTTGACAGAGAGAGATGACAAGCAGGCAGAGAGGCAGGCAGAGAGAGAAGAGGAAGCAGGCTTCCTGCTGAGCAGAGAGCCTGATGCGGGGCTCGATCCCAGGACCCTGGGATCATGACCAGGTTCACCCCTTGTCAACTCAACTCTAAGTTTCCATTAGTTTTCCTTTTCCTCAGATTCTGTATGTAAGGGATATCATAATACATAAATTAAAAAAATATATAAAATCTTTGAAATATTTCATCAAGCATAATACCCTCTAGTTCCATCCACGTCATCACAAATAGCAGGATTTCATTTCTTTTGATGGCTGCATAGTATTCCATTGAACATATATACCACATCTTATTTATTGATTCATCTGTTGAAGGACATTTAGTTTCTTTCCATAGTTTAACTATTGTGGACATTGCTGCTATAAACATTTGGGTGCATGTGCCCCTTCAGAATGCCACGTTTGTATCTGTAGGGTATATACCCAGTACTACAAGCACTGGGTCATAGGGTAGTTCTATTTTCAGCTTTTTGAGGCACGTCCACGCTGTTTTCCAGAGTGGTTGCACCAGCTTGCATTCCCACATACAGTGTAGGAGGGTTGCCCTTTCTCCACATCCTCGCCAGCATCTGTCATTGACGGACTTGTTCATTTTAGCCATTCTGAACGGTGTGAGGTGGTATCTCATTCTGGTTTTGATTTGTATTTCCCTGATGCCGAGTGATGTGGAGCATTTTTTCATGTGTCTGTTGGCCATTTGGATGTATTCTTTGCAGAAATGTCTGTTCATGTCCTCTGCCCATTTCTTCATTGGATTATTTGTTTTTAGGGTGTTGAGTTTGATAAGCTCTTTATAGATTTTGGATACTGGCCCTTTATCTGGTATGTCATTTGCAAATATCTTCTCCCAGATAACTTCTGACAGTGATCTTTTGGCTTTGTTAACTGTTTCCTTTGCAGTGCAAAAGCTTTTGGATCTGATGAAATCCCAATAGTTCATTCTTGCCCTTGCTTCCCTGGCCTTTCGAGATGTTCCTAGGAAGAAGTTGCTGCTGCTGAGGTCAAAGAAGTTGCTACCTGTTCTCTCCTCAAGGACTATGATGGATTCCTTTCTCACATTATGCTTCTTCATCCATTTCCAGTCGATTATAATTATGGTGTTAGGATGGTCCAATTTCATTTTCTGCATGTGGCTGTTCAATTTTCCAGACCCCAAGGCCAATGGCTCCTTCTCTTCCCCAGGGACAGTGTGCTGTGCCTTCCCCACACTTGCTCCTGGGGAGCGCAGTGACAGACGTGTGCAACCATGCATCTCTCCCATGCAGAGGGGATGCCCAGGCAAAGAGGATTTCGCTCCATGCGGGTTTATTACACCGTGCTGTGGAGACTAGCTCCGGCAAGCAGCAGGCAGCATCCCACAGACCCGACTCTGATTTCCCAAAGAATGCTGTGCTTTCCCAGAGGGGATGCCCGGGCAAAGAGGCTTTCGCTCTATGCGGGTTTCTCCAAAAGTGCTGCGAATACTAGGCTAAGGCAAGCAACAAAAGCAGCCCACAGAACCGACTCTGATTTCCCAGCGACGGCCATGCTTTGCAGAGGTTTTCAGCTTGGCGCGAACCGCACTTCGCTACTGCTTCCTCAGCAAGGCTGTGGTCGTTTGCTCTGTCGCGGCAGGAAAGAAGAGCCGCGGGAGAGCTGGTGCCTCTTGGTCCTTGCTTTCCCGGGCTCCAAGTTCGCGCCCGGGGTTCACCTTGCTAAGCCGAACTAAGCAGACACAGTCACAACCCTGCAGCAGCGTGCGTGGCCTAGCATGGCACTCTATGCCTATTACCATCTCCTGGCGTAGGTAAGGCTTTGCCTTTTGCTCCGGCGCTCGGGCAGACTCGGGGTCTAGGCCAGTGCGTTCACCATAGGAGAGAGGAGGCGACAGGATTCCTGCACCGGGCCCGAGCACTGGGATGGGGAACAGTGGGGACTGTCTCCACTCTTTCCCCGGCACACCCCCTGCCACCCACAATGCTGCCATATCTTGATGGAAGATGGCATCTGACTGCACGTTTCTCCATGGGGTTGTTTCTGCGAGTTCCGGGTATGGCAACTGGTGGCAAGCCCAAGTCTGCCCTTGGGACAGGTGGCCAAAAAAATGCTTTCCCCTTGGGACCAGAGGCACAGGACAGGCCTGCCTTCTGCCTAGACTCCTTCCTCAGAGTGGAGCACGCACCCATGCCCTTGTCGTCCCCTCATGTCTCCTTAGCAGCCAGGCTTCAATCTCTCCGCACAGGGAGCAGAGGACACTTGTCTTCTCATGGCCTGCTGTTCGTGCCTCGGCAGGCTATTCTGACTCCCGAGCGTTTCCAGACCCCTCGGCCAAGGGATCCTTCTCTTCCCCGGGGGCGGCGTGCTGTGCCTTCCCCAAAATTGCTCCTGGGGAGCGCGGTGACAGACGTGTGCAACCATGCTTCTCTCTCAGGCAGAGGGGATGCTAGGGCAAAGAGGATTTCGCTCCATGCGGGTATCTTCCACCATGTTGCCGAGACTCGCTCAGGCAAGCAGCAGCAGCATCCCCAAACCCAACTCAGATTTCCCAATGAATGCTGTGCTTTCCTAAGGGAGAGGTCCAGGCAAAGAGGCTTTCGCTGTATGCGGGTTTCTCCCACCGCGAGACTGGGCTCAGGGAAGCAGCAGCAGGCCTGACAACATTTCTCAGCGAATGCTGTGCTTTCGCAGAGGCTTTGGTTGGAGCGAAACGCACTTCGCTGCTGCTTCCTCAGCAAGGCTTTGGTCGTTCGCTCTTTCGCAGCAGGGACGAAGAGCCGCGGGAGAGCTGGTGCCTCTTGGGCCTTGCTTTCGCGGGCTCCAAGTTCGCGCCTGGGTTTCACTTTGCTAAGCCGAACTAGGCAGACACAGTCACAACCCTGCAGCAGCGTGCGTGGCCTAGCATGGCACTCTATGCCTAATTCCATCTCCTGGCCTAGGTAAGGCTTTGCCTTTTGCTCCGGCGCTCGGGCAGACTCGGGGTCTAGGCCAGTGCCTTCACCACAGAAGAGAAGAGGCAACAGGATCCCTGCACACGGCCCGGGCACTGGGATGGGGAACTGTGGGGGACTGTCTCCACTCCTTCCCCGCCGCACCCCCTGTCTCCTACAATGCTGCCACATCTTGGTGGAAGATGGCATCTGACTGACCGTTTCTCCATGGGGTTGTTTCTGCAAGTTCCAGGTATGGCACCTGGTGGCAAGCCCAAGTCTGCCCTTGGGACAGGTGGCCAAAGAGATGCTTTCCCCTTGGGACAAGAGGCACAGGACAGGCCTGCCTTCTGCCCAGACTCCTTCCTCAGAGTGGAGCACGCGACCCTGCCTAGTCATCCCCTCATGTCTCCTTAGCAGCCAGGCTCCCATCTCTCCGCACAGGGAGCGGGTGACACATGTCTGGCCACCGGCCTGCATTTCGTGCCGCGGAAGGCTATCCTGTCCCGAGCGTTTCCCGACCCCAAGGCCAAGGGATCCTTCTCTTCCCCGGGGGCGGCGTGCTGTGCCTTCCCCAACCACGACAGAGCGAACGACCAAAGCCTTGCTGAGGAAGCAGAAGCGAAGTGCGGTTTGCGCCAAGCTGAAAACCTCTGCGAAAGCATAGCAGTCGCTGGGAAATCAGAGTCGGTTCTGTGGGCTGCTTTTGTTGCTTGCCTTAGCCTAGTATTCGCAGCACGATGGGGAAAACCCGCATAGAGCGAAAGCTTCTTGGCCGGGGCATCCCCTCTGGGAAAGCACAGCATTCTCTGGGAAATCAGAGTCGGGGCTGTGGGATGCTGCCTGCTGCTTGCCGGAGCTAGTCTCCCCTGCACGGTGGAAGGAGTCTGGGCAGAAAGCATGCCTGTCCTGAGCCTCTGGGCCCAAAGAGACAGCAGGTCCTTGGCCACCTGTCCCTGAGGCAGACATGCGCTAGCCACCAGGAGCCTACGCTGAACACACAGAAACAGCTCCCTGAAATAACAGGGAGTTACATGCCGTCTTCCTTCAGGATGTGGAAGCTTGGAGGTGGCATGGGGTTTAAGGGGATGGGGTGAGGACAGTCCCTGAAAGCTCCCTATTCAGTGCACGGGCAGTGTGCAGGGATCCTGTCACGTCTCCTTTCCTGTGGGGAAAGCACTGGGCTAGTCCGCGAGAACGCCTGAGCGCCAGAGTAAAAGGCCAAGCGATGCCTACACCGGGAGATGGTAGTGTGCATAGGGTGCCACTGCAGGGTTGTGGCTGTGTCTGCTTAATTCGGCCTGGCAGGGTTAACCCAGGAGGCCAACATGAAGCCTGCGAAAGCAAGGCCCAAAAGGCACCAGCTCTCCCGCAGCTCTGCTTCCCTGACACGACTGAAGCCTTGCTGAGGAAGCAGCGGCGAAGTGCTGTTCGCTCCAAGCAAAAGCCTCTGAGAAAGCACAGCATTCGCTGAGAAATGTTCTGCGGGCTACTGCTGCTTGCCTGAGCCCAGTCTCGCAGCTGGAGAAACCCGCATACAGCGAAAGCCTCTTTGCCTTGTGATCTACACTGGGAATCAAAACATTCGTTTGGAAATGTGAGTTGGGTTTGGGGATGCTGCTGCTGCTTGCCTGAGCTAGTTTCCACATCGCGGTGGAAGATACCCGAATGGAGCAAAATACTCTTTGCCCTGGCATCCCTTCTGCCTTAGAGGGAAGCATGGTTGCACACGTCTGTCACCGCGCTCCCCAGGAGCAAGTGTGGGGAAGGCGCAGCACGCCGCTCCTGGAGAAGAGAAGGAGCCCTTGGTCTTGGGATCGGGAAACGCTCGCGAAGCAGGATAGCCTGCCATGGCACGAACAGCAGGCCGGTAGCAAGACAAGTGTCACCCGCTCCCTGTGCGGAGAGATGGAAGCCTGGCTGCTAAGGAGACATGAGGGGACGACTAGCGCACGGGCGCGTGCTATCCTCTGAGGAAGGAGTCTGGGCAGAAGGCAGGCCTGTCTTGTGCTTCTGGTCCCAAGGGGACAGCATCTCGTTGGCCACCTGTGGAAGGGCAGACGGGCTTGCCCCCATGTGCCATACCCGCAACTCGCAGAAACAACCCCATGGAGAAACGGCCAGTCAGATGCCGTGTTCCACCAAGATGTGGCAGCGTTGTGGCTGGCAGGGGGTGTGCCGAGGAAGGAGTGGTGACAGTCCCCCACAGTTCCCCATCCCGGTGCACGGGCCGTGTTCATGCATCCTGTCGCCTCCTCTCTACTGAGGTGAAGGCACTGGCCTAGTCCCCGAGTCTCCCTGAGTGCCTGAGCAAAAGGCAAAGCTTTACCGTCACCAGGAGGTGGTAATAGGCATTGAGTGCCATGCTAGGCCAGGCTCGCTGCTGCAGGGGTGTGACTCTGTCAGCTTAGTTCGGCTTAGCAAGGTGAACCCCGGGCGCGAACTTGGAGCCCGGGAAAGCAAGGCCCAAGAGGCACCAGCTCTCCCGCGGCTCTTCTTCCCAGCTGCGATAGAGCAAACGACCAAAGCCTTGCTGAGGAAGCAGCAGCGAAGTGCGATTCGCGCCAAGCTGAAAACCTCTACAAAAGCAGAGCAGTCGCTGGGAAATCAAAGTCGATTCTGTGGGCTGCTTTTGTTGCTTGCCTTAACCTAGTATTCACTGCACGATGGGAGAAACCGCATAGAGCGAAAGCCTCTTTGACGGGGCATCCCTTCTGGGAAAGTACAGCATTCTTTGGGAAATCAGAGTCGGGTCTGTGGGATGCTGCCTGCTGCTTGCCTCCGCTAGTCTCCACAGCACGGTGGACTAAACCCGCATGGAGCGAAATCCTCTTTGCCTGGGCATCCCCTCTGCCTGAGAGAGAAGCGCGGTGGCACCTGTGGAAAGAGCCTTAAGGAAAGGGACACGTCTGTCACTGCAGAGCGACGGAAGCCTGGCTGCTAAGAGACAGAAGGGGTAGATTAGGGCAGGGGAAAGGCCTCCACTCTGAGGAAGGAGTCTGGGCAGAAAGCATGCCGGTCCTGACCTTTGGGCTCAAGGAGACAGCAGCTCCTTGGCCACCTGTCCGTGGTGGAGACATGGGCTTGCTACCAGGTGCCTACCCTGAACTCGAGAAACAACTCCCAGAAAGAACTGGCCATCAGATGCCTTCTTCCTCCAGGATGTGGAAGCTTGGAGGAGGCATGGGGTTTAAGGGGAAGGAGTGGGGACAGTCCCCCAAAGCTCCCTATTCAGTGCACACAGCGGTGTGCAGGGATCCTGTCACCTCTCCTTTCCGGTGGGGAAAGCACTGGCCTAGTCTCCGAGTCCACCTGAGCGCTAGAGTAAAAGGCCTAGCGATGCCTAAACCGGGAGATGGTAGTGTGCATAGAGTGCCACCCTAGGCTATGCACGCTACTTCACGGTTGTGGCTGTGTCTGCTTAGTTCGGCCTGGCAGGGTGAACCCAGGACGCGAACATGGAGCCCGGGAAAGCAAGGCCCAAGAGGCACCAGCTCTCCTGCAGCTCTTCTTCCCTAACGCGACTGAAGCCTTGCTGAGGAAGCAGCGGCGAAGTGCTGTTCGCTCCAAGCCAAAGCCTCTGCGAAAGCACAGCATTTGCTTTGAAAGGATCTGCGGGCTGCTGCTGCTTGCCTGAGCCCAGTCTCGCGGTGGGAGAAACCCGCATACAGCGAAAGCCTCTTTGCCTGGGCATCTCCCCTGGGAAAGCACAGCATTCGTTGGGAAATCAGAGTTGGGTTTGTGGATGCTGCTGCTGCTTGCCTGAGCTAGTCTCCGCAGCACGGTGGAAGATACCCGCATGGAGCGAAATACTTTTTCCCTAGCATCCCCTCTGTCTGAGAGAGAAGCATGGTCGCACACGTCTGTCACCGCGCTCCTCAGGAGCACATGGGGGAAGGCACAGCACGCCGCCCCCAGAGTAGAGAAGGAGCCTCTGGCGTTAGGGTCGGGAAAATTGAACAGCCACATGCAGAAAAATGAAATTGGACCATTTCCTTACACCATACATGAAAATAGACTGGAAATGGATGAAGAAGCATAATGTGAGAAAGGAATCCATCAAAATCCTTGAGGAGAGAACAGGTAGCAACCTCTTTGACCTCAGCAGCAGCAACTTCTTCCTAGGAACATCGCCAAAGGCAAGGGAAGCAAGGGCAAGAATGAACTCTTGGGATTTCATCAGATCAAAAAGCTTTTGCCCAGCAAAGGAAACAGTTAACAAAGCCAAAAGATTACTGTCAGAAGTTATCTGGGAGAAGATATTTGCAAATGACATACCAGGTAAAGAACCAGTATCCAAAATCTATAAAGAGCTTATCAAACTCAACACCCTAAGAACAAATAATCCAATGAAGAAATGGGCAGAGGACATGAACAGACATTTCTGCAAAGAATACATCCAAATGGCCAACAGACACATGAAAAAATGCTCCACATCACTCGGCATCAGGGAAATACAAATCAAAACCAGAATGAGATACCACCTTACACCTTTCAGAATGGCTAAAATGAACAAGTCAGTCAATGACAGATGCTGGCGAGGATGTGGAGAAAGGGCAACCCTCCTACACTGTACGTGGGAATGCAAGCTGGTGCGACCACTCTGGAAAACAGCGTGGAGGTGCCTCAAAAAGCTGAAAATAGAACTAGCCTATGACCTAGTGATTGTAGTACTGGGTATATACCTTACAGATACAAACGTGGCATTCTGAAGGGGCACATGCACCCAAATGTTTATAACAGCAATGTCCACAATAGTTAAACTATGGAAAGAACCTAAATGTCCTTCAACAGATGAATCAATAAATAAGATGTGGTATATATGTACAATGGAATACTATGCAGCCATCAAAAGAAATGAAATCCTGCTATTTGTGATGACGTGGATGGAACTAGAGGGTATTATGCTTGGCGAAATAAATCAATCTGAGAAAGATAACTATCCTATGATCTCCCTGATATGATGAAGTAGAGATGCAACATAGGCTGTTTCGGGAGTACGAAAAGAAAAATAAAAAAAGTTGGGATTGGGAGGGAGACAAACCATAAAAGACTGAATCTCACAAAACAGACTGAGGGTTGCTGGGGGGAGGTGTGTTGGGAGAGGATGGTGGGGGTATGGACATTGGGGAGGGCAGGTGCTATGGTGAGTGATGGTGAGTGCTGTGAAATGTGTAAACCTGGTGATTCACAGACCTGTACCGCTAGGGATAAAAACACATTATATCTTTATAAAAAATTTTTAAAATATAATTTAAAAAATCCATTAAAGAAAAAACACATATTGCAAGCCCAGAGCTAATCTCATATTCAATCAAAAAAGTTTGAAAGTTTTCCCCTTAAATATCAGAAAAAAGACAAGTGTGTCCACTTTCACTACTCTCATTTGACATAGTACTGGATGTACTAGCCAGAGAAACAAGGAACACAAAGAAATAAGAGATACCAAAAAAAAAAAAAAAGGAAGAAGTAAAATTTTCTTTTTTTGGATAACATGAACTTACATGTTAAAAAATCCTAAAAACTTCACCAAAAAATTTGAATAAACAAATTTAGTAAAGCCGCCAAATACAAGATCAATATATAAAAGACAAGAATTTTGTTTTGTTTCATTTTTTTAAATATGGAATGCTTCCCTGTTTTTCATATCATCCAAAGTAAGCCAAAGTATGCAAAAGACAGGAGCATTTTAACACTCTAATGATGAACTACCTGAAAAAATAAAGAAAACAATCTAATTCACAATAGCATCAAAAATAATAAAATACTTAGGAATAGATTTAACTAAGAAGATGAAAGATCTGTACTCCATAAACTATGACATTGATAAAGAAATTGAAGGAGACACAAATGGAAAGATAGCTCATATTTATGAATGGTAAGAATTAACATTGTTAAAATGTCCATACTACCGAAAACCATCTGTAAATCCAATTCCTATCAAAAATCCAAAGTTAGGGGCGCCTGGGTGGCTCAGTGGGTTAAGCCGCTGCCTTCGGCTCAGGTCATGATTCCAGGGTTCTGGGATCGAGCCCCGCATCAGGCTCTCTGCTCATCAGGAAGCCTGCTTCCTCTTCTCTGTCTGCCTGCCTCTCTGCCTGCTTGTCATCTCTCTCTGTCAAATAAATAAATTAAAAATCTTTAAAAAATCCAATATTATTTTTTTACAGAAGTAAGTAAAGAATCCTAAAATTTATATGAGACCATAAAAGACAACAAATAATCAAAGCACTTCTGAGAAAGAATGAAGAAGAGAAATTACACTTCTTGATTTGAAACTATACTACAAAGCCCTCATGCTCAAAACAATAAAGTATACTGGCATAAAAACAGACCAATAAACAAGTAGAACAGAAATAAATCCTTTCATACAGTCACCTAATATTTGACAGGGGCCAACATATGTAATGGGTTAAGATAGTCTGTTCAATAAATGATATTTAAAACTGAATAGTCACATAAACAGTATGAAACTGGAAGCTTATATCACTCATAAGGCTTAACTTGAAATAGATTAAAGACTTAAAGGTGATGCATGAAACTACATTTCCTAAAGGAAAACATAGGAAAAATTCTCCTTGACATTGGTCTTGCCAATAGTTTTTTGGATACCAGACCAAAAACACAAGCAAAAAAAGCAAAAATAAATCGTATTACATCAAACTAAAGTTTCTGCATTGCCAAAAAAAAAGAGAGAGAGAGAATGAAAACACAATCCACAGAATGTAAAAAAATACTTACAAATCTTATATCTGAAAAGAGGTTAATAACCAACAGATACAAATAGAAAAAATATATAATTAAAAAAATATCAAAAGGATCTCAATAGACTTCTTTTTTTCAAAAAAGTTATATAAATGACCAACAGGAGCATTAAAAAGTGCTCAACGTAAAAAACTCAGGGCAAAGTCATTATGATGTTGTTGTTGTTGTTTACCTCTGAAAAACACAGCAAGATATTACTACCTATTAGAATATATACTACGAGAAATTGAAACTAACACATTTTGGTAAATATTGGGGAAAATGGGGAACTTATGCACTGTGATAGGGATATAAATTTGTATGGAAAACAGTATGGAGACTATTCATATTATTAAAAGTAAAATTACCATATGATTCAGTAATCCCATTTCTAGGGATATATCTAAAGGAAACGAAGTCACTGTTCAAAGACATATCTGCACTCTTATGTTTATTATAAAATTATTAACTCTTAGCAAGAGATGGAAATAACTTCAGTATCCATTAATGGATAAATGAATAAAATAAGTATGGTAAATATATACTATGGAATACTACTTACCCATGAAAAATTAAGAAATACTGCCATTTACAACAGCATGGATGGATCTTGAAGGTGTTATACTAAGTGAAATATTTCAAAGATTTTATATATTTTTTAAATTTATGTATTATGATATCCCTTACATACAGAATCTGAGGAAAAGGCAAACTAATGGAAACTTAGAGTTGAGTTGACAAGGGGTGAACCTGGGGTGGAGTAAGGTGGTCAAAGGGTGCAAACTTGCAACTATAATACGAAAAAGTTCTGGGGATCTAATGTACAGCATGATGATCATAGTTAATAAAATATACATACTTTTTTTATTGTGCTTCCCTTTATTAAACTTTGCATATATCACATTCTTACAAGTTGAAAGTTTATAGCAATCTTGTATAAAAGAGGTCTGCTGCCACCATTTTTCTAACAACATTTGTTCATTTTTGTGTCTCTCTGTCACATGTTGGTAATTCTTGCAATATTTCAAGTTTTTTCATTATTATTGTATTTGTTATGGTGATCTGTGATCAGTAATTATGACCCACTGAAAACTCAGAACTAGTTTACTTAAGGTATATACATTGTTTTTCTTTAAAAACATAATGCTTTTGAACAGTACAGTATAGTGTTTATTTTTTATATGCACTGGGAAACATAATTTTTTATATGCACTGGGAAACCAAAAAAAAATAATAATAATAATTTGACTTAGTTTATTGAAATAATCACTTTATTGAGGCCGTCTGGAACAAAACCCACAAGACCTCTGAAGTTTATCTCTACTATACTATATACATAGAAGTTGCTAAGAGAGTAGATCTTAAAATTCCTTACGATACATGCATAAAAAACAGTGGCAACTATACGAGATAGTAGATGTATTAACATTTTTATGTAGATTATATTGCAATAAAGATGTGTACCGATTTATCAAATTGTACAAAATTTACACAATGTTAAAAGTTTGCAATGTTATAAGAAATCATTTCTTAAATTTACAAATTATAATATGTCGATTTTTTTTCAATAAAGCTGGCAAAAACTTTTTGTAGAATTAATCTATTTTTCAAAAAAGGAAGTAAGGAAGTAGAAACTGCAACTAACTCTGAAATTATAGAATATAAAATCCATTTTCGTTATATACACTGTGACAAAAACTATTACTTAGTTTACAATGAAGGAGTACTTATGAAGCATGAAGGATGGTCTATAAATAAGGCTGAAAGAGCTCAGTTTTAAGGTTTAAATTTAAAATCTTCTTTTGAAATACTAAACTGACCCCCCAGTTTTCCAAATGTCTTAACTGCATGAATTTATTTCATACAACTCTATAATCTAGTTTCATAAGAAAGCAGCATGCAAATTTTGAATAAGACAGACTCGCTTAAGTTTCTTTATGTTCAACAGTAAAGGATACTTCCCTAAAAATAAATAGATGAAAAATCAGCATATTTATTATGATAATTATTATTCATAATGAGATTCATATTGAATTAGGGAATACATATCCTCAGAGGGGGTAACGTAAAATGAAATTTATTTTGGTAAATGTGTCTATGAATAGTCAATACAATGCCTCAATATAAATAAATATTACCATTTTAAACAATTTAATTACTATTATTAGAATTATTATAAGTATAAAAATAGCTATTATTTTAGCATGGAATATGAGACTCTCATGCTCCATGCTTCATCACATCTACACAACAACTCTCATAATAAGTATTATCATCACCATTTTATGGGTGAAAAAACTGAGGCTAACACATTTAGATAACTGGTTTATGATTACACGGCTAGTAAAGATGCATCACACTAATTTAGGCTTTATGATTTCAGAATTGTACTCTTTCCACTGCACATTCTATTACTCTGTAAATACTTGGCCTGTTTTCATTTAGTTCTTTAATTTTATTCCTGTGGTGATGGCTTAAAGCTTCATTTAAAGGAAGCTTAAAAAAATTCATTTAACCAAAAGCTCCCAAGAATTAAAAATGTCATGGATCTAATGTAGGCATGGATATCATTAGTTAATGGGTAACTATATATTTTCCACCCTAGTGAGTTAAAAATCAGAGTATTTTTCTAAGTTTTAGTCTCTCAGTCTTAAAAAGGACTTTGTTAAAATAGAAATATTTAGACAAAGGTCATCAAAAGTCTGCATCAGGTCACCTTAAGATAAATATTAGGAAACTGAGGAAACAAATGGAGATTTGAACACTGAGCTATGATATAATGAATGGTTTCAAGTATTTAGTAGAGGGTAGAAAAGCCCTTTAAAGCCTGGTCTTAGACTAGCATTGCAGCTTCTGGGATATGTCCATCTATCATCTATCTATCTAGATATAAATTTGAAAACTTTTTTAACTTAAAGATGTTGAGAAATAGAACATAATCAGCACCATAGAAGATCTGTTTATGATAACAACCTAGCCCCTCCTCCTAGTTTGTTAATATTCTCTCTTATTTAATGTAACATCGTGCAAATAGACCACTACTGATTGGCCGTTATGAACAAAATAGCTATAATCATCTGTTTGCATATCCTGGTGAAAATATTCATTTAGTTCCATGTTGTATTTCTAGGAATGGACCAAATCTTTATTTTTATTTTTAAGTTTTCTAAATATTGTCCAATTTACCTCAAATGTTTTTATTATGGGCACTTTCATTCTTTCACATTCTTGCAAGACAATTTTACTGTTGCCCAATATGGTAAGTGTGTAATAGTATGTCATTTTAGGTTTTAATTCATTTTAAATTTAATTTAATTCCAGATTCATAATAAAGATAAACAGTTTTTATATATGAGTGGCCATTTGGATTACACTTTCTGTAAAGTACATGCTCAAATCTTTTGATATCTTAACATTGTGTCATACTGACTTCTTTAATAGTAGATTTTCTGAGTGAACTTTTAGCTGTGTAGGTCTTCTCTATTTTATTTAGAACTTGTTTTCATTTCAAAATCTTTATATTTATTTTCATAATCTGCTTTTATTTTGCTTTGTCTATTATCTATCTATTTATTTACAAACAAGAGAGAGCGAGCGAGTGAGAGCACAGGGAGGGATAGAAAAAGAAGGGAAAAGAATCTTAAGCAGGCTCCAGGCTCAGCACAGAGCCCAACTCTGGGCTCTATTTCACAAGCCTGACATCAGGACCTGAGCCAAAATGAAAGAAATAAAATAAAATTAAGGTGTTAAAAAAAAGGAAAAAGAATTGGAGGTTTAATTAAGTGAGCCACCCAGGCACCCCTGTGGTATCTTAAATTGGCTGTCATATCTTTAAAGTTCTAGAGTATCCATTTGGTTCATTTATAAAATCTTTCTCAATATCATTTTTTAGTTTCAGTTTTTTGTTCAATTTGCTTCCCCTCTCATTTCTTTGAGCAGAGTACTCAAGCCATTTTACAATATTTATTGATCATTTTAATATCATACTTAATCCCATTTTGTCTATCAAATCTTGTTAATGGTTTTTCTTTGTGTGCTTTGTTACATTTTGGTATGTTCAAGACATTATATTTGAAACTTTTATTGAGTAGGGATAATTAAGAGCTATAATAATGGTATGGTCCTCCTTGGCAGGATTTTCTCTTATATCTGAGACTCTACAAGACAATCATACTCCAAATTCAGTGGTTGACTTTCTCAGTTTACACAGAAGGCAAGGTAGGCTCTAGTCTTATTTCTGCTTCTCCTTGTGCTTTGGGGATCTCAACTTAAATTTGGGTTGTACCAAAGTCCTCAAATTTGATTGCTGCTGGATTATGAATTTTGTTTCTCTAGTATCAAGAGTCTATTAACAACACAGCTCAGTGTGTTTTAGCAGTTTCAAATGCTCTCATAGCTAAAATGGCTTCAGGGCATATATCTCTAGGCTCTCATTGTATTTCGTATTTTGGCCCAGTAATCCCACACTTAATTTTTATAATCATTCTGATATTTTTAACTTTAAAAGCTATTTTGTCTGGATTTTTAGTTGTCTTAAGTAGGAGTTTTTAGATCACCATTACTAGAAGCAACAACAAATATACATGAAAATATCTGCAGTAGTTTATCACATTTTTATGGCTTTGAACTTCCATAAGCTGAGGCATCCTTCTCTAATCACTTAGGCAAACTCCAAGTTACCCTTTAAAACAACACAAGAATTGCTTTATTTAAGAACATGTTCAGGGATGACTCTTCCCCACTGTTCTTACCAACATTCCCACACACTCTTTGCTACCCACACCTTGTTCATGAACTTTCATTAGGTATATCAGCGTGACCAGAATTTTGCTCTATTGTATTTTTGTCCTTTAGAGCTTTAATTAAATATGAATTCCATAGAAAGTCTGTCCCTTTTCTTTCAAACCTGGGTTAGTTATTTCTTCTCATTCTTTGTCAGAAGTTACTTTATTAGAGAAACGTATGGCTCTATTGTGACTTTGGAGCCTTTACAGTTTTTTGACTGGAAAAATCACCCATCCCTGAGATTTTTACGCAGCTTCCTAGCTGATATTATTCAGAAATCTGTTCAAAACAGACTTTTTCAGGGAGGCCCTTTCGGACCACTCAGTTAAAAAGCCTCTTCTCAATCACTGCTCTTTTAAAAATGTGCTTATTTAGTTCAAATATGCATCACTATTAAAGAAAAACCAGTACAATTTTTTTAAAAGTTGGCTTAACTATTATCTATCTCTCCCATTAAAATGATTCCTCTGTGCTGGGGTTTTGTTGTGCTCATCTTAGGCCAGACACTCAATAAATTGTCTCTGAATGATTGAATTGTTTGACTCCCTTCCTAGATTCTCAACTTCATGAGGCCAAGGATTGTTCTATTCAGTCCTTCTTTATCCTCAATGTCTGTTATATTATGGGACTAATGGGAAAAATCACAGAAAGAAAGAGTTAAAACTACAGAAAAACCCTGTAGGTTCAATAACACAAAGCTTTCTAAAATTATTTAGCCAAGGAATTGAATACTGGCTGCACTTTTGATTTTTTTTAAATGGTATTGAATTTAATTTAAATGGAAATACTTGAATGGTAAAATAATAAAAAAATTATAAAAGCAACTTGCTCCTTAAAGTAAGAATTATATAGGGCATCTCTTCTAGAAGCAAAATTTTCAAATGTCAAACATCTGAAAGCATAGAAGGAGAAGTAAGAGTGTGAATTGTACTTCAATGCTCTTTTCTTTATATTCAGCAAACAGCTTCATTCACACCTTTCCAATTTTTTCAACTCTTTTGACAAAGCCTTCATAGGAGGTACTGCTGATGACAACCATCACAGCCTAACAGGAGAAATTTTATGAAGAAAAATAATAGCGTCTTTTTCCCAAGTTGTTAAGGATATGGTGAAGCTCTGTCGGATTCAAAGGAGGAATGTGCAATTCCATGCTATATATCATAATAACTTATTTTAATAATGGCTTTGCAATTTTTCAGATATATCCATTTACTGAAAGCACTATCAAATAAACAAAAGCAAACAAATTAACAGGGGTTCGAGACAGGAATTATCTAATCTAAAAATAGCACATGTTCACAGAATACACAACACATATCCCAAGTAATACTATAGGTTTCAAGTAATAGTCAAAACAATAGTAAACATGATTCAGACCCTACCAGACAAATCATAAATGGGATCTTAACTGTAAATCCTTATCTTTAGATCAAAGCGGGTAATTGGGTGCTGAAGATACATTATAGAACTAATATGTTATAGAACTCCTCTGAAATGAGTCATTTATTCCATCACTTTTCCTGCACAGCTGCTGACCCATGTTTTGGTTCCTGGAAATAGCTGCTACCCTGTCATACTTCTTAAAAGCAAATATATTGTTAACTCTACTCATTCCTCCATTCCTCTGTGACTGTCATTGTGATAAAATGTGGAGTCAGCTGACTCACTTGTGGTGGTAATAAAGTAGATGAGTTTGCAAAGTATTTTGTTATTTCTAAAAATGCAAAAACCAAATTACATTGAAATCATAAGCGGTGTTTCAGGGAGAGCTGTAGGATGTGGTTTCTTGTGTAATCCACAAAGATTAGCTCCAACACATATTTAAACTCTCCTCTAGGAGCAACCTTAGTGGTAAAGCAAGAAGATAAACAGATGTATACACACGCTGGCACAAAAGTATCACTTATGTTTGGCTTCCTAGTCTCCTCGTGTTACTTATTTATCTTAACTTCTCTCTGAAATCAGGGAACACAGAATCTCAATCAGTTGACATTTTTCTACTGAATTACCCAATAGTCTGATCATACCCTAAGACTTTTTAAAATTATTTCACTCATAATCCCAAATCTGCTTTGCGTCCTCAGCTCAGTACACTGTAATTTGATTTCAAAATGAGGACAGTTGTCAGTAATGCCACATTCATTAATGTATTTTACAATTCCATGTACTTATAACTATGAAGATATGTTAATAACATCCATTCCAATAAGCCACCCTACATTTATTATCATGAAACAAGACCTCAAGAAAGAGAATTCAAAATCATCCATGTATTTGCAACTTATTGCAATAAAGCCTTATCAATAGACTTCCCTGTGCACATGGTGGTCAAATTGCTGGTCAAAACCAGCCAGATCTATTACAAGCTTTCTCATGGCTTCTAGGTAACCCAAGTGAGCCTTTATTCATACTGGGAAGGGATAAAGCAGGGAAGGGATAAACAGTGGTGTAAAAATTGTCTAGACCAAAGTAATGACTCTCATTACAAAGTGAGTATTTTAAAGCAAAAGAGCCTGTTGGGAATATTGTTTTATAAAATAGTGGGTTTTTTTAATTAACTTTTAAAAATTCAATTAGTTAACATATAGTGTACCATTAGTTTCAAATGTAGATTTCAGTTATTCATCCATAGCATATAATAGCTAATGCTCAGTACTTACTGTTATAGCTTCTTGAAAGCAGTATTTTAACCCACTGAGCCACCCAGGCGCCCTTGAAAGCAGACTTTTAGATCATATTTTCTGATTACTTCCATGAAGTACAACACTTTCCTGCTAGCAACCTTCAAAACATACTGTTTGTTAGAGGAATTTCTTTAATAATAAATAAATAGGAATTTATTTAAATTTATAAACATATAAAATAAATAGGAATTTATTTAAATTTATTTAAATATTGCACACTGTTTCATTGTTCATAAATAAGGTGATGATATTATAGCCATTAGTTGGTAGCACTGATACATCACTTTCTTTTTACTTCTCAGTGCATTCTCTTTACACAAAATAGATATATATTTTAAAAGAATCTGAATCTGTGGCAAACTTTTAAAAACCCTATACAGTAAAGTTTATCATTTTAAGTAATCTCAATTATCTTCCTCAATTGTGATAGTATATCCTTCTATCTAGGCCAGATATTGTATGAGGGATTTGAAGAGACATACTTTTCTAAATTTCACTTTTCTCATCTGCAAAATGCTGATCATGATCCTACAATAAAATACACTTACTATTTTTTGATGAAAATGTATTTATTTATTTTAAGATTTTATTTATTTATCAGAGAGAGTGGGCGAGAGAGCAAGCACAGGCAGACAGAATGGCAGGCAGAGGCAGAGGGAGAAGCAGGCTCCCGGCCGAGCAAGGAGCCCAATGTGGGACTCGATCCCAGGATGCTGGGATCATGACCTGAGCCAAAGGCAGCTGCTTAACCAACTGAGCCGCCCAGGCGTCCCTTTTGATGAAAATTTAATCTGTATAAACAATATATTTGCTGTAATGCGTGGTTCATGGAAAACATCTTATTTAATTATAAGCAACAACAGTATCAGAAATTAAGTAAATGTGTCTATAATATTTAAAGTTTTAACACACAATTCCTGTGCTTTGCCTTATTTTCTCAAATCCCTTTACCACTTTCACTGACAGAGTCAAAAGTACTTTTTCTACTAGTAGCCAGCTCTTTGTCTTTTGTCAGAAAGATGCCCTTGTGAATTATTTATAATAGAGATATTAGCAATAATAATAATAATAATAAATAGCAATGAAAGTGTTAAAAAAAGTTTTCTTAACTAATTAGGGTTCTTAGACATCAATTAGAGGAACCACCTCTGGCAAGCAAACTAATCTGCAAGACATTCCCAGAATTAATAAGTCAGTCAGATACAGGGTTGTCTGTAGACTGAAAGGTGAAGCAAAAGGACTAGGTTTGGAAAATAGGTAAGGACAGTGAAAAAAATGATCAAATTTTTGGGCAAAATAAATTCTTAGGTGTCCTTTCAATGGAGTCCTGGGCATTATGTAGCAGAAACTCTGGAGATTATCTCAATCCATTGGAGTCACCCTGTTTACTAGCTTGCTATTGACAAAGTTATTTACAAACTGTAGAGCAAGAGGTTATAATGTAGAAAACTGATGGTAATGCACAAGATTCTTGTTAACAATAATGCAAGTTAGTGATATTTCATTAGAAAACATAAATTCTATAACCCAAATTATGGGCCCAGAGCACTTCTGCTGCACAACTCTGCTTATATCCCAAATAACCATGTGAACTAGTTTTAATATCTGCTTCTTATTAATTTTTGAATAAAAATTCTTGACACAAGTATTTTATAATTGTTTGATAATCATGCATTTAATTTCTTGGAGAACAAAACACACTTTAGCGTAACTATGTTCGTTCACAGAACCAGCCTTGATTACACACTTCTATATGTTAGAAATGATATAATAAATGTAGAATATTGGGCACTCGTTAGGTATTCTTTGCCATGTTTTGCACTATCTAAAAAGAGATCAGTGAACTTGGACTGGAGTTAGTAGACATGGAAGAAAATAAAATATTACAGAGAGGAATACTCTGTGGTCCACAACCTAAACGGGCTGGGATTCCCATCATTTGAATCCCTGTAGCTTTACAAAAGTCAATTAAATTTTTGTATCTCCTATTAAAGTGGATTCCCCAGTACTTTTTCAAACATCTCTTGTAAAGTATTGTTTCCCAGAAAAAAAGGGATTTTGCACATGTATCTGCCTTTGTCTCTGGTCATGATCTCAGTCAAGATCCTGGGATCGAGCTCCATATCGGGCTTTTTGCTCATTAGGAAGTATACTTCTCAGTCTCTCTCTGCAGCTACATCCCCCTGCCCCACTCATGCTCTCTCTCTCTCTCAAATAAATAAATACAATCTTTAATTTTTTAATTAAAAATAAGATAAGTAAAATAAAATAAAAAGTCTGGTCTTACTGCCCCATTTAGCTCCTTTTTTTGTTTGAGTTGTATTTAAAGCAGCATGAGAGAACATGAGGCTCTCAAACTTAAAAAAAAAAAAAAGGAAAAAATTGAGTTTTGTTAGGATTTAAGATCTTGTCTTCTAGAAAAAACTTTGGCTTTGTTAACATGTGAAAATTAACAAAAGATAATAAGATAGAATTCTAATAATTTTTGTAGAAATTAAAAATTTCCTCCAACACAATTACATCAGACCCATTAAGTAAATTCATTCCAATGTCCGAAACCAACCTTTTCTAATACTAATGCATCTGTGTAAACAGAGTCAACCCAAGGAATAAATAAATATTATTTTTTTTCCTGTCTCTTCCACAGTCACATCTGGGTATATTGGTAGCAATATCTTATCTTATAAGACATGATATCATAAGGAAGGGTATTCTGTCCATTTGGAACAACTGAAAATCATTGTAATTTTATCTTGGTGCAGTAACTTGATATGGCACAGTGTGGGTTATGAATATATTTTATTTTTTTTTACTGGGAAGAAGAGATTATAGAGATATTGGTTATCCAAGAGAGACTGACAGGTGTTGATAGTTGCCAGGTCAATATCCATTTACTTTTTCCTTGAATCTCAGAAAGCACTGAGGGATTGACAAGAAGGAAACATAAAACAACATCAAATATTTTATTGTCTCTTTTCTATTTATATTGTAACCACATGACAAAGTATCAGTCGTACAATATATCATTCTCTTTATCTCTATCTTTCTGCCAGAAATGTGGGCTTAATAGTGAGAACTCCAACAGCAATTTTTGCAACTGTGAATAAAAAGCCATGAAAACCTCTAAGATAGTTCACTTCACCAGAAAACACTCTCTGTAGTCTTCTTGTTAAATGAAAAAATATGGTTAAACCACTTTTGAAAGTCTACTACATACAGCAAAATGTAAATCTTAATTGAAATATGTCCTCTCAGCTGTGCTTAAGCAACTGAGTCCTGAGCTTTTCAGGTTTTCAGTCTGAAAGAGTACACCTCTGGTGCTCAGAAAGGGAAGAGAAAGGACACCCTGTTCTCCATATAAATTAAAGAAGAGAAATCTGTGCATTTAAGTGGGCCATATAAAATTTATCAAGCAATTATCTCCTAACTCCTTCCTATCCAAATTACCTGATATGCTCTCCCTACTCCTTTATTCCACGTTACTGCCTTTTCCGGGATTCTGTATCACATCACAACATGTCTTCTGTTATTTCCTTCTTGAAAGCTAGTTTTGTTTTCTCCATCTAAAAAAATCAACAATCATTGTGTATTTCAATTCCCATTTTCCTCAAATGCATTGATTCTTCTTATCTATTACTCTTTTCTCATACTCAGTGTCTTTGTCTTTATGGGGTTTGTACTTTGCTTTTCCCCATCCTTTACTGCCATTATATAATCAAATCTAATTACTTCTTAGAGAAAGTTAAAAATTCCTGCATAGCCACACGTGAACACAAAGTCACTGATTTTTAGCAAACCTATAAGATAGTCAGACATCCATTCAATTTCTTTTTTTTTAAGATTTTATTTATTTATTTGACAGAGAGAGATGACAAGCAGGCAGAGAGGCAGGCAGAGAGAGAGGAGGAAGCAGGCTCCCTGCTGAGTAGAGAGCCCGACTTGGGGCTCGGTCCCAGGACCCTGGGATCATGACCTGAGCTGAAGACAGTGGCTTAACCCACTGAGCCACCCAGGCGTCCCTCCATTCAATTTCTTAACTGAGTCTCAAATGCATCCTGAGTTCTAACCTAAACCTAAGTTCTACTTCTTACACGTTGTTCTATGACCAAATCCTTTCAGTTCAGTATTTTGTAACATTTAAATATTAATCAATTGATGCTTTGTCTGTGTATTTCTATGATAATAATTTGAATACTGTAGATTTATTGTTATATTTATAGATTTATAATCAAAGTTTCATCAGTTGAAGTTTTTGGAAATTTCAGATATAATGATTAACCTAAAATGATACTGCCTCAAATCCCTCTGATATCAAGGCCCAACACTTGATTATAGCCAAACCTGTGGTGGATAGTTCCATGGGAAATTGCAGTTACTTAACACTGATAGCATCTCATGTTCTCTCTCTCATTTTAGAATGTCTCCAACACAACCCAAAAGTGTAGGAGAGTTAATGTCCTCTGAGGACAGCTTTCAGTGAAGTGGAAATAAGAGCCATAGATAAAATTGTCAGTTTTCAGGTCTTCATGAGGACAACTTAAAGAAGTTTCTCAGGACCTTTCAGTAAAAGCAAGCCTTCATTTTCTATCCACAACAATTATATCAACAATGTACCTCTTTGAGAAAGTTGTTTCTTCACTGTATCACTTTCCCATTCTTTTCTACCTTGGATAATCTCCCAGATAAACTAACAGTACTCAAATCCTTTGTCCTACTCTTTGCTCTCAGGATAAATGGAGCCAAAAGACTTAGATTAATATCAAGTTCTGAATGGGATCTTAGAGCTATTTCTGTCCAGATTTTCATAAACATAGGGACCTTTGAATTATTAGGCTATAAATAAGTTCTAAATGGAGGGGGCAAAAGCAAAAAGTAGAAATTTTTATGTTTGATTTTTAATCATGATTAAAAATAATGTTAGTACATTATAAAAGTGTGGATCTTTGTAAAACAATGTCATAATGTAAGAAATAGGTTGCATAGTCCTTTTGAGAATATGAAACCAAGTGTTCAGGTGCCATCTAATTTCTTGTTTAATCCAGAACTTTGGTGTGCATTATCTTGAGGAATAGAATTTTGAAGTCCAGACAGACTAACAGAAAACTGACCCAAATGTGTGTGTTTATATTTCTGCTTTTGTTGTAAAAATCAAAGTGTGATTGCTGGTTTAAAATGGTAAAACTAATAATGTTCATGGACTCTATTATAAATTTTCTAATTGTATGGGAAGAATCCAAGAAACATATAATTAATTGATTTGCAAATCCTCAAAGAGCTACAGGATCAGGTAGTGGTATGTTCTGATTCAACAGCATCATAATGCAGCATTTTATATGTGTGGCTAATGGATATTTTCATGAATGTTTGCTAGCTAGTCAGACAATACAGAGAAATATTAGGTAGGGTAATTACTCACAGTTGTGTTTAATAAAATGAGAGAAAATTATCAAATGACACTAATAATAATAATCCTATAGCAGGCTAAATAATTCAATGATAATTACAAGTATTAATCTAGCTTTCTTCCCTGATTATGACTCTTCTCTCCTTTATCATAATGGGAGTAGCAGATTGTCTGCAATAAATTGTGAAAACCCAGCAGTGACTTTGGCAGTGAAGGCCTCCCATCAACTTTGATAGGTTAAAATGATTCTGGATGGTCTTGAGCAAATGTGTCAATTTTTTTTCTGTGTGTGTAATAAAAGAAAGAAGCAATAGTAAATTCTTGCTGTTATTCCATGGAGCCAATAAAATCATACTGCCAACAAGAGGCTGTTGACACCGTAAGTGTGGTTAACTGTCTTGAAATACTAGGCCTTGAAATAAAATTCCAATATTTCACATAACCTCTTTTTTTTAAAGAAAAAACAAAACAAAACAAAACAACTATACTGCTTACATTTAGGGCCCTGCTGTTGTGTAACTATTTTTGAACATGTCTACTGTAAGTGTATATACATATATATTTTTTCTGTGCAATAAATTCATTTAGAGATAAATTTAGATTGCAAATTATTTGGGGGGAGGCATGGTATTTGTGGCTAGTCTTACAAGTAAAAAGGACTAAAAGAAAGAAGAAAAACATTTTTTATTACAGCATATTTACATCTGTCCAAAGTACTTATTTACTATCATACTGACTAATGTATAATACTGTACACAAAGAAAGAAGTTAAATGAGTTATAATTCAGTCGAAGTATAGCTGGCCATTTTAAAACTTACCACTGAATCTTTCTGGTATGAAATGTGATATCTGGCAATCTGGTCCAGTTCATTACATCAGGTCATTTGTATGTTCTTATTACCATTTTGATAGCATAGCACATTTTATAACCCAGACATTTTACAATGGAACTATGATGCATGTATTTTCAAAAGTATAGACATACATGAAGCTATGAGGTCAAAAAAGATGAATGTCCGTAGTACCATATAGACTCAACAAATAAAAATGTCCAAGGCTCTGAGTGAGATTTATGAATATTGTATAAGATTAGGCCAACATGTGGTTTTGATATAAATCATCTGTTCTTAAATTAGAATTACAATCGTTGAGTACAGTGTTGAAAATGGCAGATAGATTTTAGCTATCTTTGCTCAGTAGGGAAAATGGAAAAATGTTTAGTTTGGTCAGATTTTCACTTAACTTCTGAAAAATCTTACGTTTGAGAGAACCCTTCTGAAATAAGAATCCTGAAAGACATAACCCCTTTGGCACAAGTTTTCAAGAAACTTGTTGGATGTTGTAGACAATTATATGGCACACGTACTGTTCTAGATGTTTCGTGCCAATAATATGTAAGCCATACCAAGGCTACATATACATATAGAGATGTTCCTCAGCTTACAAGGGGGCTATGTACAGAGAAACACATAAAAAACTGAAAATGCATTTAATACCCCTAAACTATCAAATATCATAGCTTACCTTAAGCTTATTTCAACATACTCAGAACACTTACATTTGCCTGCATTTGGGCAAAATCATCTTAAGCAAAGCCTATTTTATAACAAAGTATCAAATATCACATGCAATTTATTAAATATTACACTAAAAAAAAGAAGAATGGTTATATATAGAATGGTTGTAAGAATATCAGGTGTTCACCCCTGTAATCTTCTAGCTGACTGGGAGCTGTGGCTCACTGCCCCTGCCCAGCATCACAAGACGGCACCATACCACATGTCACTGGCCCTTTTTATAAAGACCCAAATTCAAAATTCAAAGTACAGTTTCTACTGAATCACTTTCACTTTCACATCTTTGCCAAATATATTGTAAGTTGAATCATTGTAAATCAGGAGCCATCTTATTTGAAAGTTAAATCACAGTCACCCGTATACACACAAAAAAAGGCCTTCATGTAGGGCCATCTATGTATCTCTAAACAACATAGCATGACCTATCAACAGCAAAAAATGGATGTGAAGGGGACAATTGCTTTGCGTCAGTACTCTGAGCAGTAACATACATGGCCTTACTCACCTAGCAGAACTCCAGAGCTAGCTGATGGCAAGGAATTTTACAAATGTTTGCTGAACAGCTTAAGCACTATTATTTTTAAATTAGTGTGCATATCTGTTTTCTAAAGATATGTTAATTTATTTTATTGACTTATTACAAAACCAAATAATTTCCTCTTATTTAAGTGGCAGGTAAATAGAATTCTTTTTAATTTAAATCAAATGGCTTTTTAGGGAAAATATACTAAAAATTCTGAAACTTGTATTGCTTATGAATCTTTTATTGGAATCCTTATCAAGTTGTATTTTTCAAGTTTTTCCTAAATAATCTTCAATGAATTGAAAATATTTTTTGGATTTTATTCAAGGCTATTAACTCACAATTTCACTTTGTTCAATATAGTGCTAAACGTTCAACCAAAACGTTGTGTCTTTTTTTTTCCACTACCACATCCTCCATCTACTGACTGGATTCTCTCCCCAACTAGCACATATATACCATTGTCTATCTTTAGGATAAGTAAGGGTCATCTTTTGTCTTTATTCTATTCCTCGCATGCTTCTGAATTTGTTGAATTTTAATATAGTCACACCACAAGCATCACATATTTGATTCCCCTTTCAATAGTAAACAGTGCACAACCAGAGCATACCTTCAAAGCTATCAATAGACTTACTCTGATATATATTACTCTGATAAATTAAAATAATTAAATTATAGAATAAGAGTTTCAGGTGGTAGGTGTTGTAAGTTTTACCCAAACTGACTTTTGTCAAACTCGTTTTTGTCATCATATATGACAAGTAGTTTTCTCACGTTTGTTTTTAGAATATCCTTGTATAATGAATATTTACACTGATATCTAGTATAAAAATCTTGCAATTTATTTTAGAAACATTAAGATATTGAAAATCAATCTATTTCTTTGATTCATTAAAGACATTTTTGGCTCGTTTCCAGTACTTTCTTACTGGTTAAAAAATGAATTTGAAGTAGTCTGAATTTCATTATTATATGGCACTTTCCCTTTGATGAATACAAAGACGATATTCTATATTAGCTATCTGAGAAGAATTTGTTTTTTTAATTTTATTTATTTGTGAGTGAGAGAGAGCACAAGCAGGGGGAGCAGCAGGGTGAGGGAGAAGCAAACTCCCGGCTAAGCAGGGATTCTGTTGCAGAACTGAGTCCCAGGACCCTAAGATCATGACCTGAGCTAAAGGCTCAGGCGTTTAACTGACTGAGCCACCCAGGTGTCCCAATCTGAGAAGAGTTCTGTATGTTATTCCTATTAATATGCAGTTTAAAGTCTAGGTGATTAACTTAATATTTTAGTGGCTATTACATAGATAGCACTATGTTCCAGGCAGAGAGTAAGAAAGAAATAGTAAATCAACCATATTCTATGCATTCTAAATGAAAATAATTAATCAATCATAATAAATCCTTCTATTTATGGAATATCAACTTATAAGCTTTCCTCCATATGAACAATGCCAAATACCAGAATAAAGGGTCATCTAATACAAATAAAGGATAGAATTAAAGAATTCTGGTAAGCCATTTAATTTTGAAAAATGGTGCTATATTGTTGCTGAGTTGTGGTTTTCAGTTACATAATATCTGATAAGTGTAGAAGTAACATGAGTGTTACGTGAGATGAGAAATGGTTTATAATTAAGATAGTTTTAAAAGTACAGATAAATACAAATTTGTAAACATAGCATTATGGAGGAATAAAAATAAATGATAGCTACACACTCTAAAGTGAATAAATCTTGGAAAGTTAATAGAGAAGTAAAACAAGGGCAGTGCAAAAAGTATGGTACATTTTTATGAAGTTCAAACAAATTCTGTGAAACCATAGATGGACTTAAAGATACTATTATGTATCAAATATTGTAAAAATTAAGCAAGGAAATAGCAAACATAAAATAACCAAAGCATACAAACTTGGGTAGATACAATAGGTGTGATCATGTTCTACTTCAAAAAGAGATGAGTTAATAGATAAATAGAAGTAACTAGACTTTTTAGAAGTTAATAAAACTTTGCCTGTTATTTCTTAGTAATATAAAATATATGGTTTTCTAACAAAAACGTTTATCTTAAAAATATTTAAAAATAAATTTCAGGCTACTCATAAGGTTATATTTACTTTTCCATTGAAGGAAAAGCTGGTTGTTGAAGTTGTAGTTGTTTGTTTGTTTTAGTCTCCTCCTGGTTTTTATTATTATAATGTGGAATAAGGAATGTTCGATTGAAAAGTGAATTATTTTATAGACAAAATCATTACTTGATTCACCTCCTGGTACAGCAGATGGAACTCCTGAAAATATGCCCTTTTGCCTTACAGAAGAGTAACAGTTATGCTTACTTCTGAAACATACTTGGTGGTGGCCCAAAATAGAGACACCATAGTAAACATTTTGAATATTTGCAATTAATTTTTATAGTCATAGGGCTCCAAAAGGCACTGCTGGTATCTTAGCAGATATTTCAATAAAGCTAAAAGTTGCCTGACTGTTTAAAAATATTAACAAGGCACAAAACGGCAGAAGTATTGTCCTCAGATATTATTTTTTTCCATATGCTCCTGATTCCAGACATGACAAGTTATTTTTTTTAATTTTTTTATAATAGATTTTATTTATTTATGTGACAGAGATCACAAGTAGGCAGAGTCAGGCAGAGAGAGAGGAAGAAGCAGGAACCCTGCTGAGCTGAGAGCTCAATGTGGGACTCGATCCAAGGATCCTGGGATCATGACCTGAGCAGAAGGCAGAGGCTTTAACCCACTGGGCCACCCAGGCGCCCCCATGACAAGTTATTTTTGATAGATATATATACAATGTATTTTCCAGTTATAAGAAAAATGGTTCTGCTATTTTTAACCTTTTTTAAAAATTACATAATTTTTTAAATTAAAATTTTATTTTTTAATGTTTTAATTTTCTTTTCTTTTTTTTAAAAGATTTTATTTATTTATTTGAAAGACGGAGATCACAAGTAGGCAGAGAGGCAGGCAGAGAGAGAGAGAGAGGGAAGCAGGCTTCCTGCGGAGCAGGGAGCCCGATGCAGGGCTCAATCCCAGGACCCTGAGATCATGACCCGAGCCAAAGGCAGCAGCCCAAACCACTGAGCCACCCAGGCACCCCAATGTTTTACTGTTCAATATACTACTTAGAATATAAAACCTATTCCATTTGGTAAGATATTTACCATTTAAAAAATGGTAATTTTCTCATAGTGTGTTCCCCTCACATTGCTTTATTTTGAATAAAAAAAACTTCACAATAAACATAATTGATGCTTTCCTTTTGATGGTCCCTCTGTTGGTCATACTGTATATGAGCCATGACAATTAGTTTTACAAAATTTATTCATGTTTGTTGATATGTTTTATCATAACTAATTTTCCCTCCCTTATCTAGATTCCCCAGCTTTCAGACAGGTGGACACTTCAATAAACCATACCCAAGGGATGTATCAAGTACTTCTTAGACATCTCTCAGATCCTTGAGGTCTCATTTTACCTAGGGATTTGCAAAAGGTTCTGCCAGAGGCACCACTGTGACAACTGATGACCATGGTCTATCTCCTGCTAAGCTCAAGAGGTCACTGGTTTCCAAGTTTATCTATACAATTAATGCATTCCAGCAAGTTCTTTGTTTTTTAATATTAACAAACTTACTTTAAAGTTTATATGAAGAGGCAAAGACTCACAATAGTCAACATAGTGTTGAAGGAGAACAAAGACTGAGGACTGACTTCAAAGTTTACCATAACGATGGGGCGCCTGGGTGGCTCAGTGGGTTAAGCCTCTACCTTCGGCTCAGGTCATGATCCCAGGGGCCTGGGATCGAGTCCTGCATTGGGCTCTCTGCTCAGCAGGGAGCCTGCTTCTCCTCATCTCTCTCTCTGTCTGTCTCTCTGCCTATTTGTGATCCCTCTCTGTCAAATAAATAAATAAAATCTTTTAAAAAAAGTTGACCATAACGATAATTGTAAGCAAGATATTGTAATACCACAGAAAGACTAGATTAAAGGAACCAAATATATATTATCAATTATATTTTATATTTAATATAAAAGCAAAAGCAATACAAGAGAGCAAAATACAATCTTTTAAACAAATGGTTCTGGAGTAATGGTGAAGCTAAATGTAAAAATATAAGATAAAAATAAAATAAAATAATAAAATAAAATAAATCCAGGCAGATATCATACACTCTTCACAAAAATTAACTCAGATTGGATTATAAACCTAAACATGAAACATGTAGAAGGTAATATAGAAGAAAATTGAAATGACCTTGGTTTTGGCAATAACTTTAGCTACAAAAGCACAAGCACTGAATTTTAAAATGTCTACCCTGTGAAACACAATGCCAAGTGAAATGAAAAGGCAAAGCACAGACTATGAGAAAAAATTTGCAAAATACACATCTGGCAAAGGACTGTTAATCAAAAATACACAAAGACCCCTTAAAACTCAACAATGGGGGAAAAACCTGATTAAAAATGAGCCAAAGACCTTAGCAGATACCTCACAAAAGAAAATATTACAGATGGCAAATAAGCATATAAAAAGATGCTTCACATCATATGTCATCAGGAAAATGCAAATTAAAACAAAAAAGAGACACCCGTACATACCCAGAATTCAGAACACTGAAAACAGAACACGAAATGTTGGTGAGGATGTGGAGCAACAGGAATGTTCTTCCATGTCTATTGAGAATAAAGAATGGAAAACAACTTGGCAGTTTCTTACAAAACTAAACATATTCTTGCCAGATGATTCAGCAGTAGCAGTTCTTGGTATTTATCCAAAGAAGATGAAATCTATACCCACAAAGAGGTCTATAGTGCTTTTATTCATAACTGACAAAAGCTTGGAAGCAACCAGGATATCATTCCACAGGTGAAAGGTCAAATAAAGTGTAGTACATGCAAACAATGGAATATTATTTAATGCTAGAGAAATGAATTACCAAGCCATGAAAAGATATGGATATAAATATTTAATAAATATTTGATTTTAGGCTTCTACCAGTCTATCAATAGTATTAGTATATTTTAACAGTGAATGCTCAGCATTCATGAATTTACCTAATAAAATATTTTGGGTTCAATATTTTAAATACTTCAACCTCTATGATTATATTCCTAATAATTTTGAATTGGGGTACATAAACCTTAACTTTTTGTAACTTGTTTCAATATGCAAAAGAGCTCAATGAAATTTTAGAAAATAAAAATTTACAAAAAAAAAGTTTAGTTTACTATTGCCAAATAATTTAAAACTTTATCTTATATTCAAATACATATATTTTTCTAAATTGATTTATATGCTACTAAAACCAAAAACTTTTAGTTATACTAGATTTCATATCATGCCATCAATGCCAGAAAGCCATCTGTCGATGACTTGTCTTAAATAGAGTTAAGATGGGCGTTATTACAATGCAAGATGGAAACAAAGTGTTACATAACTTTTCTGTTTAGATCAAGTTACTAATCTACAAAAGGCTTTTATCGGTGACAGACTTGGGAATTTAACAAAACTTTTAAACTAGCATGTGCGACTCATTCCTAGAAAACAACACAATCAATAACACTTTATTTATATTAAATCATGACTATTTCTCCATTTGAATAAAAAAGGTAGCAACTCCTATAAGTTTATTGAACGTGAAAAGTTGAAATGCTGTAATGCTCCTAAGGAATCAAATGATCCAGTCATGAATTACAAAAAAAATGATATAAATACCAAAGTGTTTGTATAATTGTAATGTACAACTGCCCATTAGCGTTCAATAGTGTAGGCTTGTACAAGAACTCTATAAAAGAACTCCACTTCTAAACTGTGGAAAATATGTTCCCTTTCTCCCTATATACAACTATTAAGCCATTCATTTAGCTTTTAAAATATCCACTTAATACAGGCTTTTTACTCATTTGAACCCGGCAGCAGGGTTCTATTCTTATTGCTTACATATGAAGGATAGACTTCTAGCGAAAGAGGTAAAGCCCATAAAGGAGCCCAATATTAACAACAAAATACAGTTTAGTGATCCCTTACAATGTGCCAGCTACCTTTCTGAGAATACTTCAATTAATAAAAACATATAAAATAGCTGACCACAAAGAGCTTACATTCTTTTGAAATATAATAGTGAAATAAACCAATAATAGAGGGGCGCTTCGGTGGCTCAGTCCATTGAGTGACTGCCTCTGGCTTGGGTCATAATCTCAGGGTCCTGGGATGTAACTCCCCAGAAGGCTTTCTAGGCAGTGGGGTGTTTTCTTCTTCCTCTGCGCACCCTCCCAATTCTCTCTCTCTCTGTCTCAAATAAGGAAATAAACCAGTAATAGAATAATGATTGATGGTTGATGGCGATAAGTGTTACAAAGAAATACAAGAAAAGTAAAAGCCATTGGAGAATGCTGGGATGAAAGTTAATTTTATTTTGTGTTGGGTGGTTATATCTCATTTAGGAGATGTTATTTGCACAAAGACCCAGGAAGTGAAGGAGGGTGTTATACAAATATTAAAGGAAAAGATTGCTCTAGGCAGAGCAAGTAAGTATATAGACTTTGTGTGAACAGCTTGTCTGTTACTTTTGAGGAAAAGCAAGGAGGCCAATGAGGAGTTCATAGTGGTGGAGAGAGGAAGAACGTATTGTACCTTCTAGTACATTGAAACGCCTTCAGTTTTTATTTAATATGAAAGGGGAAGATACCAACAGACTTTCAACAGCAGAATAAAATCATCTGACTTGATTTTTAGGTTAAGTTGCTGTACCTAAATAAATTTGCAGGGAGAAAGGAGTGCAGTATGTGTGGAAGTGGGGCTATCAATCAAGTCAATAATTCAGGAACATATGATGGTGTTTTTAGCATGCTGGGTGGTAATAGAAGTGGTGAGGTATGGTTTTTATTTTGTATATATTTTGATGGTGAATATTCCGGTGAACAGGATGGGGTATGTGCAGGACAGACAATATCAACATTTATTTTACCTGCACAAACAGAAGGGTGGAGTCTTCATTCCCTGATATGGAGAGAACTCTGAGTTCAATTGTTCTTTGTCATTAAATGGCATAGTGATGATGAGGATTTAGTCAGACAGTGAAAGAGAACAGTAAGCATAGTGTTAAGCGGTAAGACATTATAATACATTTGAACAACAAAAAACGTTGTGTTGGATCATGTGTTTGTGTGAGTAAATAAATAAATAAAGCTTCCTGGGCTTCTGATAGAGGTAAAGAAGACTAGTATATGATCCAAAGGGGCACGTGCACCAAATGTTTATAGCAGCAATATCCACAATAGCCAAACTATGGAAAGAACCTAGATGTCCATCAACAAATGAATGGTATATATATATATATATATATATATATATATATATATATATATATATATATGATGGAATACTATGCAGCCATCAAAAGAAATGAAATCTTGCCATTTGCGATGACATGGATGGAACTAGAGGGTATTATGCTTAGCAAAATAAGTCAACCATAGAAAGACACTATCATATGATCTCTCTGATATGAGGAACTGGAGGTGCAATGTGGGTGCTTGGGGGACAGGAAAAGAGTAAATGAAACAAGATGGGATCAGGAGGGAGACAAACCATAAGAGACTCTTAATCTCACAAAACAAACTGAGAGTTGTCGGGGGGTGGGGAGGGTAGGGAGAGGGTGGTGGGGTTATGAACATTGGGGAGGGTATGTGCTGTGGTGAGTGCTGTGAAGTGTGTAAACCTGGCGATTCACAGACCTGTACCCCTCGGGCTAAAGTACATTATATATTAATTTTAATAAAAAGAGGTTTTAGCAAAGAGTGTGTAATCAGGCATATTTTATTAAAGTAACCATGTAAAATGATGGTTGAAAATTGGAATAACAGAAAACATAAATATTAGAGATTTTAAAAAGCGATCTGGGACAGTGTAGAGAATATAATCAATGATATTATAATAGTGTTATATGGTGACAGATGGTGGCTATATTTATAGTGATCATAGAATAATGTATGGAGATATTGAAAACCTGAAACCAATGTAACACTGAATATGACTATACTCAAATAAAAAAATAGTAAAAATAAAACATTTTATTTTAAAAAGATAAAAAGAGGGACAAGAATTTGTAAAGTGAATTTCAAAAAGCTTAAAGATGAGGCTAAGACATACTCTGAACCTTGAGGAAAACACCATTTTGAAAATTCTTCCCATTTTGAGAAAACTCAAATGAATCAATACCATAAAAGAACCTATTTTAACTGAGAGATGTAATGAATGCTCAAGAAATAATTTTATGACAGGATAATTCTTCCCTATGAAACAGCATACAGAAACCAGGGGAAACACCTGGAAGCAAAATAAACTATACTGAAAATAAGAATTAGGAAAAAGATAAATGATGAAAGATAAGAAAATTAGAACTGCGAGAGAGACCTAGTGAATAGAATTTTTAGCTTGTGGTTTAATGTTTTTGAGGATAATCTAGAGTTCATAACTGCCTTGAGACAGGCTGGTTGTAGGCAGTTTAGGCAGACCCCTAAGACAGGCCTACTTTGGGCAGGTGGTGTTGGAGGAGGCCATTGGGCTGGACAAAGACAAATCCAACCATTTGACTAAAGTGTCTGTGAAGATGTTGAAGTCAGATGCAACAGAGAAAGACCTGTTAAATCTAATCTCAGAAATGGAGATGATGAAGATGATTGGACACACAAGGACACCATCAACCTGCTGGGTTCTGCACACAAGATGGTCCCTCGTACACTCTCATGGAATATGCCTCCAAAGACCACATACAGGAGTACCTGCAGGCCCAGAGGCCTCCTGACCTGGAGTACTGTTACAATATCAGCCGCAATGCAGCAGAGCAACTCTCCTCCAAGGACCTGGTATCCTGTGCCTATCAGGTAGCCTGAGGCATGGAGTACCTTGCCTCCAAGAAGTGCATACACAAAGACCTGGCCACCAGGGAAGTGCTGGTGACAATGGACAACATGATGAAGATCTCAGACTTCAGCCTTGCCAGAGATATCACCACATCAGTTACTATAAAAAGACAACCAACAGTGGACTGCCTGTGAAGTGGATGGTCCCTAAGGCCATGTTTGACCAGAGCTACATCCACCAGAGTGACTTCTGGTCTTTTGGGGTGATCCTGTGCAAAATCTTCAATCTGGAAGCCTCCCATATCCTGGAGTGCCTGTGGAGGTGGCTTTCAAGCTGCTGAAGGAGTCATTTGATGGATAAGCCAATAAGTGCACCAGAGAGTTATACACAATAATGAGGGGTGGCTGGCATGTGGTTCCTTCAAGCTGCTGGTAGAAGACCTGGATCATACTGTGGCCTTGACCTCCAACCAGGAGTACCTGGACCTGTCCTTGGCCCTGGAACAATACTGTCTATGCTTTCCCAACACCTGAAGCTCCACCTGCTCCTCAGAGAAGAATTCCACCTTCTCTCATGTGCCGTTGCCCAGGGAGGCCTATCTGCCCTGACACCCAGCCCAGCTTGCCAATGGTGGACTCAAATGACTAGTATCCCTATTACTCCTGTCCAGATTCCGTCATAAGCTGTAACCCTTACCCCCCACCCTCCCTGCAAGACTCACTGCCTTCTCCTTTGTCCCTTTCCTACAGGCAGGAGCCAGAAGCCTACCTGAGGCCTTCACCCCTTGAAGTTCACCTCTCTTCCCCTTCCTCTTCCTCCTCCTTACAACCTGCTCATGAAAGAAAGGCACAGAGAGGCAGGTACTTGCTCGTGGCTACTTCCTTCCCGCCCATATGTTGGACCAAGACCCCTCCCTGGCATCTGGTACTGCCTGGACGTCGAGGGAGTGGGAGATGAGGCATGCCAGTGAAAGCTGTTGGAGCTTTCCTGTTTTGGTTTTGTCTGCTTAGCATAACATGTAAGACTGAGTTCTGGTGGCATGGACCTAGTCCTTGGGGCTATAGCACTAGCGAGGGGAGGTCAACTGCTGTGGGCCTTGGCTAAGAGCAACCCCTGCTCCAGAGATATGGTGCCAAGGGCTTATTAATTTTGATACTAATTTGCTTTGCTGACCAAATACCTGGTATCAAAAGATGGGAAGGCAAAGACTGAAAGCAGTGTTGTGACCATGGGGTCCAGCCCCAAACTATGAAGAAAACACAAAGTGTATAAATCTGAGTAAGTATATATTTACACACCTTTTAAAATAGGTTGTTATCAAAGATTTAATCAATGGGTAATATGCTCCTCGTGGCTGGGAAGCATCAGTTGCCATATATTAAAAACAAAGAAAAGAGGTGTCTGGGTGGCTTCCTCCATAAGTGTCCCTTCTTTTCAGGTCATGATCCCAGGGTCCTGGGATGGAGCCCCACATCAGGCTCTCTGCTCAGTGGGAAACCTGCTTCTCCTTTTCCCTCTGCCCTGCTTATAGTTTCTCTTCCTATCTCTCTGTCTCTCAAATAAATAAAATATTTAAAAAAAAGAAAGAAACAAAATGTTTTTAAAAGGTCTTTTTTTTTTAAATTTTCTAGGGGTGCCTGGATGACTCAGTTGTTTAAGCAGATGTTTGCCTTTGGCTGAGGTCATGATTCCAGTGTACAGGGCTCCAGCCCTGCATGGGACTACTTGCACCCCAAGGAGCTTGCTTCTTCCTCTCCCTTTGCATGTTATTCCCCCCGCTTGTGCACTTCCACTCTCTCTCTCTTGCTGTCAATAAACAAAATAAAATGTTTTCCTAAAAAAATAAATAAATAAATAAATAAATTTCTAAACCTACTTTCAGTTTAGGTCCCTTAACAAAAATTGCTACTGCTTCATTAAAAAAAAAAAAAGAAAATTTAGAAATGTGCTTCCAGAGCTAAAAAGCTGTTTTGTTTTTTTTTTTTTTTTTTTGGTCAGGATTAAATATAGAAGTGCTTTAAAAAGTAAAAGAAAAAATATGCTATATTAACACTAATCACACTATAACTTTGGTGGTTATATCAAGATAATGAAAAGTGATTTTAAAGCAAATTTCATTATCAGACATAAAGATCAAGTCAAAATTACAGAATAGTAAAAGGATGAATTCCTCAGGGAGTATAATAATTTTTGACTTTTAATACTTAATATCAGATTTGGGGATATATAGGGAAAAACTAAGAACAAAAATCATAACTTCTACCTTAGAAGAGAAATGGAAAAAAATTTCAACACCTTTATTTTTAGATTATATAGACAAATGGTCATCAAATTGGTAAGATATGTAAGACTTGAACAAAATTATCAACTAACTAGATATGCTTGATATTACAGAACACTCCCAACAACCGCAGACTACATATATCTTAAGCCATGATTTTCTTTGCAAAGGTCAACATTGATAATGTTCTAGTCATTCCTCCGTGTACCAGGAAAGAAGTAGCACTTTCTTGAAAGACACAGCTATCAAAGCTCCATTGAGAAACCGTAAAGATGGAGAAGGGATTTGCAAATTATATATCTGATAATGGACATCTATTCTGATTATTAAAAAAATGAATAAAAATAAAAAACCTTACTAATAACCAAACAGAGTATCCAATTTTACATGTGAAGAAAATTATTGCAGAGACATGTCACCAATAGGATATGGATGGCTTATAAGCACATGACAAATTTCTCAACATTTAGACATTAAAGAAATACAAATTAAAATCATAATGAGACATGCTTACATATCTATTAGAATGGCTAAAATTATAAAGGCTAATTGTACTTCGTCTGAGCTAGATTGAGAAGCAACAAAAAATCTAAACTGTTGTTGGCATATATCATGATACCACCACTTTGGAAAATATCTGCCATATAATAGGTTCAGTAGAAAATTTGTAAATTTCAGGAAAAAATAATGTTGAGAGTATACTGAATTTCATAAGTCATTTCAATATTTTTTCCAAAAAAGAAACTATGTAAAACATGCCTTAAATTTACTTTCAAAATATTTTATAGCATAAAATGGACAATATACATAAGCCTTAAAGAAACAATCATATAAATAACCATTTCATACCTACTTAAAAATTGCATAATACCACACTCCTCAATCCTCTCTGAATGCTCTAAAATAACCCTTCAAAGGAAATACATTTTTAAAAATAACAGATTTTTTTTGGCAAATAATTTAATAAATAAAAGTTTCATTCATCTACGTAGATCATAATAAATGTTTTTAATAAGCATGAAATTATAACTCTGAAGTGTGCTAAAATGAAACCACCTGCTAAGGGTGAGAGAACAAAAATAAACATCATTTTTCCAAATAAGAGGAATTTATTACCTTTGAATCAAAGCATGTGGATTTGTTCAAACTGGCAATAAAGGAATATGGAAACACAAACCATAGAAAGTCATATTTTAGATTTCTAAAAGACTTCAAAGTGAAGAGTATACATTTTTTAAATGTTACATAATGCTACATAATGACAAGATGACAGGTTGTGACATATAGCATTTTAAGCTCTACTCATAATGGAACGGAAGGTGTCATTTCCCTATAATTTTATATATGTCATTAATTTACTATATCTGGATACAACATATTACCAAACAGATGTTCATCAAAGAATAAATCATTTTTAATGGAACATAATAATTTGAACCTACATCTATTAATCATTTCTTTCGATCAAACATTTATAGTCTTGCTAAACTTTTTATCAGTTGTCGATAAAATTAAAAAACAATAGGATAAAAAGTCGTGTTTGGAAAAGTAGATTTTCTTTGAAATTTGCATTTAAATGAAAATATTTGCTGATATTTTTAAAACTTTAAATGTAATTTTATATATATCTGACCTATCAAATGATATAAAATTTTTGGAGACTTAATATAGTTTGGGGCACATGGTAAGCAATAATCAATTTTTTTGTTGATCCAAGTGTTCTTGTAATATTTTTCTTAATTATTCTAGTATCACAATTTATAGTTCTAATATTTTTCCACCACCCCATTTTAATATCTCTTAAGGTGGCACTCACCTTGCACTTGATGACATATCTTAGTTTAACTGACAGCATTTCACTTTCTTAGTCGAACATAAACTATAGTGCATCTTACCCTTGATGAAAGCTAGGATGCAATTAAATACTCTATTATCGTTACGATTCTGATATTTGAAATCCTCCCGTAGCTCCCTGTGCCCACACAGTGTAGTACCTCACCTCCTCGCCATAGTATACAAACCATCTCACCCCCAGTGTTAACCCCGGGGCTCAGCCTCCATCCCCAGGTGATGCTGCCAGATCAGCTGTCGGTTGTCATGAACTTGCTGTAGTTTCCCGAATGCACTGTGCTGCCTCCTGGCACTTTGAAACTTGACACACTCATCCTCATTCTTCGCTTTGCCCTTGTCTATCACCTCCCCTGAAAATCTGTTCCTAAGTGGTATTTCCTAGCTCCAACCTACTCTTGGCAGTCTTTTATCTCCCTGTGGTAAAGCCTGTCACACTGCACCATGGACATGCCCGTTGTCCCTCTGAGAAAAGGGTCAATGAGGGCCCCCCAGCATTTGCAGCTCTAGTGCAGAGCCCCATGCCTGGCTTGCAGGAAATGCCAGATCATGAAGACAAACGGAGATCATCCTCTGGCTAAAACCAGCTCTTCTTTGCCTACCGCAGGATCTGGATCAATAAAGAGCAGCCAGTTATTATAGCTGTTTTTCTAGGAATATTTCCCCCATATATTTCAGGGGTTTCTGGTTAGCCCCAGAGAACAATGTTTTTTCTTCTGCAGGGCAGGCAGAGGGCTGCAATGTAGTTCTGCAATTGCCAAACTGGAGGGCTTGTGGGCCAGGAGTTGAGGACAGAAGTCTGAGAACACAAGCAACCTTAGGGTCTGGGCAAGGGCATGGCAGGTACGCTCTGCAGATGAAACAAGATCTCGTGCATCTGAAATCAGGTGAGGATCTGACAAACGCTCAGGTTGGAGTTTTTGTCCCTTATGGCCCTCTTCATGAAGAGGTGGTGGATCACGAGGCCATGGAATTTTTCCCACGATGGGAGTTGTGAGATGCTCCAAACCGTAAAGATTCTTCTGCAGGGCGATTGAGACCTGTTGGTTGGCTCCAGGACTTCCCATACGGATCGATTCCGAGTAGGGTTCTAAGGATGGATGGCTGGGAAGCCCGACTCTCATTCCTCTTGTGTCCTAGTGACAAGACAGGTTAGATCTGCTGGATCTGGGGGAGAAACTGAGAGGGTTGAGTTGAAATGGACTCTCTTGTGGATGGGTCCTAATGTGGGTTTGTGTCCATGGAGAACTTGGAATGAGGCAGTGGCACAGGGTCCCTGAAGGGTTCTCCTAACCAGAGGCTTTGACTCAGCTCCAACGTGCAAGATTCCCACGTGGAGACGAGATTTCTTCTGATGGGTGCCTCAAGAAACAGCCATATGCTGCTATTGGAATCCAGGCCTCTGAGGAGAGATGCCTGGACAACAAAGCAATGGATCCGATTACGATCTAGGTGCCTGCTCACTGCAATTTACCTCTGGGGACATCTGTCCACGGGTCTAAGTGCAGGTAGATGCTCAGCTGGTGTCAGACCACCCTTGTTTTTCCTGGGCAGTCAACACTATTGGGATGGCCCCGGGCACTTTGGAGGTTTATCATCCTATTTCTAGGTTTGTGGCCAATGGAATGGGCAGAATTCCCAGGTACAGTCCTCAGGTTTGGCTCCAAGAACCTGTGCCTGTAGGTTTTGTGGGCCAGGGCTGTGGGGACAGTTGTCTGAAAACACAAACTCGGCTTAGGTTTCGGGTCGTAGGTATTGCAGGACTGATCTACAGACAGTGAGGAGAACTCTTCAGGATATGAACAAGGGGGCAAGTGTGAGACCCTTGCTCAAGATTTTGTCTCTGGATATTGTGTCACTGATGGCTGTGGAATGTCCGGGTGGCCTCATGGGCCATGGACGAGTCTTCCTCTCTGGGCATTTGGCCCGATCCGAAGAGTTTGGGGTTATTCTTTGAGATGGGAGGAGTTGGTTTTGTTTTGTTTTTACCTCAGGTGTCCCACCAAAAGAGAGTTTCCAGAGCAGAGCCCTGGGGAGGGGCGAGGGGACAACCAGAAAGCTGGTTAAAACTTGGGGCCTAGGGCCATGGCAAGCCCATTATGACGTCTAATGGTCCAGCCACTGAGAGGACTTACTAGAGGACAGGACTCACGCTGAGGATCACAATGCGTGTTTGTGCCCTCTTCGTACTTAAGCATTGGCGGGGCATAATGTGTCAGGGTCAGGGTCAGTGTCAGCGTTTGGGTTAGGGTTTGGGGCAGGCTCACAGTCAGTGTCAGGGTCAGGGTTAGTGGTTACTGTTGGGGTTAGCCCCGCTCCTGGGTCATGGACCCATCCGTTCAGGGTCTCAGGATAAACCCTGTGCAGAAGGGTGTAGACCCTCCACCCGATCCCACTTAACCAGCCTTAAACTGGTGTGTGAACATAACTTGCCCACCAGACATCTAAACCCTCATCAGCCTGATCCTGCTTGGGGCATCTCCTCCCACGATGGCATGGCAAGGTCCTCTTTACACACAGACACACAGACACCCAGAGGCACACACACACACACAGTGAGAGAGAGACTGCGAAGAAACCTAGGGCTACACCAGTGGATCAGAAGGTGTGGGACTCTCTGACTCTGAGCCCCCTGGTGTCACCTTTTGATTTTATTAGCCAAAGGGTCTGAGGCATTGGGGAAACATGATATGACCTGAAGGGAGGCGACGTGTCTGGCGGGCGAGCTCTCTTCTCCCTGCATCCTCTCAGCTTCAGTACAGCAGAAGAACATGTCGCTTCCTTTAGGATGTGCCTAGAAATGAGCTGGGCAGGGGGTTTTTCTCTGTAATGGGTTGCCTGGATACGTGGGTTCCAATTCCGTTGGGCTCTGTCGTCAGGGAAGTGAGGTCACCACTGCCTGGGGGCTCCTTACCGAACTTCCTGCTGTACAAGAGCTCCCTGAGCCACCGGTGCGCAAGCTGCTCAGGCTCACACTCCACTCAATGCAGTGCCCATCCAGTGACCCCCATTCAGACTCCACCCAGCCCTTGGGAGGCCTGGGTGCAGCTGTTGTCCCCGCTAGAGGCAACAGAGCTGGGTTTAGAGTAGGTTAGTGTTAGGGTTAGGGATTAGAAAGACTTAGGGTCAGGGTTAGGTTTAGACGTCGTTGGGGTCAGTGTTAGCGTAAGGCTTAGGGTAGGGGTCAGAGTCAGGGTTAGGTTCATGGTTAGGTTTAGGGTCAGGCTCACAGTAGGGTCACGGTTAGCGTAACGGTCAGAGTCAGGGTCAGGGTCAGTGTTAGGGTGACGGTTAGGTTTAGGGTCAGGTTCAGGGTCATGGTCAGATTTAGGGTCAGGTTCAAGTTTTGGTTTGGGGGCAAGGTTCATGTCAGGGTTAGGGTTAGGTTTGGGACAGGTTTAGTGTCAGGGTTAGGGTCAGGGTCAGGGTTAGGTTCATGGTTATGGTAAGGTCAGCTTTATGTTTAGGATCTGTTTTATGAGTAGGTTCAGGATCAGGGTTAGCTTTAGGGTTACGATTCTGTTCAGGATCTTGGATTGGGTCAGAGTTAGGTGTACATTCAGGGTTAGGGTCAGTGTTAAGGTCAAGGCCAGGGTAAGGTTTAAGGTTAAGGTCTGACATAGGCAAAGTTCAGAGATAGGGGTATGATATGATCAGGGTCAGGTAGAGGGTCAGGATTATTGTTAAAGTGGGGTTAGGGTTAGGGCTAGGTAGGTTGAGGGTTAGGGTTAGACCGGGTTAGGGTCAGTGTCAGTGATAATGTTAGGGGTTAGTTTTAGGGTTAGGTTCAGCATTAGGTTTCGGGTCAGGGCCCGTGTTAGTGTCAGGGTCAGGGTTACGTTTAGGGTTAGAGTTAGGGTCAGGCTCACATTCAGTGTCAGGGTTATGGTTAGGGTCAGGGTCAGGGTCACTGTTAGGGTCAGGGTTACGTTTCTGGTGTTTGCCTGGGTCAGGGTCAGGGTGAAGTCTAGGGCCAGTGTCAGGTTTACGGTCAGGATCAGGTATTGTTTTAATGTCCACATTCGGGTCAGCGACAGGGTTATATCGTTGTCAGTGTTAGGGTCATGGTTAGGTTTCGGCTCAGGGCCAGGATCAGGTATAGGGTCAGGGTCTGGTATAGGCAAAGTTCAGGTATAGGGTTATGATCATAGTCAAGTATAGGGTCAAAGTTAAAGTTAAAGTTTAGGGTTAGTGTTAGGGTTAGCGTTTGGTGGAGGGTTAGGGTTAGAACTTGTTAATATCAGGGTCCGTGGTAGGGTTAGGGATTAGTGCTAGGGTTAGTTCAGCGATAGGATTCTGGGGAGGACCCGTGTTAGTGTCAGGGTCAGGGTTGCATTTAGGGTTAGAGTAAGGGTCAGGTTCACAGTCAGGGTCAGGTTTAGTGTTCAGGTCAGGGTCAGGGTACTGCCAGGGTCAGGGTTAGATTTATGGTCATGGTCTGGGTCAGGGTCAGGTTGAAGTCTTGGGCCAGTGTCAGGTTTACGGTCAGGATCAGGTATTGGTTTAAAGTCCACATTCGGGTCAGCGACAGGGTTATGTAGTGGTCAGTGTTAGGGTCATGGTTAGGTTTAGGCTCAGGGCCAGGGTCACGTATCGGTTCACGGTCTGGTATAGGCAAAGTTCAGGGTTAGGGTTATGATCATAGTCAGGTATAGGGTCAGGGTTATTGTTAAAGTTAGGGTTAGTGTTAGGGTTAGCGTTTGGTTGACGTTTAGGGTTAGAGTTTGTTAGGATCAGGGTCTGTGGTAGGGTTAGTGGTTAGTGTTAGGGTTGGGACCAGCGATAGGATTCTGGGGAGGGCCCGTGTTAGTGTCAGGGTCAGGGTTACATTTAGGGTTAGTGTTAGGGTCAGACTCACAGTCAGGGTCAGGTTTAGTTTTCAGTTCAGGGTCGGTGTCACTGTTAGCGTCAGGGTTAGATTTATGGTCATGGTCTGGGTGAGGGTCATGGTGAAGTTTAGCGCCAGTGTCAGGTTTAGGGTCAGGTATAGGTATTGGTTTAAAGTCCACATTCGGGTCAGGGACAGGATTGTGTAGTGGTTAGTGTTAGTGTCATGGTTAGGATAAGGGTCAGGGTCAGGGTCAGGTGAAGGTCAGGGCCAGGATCAGGTTTAGGGTCAGGCTTTGGTATAGGGTCAATGTTTGGTTCAGTGTCACAGTTAGGTTTGTCGGTAGCGTTTGGGATTGGGGTTAGAGTTAGAGTTAGAAGTAGCGTTATGGTTAGGGTTAGCGTTAGACAGCGTAAGGTCAGGGTTAGGGTTTGGTTTAGGGTAGGGGTTAGTGTTAGGGTCAGGGTCAGCGTTAGGTTTAGGTTCAGGGTCCGTATTAGGGTCATGGTTAGAGATACATTTAGGTTTAGGGTTAGGGTCAGGCTCACAGTCACGGTCATGGGTAGGGTTAGGGTCAGGGTTATGTCAGCGTCAGGGTTAGGATTAGGGTCATGGTCAGGGTCATGGTTAGTTTTGAGTCTTGGTTACAGTAATATCAATGTTAGGTTTAGGTTCAGGGTCCACATCAGGGTCAGTGTCAGGCTTAGGTTTAGGTTTAGGGTTCCGGTCAGGATCAGAGATAGGGTCAGGGTCAGGGTCAAGGTTTGGGTTAGGGTTTGGGGCAGGCTCACAATCAGTGTCAGGGTCAGGATTAGTGGTTACTCTTAGGGTTAGCCCCGCTCCTGGGTCATGGACCCATCCGTTCAGGGTCTCAGGATAAACCCTGTGCAGAAGGGTGTAGACCCTCCACCCGATCCCACTTAACCAGCCTTAAACCGGGGTGTGAACATAACTTGCCCACCAGACATCTAAACCCTCATCAGCCTGATCCTGCTTGGGGCATCTCCTCCCACGATGGCATGGCCAGGTCCTCTTTACACACAGACACACGGACATCCAGAGGCACACACACACAGACACACACACACACACACACAGACGGGGAGGAGACCTAGGGCTACACTGGTTGATCATAAGGTGTGGGACTCTCTGTCTCTGAGCCCCCTGGTGTCACCTTTTGTTTTTTTTAGCCAAAGGGCCTTGGGCGTTGGGGAAAGCTGATATGACCTGCCATGGAGGGGACGTGTCTGGCGGGCGAGCTCTCTTCTCCCTGCATCCTCTCGGCTTCAGTACAGCAGAAGAACATGTCGCTTCCTTTAGGATTTGCTTTGAAATGAGCTTGGATGGGGGGTTTTCTCTGTAATGGCGTGCCTGGATACAAAGTTTCCTATTCCGTTGGGTTCTGTCGTCAGGTAAGTGAGTTCAACACTGACTGGGGGCTCCTTACCAAACTTCCTGCTTCACCAGAGCTCCCTGTGCCACCAGTCCCCAAGCTGCTCAAGGCTCACCCTCCACTTAATGCAGTGCCAATCCAATGACCTCCATACAGCCTCCCCCAAGCTCCTGGGAGACCTGGGTGCAGCTGTTGTCCTCGCTGGAGAGAACAGAGCTGGGTATAGACTAGGTTAGTGTTAGGTTTAGGGTTAAGAAAGACTTAGGATCAGGGTTAGGGTTAGACGTCATTGGGGTCAGGGTTAGCGTAAGGCTTAGGGTAAGGGTCAGGGTTAGGGTTAGGTTCATGGTTAGGTTTAGGGTCTGGCTCACAGTAGGGTCACGGTTAAGGTTATGGTCAGAGACAGGGTCAGGGTCAGTGTTAGTGACGGTTAGGTTTAGGTTCAGGTTCAGGGTCATGGTCAGATTTAGGGTCAGGTTCAAGTTTAGGTTTGGGGGCAAGGTTCATGTCAGGGTCAGGGTTAGGTTTGGGACAGGTTTAGTGTCAGGGTTAGGTTCAGGTTCAGGGTTAGGTTCATGGTTATGGTAAGGTCAGCTTTATGTTTAGGTTCTGTTTTATGTGTAGGTTCAGGATCAGGGTTAGCTTTAGTGTTATGATTCTGTCAGGATCATGGATTGGGTGAGAGTTAGGTTTACAGTCAGGGTTAGGGTCAGTGTTAAGGTCAAAGCCAGGGTCAGGTTTAAGGTTAAGGGCTGACATAGGCAAAGTTCAGAGTTAGAGTTATGATCAGGTTCAGGGAGAGGGTCAGGATTATTGTTAAAGTGGGGTTAGGGGTAGGGTTAAAGGTAGGTTGAGGGTTAGGGTTAGACCGGGTTAGGGTCAGGGTCAGGGATAATGTTAGGGGTTAGTTTTAGGGTTAGGTTCAGCGTTAGGTTTCGGGTTAGGGCCCGTGTTAGTGTCAGGGTCAGGGTTACATTTAGGGTGAGAGTTAGGGTCAGGCTCACAGTCAGGGTCAGGTTCAGTGTTCAGGTCAGGGTCGGGTCACTGTTAGGGTCAGGGTAAGATTTATGGTCATGGTCTGGGTCAGGGTCAGGGTGAAGTCTTGGGCCAGTGTTAGGTTTACGGTCAGGATCAGGTATTGGTTTAAAGTCCACATTCGGGTCAGCGACAGGGTTATGTAGTGGTCAGTGTTAGGGTCATGGTTAGGTTTAGGCTCAGGGCCAGGGTCACGTATAGGGTCAGGGTCTGGTATAGGCAAAGTTCTTGGTTAGGGTTATGATCATAGCCAGGTATAGGGTCAGGGTTATTGTTAACGTTAGGGTTAGTGTTAGGGTTAGCGTTTGGTTGACGTTTAGGGTTAGAGCTTGTTAGGATCAGGGTCCGTGGTAGGGTTAGTGGTTAGTGTTAGGGTTGGGTTCAGCGATAGGATTCTGGGGAGGGCCCGTGTTAGTGTCAGGGTCAGGATTACATTTAGGGTTAGTGTTAGGGTCAGGCTCACAGTCAGGGTCAGTTTGCTGTTCAGGTCAGGGTCGGGGTCACTGTAAGGGTCAGGGTTAGGTTTATGGTCATGGTCTGGGTCAGGGTCAGGGTGAAGTTTAGCGCCAGTGTCAGGTTTAGGGTCAGGTATAGGTATTGGTTTAAAGTCCACATTCGGGTCAGGGACAGGATTATGTAGTGGTCAGTGTTAGTGTCATGGTTAGGATTAGGGTCAGGGTCAGGGTCAGGTGAAGGTCAGGGACAGGGTCAGGTTTTCGTCAGGCTTTGCTTTAGGGTCAATGTTCGGTTCAGTGTCACAGTTAGGTTTTGGAGGTAGGGTTTGGGATTGGGGTTAGGGTTAGAGTTAGAAGTAGGGTTATGGTTAGGGTTAGGGTTAGACAGCGTAAGGTCAGTGTTAGGGTTTGGTTTAGGGTAGGGGTTAGTGTTAGGGTCAGGGTCAGCGTTAGGTTTAGGTTCAGGGTCCGTATTAGGGTCATGGTTAGAGTTACCTTTAGGTTTAGGGTAAAGGTCAGGCTCACAGTCACGGTCTTGTTAGGGTTAGTGTCAGGGTTAGGTCAGCGTCAGGGTTAGGATTAGGGTCAGGGTCTGTGTCATGATTAGGTTTGAGTCATGGTTACGATAAGGTCAGATTTAAGTTTAGTTCAGGGTCCACATCAGGGTGAGTGTCAGGCTTAGGTTTAGGTTTAGGGTTCAGGTCAGGATCACAGTCAGGGTCATGGTCAGGGCTTGGGTTAGGGGTTGGCGTAGGCTCACAGTCAGGGTCAGGGTCAGGGTTAGTGGTTACTGTTGGGGTTAGCCCCGCTCCTGGCTATGGACCCATCTCTTCAAGGTCTCAGGATAATCCCTGGGCAGAAGGGTGTAGACCCTCCACCCGATCCCACTTAACCAGCCTTAAACTGGGGTGTGAACATGACTTGCCCACCAGACATCTAACCCCTCATCAGCCTGATCCTGCTTGGGGCATCTCCACCCATGACGCATGGCCAGGTCCTCTATACACACAAAGACACAGACACTCAGAGGCGTGCACACACACACACACACACACACACACACACAAACACACACACACACACACAGTGAGAGAGAGACTGCGAAGAAACCTAGGGCTACACCAGTGGATCAGAAGGTGTGGGACTCTCTGACTCTGAGCCCCCTGGTGTCACCTTTTGATTTTATTAGCCAAAGGGCCTGAGGCGTTGGTGAAACCTGATATGACCTGCCAGGGAGGGGACGTGTCAAGCGGCGAGCTCTCTTCTCCCTGCATCCTCTTGGCTTCAGTACAGCAGAAGAGCATGTCGCTTCCTTTAGGATGTGCCTAGAAATGAGCTGGGCAGGAGGGTTTTCTCTTTATGGGGTGCCTGGATACGTGGGTTCCAATTCTGTTGGGCTCTGTCGTCAGGGAAGTGAGGTCACCACTGCCTGGGGGCTCCTTACCAAACTTTCTGCTCCACCAGAGCTCCCTGAGCCGCTGGTCCCCAAGCTGCTCAAGGCTCACACTCCACTCAATGCAGTGCCCATCCAGTGACCCCCATAGAATCTTCCCCCAGCCCTTGGGAGGCCTGGGTGAAGCTGTTGACCCCACTGGAGGTAACAGAGCTGGGTTTAGACCAGGTTAGTGTTAGGGTTAGGGAAAAGAAATACTTAGAGTCAGGTTTAGGTTTAGACCTCGTTGGGGTAAGGGTTAGTGAGGCTTAGGGTAGGGGTCAGGGTTAGGGTTAGGTTCATGGTTAAGTTTAGGGTCAGGCTCACAGTAGGGTCAGGGTTAGGGTTACAGTCAGAGTCAGGGTCAGGGTCAGTGTTAGGGGGACTGTTAGGTTTAGTGTCAGGTTCAGGATGATGGTCAGATTTAGGGTCAGGTTCAAGTTTTTGTTTGGGGGCAAGGTCATGTCAGTTCAGGGTTAGGTTTAGGACAGGTTTAGTGTCACAGTAGGGTCAGGGTCAGGGTTAGGTTCATGGTTATGGTAAGGTTAGCTTTATGTTTAGGTTCTGTTTTACGAGTAGGTTCAGGATCAGGGTTAGCTTTAGGGTTACGATTCTGTTCAGGATCACGGTTTGCATCAGAGTTAGGTTTACAGTCTGGGTTAGGGTCAGTGTTAAGGTCAAGGCCAGGGTCAGGTTTAAGTTTAAGATATGACAAAGGCAAATTTCAGAGTTAGGGTTATGATCATGGTCAGGGAGAGGTTCGGGATTATTGTTAAAGTGTGTTAGGGTTAGGGTAGAGGTAGGTTGAGGGTTAGGGTTAGACCGGGTAAGGTTCAGTGTCAGGGATAATGTTAGGGGTTAGTTTTAGGGTTAGGTTCATCGTTAGGTTTCGGGTCAGGGCCCGTGTTAGTGTCAGGGAGGGTTAGGTTTAGGGTTAGAGTTATGGTCAGGATCACATTCAGTGTCAGGGTTAGTGTTAGGGTCAGGGTCAGGGTCACTTTTAGGTTCAGGGTTAGGTTTCTGGTGTTTTCCTGAGTCAGGGTCAGGTGAAGTCTAGAGCCAGTGTCACGTTTACGGTCAGTATCAGCTATTGTTTTACAGTCCACATTAGTGTCAACGACGGGGTTATGTAGTAGTCAGTGTTAGAGTAAAGGATTGCATTAGGATTGTAACCATAATAGAGTATTTAATTTCATCCTAGCTTTCATCAAGGGTAAGATGCACTATAGTTTATGTTCGACTAAGAAAGAGAAATGCTGTCAGTTAAAGTAGGATATGTCATCAAGTGCAAGGTGAGTGCCACGTTAAGAGATATTAAAATGGGGGGGGGGGCGCCTGGGTGGCTCAGTGGGTTAAAGCCTCTGCCTTCGGCTCAGGTCATGATCCCAGGGTCCTGGGATCGAGCCCCACATCGGGCTCTCTGCTCCGCGGAGAGCCTGCTTCCTTCTCTCTCTCTCTCTGCCTGCCTCTCTGCCTGCTTGTGATCTCTGTCAAATAAATAAATAAAATCTTTAAAAAAATAAAAAATAAAAAAAAATAAAATGGGGGGGGGGACAAATCTTAGAACAAGTAAATTGGGGTAGTAGAATAATTAAGACAGATCCAACACTTGGATCAACTAAAGAAGTGATTATTGCTTACCATGTGCCCCAAACTATATTAAGTCCTAGAACAAGAGACGTGCTCATTGATGCCCCGCAGCTGTTAGACCCAAAGTACAGAGGGCTGTAACCAACGACCAGCAGGCCCCAAGTGCCATGTGCAGACTCTAAGAGCAACTGCCTTTGAGACAGGAAACGGTTGAGAGTGGGCTTTGAGAGGTAGAGAATTACGACCTGGGAAAGTAGGACAATTGACACAGAATCGGAATTGATGCCCCTACATGACAGAGTTGGTGAAACTTCCCTTCTCAGAGATCTTGATGCTCCTCAGAAATGTATTTTTCATTTTGGACTGAACATTCAGGATAAATATGATCTGTTCGAGTTCCTGGTTCTCTCATCCGGACTGTTTCGTAAGCTTCACTGGCACAATAAAAGGGTTTTGATAGTCCAGGGTAAATCGTGACAAAAGCAAAGCAAGGTATCTATGAAAAGTAACCACTCAGAAGAGAACAACAGATAACAGGCCAGGCCAACCTGACCCTGCAGGATAGGTAAGGCTGGTCTGGAAACAGGGGTAGAGGAGAAGTGCCCATCTCCTGCTAGAAGAGCTAGAAAAGACCCCTTCCAGAGAGACCACCAGGAGAGGAGAGCAGTAGGTGCTGATGATGAAGAATATTTTAATCAGCAGAGAAGGTCAAAATGACAAAGTTCCACGATCAGAGTAAACATATGGGATAAAAAATAAAAAATAAAGAAAAAAGATTTTTTTGAAAGGACTTTTTTTTAAAGGAATTTAAACAAAAGTCCTTTAAAAGAGACAGTTGGCTGTTTAAACCAATAGTACAACTCACTGAGAGAATCGCCACATTATTTATTGGGGTAGAAAGGACCTGGAATGTAGAAAGACCTATTCTGCAGAGGAAAAAATAGAATCACTAACAGGCCTCATGCCTTGCACAGCCAGTGGCTAGAATCCCTGCCTCATGAGACCCTGTGCTAGAAGGCCGCTAGAACCATCTCAACTATGTTAGTCTTTCTTGGAAGCCAACAAGTGTTTGCCCAGTTAAGAGCGCGGTAACAATCAGTCACGTTATGTTATAATGATTGTCGATATCTTTAAAAGCCCTGTCAAGTACCTTTTTGAGTAACCCTCACCCCACCCTTAGAGAAATTTATCTGTGGTTCACCTCTTTGAAATACCTCATTGTTGTTCCACATTTACCATAGCCAAAAAAAAAGCTTTTTATTAAAAAAGTGTTCAATAAATAAATAAATAAATAAAAATAAAAAAGTGTTCAGAAGGGGGCGCCACTGTAAACAATGAGAGTTTTCGCTGCCAGGACAATTTTGTTGCAGAAACAGCTGAAAGCAATCAGGTCAGACAGAGCCAAGGGCTGGAGGGATTTTTAAAATGACAAAAACCGAACCAAATCTAACCAAAACAAAAATCAAAACCAATGGCCAATTTCAAGTTTGCTACTAAAGGTATGACATTTTCCTAAGACATGCGAGTGACTTGATCACTTTATTTATATATTTATATTTGAAGAAGAAGGAACTATTTGATGCAGCAAATCCACGTTGGTTAAAAATTACCAGATGTGGGGGCTCCTGGGTGGCTCAGTGGTTTAGGCCTCTGCCTTCGGCTCAGGTCATAATATCAGGGTCCTGGGATGGAGCCCCACATCGGGCTCTCTGATCAGCGGGGAGCCTGCTTTTCCTCTCTCTCTCTGCCTCCCACTCTACTTACTTGTGATCTGTCTGTCAAATGGGTAAATAAGATCATTAAAAAAAGAATTACTAGATGTGAAATACATCGAGGGTATGGGAAGGAAAATGATTTCACCTGATCTGACTAGGAAGTGGTTGAAGCCTGAATTAAAGTGCTACAAAAAGAGTAAAGACCTGGGAAATATATGGGGTAAAAATCCCTAGAAAAACAGCAATAATAACTGGCTGCTCCTTATTGATCCAGATCCTGCGGTAGGCAAAGAAGAGCTGGTTTTAGCCAGAGGATGATCTCCGTTTGTCTTCATGATCTGGCATTTCCTGCAAGCCAGGCATGGGGCTCTGCACTAGAGCTGCAAATGCTGGGAACCCTCATTGTCCCTTTTCTCTTCTTAGGGGGACAACGGGCATGTCCATGATGCAGTGTGACAGGCTTTACCACAGGGAGATAAAAGACTGCCAAGGGTAGGTGAGAGCTGGGAAAAGCCACTGAGGAACAGATTTTCAGGGGAGGTGATAGACAAGGGCAAAGCGAAGAAAGAGGATGAGTGTGTCAAGTTTCAAAGTGCCAGGAGGCAGCACAGTGCATTCGGGAAACTACAGCAAGTTCATGACAACCGACAGCTGATCTGGCAGCATCACCTGGGAATGGAGGCTGAGCCCCGGGGTTAACACTGGGGGTGAGAAGGTTTGTATACTATGGCGAGGAGGTGAGGTACTACACTGTGGGGGCACAGGGAGCTACAGGAGGATTTCAAAAAACAGAATCGTAACCATAATAGAGTATTTAATTGCATCCTAGCTTTCATCAAGGGTAAGATGCACTATAGTTTATGTTCGACTAAGAAAGAGAAATGCTGTCAGTTAAAGTAGGATATGTCATCAAGTGCAAGGTGAGTGCCACCTTAAGAGATATTAAAATGGGGGGGGGACAAATCTTAGAACAAGTAAATTGGGGTAGTAGAATAATTAAGACAGATCCAACACTCGGATCAACTAAAGAAGTGATTATTGCTTACCATGTGCCCCAAACTATATTAAGTCCTAGAACAAGAGACGTGCTCATTGATGCCCCGCAGCTGTTAGACCCAAAGTACAGAGGGCTGTAGCCAACGACCAGCAGGCCCCAAGTGCCATGTGCAGACTCTAAGAGCAACTGCCTTTGAGAGAGGAAACGGTTGAGAGTGGGCTTTGAGAGGTAGAGAATTACGAGCTGGGAAAGTAGGACAATTGACACAGAATCGGAATTGATGCCCCTACATGACAGAGTTGGTGAAACTTCCCTTCTCAGAGATCTTGATGCTCCTCAGAAATGTATTTTTCATTTTGGACTGAACATTCAGGATAAATATGATCTGTTCGAGTTCCTGGTTCTCTCATCCGGACTGTTTCGTAAGCTTCACTGGCACAAGAAAAGAATTTTGATAGTCCAGGGTAAATCCTGACAAAAGCAAAGCAAGGTATCTATGAAAAGTAACCACTCAGAAGAGAACAACAGATAACAGGCCAGGCCGACCTGACCCTGAAGGATAGGTAAGGCTGGTCTGGAAACAGGGGTAGAGGAGAAGTGCCCATCTTCTGCTAGAAGAGCTAGAAAAGACCCCTTCCGGAGAGACCACCAGGAGAGGAGAGCAGTAGGTGCTGATGTTGAAGAATATTTTAATCAGCAGAGAAGGTCAAAATGACAAAGTTCCACGATCAGAGTAAACATATGGGATAAAAAATAAAAAATAAAGAAAAAAGATTTTTTTGAAAGGACTTTTTTTTAAAGGAATTTAAACAAAAGTCCTTTTAAAGAGACAGTTGGCTGTTTAAACCAATAGTACAACTCACTGAGAGAATCGCCACATTATTTATTGGGGTAGAAAGGACCTGGAATGTAGAAAGACCTATTCTGCAGAGGAAAAAATAGAATCACTAACAGGCCTCATGCCTTGCACAGCCCAGTGGCTAGAATCCCTGCCTCATGAGACCCTGTGCTAGAAGGCCGCTAGAACCATCTCAACTATGTTAGTCTTTCTTGGAAGCCAACAAGTGTTTGCCCAGTTAAGAGCGCGGTAACAATCAGTCACGTTATGTTATAATGATTGTCGATATCTTTAAAAGCCTTGTCAAGTTCCTTTTTGAGTAACCCTCACCCCACCCTTAGAGAAATTTATCTGTGGTTCACCTCTTTGAAATACCTCATTGTTGTTCCACATTTACCATAGCCGAAAGAAAAAAGAAAAGCTTTTTATTAACAAAGTGTTCAGAAGGGGGCGCCACTGTAAACAATGAGAGTTTTCGCTGCCAGGACAATTTTGTTGCTGAAACAGCTGAAAGCAATCAGGTCAGACAGAGCCAAGGGCTGGAGGGATTTTTAAAATGACAAAAACCGAACCAAATCTAACCAAAACAAAAATCAAAACCAATGGCCAAGATTTCAAGTTTGCTACTAAAGGTATGACATTCTCCTAAGACATGCCAGTGACTTGATCACTTTATTTATATATTTATATTTGAAGAAGAAGGAACTATTTGATGCAGCAAATCCACGTTGGTTAAAAATTACCAGATGTGCGGGCTCCTGGGTGGCTCAGTGGTTTAGGCCTCTGCCTTCGGCTCAGGTCATGATTTCAGGGTCCTGGGATGGAGCCCCACATCGGGCTCTCTGCTCAGCGCGGAGCCTGCTTCCCCCCTCTCTCTCTGCCTCCCTCTCTACCTACTTGTGATCTGTCTGTCAAATGGGTAAATAAGATCTTTAAAAAAAGAATTACTAGATGTGAAATACATCGAGGGTATGGGAAGGAAAATGATTTCACCTGATCTGACTAGGAAGTGGTTGAAGCCTGAATTAAAGTGCTACAAAAAGAGTAAAGACCTGGGAAATATATGGGGTAAAAATCCCTAGAAAAACAGCAATAATAACTGGCTGCTCCTTATTGATCCAGATCCTGCGGTAGGCAAAGAAGAGCTGGTTTTAGTCTGAGGATGATCTCCGTTTGTCTTCATGATCTGTCATTTCCTGCAAGCCAGGCATGGGGCTCTGCACTAGAGCTGCAAATGTTGGTCCCTCATTGTCCCTTTTCTCATCTCAGGGGGACAACAGGCATGTCCATGGTGCAGTGTGACAGGCTTTAGCACAGGGAGATAATAGCCTGCCAAGGGTAGGTGGGAGCTGGGAAAAGCCACTGAGGAACAGATTTTCAGGGGAGGTGATAGACAAGGGCAAAGCGAAGAATGAGGATGAGTGTGTCAAGTTTCAAAGTGCCAGGAGGCAGCACAGTGCATTCGGAACTACAGCAAGTCCATGACAACCGACAGCTGATCTGGCAGCATCACCTGGGGATGGAGGCTGAGCCCCGGGGTTAACACTGGGGGTGAGAAGGTTTGTATACTATGGCGAGGAGGTGAGGTACTACACTGTGGGGGCACAGGGAGCTACCGGAGGATTTCAAATATCAGAATCGTAACCATAATAGAGTATTTAATTGCATCCTAGCATTCATCAAGTGTAAGATGCACTATAGTTTATGTTCGACTAAGAAAGAGAAATGCTGTCAGTTAAAGTAGGATATGTCATCAAGAGCAAGGTGAGTGCCACCTTAAGAGATATTAAAATGGGGGGGGGGACAAAATATAGAACAAGTATATTGTGGTAGTAGAATAATTAAGAAAGATCCAACACTTGGATCAACTAAAGAAGTGATTATTGCTTACCATGTGCCCCAAACTATATTAAGTCCTAGAACAAGAGACGTGCTCATCTTGATGCCCTGCAGCTGTTAGACCCAAGGTACAGAGGGCAGTAGCCAACGACCAGCAGGCCCCAAGTGCCATGTGCAGACTCTAAGAGCAACTGCCTTTGAGACAGGAAACGGTTGAGAGTGGGCTTTGAGAAGTAGAGAATTACGAGCTGGGAAAGTAGGACAATGGACACAGAATCGGAATTGATGCCACTACATGAAAGAGTTGGTGAAACATCCCTTCTCATAGATCTTGAGGCACCTCAGAAATGAATGTTTCATTTTGGACAGAACATTCAGGATAAATATGATCTGTTTGAGTTCCTGGTTCTCTCATTAGGACTGTTTCTTAGGCTTCACTGGCACAAGAAAAGGGTTTTGATAATCCAGGGTAAATCCTGACAAAAGCAAAGCACGGGATCTATGAAAAACTAACCACTCAGAGGAGAACAACAGATAAAGGGGCAGGCCGACCTGACACTGCAGGATATGTAAGGTTAGTCTGGCAACAGGGGTAGAGGGGAAGTGCCCATCTCCTGCTAGGAGAGCTAGAGAAGACCCCTTCCGGAGAGACCACCAGGAGAGGAGAGCAGTAGGTGCTGATGATGAAGAATATTTTAATCAGCAGAGAAGGTCAAAATGACAAAGTTCCACGATCAGAGTAAACATATGGGATAAAAAATAAAAAATAAAAAAAAAAGATTTTTTTGAAAGGACTTTTTTTTAAAGGAATTTAAACAAAAGTCCTTTTAAAGTGACAGTTGGCTGTTTAAACCAATAGTACAACTCACTGAGAGAATCGCCACATTATTTATTGGGGTAGAAAGGACCTGGAATGTAGAAAGACCTATTCTGCAGAGAAAAAAATAGAATCACTAACAGGCCTCATGCCTTGCACAGCCAGTGGCTAGAATCCCTGCCTCATGAGACCCTGTGCTAGAAGGCCGCTAGAACCATCTCAACTATGTTAGTCTTTCTTGGAAGCCAACAAGTGTTTGCCCAGTTAAGAGCACGGTAACAATCAGTCACGTTATGTTATAATGATTGTCGATATCTTTAAAAGCCTTGTCAAGTTCCTTTTTGAGTAACCCTCACCCCACCCTTAGAGAAATTTATCTGTGGTTCAACTCTTTGAAATACCTCATTGTTGTTCCACATTTACCATAGCCAAAAAACAAAAACAAAACAAACAAACAAAAAAAAAGCTTTTTATTAACAAAGTGTTCAGAAGGGGGCGCCACTGTAAACAATGAGAGTTTTCGCTGCCGGGACAATTTTGTTGCAGAAACAGCTGAAAGCAATCGGGTCAGACAGAGCCAAGGGCTGGAGGGATTTTTAAAATGACAAAAACCGAACCAAATCTAACCAAAACAAAAATCAAAACCAATGGCCAAGATTTCAAGTTTGCTACTAAAGGTATGACATTCTCCTAAGACATGCCAGTGACTTGATCACTTTATTTATATATTTATATTTGAAGAAGAAGGAACTATTTGATGCAGCAAATCCACGTTGGTTAAAAATTACCAGATATGGGGGCTCCTGGGTGGCTCAGTGGTTTAGGCCTCTGCCTTCGGCTAAGGTCATGATTTCAGGGTCCTGGGATGGAGCCCCACATCGGGCTCTCTGCTCTGCGGGGAGCCTGCTTCCCCCCTCTCTCTCTGCCTCCCTCTCTACCTACTTGTGATCTGTCTGTCAAATGGGTAAATAAGATCTTTAAATAAAGAATTACTAGATGTGAAATACATCGAGGGTATGGGAAGGAAAATGATTTCACCTGATCTGACTAGGAAGTGGTTGAAGCCTGAATTAAAGTGCTACAAAAAGAGTAAAGACCTGGGAAATATATGGGGTAAAAATCCCTAGAAAAACAGCAATAATAACTGGCTGCTCTTTATTGACCAGATCCTGCGATAGGCAAAGAAGAGCTGGTTTTAGTCAGAGGATGATCTCCGTTTGTCTTCATGATCTGTCATTTCCTGCAAGCCAGGCATGGGGCTCTGCACTAGAGCTGCATATGCTGGGTCCCTCATCGTCCCTTTTCTCTTCTCAGGGGGACAACAGGCATTCCATGATGCATTGTGACAGGCTTTACCACAGGGAGATAATAGACTGCCAAGGGTAGGTGGGAGCTGGGAAAAGCCACTTAGGAACAGATTTTCAGGGGAGGTGATAGACAAGGGCAAAGCGAAGAATGAGGATGAGTGTGTCAAGTTTCAAAGTGCCAGGAGGCAGCACAGTGCATTCGGGAAACTACAGCAAGTCCATGACAACCGACAGCTGATCTGGCAGCATCACCTGGGGATGGAGACTGAGCCCCGGGGTTAACACTGGGGGTGAGAAGGTTTGTATACTATGGCGAGGAGGTGAGGTACTACACTGTGGGGGCACAGGGAGCTACCGGAGGATTTCAAATATCAGAATCGTAACCATAATAGAGTATTTAATTGCATCCTAGCTTTCATCAAGTGTAAGATGCACTATAGTTTATGTTCGACTAAGAAAGAGAAATGCTGTCAGTTAAAGTAGGATATGTCATCAAGTGCAAGGTGAGTGCCACCTTAAGAGATATTAAAATGGGGGGGGGACAAATCTTAGAACAAGTAAATTGTGGTAGTAGAATAATTAAAAAAGATCCAACACTTGGATTAATTAAAGAAGTGATTATTGCTTACCATGTGCCCCAAACTATATTAAGTCCTAGAACAAGAGACGCGATCACCTTGATGCCCTGCAGCTGTTAGACCCAAGGTACAGAGGGCAGTAGCCAACGACCAGCAGGCCCCAAGTGCCATGTGCAGACTCTAAGAGCAACTGCCTTTGAAAGAGGAAACGGTTGAGAGTGGGCTTTCTGAGGTAGAGAATTACTAGCTGGGAAAGTAGTCAAATGGACACAGAATCGGAATTCATGCCCCTACATGAGAGAGTTGATGAAACTTCCCTTCTCAGAGATCTTGAAGCTCCTCAGAAAGGTATTTTTCATTTTGGACAGAACATTCAGGATAAATATGATCTGTTTGAGTTCCTGGTTCTCTCATTAGGACTGTTTCTAAGGCTTCACTGGCACAAGGAAAGGGTTTTGATAATCCAGGGTAAATTCTGACAAAAGCAAAGCACGGGATCTATGAAAAACTAACCACTCAGAGGAGAGCAACTGATAAAGGGCCAGGCCGATCTGACCCTGCAGGATAGGTAAGGTTAGTCTGGCAACAGTGGTAGAGGGGAAGTGCCCCTTTAGGTTTGCATGGACAAAGCCCTCAATCAACTTTCTGTTCCTTTGCGACAGTTACAAGAAGTTCTGGTAAGTCCCCAATTAATGAAAACAGTGTGCTCTGACGCCTGTTGTCCTCGTCGGCTTTTCTCTAAGAATTCTTTTCATCTGTTAGTTTGGTGGTACTGGTGGTTGTATTTTAACGGTTCATGATTATAATATTCACCTTCAGAAGTGTTGTAAATGATTTTGTTTTTGCATATGCTAAATACCTAAAAAAAAGATGTATGATTTGAAGAAGACCTATTCTCAGAGTAGACAACCTTTAAATGTCAGGGGAGAGGAAGCATATTTTCAAATTCAACTTATTAATGCCACTTTGGTCATATGTAAGTGGTTTCTAACTTACGAATGACTTGTATTTTAACAGTTTGTAATCTTGTAAAGATCCCCCCCCCACCCATGTAAGCTACGTGTGGTTAGGTTCCTGGGCTGATCTACAAAAACTGTGTAATCCCTAATGGAACTGAAGGATAATATAAATAAAATGTAATACTTAATAAATGTTACATTTGCATGTTCTCTCAGAAAAATCTCTGTTGTGGGAATGGGACTCCCCACCTCTAAGCCATTGGGAATAGAAACTCCACCTGGGTGAACAGTGGAGGGGCAGTTGTGGCATCACTTCTAACAGAAAACTGTGCTGCCCTGTCTCCCCTCCCGCCCCCCCCCCCCGTCTGTGTCTGGTGCCCTGACTTACGGCCTCTGTCCATTCTGATGCCCTGTCGTAAACTTGTCATAAACGACACCATCCTTCCTTGTGTGTCTCCTCTAGCTTGAGTGGCCTCTTGCGTCCCTCCCCTAAGACAGTGCCTGCATCCTAGAGAGAATATAAGGAGAACATAATTTAAGGGAAGACACAGTACATGATTAGAACCAAGAAAATTGCGAAGTAATGGAAATATCAGTGCTGAGAAGCCTAGGGGAGGGGCAGGCAGGAAAGAGTTCGTGAAACAGGTAAAAATCTCGAGTTGTGCCTTGAGGTAGCCAATACTTTCCATGGTTTATGTCTCATTTGAATTTTACAAAATCTTGTTAAAGATACTTTTCCTTGGAATGGAAGGGATTTTCATGGTCCGCTGTTGGATTCCACACCAGCTGCTGTGGAGCTCTCCCACTGCCTCCTTGGTGTGCCTCTTCAAACCAGCTCTACAGGAAATATTGAAAGGGGTCCTCTAAGCAAAGAGAGAGCCTACAAGTGGTAGATCAGAAAGGAACAGAGACCATATACAATAACAGTCACCTTACAGGCAATACAATGGCACTAAATTCATATCTCTCAATAGTTACCCTGAATGTGAATGGGCTAAATGCCCCTGTCAAAAGACACAGGGTATCAGAATGGATAAAAAAACAAAACCCATCTATATGTTGCCTCCAAGAAACTCATTTTAAGCCCGAAGACACCTCCAGATTTAAAGTGAGGGGGTGGAAAAGAATTTACCATGCTAATGGACATCAGAAGAAAGCAGGAGTGGCAATCCTTATATCAGATCAATTAGATTTTAAGCCAAAGACTATAATAAGAGATGAGGAAGGACACTATATCATACTCAAAGGGTCTGTCCAACAAGAAGATTTAACAATTTTAAATATCTATGCCCCCAACGTGGGAGCAGCCAACTATATAAACCAATTAATAACAAAATCAAAGAAACACATCAACAACAATACAATAATAGTAGGGGACTTTAACACTCCCCTCACTGAAATGGACAGGTCATCCAAGCAAAAGATCAGCAAGGAAATAAAGGCCTTAAACGACACACTGGACCAGATGGACATCACAGATATATTCAGAACATTTCATCCCAAAGCAACAGAATACACATTCTTCTCTAGTGCACATGGAACATTCTCCAGAATAGATCACATCCTCGGTCCTAAATCAGGACTCAACCGGTATCAAAAGATTGGGATCATTCCCTGCATATTTTCAGACCACAATGCTCTAAAGCTAGAACTCAACCACAAAAGGAAGTTTGGAAAGAACCCAAATACATGGAGACTAAACAGTATCATTCTAAAGAATGAATGGGTCAACCGGGAAATTAAAGAAGAATTGAAAAAAATCATGGAAACAAATGATAATGAAAATACAACGGTTCAAAATCTGTGGGACACAATAAAGGCAGTCCTGAGAGGAAAATATATAGCGGTACAAGCCTTTCTCAAGAAACAAGAAAGGTCTCAGGTACACAACCTAACCCTACACCTAAAGGAGCTGGAGAAAGAACAAGAAAGAAACCCTAAGCCCAGCAGGAGAAGAGAAATCATAAAGATCAGAGCAGAAATCAATGAAATAGAAACCAAAAAAACAATAGAAAAAATCAACGAAAGTAGGAGCTGGTTCTTTGAAAGAATTAATAAAATTGATAAACCCCTGGCCCAACTTATCAAAAAGAAAAGAGAAAGGACCCAAATAAATAAAATCATGAATGAAAGAGGAGAGATCACAACTAACACCAAAGAAATACAAACTATTATAAGAACATACTATGAGCAACTCTACGGCAATAAATTTGACAATCTGGAAGAAATGGATGCATTCCTAGAAACATATAAACTACCACAACTGAACCAGGAAGAAATAGAAAGCCTGAACAGACCCATAACCAGTAAGGAGATTGAAACAGTCATTAAAAATCTCCAAACAAACAAAAGCCCAGGGCCAGATGGCTTCCCGGGGGAATTCTACCAAACATTTAAAGAAGAACTAATTCCTATTCTCCTGAAACTGTTCCAAAAAATAGAAATGGAAGGAAAACTTCCAAACTCATTTTATGAGGCCAGCATCACCTTGATCCCAAAACCAGACAAGGATCCCACCAAAAAAGAGAGCTATAGACCAATATCCTTGATGAACACAGATGCGAAAATACTCAACAAAATACTAGCCAATAGGATTCAACAGTACATTAAAAAGATTATTCACCACGACCAAGTGGGATTTATTCCAGGGCTGCAAGTTTGGTTCAACATCCGCAAATCAGTCAATGTGATACAACAAATCAATAAAAGAAAGAACAAGAACCATATGATACTCTCAATAGATGCTGAAAAAGCATTTGACAAAGTACAGCATCCCTTCCTGATCAAAACTCTTCAAAGTGTAGGGATAGAGGGCACATACCTCAATATCATCAAAGCCATCTATGAAAAACCCACCGCAAATATCATTCTCAATGGAGAAAAACTGAAAGCTTTTCCACTAAGGTCAGGAACACGGCAGGGATGTCCATTATCACCACTGCTATTCAACATAGTACTAGAGGTCCTAGCCTCAGCAATCAGACAACAAAAGGAAATTAAAGGCATCCAAATCGGCAAAGAAGAAGTCAAATTATCACTCTTCGCAGATGATATGATACTATATGTGGAAAACCCAAAAGACTCCACTCCAAAACTGCTAGAACTTATACAGGAATTCAGTAAAGTGTCAGGATATAAAATCAATGCACAGAAATCAGTTGCATTTCTCTACACCAACAGCAAGACAGAAGAAAGAGATATTAAGGAGTCAATCCCATTTACAATTGCATCCAAAACCATAAGATACCTAGGAATAAACCTAACCAAAGAGACACAGAATCTATACTCAGAAAACTATAAAGTACTCATGAAAGAAATTGAGGAAGACACAAAGAAATGGAAAAATGTTCCATGCTCCTGGATTGGAAGAATAAATATTGTGAAAATGTCTATGCTACCTAAAGCAATCTACACATTTAATGCAATTCCTATCAAAGTACCATCCATCTTTTTCAAAGAAATGGAACAAATAATGCTAAAATTTATATGGAACCAGAAAAGACCTCGAATAGCCAAAGGAATATTGAAAAAGAAAGCCAACGTGGGTGGCATCACAATTCCGGACTTCAAGCTCTATTACAAAGCTGTCATCATCAAGACAGCATGGTACTGGCACAAAAACAGACACATAGATCAATGGAACAGAATAGAGAGCCCAGAAATAGACCCTCAAATCTATGGTCAACTCATCTTCGACAAAGCAGGAAAGAATGTCCAATGGAAAAAAGACAGCCTCTTCAATAAATGGTGCTGGGAAAATTGGACAGCCACATGTAGAAAAATGAAATTGGACCATTTCCTTACACCACACACAAAAATAGACTCAAAATGGATGAAGGACCTCAATGTGCGAAAGGAATCCATCAAAATCCTTGAGGAGAACACAGGCAGCAACCTCTTCGACCTCTGCCGCAGCAACATCTTCCTAGGAACAACGCAAAAGGCAAGGGAAGCAAGGGAAAAAATGAACTATTGGGATTTCATCAAGATCAAAAGCTTTTGCACAGCAAAGGAAACAGTTAACAAAATCAAAAGACAACTGACAGAATGGGAGAAGATATTTGCAAATGACATATCAGATAAAGGACTAGTGTCCAGAATCTATAAAGAACTTAGCAAACTCAACACCCAAAGAACAAATAATCCAATCAAGAAATGGGCAGAGGACATGAACAGACATTTCTGCAAAGAAGACATCCAGATGGCCAACAGACACATGAAAAAGTGCTCCATATCACTCGGCATCAGGGAAATACAAATCAAAACCACAATGAGATATCACCTCACACCAGTCAGAATGGCTAAAATCAACAAGTTAGGAAATGACAGATGCTGGCGAGGATGTGGAGAAAGGGGAACCCTCCTACACTGTTGGTGGGAATGCAAGCTGGGGCAGCCACTCTGGAAAACAGCATGGAGGTTCCTCAGAATGTTGAAAATAGAACTGCCCTATGACCCAGCAATTGCACTATTGGGTATTTACCCTAAAGATACAAATGTAGTGATCCAAAGGGGCACATGCACCCGAATGTTTATAGCAGCAATGTCCACAATAGCCAAACTATGGAAAGAACCTAGATGTCCATCCACAGATGAATGGATCAAGAAGATGTGGTATATATACACAATGGAATACTATGCAGCCATCAAAAGAAATGAAATCTTGCCATTTGCGACAACATGGATGGAACTAGAGCGTATCATGCTTAGCGAAATAAGTCAAGCAGAGAAAGACAACTATCATATGATCTCCCTGATATGAGGAAGTGGTGATGCCACATGGAGGCTTAAGTGGGTAGGAGAAGAATCAATGAAACAGGATGGGATTGGGAGGGAGACAAACCATAAGTGACTCTTAATCTCACAAAACAAACTGAGGGTTGCTGGGGGGAGGGGGTTTGGGAGAAGGGGGTGGGATTATGGACATTGGGGAGGGTATGTGCTTTGGTGAGTGCTGTGAAGTGTGTAAACCTGGTGATTCACAGACCTGTACCCCTGGGGATAAAAATATATGTTTATAAAAAATAAAAAGTTAAAAAAAAAAAAAAAAAAAAAAAAAAAAAGATACTTTTCCTTGGAATGGAAGGGATTTTCATGGTCCGCTGTTGGATTCCACACCAGCCGCTGTGGGGCTCTCCCACTGCCTCCTTGGTGTGCCTCTTCCTCCCGGGGCCTCATAGTGGTGTTGTTTCCCAAGCCTAGCCTTCCTTTGGCCTCCCACTCTTCTCTCGAACCCCCTCCCTGGAGGCAGATTTGCTCTACTCACACAGGCTCCCGTCCCACCTCACCCCCTGCCATCACCATATCCACTCCCTTTTCCATGGCCTGTTTTTATGGCCACTTTGGTCCTGCTCAGCCACAGGCCTGACCTGCCTTTCTGGTCCCAACTCTGAAGCTGTTCTGTGAGATTCTCAGATCACTGAGGGATACGACTATATCTGTCTTCATTGCATCCCTGTAGGCTGCCACAATACTGACGTCCAGGAGGTGTTTCATAATGTTGATGGAGTGAATTAATTCACCTTCCTGTGGAATTTTTGTGATCTGCCTACTTCATTCTAGTTGGTTCTGTTAGCCTTTGTTTTGGCCCTAATTCCTAATTATCTCTTTATTCATTAGCTTCTGGATATGTTTCTCTACCTCTGTGCTCTGCCTTTTTCTGGTCTTCTGTTCTTCATTCTTGATTCCTGGTATTTCCATACCCACATTTCATCATCATGCATCAGTGCTTTGACATTCTTTCGTTCTCCAAAATATGCAGAATCTAAAGACTTCATCTCAGTGAAGTTGGCCCTCCATTCCTATTTCTGCTTCTCTCCAGAAGGAAGCCTGCAGTGCAAATGGCTGTGTGCCTGTCTGACCCTGCCCCTGAGTGTGTGTGCACTTACATCTGCTCCCCATCCCCTCCCCACCTCGGCAGCTGTGTACACATGGCTTTCAGAGTCCGATTCGAGCCCCGTCGAATTTCCAGACTCTCCTGTACTTTGCTTCATATTATCTGTTCTCCATTCTAAGCCCCCTCATCCCCATAACTTTCACTGTATATGTCATTCTTCTTCTAGCCATGCGACCCTGCCTTCGTGTCATTATGCCCCCAGGTCATGAGTCCCCTCAACAGTAACTGTGTCTGGTATATCATGTTTTTTTTTTTTGTCAATATCTGCATAGTACTGGCACACAGGTATTAATTTCTGTGGAATTGAATGAGATGTAGGAAATTGATAATGTGACAAAACAATGTCTGTAATACATTTTCTTTATTATTCTTTTAAAGAGTCTCAGGTCATCAGTCAGTGAAGGAATTCGGGCAGTAGATGAACGAATGTGTAAACAAGAGGACATAAGGAAGAAAAAGGTACCCTCCAGTAGATTTCTTATGCTGCATGCCAGTTGAAGCCCTCTCCTCTTGTCTCCGTGAACTTGTCAGCACTATTCAGCTTTTTTTCTTTTTTTTTTTAATTTAGCTTTTTTTCAAAGCTCTCACGCATGTGCATTTTATGCATTATGTCACGTTATCTACCTGAAATAAGAAGACAGAATTTCAGAGGTACCCACACGATCCCAAGATCACCCACTTTTTCCAGAACAAGAAACAGTGATAACTGTTGTCAGTGCAGCGCTTGACAGTTAATGACTGTATAAATTGTCAGCGGCCCTGTAAAGAAAATAGGCCTATATTAGAGACTAGGGGAGAAGTGGGCTTTCCAAAGCAAACTCAGGATTCTGCCGTAGGTTTGCTGTTTTTTTCTGATCCTGTGTTCTTTATGTTCTGGTGTTCACTTTAATTTTTTCAATTCCCAGTAGTTAGCATGCAGTGTTGGCTTAGTTTCAGGTGTGTGAGACAGGCAACGGCTCTGTACATCTGAGGGCTCACCCCGGGAGTGTGCCCCTTAGTGCTATCTCCAGTTCCAAGTGTCCCCGATATCATTCATGATCATAACGATGTAGGGGCACAGCGGGCATTGGGAGTCTGGGCTTCTGACTCTCGCCTGCTGCTCTGTACAATGTTTTCTATGTGTATTATTAGCATATTTGTTAAAATCTCAGTGGGGAGAAGCCTGTTTGAGGGACCTTCTGTTTAATTCGACTCTGGATCTCCTCACAGCTTTTGTCCAAAGAATGCTTGTCGTGCGCTTCCAGACAAAACAGTAAGCTTTGTGAGAGCAGGGTGTATTTCTTGCTTTATTTTCTCGTGGCCCCCCCACCCCCCGTCGGAATGAATATCGAGCTCCCAGGGGTGTTCATCATTATTATTATTTATTAAATGGATGACTTTGTATTTTTTTGTTCTTTAAGGATGAGAGTTTTCATAATGTCCCTCAACCTCTTTGATAATATTTGTAGTGTAAAAGGTCTTTAATGATTTGGTGCTTGGGCATATAGGTATATGCACATGTAAACTGAGAGGGCCAGTACAATCGGAAGCCAAAGTTAAAACATGAATAAAGGGCCATAAGAAAACAAATGGAGGGGCGCCTGGTGGCTCAGTTGGTTAAACGTCCGACTCTTGATTTTGGCTCAGGTCATGATCTCAGGATCATGAGATTGAGCCCCGCATTGAGCTCTGTGCTCAGCAGGATGTCTGCTCGAGATTCTCTCTCTCCCTCTGCCCCTCCCCTGCACGCGCACATGCAGTCTCTCTCTCTCTCAAATAAACAAATCTTTTTTAAAAAAATAGGACAGAAATGCCCATAGAAAGATTCAGGATGGGGAAAAAAAGAAATAAGAGTATAGAATATGAGAAAGCAAAGTCTAGGGTTTTTTTTTTTTTCCTCTATAAATTTGCAATAGAATATGGAAGTATGCTTATTCTAGAACTAAGATTTGCATTCTTGAGAATTCTGTGTTTCATAGAAATATTCAAAATATAGCATGCCCTATATATTTGAAGTTAACTTTTGGTCTTATATTTTCCTGCATTTAGCATGGGAAATAAAGATGATTAAGAGTAAAGATGGTGACGTTTTTTGTTTGCTTAATTTTTATTTTTATAGATGTGTGTGTTGAGGCTTATACAAGTTATTTGATCAGTTGAAAAGATTGAAAAAATCTTAAATTCACAAACTTCGAAAGAAACCTCTGCACTAGAAGCAAGCAGGTAAGCATTTTTTTTTTAACTAAGTAGCACATAAATTAATACTTCACATCCAATCTAATTAGGCGGGGACGGCTTAGTTAGAATTCATTTCTGAACAAGAAGAAAATCCAGGTTTGTGGCTAGAATGTAGCTCCAGGAGAGTGGAGAGCATGAAATGGTGAAATCTATAACACGTTCCTATAAACGCTTTGGTTATAGACCACAGTTCCAACACGTCATTATGCTTGCAGTGTAAAAGTATATTTGGAATCACCTTCCCTGAGGACTAGCAAAGTCCTGTTGATCTTTAAGGCATACCTACCATTCATCTTGGTTTTTCTCCATCTCATTTTTTTTCCTAGACATGCCCAGAGTATTACCATTGATGTATTTTGCACCAGCATTATATTATTATAAAACAGTAGAGGACATATCCAGTTGAAATTTACAAACAGGAAAGGAAAAACTTATGAAATAGGAAAAAGATGATGGCTCTCTTTGTTATACTGTGATTGTCTTGTTCCCTTCCTGGTGTGAATTTTCAATCAGCCAGGGTAGATGAGTGACTCAGAAAATGAGGAGTTAGGTCCTGTCAGCACTGTGAGACGCACAGTGGTGCAGTGGGAGTAGCCGGGGCTGGTCCTACACATACCAGCTGGGCTGCCTGCGTCAAGGTCGCCTGGTGCCCTGAGTGCTCTGTTGTGTGACGCTAACAGTCCCTCCCCTTGCAGGCGGAGTTAGGTTTCTAAATTTTAGGAATTAAGGTTTTAGATTTGGAAGGAACTTGAGAGACCATATGCTCCGCATGTCTCATGATGGAGATTAAGAACGGACACATCCCAAAGGAAGCGATTCTCTGGTCCTAGGTCTCTGTCCCCTTTCATATCAAGGCATTCAACTAAGTGGTCAGCCTCCACTGTGCTTGTGTCTCTAGCCCGTTGCACTCGTGCTTCTGCCCCGTTCGTCCACACTTAGCAGACAGTCTGCACGCGGCCCTTCTGCAGCCCGTGTGTCTCCAGCGGCTCTGCTTCACTGCGGCCCTTGGCAGCGCCTGCAGCCCCTCCAGCCATGTCCACGTTCGGCCCCTGGGGAGCTGGCCCTCCAGTGTTCTTCCCGTCTTTGCTGTTACTGCTGTGCTCATCGAATAGAAACACCTCAGTGAGCTCTGTGTCTACAATCCTGTCCCTTTGCAACACTGTCCTTGATAAACAGACATTGTGCACTTTCTTGCTCAGAATTACCTTGGAGGACTTTTTTCTCCAGAAGAGCAGCTCTGAGCTCTAGAGTCAGGAAAGCCAGAGCAGCGTCAGCGCACAGTAAATCCATCATGCTCTGCCAGGCCCAGAAATGCCGAGAAAAGGATAAATAGGAAATGCACATGGGATCAGTCAGTAGAGGTTGGGATTAGGCTTCTGCATTGGTCGTGCCAAGCGCTTGCCTTCCCTCCACACCAGTTCTGATGCTCTGGGACGGGGCACACCATGGCAGGTCTCCAGCGATTTTGGGTTTTCTTACAGTGTGTTTCCTTATTACCTGACTGCCCATCCTCAGATGTGGGATGCCTCATAGAGCCCAGCAGGGGCTTTGGGGCCTTTGTTGTGTGTTTTTTTTTCTTTCACTGTTCGACTTCCTTTTGAATGGGGTTGACGCTTTCTAATGTGGAGGGCAAGAGGGAAGTGTATCCAGTCCACTTGATGGCAGATGCACTGTGAGTGATTTCTCACCAGCTCCCGGAGCACCGAGCTTGCTCTTTCTGCCGTTGGGTAAATTTCAACTTGGAGTCCGCTGCTCTGAGCGATTTCCCAGGTTGCTGCTAGGCGGTCAGTTTTAGCTGATTGAGGAGACAGCAGTAGTTGGTACTGGGGAGGTACTTGGGAGGGAGAATGAGGCAGGCAGAGAAGAAGAGGGGGCTTCGGGTATGAACGGTAGGACAGGGCAAGAGAGAGGAGGGGGTTAGAGAATGGGAGAAGAAGGGAGAAGAAGGGCACGAATGGGAGAGCCGAGGAACGTGGAGGAATCATGCAGTTGTACCCACACTGACCTAAAATAGCTCCACCCCCTTGCCTGGGCCCTGTGGCCCGGGCCAGGCTGCATCGGTGGCTTCTACAACCTCCCCGCTCCTCACCCTTTGCACTGGGGCCTGCTGCACAGACAGTTTGTCATGAAAATTGATGGCGTTCAGGTGCAGGTGCCTGAGCGCTGTAAGGCATGGGGGGCGGTGGGGGTGGCAGGTTTTTAACTTTGGGAATTACATTTCTCTAATTGTCTCTACTAGCCCTCTCTGGACTAGACAGATTTTGGAGAGAATTGCCACAGAATTTAACCAGTTACACTTTCATGCTGTTCAGAGCAAAGGCATGCCTCTTCTGGACAAAGTAAGACCAGCAAGTGTTGGTTTCGACTTTCAATTTGCTGTTTGCGAATTTCCTGGATGATTTTGGTTTGACCTAGCATTGCCCCTGATAATTGCTACTCTACAGGATTTTGAAGCTAGCTTTGAATTCTTTTTTTTCAGTGTCTCCTGCTTGGGACCCTGCTTCCATTATGTCACACTAGATAGATTTTGTGTAAAGACACAAGCGTAGTCTCCAAACTATGCAAGTAAAATTAATTCTGAATTTCATGTAACTTGACACATCATATGATGTAGTCAGAGTTCATTTATCCAAAGCCCTTGACTGGGTTTAAATGCACGTTTGTCAGATTTACTCCGTAGCTTAAGAGGCAAATAACTTTTTGTCATTCCGTAATTGTCTAAACTTCACTTTGATGAAGCCGACTTACTTTCAAAGAAATCATAGGGAGGGGACGCCTCAGTGGCTCAGTCAGTTAAGCCACTGCCTCTGGCTTAGGTCATGATCCCAGGGTCCTGGGATTGAGTCCCACCTTGGGCTCCTTGCTTGGCAGGAAGCCTGCTTCTCTTTCTGCCCGTGTCTCCTTGTGTGCTTGTGCTCTCTCTCGACAAATAAATAAATAAAAACCTTTAAAAAAAAAAAAGAAAGAAAGCAATCATGGGGAGAAGAGATTCATTGTTATTCTCTAGGAAATGTTGGGATTTTAATCTTACATATATTCTGGTAGAATTAGAGGCTCGCTTTATATATATAACACATATGTATATAAATTATACACATATATTTGAGCTTTTAGAAACTGTGGTACCTGGACCTTCTTTCCTGGTCTCTCTGTTCTTGCAGCGTATAGCCCACATTACGGCCATGCTGCAGCAGTCCCTGGGAGGCCTGCTGCTAGAAGGGCTTCAGACTTCCAATGTGGACATCATACGGCACTGCCTCCAGACTTACGCTACAATTGACAAGACACGGGATGCAGAGGCGTTAGTCGGTCAAGTACTGGTGAAACCATACATGGATGAGGTTTGTGCCCCCATGCACCTCATTCCACAAACACAGAGCATCTAATCTGGCTTCGTTTCTTGACTGGGTGCGAGAGAGCTCAGGGCTCTTCCTTGAAGATGCTCTTAGTTCCTGCTCTTCTGGTTGTAAGAAAAGGTTGGTCCCGCTTGGTGCCCATCAGCATGGCAGGAATCAGGCATGCGCTCTGGTCTCTTACAGTGATGCCATAACTCAGGGATCATCTTAATTTAGTAGGGGTGAGGGACTTGCCTAGGAAGAAGGTACGGATCAGAACATTTTCAGGTCAATTTCCATTTCCATAAGTTATACGTTAATGAAGTTGCCGAAAAGCGTGACCCCACCAAGGCGCCCGTGCCCACTGGAGGAGCTGGAAGATAGCTCTGTGCGCAGGGAAAGTCTGTGAGGGGAAGCGTCTTCGCAGAATTGATGTGGCCTAAGTCTTGAAGACCATGGGGGAGTTTGCCAGGCTAGGAAGGTGGGAGGGAGGGAATATTCAAAGATAAAGGGCTTTGAAGGGCGAGTTAGCGGGGTAGTACCTTAAGTCCAGAACTTGGTTACCCAGTGTTCTTGACCTTTAAGGATACAGTTAAATACAGGGAGTCAGTGTATCCTGCCTCTGAGCGGCCGGAGTATGGGCTGCACCATGTGAGGCCGCCAGCAATCAGCAGCTTCCAACTTAGAGAGCGTCGATTTCATCTAGTTCAAGCTGACAGAAGTCATGAAGCCAGTCTCAGCGTTTGAGGGCTTTCTTCCAGTCACCTGCCAGTGCGAGTGTTCTTTCTGTCTGGTAAGTATAAAGCTACCCACCATGACTTCAGGATGAAAGGCTTCCAGTTTTAAAACGAGACAGTATCCCAGTGATAGAAGTGAAATTGAAGGATTAATTTCAGTAATCTTCTCAGCTTCATTAAGACTACTAAAAGTAAATGATCTGTCAGTTCTTTGTATGTATCCTATTATAGTTCATAGCTCTCTCTGTGGGGGTGAAAAAGATCACATTATTCTTTGTCACTAAATGAAAATATTTTAGTTATTTAATTTGCCCTTTTAATTTAATTATGCCCTTTTCATTGAACTGAATCTAATATGCTAAATTAGGGAAGTACTTTACGTTTCCATGTCATTAAATGAACTGTGGCCACGTTTGTATTTTAAGTTTGTATGCTTGTCATTCACCTCCTGCAACTCAGCCTCACCAAAAAAAATTAATTACTAAAGCAAAATAAGATGTGTTTTCTTCCATCACTTTCCATCTCAGCCCTTTCCCTGTTCTGGAGACGGTAGAGGATAAGGCCAGGGTGAAGATGATACAGAGCTGTTGTCTGCAGATACAGTATTTTGCTTTTAAGCTCAGAAGGGAAGCAGATGAGTGTGTGTGATGTTTTAGCTTCAGGCCAGTCTCTGTCCCTCAGCCTCTGTGTCCCCCAGGGTTGGAGCAGTATTCCCAAATCCCGGGACCTAGATTTTCATGCCATTGTTACTTACCTCCTGTTTAGAAAGCATACTGAGTGGGGAGGAGGAAGGACGAAGTGCATTTTTAAGGTTTACATGATTCTTTTCTCTGTAGTGTATAGTTCATACTTCTCTTTTAGGTGCTTTAAAAACAAACAAAAACACAAACAAACAAACAAATAAATAAATAAAAATAAAACGCTCTTCCTTCTGCTAGGTGATTGTAGACCAGATCGTTGAGTCTCATCCAGATGGCCTAAAGATCATGTATGCTAATAAGCTCCTGGAGTTTGTTCCTCACCACTGCCACCTTCTTCGAGAGGTCACAAGAGGAGCCATCTCAAGGTGATGTAAAATGCTGTGTATGCACCTGAGCTCAGTTTAGTGACCACCTGTCACCTCCTCATGTGCCGCTGATCCCTGGCTGTCCTGTCTGACCCGGGAACGTGGGAACGTGTGCTCTTCCCTATTTGTTACCAATGCTGTGAGGCAGGTGTCACTTGCCTGGGTTTACAGGGAAGGCAATGAAGAGTGGGGACGAATCTCAATGGTGACATTTGTGTGACTCCAGAGCCTCTGCTTTTCTCTTGTCTATACTGTCTCCTTAACCAGGCTCAAAATCAAAATTGGTTTCCTTCCATAATTGTGATGTCATCATCGGTCTAAAATACCAATTTATTTTAATTCAACATGTTTTATACTGATGGCAATTAAAGTCATGAACGGTTTTCCCTCCCTCTCTTATTTCATTTCCATGGCTTTCCAGTTCTGTTTCATGAATATCCCATTACCTTCCACCATCTCCGTCATCCCAGTCCAGACTTTTGTTGCCTTTTGTTCGAGGGTAGCGGGCTCTCCCCACCTGGTCTCCCAGCTCCACCTGTCCCTCTTCATTGCAGCCCTCAGCTGTCCCACCTGCCCAGAGCTCTTCAGCCTTCCTGAGTCGCTCGTGGCTTCTCATCGCCCACAGAAGAGCATCCAGTCTTCCTGGTGTAACCTGTGACCGTTGGTGCTTGAGTCCTAGTGGTTCTCCACTGTAGAACTTTCTACTGTGGAACTTTCCCCCATACCACTATGGTTCCTGGCCAGACAGGAGCACTTGACCTTCCCTAACACACCTGGTACAGAAGATCCCTGACTTCACCTTGGTTCAGTTTATGGTTTTTTGACTTTTTATAATAGTGCAGAAGTGATATGCATTTAGTTTGGATCTTTTCCCAGGCTGGCGATCTATAGTAGGGTCCTCTTTTGTAATGCTGGGCAGGGGCAGCGAGCACAGCCCCCAGGCAAACCACGTGATCACGAGGGTCAGCAACCAACACACTTGAACCGTCCTGTTCTGGCTTTCAGTGCAGTGTTCAGTAAGTTACATGAGATACCAGACACTTTATTGTGAAATAGGCTTTGTGTTAGAGGATTTTGCCCAACTGTGCAATACTGTAAGTGTTCTCAAGACATTTAAGTTTGGCGGGGCTAAGCTCTGATGTTCAGTCGCTTAGGTGTTTTCCATGCATTTTCAACTAAAGAGATTTCCAGCTGAACAATGGGTTTATTAGAAGCCGAGGCCGTCATAAGCCGAGGAACATCTGTCTATACTGTGCGCCTCTGTGTTTTCCTTCATTGCTTCCTGTCTCTTATTCCTTTGTCTTTCTGTTGATCTGTCACTCCACATGAAGCTCCAGTCAAATACAACTTCTTTTTTTTTTAGGTTATTTATTTATTTACTTATTAGAGAAAGCATAAGCAGAGGGGGAGGCAAAGAGTGAAGCAGGCTCCCCACTGAGCAGGGAGCCCGATGTGGGACTCAATCCCAGGACCCTGAGATCATGACCTGAGCCACCCAAGCGCCCTCAGGCTATGGTTATTTCAAGAAAAAGTCCTATTTGTGAATTCTTCATCTAGTGAAGATGAATTAAAATCAGAAAGTCAACTCTGCCACCTTTAAAAACCCAGGAACAGAAAAAAATTCTACGAGCAGGTATAACCCTATCCACAATAAATCACTTTCAATCCAGTCCTGAAAACTAATACAGAGTAGGAAGAAAGCATTACAGAAAAATTTTGTTTTCATTAATCAAGCTGGAAAATAACGGGCCTTACATGAATGCCCTTTAGGAAGACAGTTCTTATAGTTTTATGTTGATAGAAACTCACACTACATTCGAAATGCATGTTAAAACCATGACTGTAGATTAACTACCACTTTCAGTCATCAGAAGATGAAAAATGGTCAAGAGTCACCCAAACTGAATCCTGGTTCCTCCTGGAAAATGTGTTCCTAAATATTTTCCCCCTGAACTACTGTGCTCTTTCTGTATCTTACACAGCAGACACTGCGATGCACAAACACATCCAGAAGGCCTTTGAGGGCTGACAGCCTGCTGGAACAATGAGGAATTCACCTGGGTTTCTGCCTTTCTGCCGGGCCCAGAAAGTTCTGGGTAACCCAGGTGACGTGTCATGAGAATACATGTGTAGTTCACACCATATGTATTATCTCCTCAGGGTAGACACCAAAATCCATGTTTGTATATGAAAATCCGAGATGCGTACAGAAATCAAGAGAGATTCTGTCATCTTGAAAGAAAAACACACTGTTGCGCTGCCACATGCCTCGTTTCTCCTTGAGTGACTGCAGGAAGTAGCGATTGCAGTCAGAAATCTCAGAAAGAAAAATTAGAGTAAGGGCAACACCTGAAGTTTATTCCTGAAAATACTTGGAGAACGACTGTGACCAATAAACCAGGGCTTAGTTCATGAGACTGTCAATGAGCTTATAACATCCCATGTCCTGGTCAAACCCTCATGTCTGGGAGATGGAGGGACGTCTTCATCTTCCAGAGCTACTATTAGGCTATTAGGGAAAAAGGTGGAGACAATACTGACTGAGTCCCTACTTCAGCAGGAGAGCCAAAAACACCTTGCCCCTCCATAATCCCAAATGAAAATAAACATCTCGGGGCGCCTGGGTGGTTTAAGCTTCTGCCTTTGGCTGGGATCAAGCCCCACATCGGGCTCTTTGCTCAGCGGGGAGCCCACTTCCCTCCTTCTCTCTCTGCCTGCCTCTCTGCCTACTTGTAATCTCTGTCAAATAAATAAAATAAATAAAATCTTTAAAAAAGAAAAGAAAAGAAACATCTCATTTTACTAGTGTGCAGCAGTGTCTATGCAGGAGAAATTATTATTATTTTATTATTAGATGATATATTATTATTATTATTATTATTATTATTATTGTACTATATTGTTAACCTTTTGAATTCGGACACTAAAATTTTTAATAAAATATGAAGGCCTTTTTTTTTTTAAGATTTTATTTATTTGAAAGACAGAGATCACAAGTAGGCAGAGAGGCAGGCAGAGAGGGGAAAGCAGGCTCCCCACTGAACAGAGAATCCGATGTAGGACTTGATCCCAGGACCCTGGGATCATGACCTGGGCTGAAGGCAAGAGGCTTTAGCCCATTGAGCCACCCAGGCGCCCCATGAAGGTTTTTTTTTGTTTTTTTTTTTTAAAGATATTACCTATTTATTTGACAGAGAGATCACAAGTAGGCAGAGAGGCAGGCAGAAAGAGAGAGAGGAGGAAGCAGGCTCCCCACTGAGCAGAGAGCCCGACATGGGACTTGATCCCAGGACCCTGAGATCATGACCTGAGCCGAAGGCAGCGGCTTAACCCACTGAGCCACCCAGGCGCCCCATGAAGGCTTTTTTTAAAGAACAAAAACTTCAGACTATATCTTTATCCTATCAGTTCCCACTACAACTGGCTTCTGTCTTGTCCAACATTTAGCCATTCAGATAAAGTCCGTATTTAGTGCTTCGTGTGTATGCATGTGTAAAATAAGTGGACAGTCATAAATCTTTAAGATTGTGTATAATAACCGTGAAATAAGGATTCTTGATACACAAGGTCTCGTCTGGGGAAAACAGCTGGAGTTAAATATAGTATGCAGTTTTCAAATGACGAAGGGGAAATACGCATTCGGTTATGAGAAAGGGGAGGAGAACAAGACCAAATATTAATAAAATGGAAAAAAGCTTTTTCTGCCATCTTTCCGTGCCGCAGTAACAGTGTGAACAAATGTCCCACAGATGCCCTCAAGAACATTAACACTGCTGAAAGGGGCGGCGAAGGCCAGGTTCTTAGGTGGCCCTCCACCAAAGTCAACATCCCGTTTCCTCACTGTGATGACAAAGCATGAGTACATTGGCAAATTTGAAATTATTGATGACCACAGAGCTGGGAAAACTGCTGTGAACCTCACGGGCAAGTTAAACAAGTGTGGCATGACCAGCCCTAGACTTGTATAACTGAAAGATCTAGAAAAGTGGCAGAATATTTCCATCCCCTCAGTTTGGTTTCACTGCATGGAAAAATTCTTCTGGCATCATGCACCATGAAGAAGGAAGAATCCAGGCAGGAGGGAAAATCCTGGGATTCCTTTTTCCTAGAAATATAATATACATGGCACGTGAAATGCCTCAATGGGGAAAAATAAAAGGAAAATAAATTACAGTCAACTAATGTTTGACAAGACTGCCAAACAATTCAATGGGGGTAAGAACAGTATTTTACTCCCAAGCAGCCACATGCAAATAATGAAACAGGAGTCCTGCCTCACACCATACAGAGAAAATAACCCCAAATGCATCAAAGACATAAGTGTAAGCATTAAAATGATAAAGTTCGGGATGCCTGGGTAGCTCAGTTGGTTGGACGGCTGCCTTCTGCTCAGGTCATGATCCCAGAGTTCCCGGATTGAGTCCTGCATCAGGCTCCAAGCTCCACAGAGCTTGCTTCTCCCTCTGATCTTCTCCTCGCTCATGCTCTCTCTCATTGTCTCTTTCTCAAATAAATAAAATCTTTTAAAAAATAAAAATAAAGTAAAATGATAAAGTTTTCAGAAGAAAACACAAAGGTAAATGTTAGTGGTCTTGAATCTAACAACGGCTCCTCAGCCAAACACCAAAGTACAAGCAACTTAAAAAAAATAATAAACAAATAAATGGGACTCAACCAAAATATCCCAGTTTTGTGCTTCCAAGGACCCCATTGACAAAGTCAAAAGACAAGCCACTAAATGGGAGAAAATATTTGCAGGTCATATATAAGGAACATGCATTCAGACTGTGTGAAGAATTCTTACAACTCAAATAAAAAGACAACCAAGTTAAGAAATGAGCAAAGAGGGGCGCCTGGGTGGCTAAGCGGGTTAAGCTGCTGCCTTCCGCTCAGGTCTTGAACTCGGAGTCCTGGGATCGAGCCCCGTGCTTTCTGCTCAGCAGGGAGCCTGCTTCTTCCTCTCTCTCTGCCTGCCTCTCTGCCTGCTTGTGATCTCTCTCAATAAATCTCTCTCAAATAAATAAATAAAATCTCTTAAAAAATGAGCAAAGAACTTGAATATACATTTCTCTAATATTCAAATGTATACATTAATATATAAATGTATATGTAAATATATTTTACATGATCATATATTTATATAAACATATTTATGTAAATATATTTACATTCTTAAATATGTATTTAAATATAAATAAAATATGAAATATATAATATATATTTAAAGATACATATAAGGTATATATAAAATATATGGGACAATAAGCACGTGAAAATATGCTCAACATCACTAATCATTCGGGAAATGCAAATCCAAACCATGGTGAGATACCACCTCCCACCCACGTGGATGGCAACTATCAAAAACCCCAAAAGCAGGTGTTGGAAGGATGTGAAGAGCTGGAACCTGTAAATTGCTGGTGGGCTTGGAAAATGGTGCAGCCACATTAGAAACTGTTTAGTAGCTCCTCAAAATGCAGAACACAGAGTTGCCATATGACACACCAATATCACTCCTGTGTATAGAGCCAAGAAAAAAACTATGCCCACACAAAAACTTGTGCATGAAGGTTTAGGGTTTATTCGTAATAGCGAAAAGGTGAGAACAACCCTGATGTTCATCAACTGATGAAGAGATAAATAAAATGTGATCCATCCAGCCTGTGGAATATTATTCAGTCTTGAAAAGGAATAGAATTTTGATATGTGCCACAACACAGAGGAGCCTTGAAAACATTCTGCTGATTGAGAGAAGTCAGTCACAGAAGACCACGTATTGCATAATTTGATTTATATGGAATTTCCAGAATAGCTAAATCTACAGAGACCGAAAGTAGATTAGCGGTTGCCTAAGACTGGTGGTGATGGCTAAAGTTTTCTTTTGAGGATGATGAAAATGTGTAGGTAGTTCAGTATAGTATAGTTAAATATAGTGAAAGCCATTAAATTGTCCACATTAGATGGTGAGTGGTATGGCCTGTGAATTATATCTCAATTAAGCTGTCATCAAAAAATGCAAAGAACTTCTCTATTTATCAATTACAAAAAGAATGAACTTGATTAAAAACATCAAAAATGGGGAAAATAAAAACAAAATAAGATGGGAGGAATAAAATTATGACTGTTTATCATTAATTTAAATGTGTACAGACTGACTTTTTCTATTAAAGCGCCTATCAGGAGGTTACAGATCCACGCTGTTCAAGAAACATACTTAAAATGCAAAAGGGATTGAGAATGTATCAGGTGAGGAGATACCATGCAAAAGAGAAAGCCAGAATGGCAAAATTCATCGCAGACAAGTTGGGTCTAAAGTTATAGGTACTAAGATGAAGAGGGACATTTGTAAAGGCAGAGTTTGGAAAGAAGATGTAAAAGGTATAAGCAGGTATACCTCTAACAACATAATACCCGAAGACTCTAAAAATGCAATAACAAGGTAAAATTTTAGCTTTTCAAATGGGAGTATCTACTAGAAGGAGGGAAAAACAAGGACACACAGAAAATAGATATCCTGGGGCACCTGGGTGGCTCAGTGGGTTAAAGCCTCTGCCTTTGGCTCAGGTCATGATCCCAGGGTCCTAGGATCGAGCCCCACATCGGTCTCTCTGCTCCGCGGGGAGCCTGCTTCCTCCTCTCTCTCACTCTCTGCCTGCCTCTCTGCCTACTTGTGATCTCTGTCTGTCAAATAAATAAATAAAATCTTTAAAAAGAAAAAGAAAATAGACATCCTTATTTCCCTCGGAAAACATTTCTTTCTTACACCTAAGGAAAGCCATATTTGTAAAGATTAATTGCATACTAGGCAACAAAGGAAACCTTTACAAGCCTTCCAAATTAAAGATTTAAAGAACAGTTCTTTGATCACAATCCGGTAGAATCAGAATTAGATAACCTGGTAACAAAAAATTGAAAGTACATACAAGTTAAGAAATACAGTCTTCAGTCAAAGAAGAAATCATAAGACGACTGAAGAAAATCTTGAAAGCAATGGAAAGGAGACTATTTCATACCAAAACTTACAGGAGACACCAGAAGTTATACTCTAAGGAGACTTTAGTGTCAAATGTCTTCAATTTCAAACATTTTTTTAAATAAAAGAAAGTACTCAATTAAACCCATCATAAAAGGGCAGCTCAATCCAAAGAAAGGAAGTAGTTATAATAAAGATAAATTTTTAAACTAATAAAAAATATCAGGGGCAAATAAACTCAAAGTTGTTTCTATGAAAGATTAATGAAATAATAATAATAAAAAAAACTTCACATGCCCTATTAAGGATAAGAGAGGGGGAAGATGGTGTGTGGGAGGAGGTGGGGAGAGGGAAGGGGAATGGGGAAAGGGGGGTTTCAGGGAGGAGGGGACAGAGAGAGGGAGAGAGTTGCAAAACAGATAAGGATTGGGAACAGAGATATAAAAGCAAATGCATAATATAAAAGAATCACTAAACTGCAAGGCACTTTATACTAATCAATTTGATAACCTAGAAGAAACGATGATTTCCTAGGAAAACAAAATCATCCAAATGATTCAAGAATGGAAAATTAAGAAGATGAGTTCCAAGATCAGACAGGTTTGCAGCTGGATAACTGTCATTTTACTGTTAAATGGCAACAGGCAATTAAACAATAATAAGTCAATTCACTTGATGAAGCTGAGCATAATTTTAATACCCAAACCTGAGAGGGAGGAATGGGGAAGCTATTAAAAAGCTATTAACAGATTAGTTAACACAAACTGAACTAATGTTAGCAAATAACAGAAGTCAGGCATCTATCAAAGGACTATATCCTGAGACCAACTTGGATTCATTCCAGGAAAATAAAGGGAGCTCAAGACCAGAAAATCAATAAGATTTACCTCATCACTAAATTAACTGTGAAAAAACTCTTAAGACCATAGCAACAAATGCATTTGATAAAAAAAATAAAGGCACCTGATAAAAGGTGAGCAGCCATTCTTTATAAAAATGAAGATAAAAACAGAAGGATGTTATGCAGGAGGGATTATTAACTGGGAAGCACTAGATCAAGAGGTAGATAAAATGAGCCCATATTTGTTAAACAGTGACAGAGCCCCATGCGTGCGTGGATAGAGGCGAATGAGCTCATGGATGAGCACCAGGCTGTCAACAGGTATTATAGGGACAAAGGCAGCGGTGAGGAGAGGAGAGTCTTAACAACAGGGAAGAAGGTAAAAGGAGGATTGCAGTTAAAAATTGTGCATGATACAAACACATGCAAATAAGACCGGATATTTTCCGGTATATAGTTTTTTAAAACCCTGCACACATTACTGGAACTACCAACTCTTGCTTTCAGCTCCGCAGCCCTCGCGTGCTTTCCCAGTACCAGGATGCAGGGGTAGATCCTCCGTTGGTGACATCCTATGTCATTGTACTCCTAAAGGGACAGGTGAAACAGCGCAGGGGCTTGAGGTCGGAACTTAGGCATCGCTGCACCCACCCCAGCTCCTTGCTCGCCCAGCCCCCACTCTGAAGCGGGGGGCACTTGGAGCTGTTAAGAAGCAGGGATCTGAGCAGTTCTCTGGTTTCCCCTGGAGCCATCTGCATCCATCATATTTCCCACAGCTCTCCCCGAGTGTTGGTGCTGGCTCCCCCCGAGTATTCCTTTAACTCCAGGCATACCCTTCTTATGACAGCACCTAGTACTCCCCGTCACAGTGCTCTGTCTGTCACATGCATCCATTGATCAACTTTGTGCTGGTTGAGGACTGGAGCCCCCTCCTGTTAACTTCTCAAGTCCGTTTCTAATGCAGCAGCACCTGGCACTTAAGCACCCTGTCAGTACCTGCCAAATGAATGAAATGTACTCAAAACATAGTATGAAGTCTGCATTCTGAAACTCCTTTTTGGAGCTGTTTGCTATCATTTTCCCAGGCAATTAAAAAAATTTCCAGCCTTGCTGCCAATAACCTGAAGGGGTAAAGGAATGCCGGCATGCCCCATGGGACATGTCACTCTGGATGGTCCTTCGGCAGCAGGGACTTAGATAGCGCTCTTCCAAACCCAGCAGGATGGTGGAATGGGTACGTGGCTGAGTGCCTCCCGGGTCTGACCCTGTGTGACGCCACCCGGTGCCTGCAGCTGCCCTCTGGAAGGTGTTGCTTTTGCGGCAGAGCCGGAGGGCACCAAGCATGTGTCTGTCTCCAAAGTCCTGGGCACCACATCACAATGCCTTCCTGAGAAGCAGAATCAAGGACAGTTGCTGATCTTCATTCCTTCCCACCAAAGGTATCTCATACACCATCTTTGGAAGTTGGAGCCAGGGGGTGCCTGGGTGGCTCAGTCGGTTAAGTGTCTGCCTTCAGCTCAGGTCATGATCCCAGGGTCCTGGGATCAAGTCCCACACATTTGCCTCCCTGCTCAGCGGGGAGCCTGCTTCCTCTTCTCCCTCTGCCATTCCCCCCACTTGTGCTTTCTGGCTCTCTGGGTGTCAAATAAGTGAATACAATTTTTTAAAAAAGTTTGGGCCATACTCTTTAGCCATTCTACTTTCCCTGGGGTAATTTGCCACCTCCCTGAATTTACCTGAATCTTTCCCAAAATCTACTTATCTTCCAGCCTTCTTGACCATAATGAGTCTATAAATTTTCAATAGACAGTGTGAACTTACACTTGCTAATATTTGCATAACATGCACCTCTTTCGATCTCAAAGAAAAGCTTTGCACCGCAATGGTCTCTAATCTCCAATTAGGTTCTGTTCCGGGATCCCACTGGAATTCTACGCGCCTGTCCTTTAAGATCCCATAAATTGTGGTCCAGTTTCCCAGCCAGCCAAGGAAAGCACATGGGAAATCTTGCTGAAGTATGAGTAAGAGCCAACGAAAGGGAACATATTTATCTGCCTCGAATGCTGGGACCTGAGGAAAGCAAGTTTCATTACAGACAAATCAGGAAGGAGGTGCAGATTGCTTTTTATGTCACTCTGGAGTGGAGGTCTGCCATTGATCATTAAGGCCATTTCCTGCAATGCACTCACCAAAGTGATACTCACTTCGGAGTGGACAAAACTTAGGAAATGGCCAAGGGGAGCTCTGCTTACACTTTACACTCTCAGCATTTATTTGTATTATTTTCCTTATAGGGCAGTATAGAGACTTGAGACCACATTGAAAAAGCAAACCTTGTCATTCTGTGGCCTTGGGTCAAGAATAGAGATAGTGCTGCTCATGTCAGTTTCAACCTCCAGTGGCCAAGGGTTTGATCTGATGCTCTTTCAAGTTTTCACCATAGCCTTTCTCAAGCTCAATGGCCAATAATCCCACAGGAGGAGATTTTAGGGACCTCTCAAACTTCTGTTTTGCTATCTCTCCCCAGCCTGCTTCCTCTGCAAAAGTCACCACTTTGCCTGTGCATCTACCACCTCTTAGAGCCTTTGGAATCAGCCACGAATTGCAGTGCTGATTCCTTCCATGACCACATATTGTTTACAGGAAAACTCTTCTTCGTTATGCCTTGCCTGTCAGAGTGACGGTTTCATCCGCAACCTGGACCAGGTTCGGGAATGTTCTACACATAAATGTGAGCAAATGTCTTCTGTATTGAGAGACATGTACAATCTGTAAATGGAATCTATTGAAAAACCAATACATAGGGTACACTTATGTCCTGACCCAGCTGGAAGGAGGCAATTCATTTCTATCTTTCAGAAAATTGGTGTAACACATTGATTTTCATAACAAAGAAAGCAGTTTTGTGTCCTCTACCAAAAGACTGTCATAGTAAGCAATAAATTGCCTCTTTGGGGTGAACAAATTAATAAGATATCTTCTAAATTTCAAAATAACAAAGACAGAACGATGTCTGTAATGCTAAGGGCATCCCCTTAGTTGCAGGGCACTGTGTCATGGACCACCTGAGCAATGACACATGGCGGCCGGTAGTCTGATTTGTACATCAATTCACCTGGCAACCTGTTAAAAGAAAGTCTTGCACATGACAAGCTTTCAATAAGACACTGACAAGATGGCCAGGAAGCCCCCTTAGCTAGCTTTTTCAGGTGTCCAGACATCTAGTCAACCTACCTCACCAACTCATCACCATGCTTACTGGAGTAAACCCAATCTCTTCCTTCCCCCCTGGAGATGGGAGAAGAGCCACTCACACGTTTGTATGGAATTCTCATTCCCCCTCGCTCTGTCCCCACATGGCGCTGTCCGTGTAATAAATAAACAAATCTTTATGTCACCCGGAAGTTCCTGGGTCAAATTACACAACTCGGACAATTTTGGGTCACTACAGCCTTTTGTTTTTCTCTCCACCTTAAGCCTTCTGGGTGACCAACAACTATCTAAAACTCATGTTGCTGCCATATGCTGTTGTTCTGCTTCATCTTCCCAGTAAAGTTCAGTATTTTTCCCTAAAGTTTGGTTTATCAGTATCTCCAGCGTCTATCTCCAGCTAGGGTCATGATCCCAGGTCCTGGGATCAAGTCCCACTCTGGACTTCCTGCTCTGCGGGAAGCCTGCTTCTGCCTCTGCCTCCCATCACTTATGAATAAATAAAAAAAATCTTTAAAAAATTAAAAAAAAACCATTTCTATCTTCCCACTTTTAAAGATTAATTCTAGGAATTATTGCTATAAATCCAGTGTCCTATCTCTTTCTTAAAAAGACTTCTCCAGGGCACCTGGGTGTCTCAGTTGATTAAATGTCTGACTCAAAATTTTGGCTCAAATCATGATCTCAGGGTCATGGGATTGAGCCCTTAGTGAGGCCTCTGTGCTCAATGGGGAGTCTGCTTCTCTCCTTTTCCCTTTGCCCCACCCCCCCTACTCACATGTGCACACACGTCTTGTCTCTCTCTCTCTCAATAAATAAATAAACAAATCTTTAAAAAGTCTTCTCCAAAGGGAGTTTGACAAATAGTCCAGTAAGGGGCTGGAAGAAAATATTATAAGTTTTATTCATATTTCATGTCATCCATTTAACTGTTTAGCTTTTGCATGCCTTTTATAATAATTTAGTAGAGTAGTAGAGTTTATAATTTATCAAAAATTTGCTTAAATTTGTGCTATGTCGGCAAATATTTTTTGTATGTATGTATGTATGTATGTATGTATGTATTTATGTATTTATTTATTTTTGTGAAAGAGAGGTGCACAGTAATAAAAGGAGATCACAGCTCCAGGGACCCAGATATTTCCCCAAGTCCTGTTTCCTTCCATTCCCTCTGGGCTTCATTAGACCCCCTTAACACCAATCTTGTCCCTAAAACACGCCCTCTGCAGCACCAAGTTCAAATGCTTAACTCGGGCCATCACTGCAGGCTGTACCGGGATGACCTTAGGGAAAAGGGTGGTGGGTCTCACGGGTTAGCTGTGTCACCTCCATGAACAGTCCTTGGTTCTGAACAGCTAGTGCAGCCCACGTTTGCAATCACAGGCTCTGGCACCAGAGTGGGCGTAGATCCCAGCTGGCCCCTCAGTAGCAATATGGCTTTGGGTAAGTTGTGTCATTTATGGCCCAGACTTAAGGCTCATCCATAACGTGGAGGAGAAGACAGTGTGAACCTCAGTGGGCTGTTGAAAGGATCACGAGATGGTTCGACTCAGGTGCCCCGAGGTACCCAGCACACAGTAGGCCCACAGTAGAACAAAAAGTTGTTCTATTGATCTTATAGTTACTATTACTCATACTAACAAAACTAACTGATCATTTGAGATGATTTTAAAGCGAAGTGTCTTCGCCTGGATTTCTAAGATTAACCTACTTCAAAATGAATTCTGCTCTACTGTGAAAAACGAGCTAACCAGCAGGTTTCTTCTGCATCTTTTCTGAACTTTTTAGGATCCTCTCTAGAGAAAGGTTCTAAAGGAAGGCAAAGTGCAGAAATACTCTTGCTTCAAAGGATGTGTAGGAAATGATTAATTTTGCCAAAAAACAGTGCCTTGAACATAAAAGATGTTTGACGAAGCTCACTGTAGACAGTGTATCCCTCCAGGATTCATAAGTTGAAAACTCAATGTCCAAAGGGACATAACTAGGAGATGGGGTCCTTGGGAGATGTTTAGGTCATGAGGGTGGAGTCCTCATGGGCGAGATTAGTGTCTCCATAAGAGAGACCCCACAGAGATCCCTCGCCTCCTCCACCTTGGAGGTTATAGGGAGAAGATGGTCATCTGTGACCCAGGAAGTGGGCACTTGAACAGACACGGAATCTTCCAGGGTATTGATCGTAGACTTCCCAGCTTCCAGAACTGAGAGAAATAAGTATGTCTTTAAAGCACCTAGTTTATGGTGCTCTTGTTACATCAGCCCAAACTAAGATAAAGCTTGTCTCTTATACTGAAAAATAACACAAATGTTAACAACAATTTAAAAAAGGAACATTGTGGCCAATGACATGTAATGAACATCATCTCTCCTCTACAGAGCCAAGAGCTTAATTAAACCAAAGAGCAGCAAGATGTCTAAATGCTCAAGTCCTCGGCCTCCTACTTTTCTGCCAAAACAAAAGAAAAGCCCTAGGCTGGTTTTGGTTACCACCAAGCACAAAACAGCCAAATTCCAAATTAAAAAGCTCTGGGGTTTAATTGTGGATGTATGGAATTACATAGAAGCTCTCTTTGATCATTCCAAAGGATGTTTCCCTCAAAGGTTACAAATACATCTCAGCCTACCAACCATCTCAGGCCTACCACAAAAATTATATATATACACTTTTAGCATTTTAAAATGTGTCTAAATTTCAGTTTCGGATCCAGTTTTGACTATTGTTATGGGCTTAGTTGGATGCCCCCAGATTCCTACGTTGACGTCCTAACACCCAGCATCTCAGAATGTGGCAGTATTCAGAGACAGGATTTTTAAAGAGGTGATAAAGGGAAAACGAGCTCACTGGGGGTGGGCACCAAGCCAACAGGACTGGTGTGCTTACAGGAAGAAGAGATTAGGACACAGACAGTACAGACTGAAGGACAATCCTTTGAAGACAGAGTGGAGAACACAGCTATCTGCAAGCCAAGGAGAGACGTTTGAAGAATCGAACCCTACTGCCACCTTGATCGTGGACTTCCAGCGCCCAGAACCATGAGAAAATAAATTGTATGTTGCCTAAGCCACCCGGCTGTTATTTTGTTTATGACAGCCCATGACTCAGAAATTTGAGGACCTCCCCCCCAGACTTTATCCTGAAGTTCTGTTTCAGCTTCAGGGGCTTGTGTAATACTACTGTATCAAGGAGGGAGGCTCCTGCCATTCCCTGCACTGGGTCATTGAGACACTGCACAGCTGTCCCCAGGGCTGGCTACATAATTTACAAGCCCCATGCAAAATGAAGATATAGGGCCCTTTGGGCAAAAACAGGGAGGAAGTGTTTGTTAAAGGTACTAAAATAGAAAGCTCATTTCCTCCATCATCTGTCTTCTGAAGGGGCATGGCTGCTGTTTTCTATTTGCATTTAATGTCATTCCAAGCAAATAAAAATTTTATGATGTGATTATGGGCATGATTTATGCCATTCATCTTCGCAGGGTGCAATGTCAGTGTTAAATAATTCACGCAGGGATTCCACAGCTGGGGCACACCCACGTGCCCTCTTCTTATCAGAACCGTAGAAATCCTGCACAAGACCAGCTCTGCCATCTTTACCTCACCTGGGGACTCACACCTGTTCCACCAACCCTGCTGCCCTCGGCTTCCTGATGAGTACGGAACTTGACAGGATCAGGAGCCAGGGGCTGCCTTTCTTTCCCTTCCCTCCTAAGTCACCACTTCCAAGGCTTGGCTAACACAGGGAGGTGACATGAGTGAGAAAGGACAAGACAGGGTTCTGGGCTGCTCACAAGAGGCCACCGCCTCCTGCCGGTGCTCAGAGCAAGCTCTGGTCTGTAGGGAAGGCGAGCTCCGGTTGACTCGGTCATAGACATCACGTGGTCAGTGAGTCTCGTTGACCACCACTCACGAGGTGTCCATTTCCATGCTGTGCTCACCGGGCAGGGCGAGCAGTACATGCAAATGAGCAGTACAGGCAAGGAATGGTGGATACCCACAGTGGGCTGTCCCCTCCACTATGTACGTGCTCCACTATCCCACCTGTTATGCCCCAATAATGGGTCCATGATTAAAAGAGCGAGACTGATACAAAGCGAAGGTCAAACAAAGCTTTATTTTGCACCAAGCATCAAGAATCAAACTGACCAGCCAGGGCCGCTTTTCTTACAGAGAAGTCAACCCCTCTCTCCTTTACAGACTAGCTTTTAAGGACATAGGCCATGCGGTTGGGCCTGGTCATGCACAGGTGGCCAATGAAATTGTAACACACAGAGAAAGCTGCACAGTGATGCTAGGTGACCAATTGAATTACATCTTACCTTTTAGTAGATATTTGACCTAGCCTATCACCTTGGTTAGGATTTTCGCCCAAAAGACTCACAAAGGGCGGGACCCATACTCCTTGGTAGCTCGGGAGACAGTATGCAGCCCTCCACTGATCAGATGTCTTACCTGGCCTGACCCACCCTTGTATTTGGGCTTTGTTACCTGAGGTTGATTTCCGGGACTTGTTTTTAAGTAAGTCCCCTGGGAGAAGGGGAGCAGGGACAGCTTAAGGGTTAAACAACAAGGTTATTGTGTAACCTCAATGGAAGCCTCTGGCTAAAATATAAAAATATAAAGTAGGTCCTTACACCACCCACTTCGCTCAAAAAACACAAAGTCAAAAATAAAACTGAGTAATTCCTAGACATTGAGGGAGAAGCACACTGACTTCACCTTAGAACCCTTCTGAGGGCGGTGCTTGGCAGGGTAGGGGGGTGTGAGGGGATTGGGGGTGGATAATGGGACCTCTGAGGGTGTGGCCAAAGGTCAGGGCCATTTGGGATGGGGCTTTCTGGGGGAGGGGCCCTTCTGGGAGCAAAGCCCTGGGTGGGGGCATTCCCTCTGGGGGCAGGGCTGGGAGCAACCCCAGAAACCTGGCCCACAGAGAAGCTGGTCCTTTCTCTCCCTCTGCCCCCTTTCCCCAGGGACCCCTAGGCTTTGGAGACTAAAGTCAAAATTAAAGCCATATGTCTAAATGGTTCATACTGTGGTTGGGTAGTGTTTTTAACATATTAATTGACTGGTTTTTCTCAGTATTTGCCAAACCTTTCCCAACTCAAGGCTTTCTCTTAAGCAGCAGCGCAAGGCAGGCCGTTCAGTTGGGTCAAGCTGTTTGTAAAAACCCACCCTCTTGCGCTGCTCAGGAGGGCAGTGTTGCATCCTAGGATAAACATAAATATATATCAAATGTGTTTACAAGTTATATTTATATGTATACATTCAATTCTCTGTTTACATATATATGTATAAAATAAAAATAAAAATATTGTTTAAAAGGCTGTTTTCCGGGGTGCCTGGGGGCTCGGTGGGTTAAAGCCTCTGCCTTCAGCTCAGGTCATGATCCCAGGGTCCTGGGATGGAGCCCCTCATCGGGCTCTCTGCTCAGTGGGGAGCCTGCTTCTCCCTCTCTCTCTGCCTGCTTCTCTGCCTACTTGTGATCTCTGACGGTCTAATTAATAAATAAAATCTTTTTAAAAAATGCTGTTTTGCAGGGAACCTGGGTGGCTCAGTCCTTAAAGCGTCGTTTTTCCACTCAGATCATAATCTTAGGGTCTTGGGATGGAGGCCCACATTGGGCTCCCTGCTCAGCAGGAAGACTTCTTCTCCCTCTCCCACTCCCCTGCTTGTATTCCTGCTCTGTCTCTCTGTCAAATAAATAATTTTTTAAAAAGAAATACTTTATTAAAAAAATATATGTAAAATGCTATTTTGCCCTCTATCCTGGTAAGATTGAACACATTCCTAACAAGAGATCTTTCTTGACTCCGTGATAAAAATTTAACATTGTCTTAATGCATCCTCACAACATCCGCCTCCCCAACCCTTCTCAGATGTTACAATTAAGGTTCAGTGAAGTCCAAACACTGGGCCTGAGGTAATATATCCAGTATGTGGCCTCTTGGCATAGTCTAGCAGCCCAAATTAGGGGCGAGGGTGTTTGAGTGTCGTTGGCCAGGATGAAAAAGCTGAAAGATGAAAAGAAGGGTAGTCTTGCTTTTTGTCCCAAAAAAAGAAGATTTAGAAAGAAAGAGACCTGTCGCCCAAAGGAGGAGGCTCCCCACTGATCCCAGCTGGGCAGGAGTCAGAGCAGAAGGAAAACTCCCATCACCAAGGAGAATGGGCTTCTCCTTCATACAAAAGCATAGGATCCCTCTCACCTGATATGTTTCTGTCCCATAGTCATCCCCCTGTGCCTGCCCCATAATAGCATTCACAGGAAATGGCTGAGAGATACATTCAACTTGCAGAATTATAGCAAATAAAGTAATCTTTGACCCATTCTGGGAGCTTCTGATTACTGGGAGGGGCCAAGCCATCCTAGGGCAAGTGCACTCATTTCAAGAACCAGTAAAATGACTCCAAGAGTATCATAAGGGCTAGTGATCATGACTGGTCCAGAAATATTTCTGGGAGTCCCTTTTAACATCCCTCCCATCATTTCTTCTCATCTCCAAGGGAATGGTACTTAGGTATTCTGAAAGAAATATGCATGACTAGTAAACTGGGTGTGACCCCTGCCGCCCAATACATCCCTCACCAGCAATTAACACTGATGGTTTGAAGGATGGCTACTCCCCTGGCAGGGCAAGAGCTGAAGCAGAACGTATGGGGCGAGGCGGCTCTTCCCCCTGGATATAAATAATTAAACCCAGTAGCCACCCTTCCTGCCTGGCCACTGTCATTTAGGTATGGCTGATTATCCCTAAATGGGAATGAGATGGGGGCGGGGGTGGGGGAGGGAAGCAGGTGACGGTCAAAAAAACTACAGTAGCTGCCACTGAGGGTCCAACCTGGCATTAGACTGAGCTCAAGTCCTGATTCCATCATATACGAGCTGTATGAACTTGGAAAACCGAGTTCAACTCTCGAAGCATCTGCTTTGCCCCCCCCCCCTTGGAGTGAGAATAGTCAGTAGTATTGACTTCACAGGGCTTGTTAGGAGGATTAAATTAGATACTGTTCATTTAGCACAGTTCCTGGCCTATAGAAGGCACACATAAAAGTTGATTATCGTTTTTATGGACCTCCAACTTTAAGCCTTCTATAAAGAACCAAATGATATCTCTGAAAAATACCAACTGCCTACAAGGTTGTAGGGAAAGTGGTATCTATGTTGACCTGATTAGAAAAAAGTGGAAAATCTCTCTTGTTTAAGCCTTGTTGAAAATTTTCTAAACTCTGTCCACTCTTCTGCTTTAGTAATTAGAACAAACGTTGGAGACTCGTGATTTTCTGATAATTGAGTTGCTCGTTGTAACACAGGGCAATTCGACATTAGTGTTTATTTAAAAAATTACCGCAAATGAAGATAAATGGTGAGACGTGCACTAAATTTGATGAAAATCCTGACGTGAGTGTTTCTTCTTGGGATTCTCTCTCTCTCTCTTTTCTCCTATGATCTGAGAGCGGATTACATTCTACTTGGGTGATGGCTCAGGTCAAATGTGTGGTTTTGCAGGTGCCTAGCCTTTCACAGACAATCTTGGAAGAACCATGATTGTCTCTGTAAGAAAACGGAGGAAAAGATGTGATTTTAACACTCAGCCTACAACAGTTAAACAATCTACCAATGTGAATTTAGAAACGCTGAGCAAGTCCCCCTTCTAGTAACGAATATCTCTCCCGTTTTCTTATAATACCTGAGTTTCTACAACTGAGCAATCTACTCTTTTGTGTAAAACAGCTTCCCAGGATTGTTTCTCCTGGGAAACGCAAGTGAACTTTGGGGATGGCACTCAGATCCCTTTCTTTTACTGGACAACTGTGGAGCAGGGGTTGGGTGTGCTTCAAGAGGGAAAATATCCACAAGGGGACAGAAAAAGGACATAAATGTACAAAATCCCATTTTCCAAGAATGTAAAAAGCTAACTTCCAGGGGAGCCTGGGTAGCTCAATTGTTAAGCATCTGCTCTTTGGCTCAGGTCATGATCCCAGGGGCCTGAGAATCCAGCCCCGCATCAGGCTCCCTTCTCAGAGGAAAAACCTGCTTCTCCCTCTCCCACTGCTTGTATTCCCTATCTCATTGTGTCTCTGTCAAATAAATAAATAAAATCTTAACAAAAATGCGAACTTCCAATATTTATTTTTTTTCCTTTGCTCTAAATATCTCAATGTTCACTTGTTGAAAGCAATTGATTGAAGCCCTGGGAAGAAGTGGTAGATTGAAGCACTCATCAGAGTTGTTTGTGCTGCCTTGCAGGGGTCTGGCTGCACTAAATTATTTCAAGAAGTATTAATTATCTAAGTCACTCAGAAGAATCCATTTACCTATTTCATTTTCTTTTTTTGAAGAGAATCTTTTTTTTAAAGATTTTATTTATTTGTCAGAGAGAGAGAGGGAGCAAGAGCGAGCACAGGCAGACAGAGTGGCAGGCAGAGACTGAGGGAGAAGCAGGCTCCCTGCCGAGCAAGGAGCCTGATGTGGGACTTGATCCCAGGACAATGGGATCATGGCCTGAGCCGAAGGCAGCTGCTTAACCAACTGAGCCATCCAGGCATGCTCCTATTTCATTTTCTGTGGTTCTTGATCCTTACCCCAAATTCTCACAGGCCTCCGCAGCTGGCACAGAGTCCACTCCCATAACTATAATCCCTGTCCCATACTCTCACCTCCATCATACATCATACATACCTGATAAAACCCCACCCTGGTAAAAACCCAAACTTCTGTCCACCCTATGTCTGCCCCTGGCAGCTGAAGGTGGTTGGTGAGAAAAGCAACAATGCTGGAAGCTTTCACATTAAATTCTTTTTTTTTTTAAGTTTTTATTTATTTATTTGACAGAGAGAGATCACAGTAGGAGAGAGGAAGGGAAGAGATCACAGAAAGAGGAAGGGAAGCAGGCCCCCTGCTGAGCAGAGAGCCCAATGTGGAACTCGATCCCAGGACCCTGAGATCATGACCTGAGCCGAAGGCAGCGGCTTAACCCACTGAGCCTACCAGGCGCCCCTTTCACATTAAATTCTCAGCCACAAATCCAAGTATGTTTCTCTGACCGACAGAATCTCCATTCTTCTCGTGAAATATTTTGACTATTTCACATCTTCTTTCCTCCAACCTTAAGCCAGGGCTTCTCAACACTGGCCACACTTTTGAATCACCTGGAAGACTTTAAAACACAGGAGTGCCCACCTCCAAAGGACCTGATCTAATTGGTGTAGAACCAATTAGATTAATATCCAATTAGGGTCTGGATATAAGTGTGCTTTTAAAATTCTCCCAGTGATTCTAATGTACAGCCATTTTGTTCAGAGTGAGAATTGAACACCTTCCATCAGATACAGCTGATGACCGACCCTTCTGATGACTTCACTGAGAAAAGTAAATTGAGGGCACCTGGGTGGCTTCAGCTCAGATCCTGGTCTCAGGGTCTCGGGCTCTCGCATCAGGCTCTCTGCTCAGCAGGAAACCTGCTTCTCCCTCTCCCTCTGCCTGCCTCTCTGCCTACTTGTGATCTCTCTCTCTCTCTCTTTCTCTCTGTGTCAAATAAATAAATGAATAAAATATTTTAAAAAAAGAATGAAAAACAAACTGGGTGGGTGTCTAGGTGGCTAAGTGGTTAAGCGTGTGAATCTTGGCTCAGGTCATGAGCTCAGGGTTATGGAGTCGAGCCCCACGTCAGGCTCCATGCTCAGCGGGGAATCTGATTGAGATTCTCTTCCTCTCCTTCTGTCTCTTCCCCCTGCATGTGTGTGCTCCTGCTCTCTCTCTCTCTCTCAAATAACTCTTGAAAAGAAAAATCGGTAAGGAAAGAAGACCCACAGAATCCCACTAAGTTTACCTGGGTGGAACCCTTACTCCAATCCCTTCTGAGTGAGGACAAGCCCCTCCACTTGGGGTTTCTTCTCATTTCCCTAATCTCTGAGTATGAATGTGCTCCAGGACCCAACCTCAGACTTCTCCTCTGTCTACACTGAGTCCTTGGTGACTGTCCCTCTTCTACCATCTATCTCCTGATGACTCCACATCTCCACCTCCAGTCCAGACCTGGATTTTGAGCTTTCTTCCACTGCCTGCTTTCCAGATCTACCTAGATGAGTTAAACCCAACATGTTCAAAACCAAGCTCTTATTCTTCTCGAGCTCTGCTGGTCTTGCAATAGCTCAAACAGGAAACTGTAGAGTCATTCTTGATTCATCTCTTTCTTTCACTGCCCACGTTTAATTCTTTGGTAGAAGCTGTGGATTCTATCTTCAAAATATATTCTAAATCTGACCAGTTCTCCACATTTCAGTTACTCCCACTGTGGTCCAAAACACCGTCTTCTATGAGTTATTGTAATAGTCTCCTATCTGGTCTTCTGGATTCCATCTTTGCTCTGTTCTAGTTTATTTTCCACTCAGCAGTTAAAGCAATCCGTTTAAGACAAAAGTCAGACCTTGTTATTTCTCTGCTCTAAGATCTCCAATGGCTCCCCACTTCACTCAATACAAAATTCAGTCTCACAAAATTTAACACTCAACTTCCTTTTCAATTCATCTCCTACCTCTTCACTCAGCTGTCTCTGCCTCCGCTCACCAGCCTCCTTAGTGTTTAACAGAGTACAGCAAGTGCGTGCCTTTCTTGGGGCGTTGCACTTGTTTCCTCTTCTTAAATGTACCCGTCTTGTTCTCTGAATCCACTCAAGGATCTGCCAATGTCTTCTTATCAGAGTAATCTCCCTTAACTGCACACACAGCCAGCACCAGCACCATCACAATCAACATAGTTTCTGTCCCTCTCTACTTTTGACTTCTTATCAACAGCTGACATATTATATATTTATTTATTTACTGTCTGTTCTCTCTCTTCTATTTGAATGCATGTGCTATAAAAATGGTATTTGTGGGTTTTTTCCTTATTTATTCTGTGTTCAGAAGAGGATTTGATACATAATACTCAGTACATAATTGTTGAACGAATGAATGAATGAATCAATGGAAATATCAGGTTATCTCAATCATAAGAGAGATTTCTCTCAAGCATTTTCTATAGTATTGCCCTATTTCATTCTCTGCATCTCTGGGTTGATTAGTAGATAAAATCATCATGTAAAATCAGTTTGAGCAAGGTTGGATCCTTAAGCTTCTATGTCACCTAGGACTCCAAATGTCACGGTGTACCATGCACATTTGCCTCCAGCCTTCTCCCCCATATTTTGGTCATGGTTCAGCAGCTGTGGCATCGTTCAGCTTTCTTTTCCCCTCCCCTGTCTCAGTTCCAGGAGGTCCTGCTTGGCTTTGGGCCCCCTCCCTGTGGGTGATGAAGGCAATGTAGGGAGAAGCAGCAGCTTCCCTGACTCACCCCTGCTTTCTCCATTCATACTGATCCAGTAACGCATAGCCTGTGCAGTACAGGGCTGGCCAGGTCAGTCTCTGCCACCTTAGGACCTCATTTTTGTTCCCTGCGGCAGCTTGGCCATTTGCAAAATCAGAAATTGTAAAAGTACAAACAGGAGACAATAGGCCATATTTTATGGATTTTAAGATGCCCCTCCCCTCCCATTTTCTTTCACATCTCCAATGTCAGGAATTGTCTTATAGTTGGGGCTGAGCAGGTGGAAGTCCCTATAAGGTTACCACAGCTTGACCCTGTGCCATGTGGTTACTGCTCCTAGGGCACAACTGATCATCTACATCCCTTGGCATGCCAAGCCACAGGCCTTTTGAGGACCATTTAAAGAAAGAAAATAAACTGGTTATTATATGAAAATCTCAGATAAGGAAAAAAAAAAAGAAAAAAGAAAAAGAGAAACCCTACCAGCATCAAACCAAGCAGAATGGATGACCTCAGAATACTTTTATAAGAAGTGTAGCATGCAAAACAATCTTGAGAAAGGAGAACAAAGCTGGAGGTATCAGTTTCTTGGATTTCAAGATATACTACAAAGTTATAGTAATCAAAACAGTAGGGTACTGGGAGAAAATATACGCATAAATCAACGGAAACAGGATAGAGAGCCCAGAAATAAATCCACAATTATATGGTCAATTAATCTTTGACAAAGGAGGCAAGTATATGTAACAGAAGAAAGGCTTCTCAAAAACAGTGTTGGGAAAACTGGAGAGCCATTTGCAAAAGAATGAAACTAGACCACATTCTTTTACCATACACGTAAAGAAACTCAAAATGGATCAAAGATCTAAATGTGAAGTGTGAGGTGTGCCTGTCTTGCTCAGCCTTTACAGCATGTGACTCTTATTCTTGAGGCTGTGAGTTTAGGTCCCACATTCAGTGTAAAGCTTACTTAAAAAAAAAATTAAATGAATAAATGAGAGCCCTGAAACCATAAAACTCCTAAAAGACAATAAGCAGTAATCACTTGGAGATTGGTTTTAGCAACATTATTTGTGGGTATGTCTGCTTAGGCAAGGGAAACAAGAACAAAAATAAATTATTAAGACTACAACAAAATAAAAAGCTTTTGCACAGTAAGGGAAACCCACAACAAAACCAAAAGGGAACCTACAGAATGGGAGAATACAGTGGTGAATGATAAATAAAATAAAGAATTAATAACCAAAATATGTAAAGAACACACACACACACACACACACACCAAACCCCCAAAAAACCCAAACCCCAACATATAATCCAATTGAAAAATGGGCAGAGGACTTAATAGACATTTTTCCAAAAAATACATACAGACACCCAATAGACATGTGAAAAGATGCTCAATATCACTCATCATCAGGAAAATAAAATCAAAACCACAGGGAGATCTATCACCTTATACTTGTCAGAATGGCTAGTATTAAAAAGACAAGAAAGAACAAGTGTTGGCCAGGATGTGGAGAAAAAGGAACCTCTGTACATTTTTAGTGGGAATGTAAATTGGTGCAACAACTGTGGAAAACAGTATGGAGGTTCCTCAAAAAATTAAAAATAGATTTACCATATGCTTTAGTAATTCTAGTACTTGATATTTACCCAAAGGAAATAAAAACACTTGATTCAAAAAGATATATGCCCTCCTAGGTTTTCTGCAGCACTATTTATAATAGCCAGTATATGGAAGCAGTTCAGGTGTTTATCAGTAGATGAATGGGTAAAGATATGGTGTATATAGATATATAATGGAATATTATCCAGCTATAAAAAAGAATGAGATCTTGCTATTTGTGACAATATGGCTGGATCTAGAAGGTATTAGGTTAAGAGAAATAAGTCAGACCGAGAAAGGCAAATACCATATGATTTCACTTCCTTTTTTTTTTTCTTTTGAAGATTTTATTTATTTATTTGAAAGAGAGAGAGATCACAAGTAGGCAGAGAGACAGGCAGAGAGGCAGGTGAAGCAGGGTCCCCACCGAGCAGAGAGCCCGACTCGGGGCTCGATTCCAGGAACGTGGTATCATGACCTGAGCCAAAGGCAGAGGCTTTAACCCACTAAGCCACCCAGGGGCCCCTGTAATTTCACGTCTATATGGAATATAAAAAAAGAAACAAGTGAACAGACCAAAAAAAAAAAAAAACAAAACAAAAATAGACTCTTAAATACAAAGAACAAACTGGTGGTTATGGGAGGGAAGGTGGATGGGGGATGGGTGAAATAGGTAAAGGGGATTAAGAGGTACAAATTTCCTGTTATAAAATAAATAAAATAATTTCCTGTTCTCATCTGGAGATGAAAAGTACAGCATTGGGAATACAGCCAATGATATTATAATAAGTTTATATGGTGACGTGATGATATACTTACTCTGGTGATCACTGAGTAATGTATAGAATTGTCAAATTACTATGTTGTACAACTGAAACTAATTTAACATTGGATGTCAGCTATATGTCTAATAATAATTTTTTAAGTGCAGCATGACAAAAGCTCTGGGTGGCTCAGAGGAACATATTGTGAGAAAAATCTGGGCACTGAAATCTCTCAGTTAGAAAGTAAATAAAAGTAGTGAGATTCTTAATGTGAGGTTTGGAAAAACGTTAACCAAAAATTTTAACTTTTATTTTATGTATGCATTAAGGCCATATGTAATAAAAATCTGTCTAAATACTTACCAAAGAGCTTTTTGAATACATTTAAATTAAAATATTAATGAAAAGAAAACATTGTATCATAGTTTGAATGGTAGCATTTTTTGTTTCTTATTAAACTATACCAGGAAAGGAGGCCAAGACTCAATGAAATATGGCTATTATCCCCAGTTTCACAAGAGCATGAACCTCTCTGGCTTAACAAAGCCTAAGGAATCTACTACAGAAATGGGTTGTTCTTACTACCCTGGAGCCTTTTGTGCAGACTATGAACCAAAAGCTCAATATTAATTATAATTAATCTTAAAATTAATTATATTACAAAGTTGTATTATTTGGAAGATGTGTTTAAATGACTCAAAGTTAAAAGATCTCAGTATAATGCTGGTTCTATAATTATCCTCCCAGAAAACATTACTTGTAAAACTTAATGATGTAGAACCATAATCATAGCATCGAGTAGGAGGTTGCCAAGCAGATGGGAAAGTTTTTTGGTTTTTGTTTTCCAGTTGTTTTCTTCCCTTTCCTCCCCTCCTTTCACAAGGAGAATCAGCCACCTGTTTTTAAAGGCTGAAGTATTTTTACTGTTCTTGGTCGGAAACATTTGTTTAAACAAAGTAGCACTTGGTTGCTAAACCCTTGATTCTAAATGGACATAGCCATCTCATTTTTGTTGGGCCAGGGTTTGGATAACAATTTGATTTCCCAGTCTGTTTCTTTTGTGACCATATAATCCTCTCCCAGTGTTGCATGCTCTGTGAGCTACAAGCACTTGAGAGCTCATAAGCACAAAGACTCTAAGGTTTCTTTGGGATTAGCACCATACAAATGCAGATTTGGCACAATGGAAGACTGATTCCATCCTTGTAACTGTTACTGCTCTACTTCCTGCTTCCTCTGGGTAGCAAAGCTAGCCACTGTTTTTAAAATACTTACTTTAGCTGCTGACTTTTTCATTGGCTGCCTGGAGAAGAGGAGTTCTTGCCCTATGTATTTCAGTGTTTTGATCCCTTTCAATTATTTTTTAAAATATATGTCATTAAATTTTACAGGAGTATTACAGAATTCCTAATTGCAGAATTTGAACTTGAGCTACGCAATCTTACTTTTCGTCTTTAATCTATGTGTCAATGACCTTTTAAAGTCTGATTACCTGTATGAACTCTCTTCAGAATCTTTCCCTGGTTAACACAGTATAGAGAAGTGCTGGAAACCAGTTCTTTTCTGTGACACAATTCTTCCAACGGAGTTGAAATGCTTTGCAAACAATTTCACGTATATCAGCCAATTCATATACAAAGCAATGTCATGTGAATCCTTTCCTTTTTATATATCATCTTTCAGTGATGATCAGGAATTCATGCTGGTACAGAGACTCTGGTTTGGGAGGAGGAAACAGGGGCTTGTGAAGGGAGGGCGAGAGCAGAAGCTGCTCACCTGCTGTTAGAACGACCTTAGCTGGTGGTAACAACATCTTCACCCTTTATGCATCTGCATCCTTTATGCATGAAATAGCAATATGCCTTTCCCTTTCGTGTAATCCTTATTTAGTTACTACCCAGGAGGATTTGCAAGCACTTCACATCTCTGTGGATTTATTTTATTTCAGAGTGCAAGTGACTTTATGGCCCAATTACCATCATTGTGACTTATTGCATTATTGTGGGAGGGAGAGAGGAGCAAGAAACGCCTGATCACGTGTATCGTCATCAATGGAATGAGTGCCACGCACTCCTGGCCAAGGCAGAGGGATGGATGAAACCTTTCTTTTTTTTTTTTTTTAAGATTTTTATTTATTTATTTGACATAGAGAGATCACAAGTAGGCTGAGAGGCAGGCAGAGAGAGAGGGGGAAGCAGGGTCCCTGCTGAGCAGAGAGCCCGATGCGGGGCTCGATCCCAGGACCCTGAGATCATGACCTGAGCCGAAGGCAGAGGCTTAACCCACTGAGCCACCCAGGCGCCCCAAGGATGAAACCTTTCTGATCTATTGTTTATCAGAACACTGAAGCCTGGGTGATTGTGCCGTACTTTAACAGACAAGTGTGTCAAATGTATGGGTGAAGATGTTGCAGTGGTGGTGTTAGAGTAATTAATATTTGGAAGGTAATGAATATTTTGATTTTAAAGATGTCAAAGGTCAAAGACAGAAGGAATGACTAAGATCGGATGTTGACCCCCTCAAATTACAGGGGTATTGAAGCGAGACTGAGTCATCACCTGACCCCAGGAATGAACCAGCGAGGAGGGCTCCTTATTAGAGCAAGGCTCCCGGAAGCCAGATAGCCCTTGTGCTTGCAAGAGCTCAAGGTACAGCCGGCTGTGGAGCACCGAAGCAGCAGCAGCCACAGCAGCCACGGGAATCGTGACCCTCAGGCCCGGCGCCTACCTGGAATTTCCCCAGCGCCTGGTTCAGAACCACCGGGGCGGACAGCTCCCCGCCGCCGCCGGTGCAGACTGCGGAAGGGGACGGAGAGCGCGGGCTTCACGCTCCCAGAGCCGGCTGGGGCGGCGGGAAGACCGGCTGCGTCCCCCCCAACCCCCGACACCCACTCGGTTCCTCCCTTCCCCCTGCGGGGCCGCGCGGGGCCTGCGGGTGGCCGTCCCGGGCCACACGTCCCGCAGGCGAAGAAGCCACCGGCCGCCCTGCCCCCTGCCGCCACCGCCGCCGCAGCTACTCTCCTCGCCTCTCTCGGCCAAGGGGTGTGGGGCGTGTCCGCGCGGGCCCCGCCCCGGCCTGCTCCCCATTGGCCAGCGGGCGGGCCGGAAGTGCGAGGAGGCGGGTCCGTCTCTGGCGGCTCGAGCCCGGGAAGGTCGGCCAGGGAGCGCGGGGTGCGGCGGGAGGGCGCGCGGGGACGCAGCGGGCGCGGAGGAGACGCAGCGGCGGCGGTAGCGGCGGCACCTGGGCCCGGCCGCAGCCCCTGCCTCCCGCCCTCGCGCCCTGCGTCCCTCCGCGGCCTGCAGCCTGCGGCGCCCGAGCTCCGAGGGCGCTTCCGAGGGCGCTGGGCCCGAGGCTGCCAAGATGGCGGGCCGGCCGGGCGTGGGGCGGCAGGCGCTGTGCTGCGGGCTGCGCTGGTGGGGGGCGGCGGGCCGCGGCGCGGGCCCGGTGCCCGGCGCGTGCTGCTGGGAGGCGCTCTGGGGGGCGGGCGCGCGGGCGGCGGCCGGGGCCATGGCCCAGGTCGGCGGGAGCGCGCGGAGGAGGGCTCCGGCGCTGCTCGAGGCGGCCCTCGGGCGCCACGAGAGCCTGCACATCTGGGACGAAGTGTTCGGCGAGTCCGGCCCGGACAGCGGCGGGAACGCCTTCTACAGCACGTCCGCCGCCTCGCGCTCCTCCTCCGCCGCCTCTTCAGACGCCAAACACGAGCGCCCCGGCCCCCCGCTGCCTCCCGACGCCCCCGAAGGGCAGGAGTCCGACGAGGACGAGGCCAGCGCGGGTTGGAGTTCCACGCTGCGGGACCGCCCGCCCCCGCACTTCGTGGACACTGGCGGTAAGGCGCGGCCCGCGGGTGTGGAGGCTGCCTGGGGAGGCGTGAGCGTGGGGCTGGGAGAACTCCAGACGCTCCGCGGGCCGGCTGCTTGAGGGCGGCTTTTCGGTCAGCACACAGATGGGGCCCTGGCAGCGGGGATTTGAAGTGCGAGAATCAATCTGGTTGCGTGGTGGTGGTTGGTGGGGGCCGCTCCGACTTCCCCGCGGATGGAGAGGATGAGGCGGAGGCCCAGGTGGCACCCTGCCGCTGGCAAGGACCCAAGGGGGGGGGCCTTCCCTCCCTTGCTGGGAGTGTCCAACCCAGTCACACCTGTGGGGTTGTTGTTAGGGGTGCGTTTGAGTTAGGTTTCTAAAGCCCGATGCAGCTTGTGTGTGTGTGTGTGTGTCTGTGTGTCTGTGTGTGTGTGTGTTTGTTGCGGGTGGGGGGTACGTAAATCGTTTTGTGTGGATGGCCCCAGAGCAGCGTTACCCAGGTGCCAGGGGTGGGGCAGCCAGCCTTTGGAGGGAGGCCTAGTGCGAGCGGGGACGTCTTCACTGGCTCGTGTTTTCTCCAGTGAATCTGACCAACTTTGTCCATCCCTTTCAGGATCACTTGCTGAGAGCAGAGAAGAGTGAGAGGACCAGTTATCAGCGTTAAGCTGTCTTCTCTCGCTCCAGAAGGCACTTGTGTGTTCTGCTTACCGACACGGTCATGGTCAAGCCCCTGATATCTGGAGGTCGCAGGCCTGCTGGTGGTTGTGGCTGCTTGAAATCCTCCTTTACTGCCTACTTTTTGGGAAGGTAATTCTGACACGTCTCTGATAAGCCTGCGGAAGCTCTGCGGCCTCTGCCCTCTGGGAGAGGTGGAGACCAGCCAGCAGTCCCACCTGTCCCCTGATGCTTTCTGTTCCTTGCCCGACAGCCTACTGTGGCAGGCCCTTGTTTCTGCACACCATTTTCTTGTGTTGAAGAGTGTGCAACCAGTGTTGTGGAGGACCAGAGAGTGGCCATACTGGACCCAATGCCGCTCTCCCTGTGGCTCTCCATGATTGTTGTTCAACCATAAGAGGGCAGGCCAAAGGGAACCCTGGCTGGTGCCTGGGCTAGGATCTGGACCTTGTGCCACAGCCTGCTGGTAGGCTGATTGGGTTGGCTGGACTCTCTCAGCAGGGAGTGGTCTGCAGACCTCCCACAGACAGGCTGCAGTGTGGACACCCTGAGCTACAGCTGGGCTCTAGGGTCCGAGTCAACTGTGCTGTGTTTTGGAATGGGTGAATTTAACATATTCTCATTTAGGCTTCAGTTCAGAGTTTGGGAATTTTGAAAGTCACATCACCCTGCATAATCCTTTTAAAGCCCATACATTTCCAGGAATGTCATAAGGGTTTCCAGCCCCAGATGGCTGTTTTCCATTCAATTAGCTCTTTAAGAATTGTACATACCCAGAGCTCTGGTTTGGCAGACTTGATGCTGTGAGTGCTGTGATCCAGTTTTTGATCTTGGAACATGAGAGACATGTCCTCTTGTTTCCCTCCCTCTCTGGGGAAAATAGGGGAATCGTGTTAGCTTAAGCCTGGTTATGACTAAGAGCCCATGAGTGTTGGTCTGAGAAGGATGAGCGCACCTAAATACATTTTCAAGCAATATTATGTTTCTCAGTAACCTATACTTGGGAGAAATTCTGCATCAGAGCAATTTAGTCTAGCCACTGTGGCACTTAAATGGTCATGAAGTTCAGGATCATTTGTCATTTGGCATCAGGTTCAAATTCTGCTTCCTTTGGATGTGCACTGAGCTCACATCTGGACCTGAGAATCACAGGCAGGCAGGTGCTTTAACCAAAGACATTTAGTGGTTATTGGATGGTATTTATACCCAATTTTGTTTTCTGGTTTTTTGTGGAAGCTTGCTTTTAAAATCCAGCCCTAATGAAGAATTTCCTTTTCTTCTTGAAACAGTCTTTCCCTGTGGGAAATTCGGGGTGGTGGCAGAAGGGTGAGGTGGATGGTTTATTAAGCATGAGTTCAGATGGCCTGGAACAATGGGATATGATTTATGGGGCCTGGAAATAGACGCCGGGCAGAGAAAACCCTTGTGCCCCGCGGTGGGGGGAGGAGAGGTGGACGGGTTTGGTAAGAGTGAGAGCTGCATCCTGGCCAGTCTGAGAGCAGAGAGGCTCAGGCTCTGAGGTTTATTAAAGTGTCAAATATAACCCCACTTTAGGAAGGCAGCTTGGGCCTGTCTTCCATCTTTGTTCCCTGGTTCACTGACAGACGTCAGCGGGCCGGTGGGGTAGGAAAGGGTGGCAAACAGGATGGTGGCATTTGGATCTGTGATCAACCCTCGAATAGGAAAATCTGTAGCAGAAATGGCTGTTGCTGCTAGAAGCAGATGAGGAAAGCAAAGGACTTAGGGAACAGGTTTCATGCCTGCCTTCTGCTGCAAAAGCGTGTGTGTGTGTGTGTGTGTGTGTGTGTGTGTGTAGATAAGTGAATGTGTATGTGTGCATAGGTGTCTTACACATAAATATGTATTGCTTGTGCTGGATTGGGCTGGTTGGGGATTTTGGTTTTGGTTTTAAATTAGAGATCACAGGTGCTGTCTAGGAGTCCCACTGATGCCCTAGAGTCCCTGCGCCGGAGAGAGGCATCGGCACTGGGCACCCCTGAGCTTGGATCTGCATCTGGAGTGCAGTAGGGAGGCACCTGGTGCCCAGCCGAGGGGAGGAGGGCAGGGAGGCAGAGGTGTTTCTGTGGTTCAGGTTGAGACTAGTCCACGAACAGCTCTTCTAGTCTTCCAGTCTTCCCAGATTCTTCCTTCTGTTCTGTCCACACATTTAGCTTCCTGGATCAGGCGCTCCAGAAGTGCAGCCAGCAGATAGGAGTGGAGGTACCCTCTCCCTCTCCCCCTTCCCTCTCCTCCCTGGCTTCTGGTTGTGCCTAGAGATATGGGCCCCCTTGAGGTGATTTAAATACAAAGACCATGCTTGCCCTGCTGCCTCTTAAACCCTGTCTGAAGGGAGGGTCAGCTTGGAAGCTGGAGATGCGTGCTGGGACCCCAGGGTCCAGAACCTTCTCCTGATCAGACTTACAGCTCTCCCTCTAAAATAACCCCTTCAAGCTGTCAGCCTCACCTGCCCACTGTGTAAATAACTGACACAGCAGCACAGCAGGCGGGCTCACTCCTTGGAAGCAGCAGGAAATTCAGGACACGCTGGTTTCCGGGCTTCTGCCCTTCTCATTTCCCATTCTGAGCAGTCTTGTGACTCGTTTCCTCTGAGGAGGCAAAGGAACAGGCAGATTCCCAGATGCTCAGGGGCCCCTCTGTGTTTGGCTTTGTCGGTGGTTCCTTTGCCGTGGCTGGCTGCATTCTGAGCTGTTTGCTTTTTCTCTTAGAGGCTGGACATCCTAAGAGTTTTTTTTTTTTTTTTTCTGTGTACCGTGTCAGCAACCCTCGGTAAACATTCAGCAGGGAGGTGTGACCTTGAGAAGCTGAAGACGACCGTAGGCCTTAGGAAATTAACACGGTTAAATGTTTTATCTTAGGGTTTGTTGTTGGTTTACTCGGCTTAAAGTCTTTTTTGACTGAGAAGTAAGAGGAGAAACATCTTAAAGCACGAGTTAAATGTATATGCTTGTAATGGGTTTGTGAACTGAGGTACCTGAGCCCTCATCATTGGTGTCCACGGTGAGCCACTGCTCCCAGCTTTAGCTCTGTATGGCATTCGGTGGCTCCGGGAGGAGCTGGGCATCTGGGCAAGCGACAGGGTACGCCTTATGCAGTGCTCCCTAATAGTCAGCCACGTGCCCCTACCACACAGAATTCAGAGAAGGGAGCTTCCTGGAGGGAGGTGGTGTTCAGGCTGTGGGCATGACGGTGACCACAACCAGCGGGCCCCGGTCGGTCATAGTGTTCCGTTTCATAATCACGCCAAACCTTTGCGAGTACTCCGAGAGAGCTGCGATCACCTCCACTTCACAGAGAAACATGGTTTCATCTGAGGCGATGAGATTACCTGGGGAAGTGGTAGCCTTCTCTCGAGGGAGACTTGATTAATCAGGGAAGGTCGTGCCTTTTTAGTTTTTTTTTTCTTTACAGCATCTGAAAACTTTTGCTGTCAGAAATACTTTTGTATTTTTACAGGGAATAGCTTTACAGGGTCTTTTTCTCAGGGCGTACGCAGTTCAGTGAGATCTAATGCATGTATGGATTTGGATTTGTGTAACCAATCTGCACAGTCGGATAAGAGACAGGAAATCTGCAATGTTATCTCTTTATTTAATCTGTCTCAGCCACTGTGATGAGCGTCGATAGAGCGCTTCTGCAGGCAGTAGGGCTCTGAATCCATGGGGAATCTGGGAGTTGTGTGGGGTCTGGTACTCAGTTTTATTTTATTTCTTTAAAGATTTTATTTATTTTATTTGACAGATAGAGATCACAAGTAGGCAGAGAGGCAGGCAGAGAGAGGGACGAGGAAGCAGACTCCCTGCTGAGCAGAGAGCCCGATGCGGGGCTCGATCCCAGGACCCTGAGATCATGACCTGAGCCGAAAGCAGAGGCTTTAACCCACTGAACCACCCAGGCGCCCCTGGTACTCAGTTTTAGAGTTGAAAACTCACCTTTATTTTTAAGAAGTGTGATTGTGTATTTTTTCTTATTAATAAGTAATATATGTACATTTTAGGGAAAAATGATAAAATTTTAAGAAATCCCATAACCCCTCATGACCTTAGCTAATCATAGTTAATCATATTGAGTATATTCTTCATATATCTGAGGTGTCAGCTTGTTGGGTGACCTGCTCTTTAATTGTAATTAATATATTGTAGTCGTTTTCCATTTACATTTTTAAATGTCGATTTTAATGAGTCCGCGGTATCACACAGTTTCCTCTGGGTCCGTGTTGTTGCTGCCTCCCTCTTGTGTTTGTTCTGCTGTGATAAATATTCTTGAAACCTAAGTCTGTGTGCACATCTGTAGCACAATCCTTAGCAGAAAATGACCGAAGCAGAATTGAATCAAGGACCCACTGTAAGGTTTTTGGTGTCTGTGGTGAAATAGGTCTCCATAAACATATCTACAATGCTCCTGCCGGCTGTGCACCGAAATCCTTAGAAAGTCATGCTCGGAGGACCTGCTCCAGTGTGTGATTCCTGCCCGCCGGGGCTCTTGGAGGACCTTTGCCTTTGGTAAAGCTTGCTGAGGTGTAATACACACACACAGCACATGAGTCCTAGCATGCGGCACGCTGTGTGTAACTACTACCCAGATGAGGATCAGGAACATTCGGAGCACACCAGAGGTTCGCTCCTGCTCCTTCCCAGTCAGTCACTCCCTGCCCCCTGCTTCTCTTCCATCACCAGCGATCAAGTTTGCCTGTTACCTTGCTCTGGTGGTTCGGTTCCTCAGGACATCTGTGGATTCCTTCTTGTTGTCGCGTATGTGGCATCTTAAATTTCGTTATCGTCTGTTGTCTTCCATCACGTAGGTACTGTAGTCGGTTATCCGTTCTCCTGTTAATGGTCTTTTACATGGCATCCAGTTTGGGGCTTCCGAGGATAAGCTGCTTTAGACATTCTTGTGGTTTTGATGGACAGATACATTTCCCTTGATCATGTAAACCTAGGAAAAGGTTTTCCAGGTCCTAGATTAGATGCGGGTCTCCCCTGTCGACCTCGTGGACTGGGTGATGTTTTGCTGAGGCCTGTCTTGTGCATGGCCAGATGTTGTCCACCTCCAATTTGGCCTCTCCCCACCAAATGCCCAGTGGCGCCCTTTCCTCCAATTACATCAACCAAACGTTTCTCCAGGCATTGCCATATGTCCCCTGGGGAGCCAAATCACCTGCAGCTGAGAACAACTGCTTAATTTTTTAAAAATTTATTTTAAATTTATTTTTTGAAAACATTTTATGTATTTATTTGAGAGGGAGGGGAGAAGCAGAGGGAGAGGGAGAAGCCAACTCCCTGTTGAGTAGGGATCCCGGTGCAGGCCTGGATCCCAGGACCTTAGGATCATGACCTGAGCCGAAGGCAGATGCTTCACAGACTGAATCCCCTGGTGCTCTGAGAACCCCTGCTTCAGTACATGCTGCCACACTGTGTTCCAGTTCATCCAGCTGCCAGCGATGTTTGGGACATGCCATGTGTTAATTCAGCAACATACTGAACCCTGCTGGGATAAAATGATGAGTGAGACCTGTCTCCTGGGGTCCAGCAGGAGAGACAAAGTAAAGACAAGGAGAAAGAGCCTCTGGGAAGCAGTGGGATCAACGTTAACAGGGATTTATATGGAATTCTGGGGAGGGTCACCTGGTCCAGCGGGGTTGGGGAGGAGGTGGCCCCTCGGATGGAGGTGGCCCCCTGAGCTGCTTCTGGAAGCAGAGATAATGATTACTCAGGTGAAGAGGAAGGAACAGGGCATCTCCAACTCGGGCAAAGGCCAGGAGGAGAGAGAAGGTATGCCACTCTGCCCAGGGGCGAACCCACCCTTTTCCTACCCTGAGCATCCCGACCCGAGGCCTTATATACGAAAATGTCCTGAAACGCGACATGATGTCCTTGTTACCACAGCAGAAGTAACTGTAGCTGGGATCCAAGGTCCCATGTTCAGGTGCAGATACAGATGTTTCCGGCGTTTCCTGGCGCCCACAGGGAGGGGAATGTGGTCGGCTCGGTGAGATCTATGCACTTAGGATGGAATCTCTGGAGAAGCCCTGAGCTCTGCCCTCGAAAGAAGGAAGAGGGAAAGGGAAAAACTCAACTTCTGTTGGCGGAAAGAGGCACGGTGTTGTCTCGGGGTGGGAGGGATGTCGTACTAAAAGGATAACAGGCTCTGAAAACACCCTGTAATGTGACGATGATGTTCCGCCCTGACTGGCATGTGGTGCAGAGAGCCCCTCTCCCCTTTTGGAGTTTCAGAAAAAACTTATTACAAAAGTAGGAACCCCGGGCAATAGTTAGCTGTGTGTTTAATAAGCCACTTTACTAAAAAGTTTAGAACTGCAAATCTTGACACTCTCACTGTGACAGACTCACTCCTTGGCCAGGATATTGGAAACTTCATCTGCTTCCATTTCCAGCTTCTAGGCTCGTGGACACCCCCACCCCATCCCCATTTCTTCTGTGGAAGAGGAGTGATCTTTTACAAATATAGGCTAATCTGATGATTCCCTGCTTAAACCTTCATGTAGCTTCTGGCTGAAACCAAAGGGAATTCCAGAGTCCTTCGCAAGGCCTCCAATGCCGACAGCTGCTCCGCAGCCTTCCTTTCCAGTGTCCCCTTAGTCCCCTGTCCTGCTGTCTGCACATAATCTATTCATTTCCGCCTTCATGCCTATGGGGCCCATACCTGGAATGTTCTTCATGGCAGGCTCTGCTTGTTAGTTTGATCTTGATTCAGGTGTCACTGCCTTACCCCATCCCTCTTTGCTGCCACATTTGCTAATATGTTTCCTTTGTGGGATGAGATGCTGGATGTCTTGGTCACAGTTAGGACACAGTGAGTCCTCTATGTTTGTTGAATAAAGGAACTAACAGAAGACCAGATGAACACACAGCTAGATTGTTAAAAATGAGGATGGAATCAGCACCAATGGAGAAATGTCTAAACGTTTTCTACATCCCAAATAGTGGAAGAGAGGTTGGACCACTCTTGAGGGAACGGATTCCCTACTAGGAAGGCAGCGAAGCAAGTCTGGGATGTGTTTTATAGGTTTTCTGTCCTGCATAGAAAACTGAACTTGGCCTCAGAGGAACTCTACAATCTTGGGCTTCTGCGGCCTCCCCACTTCCTAAGAGCTAGAGACCCCCAGACAGGAGCCTATTAGAAATCTGAAGGGAAGCCAGCCTCTTGTACCCTTTTATCTGTTTAACAAGTGCTTGTGTGTCCTGTACTATGTGCATATAGTGTTCTAAGAACTTCGTTTTTTTTAAAGATTTTATTTATATATTTGAGAGAGAGAGAGAGGGCAGGAAGTGAAGAGGGAGGGAGAGGGACATGCAGACTCCTCGCTGAGCAAGGAGCCTGACACGGCCCTCTCCCAGGACCATGAGATCATGACCTAAGCTGAAGTCAGATGCTTACCCACTGAGCCACCCAGGTGCCTCTAAACACTTTGTAACGTGTGTGCTCCTCAAAACAATCTTGTGATGTATTGTTATCCTCATTTTTAGTATAAGGAAACTGAGTCACCGATTGGTCAAGTGATCTCAGGTGAAAGAGTTCCTTTGATTAGGGCTCGAGGAAACCCCATCCTTACGGCGTGAATGTGGAACACAGTATATCTATTCAGATCTGCTACTTAATGGTATTTCCCTTGTGAGGGGCCCTTGAAGGCCAGTGTCATTCTCCAGATCTGTCTGACCTGCTGCCTCTCTTCCTGGTGGCGGCACCTCATTACTCAGCACCCTTTGTAGTGAGACGGGGCCGCTGCCTGGATTCAGCGTGGTGGAAAATGAGCCCAAGGGTGGGCTCCACTCTCAGGCCTGGCCGCGGGGAGGCCCCTGGGAGCCACACATCAGGGATGTTGGGGGCTGGCAGGCAAAACGACCTCGTATCGAAATCACCATTTGGAGAAAAGCTGCTCCTGCATCAGCCACAGCTCTCAGGGATTAAAGGCTTGTCGGCCAGAAATGAACTTCTTCCCCCGTTGGTTCTTGGTAAGTTTGGTGGGGGGTGTTAGAGGAGCCGGGTTTGCAGACACAGACGCTGAAGAAAAGCGGATTCCTCTGGGGAAGTGGATTCAGAGCAGTAGGGCCCACGCGGCATTGCTGCGTGGGGACTCCTGAGGGGCTACGAGGGAAGACAACCCAGAGGATAAAAATCGATTCCCTGTCTCCTTGCTGCGACATTCCCACGGTGATTTTGGGAGCGGCCACGGAAGGGTGCCGGGAAGCCACGTGCATCCTGCGCTCTGGAGATGGGTGCTGAACCGCACGTCAGTGGTTTGAGGCTGTAGACGGTTTGGAAGGGGCTAGGGGGTCAGTTTATGGCTGGAGAGGACCTGGGGCAGGAGGCCTGGGCTGTGCGTGGGCTCCCCCTGTGACTTTGCACCAAGGGGCTCCTTCCCAGGGTTCTGAAGGTCAGGAAAGATGTGCAGGGAAGCCCAGAGCTGCTGGCTCATTCTGGGGAGCTTTATCTTTCTTCCTTTAAACTCCCTCTGTCCCGTGTGGCCAAAATGCACATGATGGCTTTTGTGCTACTTAGGAGATTTTCAGACCTTTGCAGCAACCAGGAACCTTAAAGAGGGCAAACACAGGGTACCTATATGAGGCAGGGGAAAGCAGGTGCTGTCTTTGAAGTTAGGAGTGGGAGGGCCCCAGAGCCCCCCACCCCACCCCAGGGTGCTTCCACACCCCATCCCGCTCAGTTCCTCATACTCTAATGTGAAGGACTTTTGGCTGGGACCTGGGTCAGGAGGGGAGAGAGGCCTCTGAGAGGCACCCAGTCCTTTTCTGAGATGGTGAAGAGGACACTGATAAGTCAATGAGATTCTGGTGTTTCAAAGCCACCCAAAAGTGTCTATGGCAAAGTGATTAAAAATTGAATTATTTTGGGGCTTCCTGGGTGCCTCAGTTGGTTAAGCATCTGCCTTCGTTCAGGTCATGGTCTCAGGGTCTGGGATTGATCCCCAAATCGAGCTTCCTGCTCAGTGGGAGAGTCTGCTTGTCCCTCTGCATATGTGCTCTGTCTCAACAAATCACAATTTTTTTTTAATTTTAAAGATTTTTATTTTATTATTTTGGATGGAACTGGAATGGGAGGACACCTGTTTCCTTCTTTAGGAAACTGTTACAAAAAGAAGATCATGGATTGGGAGAGAGGATGATTTTCTAGGAAGAAAAAAGGTAAATAAGTGTAATTGCCTAAAAGTGGTGACAGTCTTGCTTGTAGATGTTCCTCCTGCATTTTGGGAAGTTGGAGAATCCGTAATACTTTCAATTAAAGTTTTCCTGAGAATCCCCAGCTGACTTTGGGGGTGGGGGGCATTGTCCTTTGTGAAGATTTTGAGCTTCTGTGAGTGAGCAGACCTCCACTCCAGAGTGACATAAAAAGCAATCTGCACCTCCTTCCTGATTTGTCTGTAATGAAACTTGCTTTCCTCAGGTCCCAGCATTCGAGGCAGATAAATATGTTCCCTTTCATTGGCTCTTACTCATACTTCAGCAAGATTTCCCATGTGCTTTCCTTGGCTGGCTGGGAAACTGGACCACAATTTATGGGATCATAGGGGACAGGCGCATAGAATTCCAGTGGGATCCCAGAACAGAAACTAATTGGAGATTAGAGACCATTGTGGTGTGAAGCTTTTCTTTGAGATCGAAAGAAGTGCATGTTATGCAAATATTAGCAAGTGTAAGTTCACACTGTCTATTGAAAATTTATAGACTCATTATGGTCACGAAGGCAGGAAGATAAGTAGATTTTGGGAAAGATGCAGGTAAATTCAGGGAGGTGGCAAATTACCCCAGGGAAAGTAGAATGGCTAAAGAGTATGGCCCACACTTTTTTTTTTTTAAAGATTTTATGTATTTGCCAGAGATAGAGAGAGAGAGAGTACACACAAGCAGGCAGAGAGGCAGGCAGAGGCAGCGAGAGAAGCAGGCTTTCCGCCGACCAAGGAGCCCGATGTGGAACTCGATCCCAGGACCTTGGAATCATGACCCGAGCCGAAGGCATCGGCTTAACCAACTGAGCCACCCAGGCATCCCTGGCCCAAACTTTTTTTTTTTTTTAAAGATTTTATTTATTTATTTGACAGAGAAAAATCACAAGTAGATGGAGAGGCAGTCAGAGAGAGAGAGAGAGAGAGAGGGAAGCAGGCTCCCTGCCGAGCAGAGAGCCCGATGCGGGACTCGATCCCAGGACCCTGAGATCATGACCTGAGCTGAAGGCAGCAGCTTAACCCACTGAGCCACCCAGGCGCCCCCTGGCCCAAACTTTTTAAAAAGATTTTATTCACTTATTTGACACACAGAGAGCCAGAAAGCACAAGTTGGGGGAATGGCAGAGGGAGAAAGAGAAGCAGGCTCAGGGGAGCTGAGCAGGGAGGCAAATGTGTGGGACTCCATCCCAGGAGCCTGGGATCATGACCTGAGCTGAAGAAAGACACTTAACCAACTGAGCCACCCAGGCGCTCCCTGGCTCCAACTTCCAAAGATGGTGTATGAGATACCTTTGGTAGGAAGGAATGAAGATCAGCAACTGTCATTGATTCTGCTTCTCAGGAAGGCATTGTGATGTGGTGCCCAGGACTTTGGAGACACACACATGCTTGGTGCCCTCCGGCTCTGCCACTAAAGCAACACCTTCCAGAGGGCAGCTGCAGGCACCGGGTGGCGTCACACAGGGTCAGACCCAAGAGGCACTCAGCCATGTACCCCTTCCACCATCCTGCTGGGGTTAAAAAAATTACCTATATATATTAAAAAAAAGGACCAGAATAGTGGGAATTAATGAAAGATAAAAGTTTCCTATGTAGTAGTGGTAGTTCTCTTGTAGTACTTTTTTTCTCTCTCTCTCTCTTTTTTTTTTCTTTCTTGGTTTGTTTTCTGGGGAAGGGGCCTGCCATGTGGGTTTTCAGTCAATGATGTTCCCTGACTTAAGTCCTACCGCCCCCCTCAAGGGGGTGGGCTCTGAGGAAACTTTTTTTTTTTTTTTCAGGCTTTTGTTCTCTGGCGGTTTTTTGTTTGTTCACTTTTTTTTTCTCACTTTGACCGCTTTTGATGGTTTTTGTAGTTTTAGAGGAAAACAAACCGCACCCTGATCTCCCTCTCAGAGAGAAGCCTCAGTCTGGCTGCAGAGCCCAAATAAGTTCCCCCTTGGCCGCTGGCAGAGCAGGTTCCAAGTCGCTGTCCCTGGGGATGGAGGATCTTTTGCTTGTACCCTAAAGCACGGCACAGCAGCTTTGGGCACCGCTAGACCGCTAGAGAGGTTCCAAGCAGCAATCGCACACTGAGATTTTCCCGCTGGCCTGGGCTGGGAGTGCCCGGTCTTTCTGGGTCTAAGAGCGCCCACCTTACATGCACCAATTTCAGGGAAGGCAGAGGTTCGCGCGCGGGTCTCAGGCTCTGAGAATGGGGCACAGGTCCGAGAGCACCAGGCTGGGCCTTCGCGCACCTCTCTGGGGCGAGAGTTTGGTGCAGGCTCTGAAACAAGGGCGTTTATCAAAGGGCATCGGCTGGGCCTTTATACCTCTCTCAGGGGAGTATCTCAGGCTCTATAGCAGGACTCTTGCATTCTGCCTCCTGGTGTGGCTCCCATCCCCTCACAGGAAACGGACCCCATGCATTCTCCTTGCACTGGCATCTTAGGGACCAAGAGCTGGTTTCTCTGCCGCACTCTCTGTGACTCAGTGCCAAGGGAGGCTGTCCTGGGACCAGGGACTTAAGCCCCTGTCCCTAGCCGCCCCGATTCCCACAATTTCCCCAGAGATGCTTTGCTCTTTTGGAGTGCTTTCAACCAGTCTCCGAGTTAATGCTGGTCCCCAGACGCAGGGCACTCTCGCTTGTATTGGGGTATTACTTTCCAACTGGTTGCCTCTGGTAGCTCCCTCCCCCTTTTGTTTATCTTCTGATATCAGTTCACAGTTCCCACTCCGCTTTACCTGCCCACTGGCTTCTTCTCCCCCTGTAGAGATCCACACGTGTATAATTCTGATCTCAGGCTGATTTCATGGGTGATTGGAGTTCATGGGTGATTGTTAGGTAATCAGCTCATTTTGGGGTACAAGTTGAAAAGACGCCTTCTACTTCCGCGCCATTTTGTCCTCCCTCTTAACTTTTTTTTTTTTTTTTTTTTTTTGACAGCACAAGTAGAGGGAGAGGATGAAAGAGAAGCAGGATCTGCACTGAGCAGGGAGCCAGATGCAGGGCTGGATCCCAGGACCCTGGACAGATGCTGCACTGAGGGAGCCACCCAGACACCCTTTTAGACCTAGGATGCAGGTAGGAGAAGCAAGCCAGGGGTTCCTTGGCCCAACACTAATGACCATGGCTCAGACAAATCCATCTTCCACTTCAGGCTTCCAGATACTCTGCGAAGGAGACATTCCCCTTCCTGTCCCTGAATGCTCTGCCAGTTCAAGGCAGATCCATGTTTCTGAGGGTTCCTCTTTGGTCATTCTGTCAGGGACAGCCAAGAGGGCTCCAAGCCTGTGTGGACCCCAGGCCTGGGGATCCCAGCCCTGAACTCTTTGCTCTGCCCTTGATGACCCCAGAATAGATCAATTCAGCAACTGTCAATCCATGCCAGGCCAGGGAACAAACACAGCAGTACACAAGATCAACTCGCCTTGGTCCCAGGAGCCTGGATTCCCCAAGGAGGGCTTCACCTGGTCTGAAGGGGATTCCAGGGGTTCCAAGATGGCCATGGGTGGAGCCCACCAGGTAGAGAGGCCCCTGGAGAGTGTCCACTGGCACTGAGCAGACGGAAGATCCCCTCAGGCCTTCCCTCGCGGCTCCACTGTGCCCTGGGGAGAGAAAAGGGCCAGCCACACCGCACCGGGGCCGCAGGTCGGCCGCCCAGGAGCAGCAGCGGGCCTAGCCTGGAGCTCAAGCAGCGGCAGGGAGCGGCAGGGAGGCCTGGACTGGGCAGGGCCTGGGGTCCTGGAGTCAGCAGAAGAGCAGCGGGAACCAGCATGGGGCGCAGCCAGCCCCCTCACCGGACAGGACAGAACAGGAGGCTGGGCGAGGGCGCGCGGGCCTGCAGAGAGGCCTGCACTGCTGTTTGCCGCCCCCCACCCGCCACAGCTCGCCCGCACCTGCCTGCTCCGCCCACCGCCTTCTGTGGGCCCAGCAAACTCACTGCGCAAGTAGCGCCTCCCGGGAAGGCAGGGGTTCTGGGCTGGCTGGGCAAGGCGCGGGGGAGTGCATCGGTGCCCCGCTGACTCAGGTACTGAGGGGCTGGGGAGGGGTAGGGGCGCTAGGCAGAGAGGGAGACTGGGGCCCTGCTGCCCACTGCCACCTGCTGCTTCGTCCAAGGGAGCGGGAGGGGGGCCTGGCGGACAGGTTCCTTGCGGCCTGGTGCTCCTACGCCCCATAGTCCTTGCCCCACAGCCCTCACTCCACTTCTCGGTATCCAGGGAACCCGTGGGGCCCTACTGACATCAAGGGGCCCAGCACCACTGGGCTCGTCTGGACCCCGGAGAGACGCCTGTGCTGACAGGCTTCTTTTCCAGAACTTGATGGAAAATTTTGTCCCTCAGAATCGCCGGGCTCCCCAGCCTGAGAGGCGCTGGCTCTGCCCGCGCAGCCTGGGCCCCACTGGGCCCCCTCCACCTCAAGTGCCTTTTACCCAGGAGCCCCAGGATACCATTTTTTTCTGGCCCATGGACCCCTTTCCCCCACCCCCACCCCCACACCTCTACTTTGGGCCTGCAACCACCCTGGGATCACTTCCATCTCCGGCCCCCTACCCCTTGTTGGTGGTCCTTGTCCACCTCCAGGCCTGACCCCTGGCCCCTCTCACCTCTGGAGTTACTGAAACCCTTCCACTTGGGGGCCACTGGCATCTGTGATCCCAGACTCCCGGGACTCCCCTCCACCTTGGAGCTCCCTACCCTGTTTCCGCTAGGAACTGCTGTGCCTAGAGCACCGAAACCCCACATTCTCAAGCCAGCTGTCCTTGGGCCAAGGACTCAGGTATCCTCAGGGACCCTCCTTTCCGGGGCACATACTCCTCTCTGTGCAGGAGAGACCAGAGAGAGCAGGCTTGGGGATCCTTCACTCCAGCTGGGTGGAGGGGCAGAAGCTGGGGTGTTTGTGTGAGGGGGTGCTCACAGGTGGCCTCCCTGGGTAAGGAGCTTCCAGGAGGAAACTTCAGAGTGAGGCTATGATGTGGAAGCCTCAGGAAGCACTGGCTGCACAGACTCCAGGCTCCTGGCTTGGGCAGTGGGCATTTAGTGGCCAGCCCTGTCCAAACCCACCCCACCATGGCCGGCTTTTTTGTCTTGAATTTGCACAGCAACCTTTTCTCCAGTATGAAATTGAAAGCTTTGCTTTGGAAAGTTTTGTGTCCAGGAGGCTCCTGGGCATCCACTTACTTTATTTCCGGAGGCTAGTTGAGGAGGATGGAGTCTTTGGGACCTTAACAGCAGGTCTCCTGATCCTTCCTGACTTCCTTTTTTTTTTTTTTTTTTTGATTTATTTATTTGAGAGAGAGAGAGAGAGAGAGAGAGAGAGATAAAGAGCACACCACAGAACACATGCAGGCACAGGTGAATGGGCCAGGTGAATGGACCTGTGCCAAAACAAAGAGTCAGATGCTCAACCAGCTGCAACCACCACCCCCCGTCCACCTTTTACAGATGGGTTACATCTACACACTGTTAGGTGCTTTGCCTGGACCCGGCTAGTCTTACAGCAGTCCTAGGACACTGTCTCTTGCCCAGTGTCTCTGGTCAGTACCAACCCATGCCTCAAGTGTGGGAATGATTTCTTCCTGACTCCTTTTTTTTTTTTAAGATTTTTTATTTTATTTTATTTATTTGACAGAGAGAGATCACAAGTAGGCAGAGAGGCAGGCGGAGAGAGAGAGAGGAGGAAGCAGGCTCGCTGCTGAGCAGAGAGCCTAATGCGGGACTCGATCCCAGGACCCTGAGATCATGACCTGAGCCGAAGGCAGCGGCTTAACCCACTGAGCCACCCAGGTGCCCTTCCTGACTCCTTCTTAACTCCCTGTCCAGCCTGGGTTGCCCACCCCCCTCCAGGCTGTCCTAGTTGTATATATTGGATCTCTGTAGATAGTGGGCACCATCAGATCCTCACCTGTCGTGGCCGGCGCAACAAATCAACCAGGAACATGAGGGTAAGAGGATGAAGAAAAGATCTCGAGAAGCAGAGAGATGGGGGACAGGAGGAGCACTGAGGAGGATGTCCAACAGTGCTAAGTTTATTCAAAGCCTTAAGGCCATATATATAGTGACATTACATCTGTGTTTAGTTAAGCAACTATGGTTCCTCATGACGCCAAATGGCTGATGCCAGTACAAATACAGCAAACCTGAAAATAAATTATGGGTTGTACTAAGGCAGCAAGGACCAGCAACGAACTTTTTAGCCCAACTGAATTGTTCTCATTTGTTTAGTAAGCATGTGGGAAGTCACGTAGGCGAGCGCACAACACATAGCACAGACTCTTGCCCAGTGCTACTGAACTTTTCCCGTCCTAAACCTTTTGTTACGTTATTTGGACTTTAAAGGAGGCACAAGTCAGGGTCTGGTTTGGTTCTCGTCTCAAGCCTTATTGCGGCCTCCCACACTCACCGAAATGAGAACATGGCTCAGGGTTATGGAGTGAATATACCCTTTAGGAAACATTAAAGGACATAGCATAACTGGTCCGGGGTCACCCAGCCTGTGAGAGGCATGGGTGAGATTCAGACTGCACTGGGTGCCACAGCCATTTTCAGCTCACCTTAGTGTCCAACCTGGTCCCAGAAGGTTCCTGCTCAGGACTTTGCTTTGTGCTGAGCTGGGCTTGCTTCCTGCCTTTGAAGCCATTTTCACAGTGTATCCCCAGCCCATCCTCTCACATTGAGCATCAGTGCTGCCTTGGCTGGCCTCTGTTGATCGTGCCATTCCTCTCAATCCCTCTGTCACCCCTCCGGCCCACTGTCCTACTGCCCTCTGTCCGGTGGGCCAAGTTCTGAGTTTCTTATCTGCACTTTTTCTTAACTGTGCTCTGTTGAAATCCTCTCTAACAGGGAAGACCTGCTTATCAGAGCAGCTTGATTTGGAATCCATCTCCCCTGGAGGTCAGAGCTTCTGACCATCATGTCCCCAGCCTCAGCACTGGGGATGCCTGCCCAGCCTATTCTGGGTGCTCGTGGAGCTCTGGGATCTTGGAGAAGATTTGCCATGAAAATAAGCATTTATACATAACACGGAAGAGAAGATTTGAGGAAATTGAGTGAGTGTCATCTGGTAATGTTTGTGTTAGGATGGTTCTGAAATTTCTGGGCCCTGAGTTACCAAGAACCCTAGGTTGCCCAGCTGGAAGGACCTCAGATAGATCAGCTGGGCTCCTCACCTCATTTGACAGATGGGAAGTTGAGGCCCAGAGCTTAGTGCCACAGAGCAGGAGTGAGGAGGGATGTTAGTGACAGGAAGAAATCATAGGGTAAGCACAAAGTGGCTGAGCCTGGGCTTTGTTTATGCAAATGTGTTGCTAAAACAGTGGGCCTGAGGCTGCTGACTCTATCTAGTGGCCAGCAAGAAGTAGCACCAGCCCACACCTTCTGAGGTTTAACTCATGCCAGGAATGATTCTCAATGTTTTATTTGTTGGCACCTGGGTGGCTCAGTTGTTCAGCTGAGGTTATGCTCCCAGGGTGCAGGGATCTAATCCTCACCAGGCTTCCTGCTCAGTGGGAAGCCTGCTTCTCCCTTTCACACTCCCCCTGTGTGTGTTCCCTCTCATCCTGTCTCTCTCTCTCTTTCAAATAAATAATAAAATCTTAAAAGAAGAACAACAACACCAAAATGCTTTATTTGCCTTAGGAGATAGGGTCTGTTATGGCTACCATTTTAATGCATGGAAATATGGGCACAGGGGAGCTAAAGGAGTCCAAGGTCACACAGCTTGCAAGTGGAGGAGCCAAGATTTGAACCCTGGGCAGCCTGCCTCCAGAAACTGTATTATTTTTTCCCCTTGTGTATGTCATTTTTAAAAACCTTTCCCTGAATTCTAACAGAGATGTGTAAACATTGTTAAGCATGTAGTTTATTGATCATCACAAAGCTTAGGTTCTGAAGCATTGCAGCAAGCTGGGGTGGGCTTTGATGTCAGAACTGGTTGGAATCCAGTTTCTGGTGCTGCATGATCTTAGGTGACTTACTCAGCCTCAGTTTCTGCACTGAGTTTGGCAGCCTTGTGATGAGTAGAGCGTGTGACAGTGCCTAGCGGGTTTGGTGCCTGGCGAGTGTTTAATAAATGGTTTTCTCTTCTTAATAATGAAAATTCTAAGTTGTGTTGGTTTTGTTAAGCAGTCCGAATACCTTCCTCATCGGTCAGTTGCCTGTCAGTCGCCTTGTAGGTACTTGTGATGAGTCACTTTGGTAAGTCACTATATATAGCTGAAACATTTGGGGGTAGTTGGGGGACACCCCCCCCGCCCCCACTGCCCCTGCATTGAAAGTCTGTAATTTAAAATGTTCCACCTGTGCCTTTTTTTTTTTTAAACATAACCACTTTGGGACAGTGAAAGTTATATGTCTTCTCCTTAGGGTTGTGACGGAGCCTTTGGGGACCTGCAACAGCTTACTTCCAGTTTCTGTCTGGCATACTGATGGGCCAGAACTTATTTTAACAACATTCCATCACATTCCAGGCACCTGGAAGGAGGAATATGTTGAACTTCTCGGAAATTATTTTTTGGAACTGTTTTTATCCTGAGGAATAACCCTTTTAAAAATTGAATAAACTTTATGGTTGACTTTTCGACTCTACATAATGCAAACGGAAAAACTCGTTGTTTTCAGCTGCTTCTGCAGCAGTGGGAAGAGCAAGCCTGTGGGAGTCCTCCCCCGGTTGGCCCCAGCACAGAGCTGCATCATTCTACACACCCCTCATGCCTTGTCTCCTTGTCTGTGAGGTGGTAATGATGGTGCAGGGAGCTCCAGGGGTTGTCGTGAAGGTTACAGAGATGGGGGGTGTAAACTTTGAACAGTGTGCCCCACATAAAATGCAGATCTGGTGAGCAGAGGCAGCTGCTCACATTAATTGTTGATGCCAAGGCACTGGAGTTCCACAACAGCCTATGCCTTTCTTTCCTGGGTCCTTTTTGTCTCAGCCACCACCTTAGAGAAAGTGACTCAGCAAGGCTGGTGCTTGTGGAGCCCTCTACAAATCCAGCTAATTCACACGGGCGATGCCCTAGAGATAAGGGGGTTTTCCTGGGTGGTAGGACCCCATTTCAGAGGCTTAACTAGCCGGTTTCTCCTAACTGGTCCTGTCCTCCAGGGTCAAGTTGAAGGCCTGCCAGGAGACTGGTGGTCTCACCAGAGTTTTCCACTGGAAGCATGAAGGACCCCATGGGGCCTTGTGCAGAATGACATGGGTGTTGGGGGGAGAACAGAGGGGACATCGCCTGTACCATCATGGGCAGGTCACTATATCTGGCTCACGCCGGCTTTCTTCCCATCTGGGAAATGGCAGAAGACCATGCTTTTTCACAGGATGGATGAGGGTTTAGGGAGGTATTTGATGACTGTGTTGGGGCTGCATGAGTAACAGAGTTGACGGAGGGGCCTTGGAGTCACAGACTTGGGTTCAGGCCCCTGCTGCTGCCACATAAAAGTAGATCGCTTGGGTAAGCCATGGACCTCAGTGTCCTCCTCTGTGCACTGTGGATAATACCTAGCATGTAGGTCTGTGAGGGGTACAAAATAGAAGGCCATATTAGGAGCTTAGAGCAGAGCCTGGTACTCACTAGATTGTAGTTTTATGGAGATACTCTGGCATCACTGGTGTTGCAGACCTGGTCCTACCCTCTGGAAACTTTGGCTGTGTGACAGATGGCTTATGAGGCCGTGGCTGACAGAAAGAAGCGGTGTCTGTCTTTTCTTAAGATTAAGGGTACAGAGGGGTGCCTGGTGGCTCAGTCGTTGAGGCATCCAACACTTGGTTTCAGCTAAGGTCATGATCTCAGGGTGGTGGGATTGAGCCCTGAGGTGTGCTCTGCTCTCAGTGTAGAATCTGCTGGAGGTTCTATCTCCCTGTATTTGTGTGTGTGTGCTCTCTCTGTATCTCTCTCTCTGTCTATCTCTCCCTAAAATAAATGAAGCTGTAAAAATAAATAAATACATACATGCATAAGTTAATTAATTATGGGTACAGAAATCAGTGATGGAGCTGGGCTGATGGGACGCTTGGCAGCAAAGACAGGTGCACCCTGCTTGAAGGCTCGGGGGTAGCTGCGGTGTCACCAGTGGTGATGGGGGTGTGAGGAAGTTGCCTCGTGCAGCATCCAGAGAGGAACTTAGATGGGGGGGTTCCAGGGAGTAAATGCCCATGGGTAGGAAGCATCTTCAGATGAATGTCAGAGGGTGTCCTCATGGATGGGGAGGCACCCTTTCTCCCTGAAGCTGCCCACGAGTGGAGGTGTGCCTGCTGGGGACATAACTAAATCATTGGGGTTTAGCCTCCTAAGCTGTTAATTTATGAAGATGTGGCCAAGACCTTGTCTCACTGCTTTTTAAAGAGAAGTAAATTAAACTGTTGTTTGGGATGGTGTTGTCTTCCAAAGGCTCATTCAGAGTCAGTGGCAGAGCTGCTGTGGGCTTTCCAACTTGTCTTGAAAGCCTGGTCCAGGCAAGGGTGAGGGATATTCCCATCTCTTGGGGTCACTTGCCCTCTCTGTTTATGGCAGAACGTGGTTTTGTGACTGGTAAATAAACAGGCATCCTGTGCAGATCCTTCAGCTCTTCGTGTGGCTGCAGTAGAGGAAATTCCCATTCACTGGGCGCAGACTGTGGCTGGACGGGCGGTGTGGCGGGGCTCTCACTGAGCATTCTCCTTTCACGTAATCCCCCACCAGATATGAATTTTGTGGTGTTGCCACTTTCCTGCTGGCCAGGAGGGAAGTTGAGGCCCAGGAAAGTTACACTTTCTCGCTGTGGTAAGCGGCAGAGCCATGTCAGCCGGTCCAGGCCCTGGCTTTCAGGTCTGTTTGCTGTGAGCATTTCCTCTTGTGTTTCCAGCTTTTGGCCTGTTTGACCTATCAAACTACTGATGGTGTATTGATAATTCTAATACTCTCGACATTGTGAAAGATTAGCTCTTCACTTTGTGCTAGAAATTTTTCTTGCTGTATTTTTCTTTTAATTAAAAAAAAAAAAAGTCAAAGTCCCACGTTTCTGCCCATTTGAATCTCCCTGAGTCTCCCTGTTGTGAAGTGGTTGGGTTTGGGGATTTCTAGGGCAGGGGCCTAGTTGGTGGTGGCTTTGCCTGGAGGAGCCCATGGCTCAGGACTTAGAGTGAGGACTGGAGCAGTGTGAACTGTGGCCTGAAAATGTGTTCATGTGTGCTGAGGTGGTGCCCAGATTCTTTTGGAGGATGAACTGAGGTTTTGATCAGTAGGTTAGAGAAACACTTGATGGAATAACACTGATAATTTTGTTTTTGTATTCAATCCTAATTTTGTGTTTTCGTTTTCGTGTAGTGTAGTGTGCTCTATGTTCTAAGAAAAAATTGGCAATCAATTCATACAGTATCATGATTTAATAATCCTTCCTCACTCACCGGGTCATATTTCAGGTTTTTATATGTAGTTTTTATATCTGTAGTTCTGTTTCTGAATTCTGCATTTTGATTCATTCCTTCATTTTTAAATTTCTTATTTTAAAGATTTTATTTATTTGAGAGAGAGAGAGAATGAGCTAGGAGCAGGGGCAGAGGGAGAAGGAAAGGGAGACTCCTCACTGAGCATGGAGCCTGATGTGGGTCTCAGATCCCAGGTCTCTGAGATCAGGACCTGACCCAAAGGCAGATGCTTAACAGACTGAGCTACCCAGGTGCAGCCACATTCCTTCATATTTTTATTTTTACTCCAGTGCTGCACTGTTTGGCTGGTTGCTTCAGTTTCTGGGAGGCAGGGAGATGACGCCCTCCCCTGTTCTTCTAACAAGTTTGCTTTTGCTGCGTTGACTGGAGAAGGGGCAGGCTTCCTGAAGATGAGTAGGATGATTCAGTGACACCCAAAAGGCAGTGGCTATCATTGTTCCCACTGTGCTTCAACAACTTTACCCACTGACTCTTTGATGATGGCAGCCACCAGCAAATCTTCTGCAGAGGACTGCTGCCTTGGGATGCTTTTCTTGTGGTGCTGGACTTCATTCCCCCTGGCAGCCAGTACAGCTAGGATTAGAACCTAGGAAAAGTCCCATTAGAACCCAAGAAAGTGGGGTGCCTGGGTGGCTTAATCGATTGTCTGCCTTTGGCTCAGTTCATGGTCTTAGGGTCCTGAGATCAAACCCTGCACTAGTGTCCGTGCTGGCTGTGGAACCTACTTAAAATCAAACAAACAGAAATCAGCCCAAGAAAGTACCATCCTTTGTGTTGTTCTATACTGTGGATCAGATTTTATTTTTCTTTTCTTTTTTTTTTCTTTCTTCTTTCTTTTTAAAGATTATTTATTTGTCAGTGAGAGAGCACAAGCAGGGGGAGCAACAGGCAGAGGGAGAGGCAGGCTTCTGGTTGGGTAAGGGGTCTGATGTCGGACTTGATCCCAGGACCCTGTGATCATGACCTGAGTCATGTTAGGCTGCTGCCTAACAGACTGAGCCAACCAGGCATCCCCCAGGATCAGACTTCAATAACCCTACCAGATTTCTTTAGCTTTGACATTTTAAAGGACAATGAAAGCTAGCTAAACCTACACCAGGATTCTGCATCTGCTGGGGCTGTGCTGTCCGGGCCTATGTGCCTCCTGTTCTTCTAACCCCATCAATTCCACCCATGTTTTAGCCAGAGAACTGTAGGCAGGTGTGGGTGTGTCACTGAAAGCTTTGACTCATCATTCATATCTTTATTGTAAGCTTATAATCTTTATTTTTTTCTTTTTTTTGGGTAAGATTTTATTGATTTGTTTGTTTATGAGAATGAATGGGGAGCAGAGGCAGAGGGAGAAGCAGACTCCCTGCTGAGCAGGAAGTCTGACATAGGGTAAGATCCCAGGATTATTTATGACCTGAGCCCAATGCAGATGCTTAACTGACTGAGCCACCCAGGCACCTCTTTCTTTTTCCTTTATTGATTATCTGCCTTTCTGAGGCAGCGTTCTACCTGGGTTTTCATAACTCCACACTAAGGTATTCTTCCACTAGTGTGGCCTGTTTTGAGGTAATTCCTATACATTCTGGCTATGCTGCTAAATGATGCTATGATCTTGGACTCTTTTTTTTTTTTAACCTCTCTGAGCCTTGGTTTCCTCTGTGCTAATGTGGATAATATACCCTCTCTTGCAGATGTGTGGAGGGCCATGGCTGACTTGGATGCAGTTGGAGTCATCTCACAGCACATGGAATACACAATTTATCTTGCTTCCTGTCTTGATAACGACATCTTGGTTTTCATGCTGTCTTAGAACAAGTAGAACTTGACTTACATATAAGTTGTGAATTCACGTACTTTTGACAGAGGTGTTATTTTAGTTTAGTTTAAAGCAGGCTCCACACCCAGTGCAGAGCCCAGTGTGGAACTCAAACTCACCACCGTGAGATCAAGATCCAAGCTGAGATCAAGAGTTGGCCGCTCAACCAGCCTAGTCACCCAGGCATCCCTTCTGTTTATCATTTTTCAAAAAATGTGACAAGTAACACTTCCTCTGCTTGGACCTGTCCTCACACCTGCTATGCTGGTCTGGGGGTCAGACGTGTAGCTGGTGTGGTGCTGGTGATGTTGAGCAAGACAGTTGTTAAGTCTTTTTACCCTAATTGCTGTTGTCCTATTATTTCCTTTTTTTTTTTAAAGATTTTATTTTATATCGTGGTGATATATGCTAAAACTGTTGCTTCTGGTCCTGCCTTAAAACTTGAATATGTAGGGCATTTTTTAAGGATTCATCCCTGGAGATACAGTATTTGTTTTTCTCTGTCTGACTTATTTTGCTTAGCACAATACCCTCTAGGTACATCCATACTGTTGTAAATATCAGGATCTCATCCTTTTTGATGGCTGAGTAATATACCATTGTGTGTATGTACCACTTTGTCTTCTGTTGCTGGACACTTGGGCTGCTTCTATATCTCGGCTATGGGAAAAAAAAAATGCTGCAGTAGGCTTAGGGGTGCCTCTGTGCTTTCAGAATGTTGAGTCTGATGTGTCAACTGCCACAACAGTCGTGGCAACTCAGGAAGGGAGCCAGGTGCAGGAGGTAAGAGGAGGAGTGCAGCTTTAGGCAATCTGAGTTGAGGTGTCTGTTGGACGTGCAGGTGTAGGTTCTGGTTGGACAGTCAAAATGTAGGAATGGGTGCTTGGGGGAAGAGAGATGCAATCATGCTGTTGCCAAGGGATATATTCCTTGTAGAGAGAGTGACAGTTAAGGATTTAGGGTAATTCCTTCTTTTCTTGGGCAGATAAAGGGGAAGAATAAAGGAGTAGTGGATGGAAGGGGAGGGACGTGGCTTTGATGCCAGGAAGGCATTTTTGCACAGATGTCTAGAGAAGAGAGATTTCAAGGAATGAAATGTCAGCAATGTTCGATGATGTGAAAAGTTGCAAAGCAAGCTTGATTAGGGGGTGGGGGTAGATCGAGGAGGTTGTCACTGAGTACTGAAAGAAAATGGGAGGTGAGTAGTGGAGTCCTAAGCCAGACATAGAGATAGAGTGACTGGGCGTGATACCATGGAGGTCACACACAAGAATAGCCTTTTAGAAAGTTTGATGGTAAAGACACAGACGATCATAACTCCAGACATAGCTTGGACAAGGGTGGGTTTTACAGGCTGTGTTTACCTATTTGCAGGTTGACTGAAGGGAGATGACAGATGGTGCATGCTGCTGGATGTTGTGGGTTGAGATGGGATCAGGTATACAGAAAAGCACACAGAGAGGAGTGTATGGATGCCCTGACTGCTTCTGTAGAACACAAGGCCAACATTAGGCATGGAGGGAATGGAACGTGGCTCAAGGAGATGTGCAGTCTCAGATACAGACCACATGGCTCAGAGACTTACAGGGCTCTCCTTGCCTCCGCGTGGCCCTTCTCATAGGGTTTAAGTTTTGAAGAGTCCTTTTGTTTCTCTGGGTTTGGGGTGTGACTGGAGAGACATAGCAGAGAGCAAGGGCTGAGGAAAGACCAAGAGGGCAGGAACTCACAGAGGGGAGTGTACTACCCTCTCTGCCTTTTCTGGTATGGGCTCTCTCCTGATCTGGATGGACGGATGACCTGCCATTACTTCTTTTAAAAATGCATTTGGCTTTACCCTGCCAGAAAGCAACACATGTTTATTGAAGAATAGTGGGAAACCCCAGAGAAACTGAAGGAAGAAAATAAGCACTCAGCTGAAGACAACCATTCAAAAGTTCTGGCACCTTTTCCTCCCAACTTTCACTGAAGTTGAACAGATAAATGTATATATATGAAGTGATTTCTGGGAAAGACCAAAAAAAAAAAAAAAGATACCAACAACAAGAAAACAAAAAAGAGAACAAAACAGAAGAAAACGGTGTTCATTTTCTTCCTGAGGCTGCCCTTCCTCGATACTGCTACTTGGTTTTACTACCTGCTTTTCTCCCTGGGCTTTCTTGACAAAACATGGTTCCACTACTTTTACCTTCTTCAAAGTGTTTGACAGAGTCGTTTGCTTTCAACATGGAGTTTGAGAAAAATGGACTATTGTTTTAAAATATTCTATCATGTGTGCTGTAATATCTCATCCTGGACATGATACAAATGCTATGATAAAAAGAAGAGATGCTTTTAAAGTGATCACCAGAGTTGTGAAATTCATTGGCATGATCCTTCTTTTTTTTTTTTAAAGATTTTATTTATTTATTTGACAGACAGAGATCACAAGTAGGCAGAGAGGCAGGCAGAGAGAGGAGAAAGCAGGCTCCCTGCAGAGCAGAAAGCCCGATGCGGGGCTCGATCCCAGGACCCTGGGATCATGACCTGAGCTGAGGGCAGAGGCTTAACCCACTGAGCCACCCAAGCGCCCCGACATGATCCTTCTTTTTGGGGTCATAATTCGTTTAATTTTTTTCTGCTCCAGCTTAACCTTCGCAGTCTTCAGTTGTTATGTGCATTAGACACAGTATTAGCAGTAGTGGCAGTAAAAATACTCCTGTCACTTTTTACAGGTACCATTTTACTAGCATCTCCTTACCACTGTAGCAGCTTTAAACCCTGTTTCCACCCTGTTCATTCCTTTAAATGCCTTTTCCTTAAAGCCTTTTCTTAGTTTTTGGTGTTCTATAGCTTTACCACAAAATGTTTAATTGAAGATTTCTCATCTTGCTTGGTATCTGTGCATTTCCTGTATTTCTGGATTTATCATTTCTGTAATATCCTCAGCTGTTTTCTTCTGAAATTTTGACTCTGTCCTTCTGCTGTACTTCCCACGATTCTTATTTAAACCTCCCGTCTGTTGTTCGGTGTCTCTCAAGCTGGCGTTCATCCTCTTCTCCTGCCTCCTGGTGTTGCATTCTGGGGAATGTCTTCACTTCTTGGTGCAGTGTTGTGAAGTCCTTCATTCGGGGCTCATCTACTGCCCCACCATTCTGGTGTGTTTTCTGTTGTGTTTTACGTCTCAGTGATTTTTGGTCCCTGTTTAACTTCCTTCAGTTCCATGTTCACACTTGGCCTGTTGCTTTTGATAGGCTCTTGATCCTTCTTCATTTTTAAACCTCTTTTGTGTTCTTAAACAATTAACATGTAATATTTTCTATTCTGTATCTGATCATTCCAGTGTCTAAAGTCTTCATTTTCCCTCAGTCTTCTGTCTCTCACAGTGGCCTCATTTCTTGCATGCTCTGTGAAGGGATTTTGAGACCAGATTTATTGGAACATAGATGTAATCTCTTTTAATTCTGTTTTTTGGTGTTTTTTGTTTGTTTGTTTGTTTGTTTGTCTGTCTGTTTTTTCCTGGAGGGTTTGTCTTTCCTTTGCCAGGAGGCTGGGAGTGTTCTTGGTTGGGATCACTTTGGTTCCATTTGAGGGTCCTGGTTTATTAAGGAAATCTCAGGTTCAGTTCCCCCAACTTACCGTGTGGTGGGAACGGGGTCTGGAGGGCACAGGCCTGTAGAGATCCTGCAGTGAAAATGGCATTTGTTCTCTGGCACCCTGATTTGTTTCTCTTGAGCTTGTTGCTTACAGATCAGGTTTTGGCTCACTTGTTTCTGCCACCTCCCTCTTCCTGCTTCCTTTCCTACCATTTTCTAAGTCCTTTGCTAGTTTTCCGATGTCTTCTAAAGCCCAGAAATGTTTTGTGAATTCCATTTGCCATCACTAATTGCAAGTCTCATCCTGGAGCAGGAAGGCCAGAGCCAGACACTGTAATGCTCTGCCTCCCACAGAGGAGATTTTAATACCCTCTCCTCGTGTTCAGAAATTCTAGATTGGAGATTGAGTTATGGATACATTACCATCTACAGAGGATTAGTTGCCTATATAATAGAACAAGTATGCATTATTCTAATCTTCCTAAAACTTTTATTTTGCATAATAAATATGAATGAATAAGGAACCAGCATTACTTTAGTTTATGCAGATGTTCTCTGTCTCTGGCTTTAGATGGTAGGTTGTCATTTGTATGGTTCATTCTGAAAATTGGGTAACTTCATTCTTATTTTCTACATGTTGGTGCCATATAAAGTGATGATTTATGGAGATTCAGAGGTAAATATTTATCAACATCTAAATAATTGGGGAAGGCTTCCTTTACAAAAGGTAGAATTATTAAGACCTGTTTAATCACAGAAGGGATATCCTGTAAAGCTAGCCCATAAATAAAAAGTGGATCAGAAGAAAGCAGAGAGAGGAGAGAATTTGGAAGGAGCACATGGAGGGATACCTACTGCCTATCCCTGTAAGTCAGGGGCAATCTGGAAGGGAAACCTTGTTAAAGGAGGCAGTAGTGTTTAGATGTAATGAGCTACTGGAAACTTCACAGTGTTCTGGTGAAGCAAGTGGTGTGCAATCAAGTCCGCAGCCCAGTTGAAGTTGTGGCTTCAGGCAGCAAGCGAGCAGGCCTTTCTGTCTGCCTTTATCTCCAGTGGGAGCGACTTGTCCTCCTTGAAGTCAGCCTCCAGACATCTTTTCCTGTCGCTACACATCTGTGCATCACTGAGAATTTCTGCGGTTGCTGCTTCATGGAGATGTTTGTCAGTTTTTGGTTTTGTTTGTTTTGTTTTGTTTTTTACCGAGGTTAACTTGCTAACTTTTCTCTTCTCTTAAAAAAAATATATTTAATCTAGGGGTGCCTGGGTGGCTCAGTGGGTTAAAGCCTCTGCCTTCAGCTCGGCTTGAAGGCATGATCCCAGGGTCCTGGGATTGAGCCCCACATCAGGCTCTCTGTTCAGCAGGGAGCCTGCTTCCCTTCCTCTCTCTCTGCCTGCCTCTCTGCCTATTTGTGATCTCTGTCTGCCAAATAAATAAATAAAATCTTTAAAAAATATATGTGTTTAATCTAGGGGCACCTGGGTGGCTAAGTGGGTGGGTTAAGCCTGTTTCTTCAGCTCAGGTTATGATCTCAGGGTCCTGGGATTGAGTCCTGCATCAGCAGGGAGCCCTCTTCCTCCTCCTCTCTCTCTCTGCCTCTCTGCCTACTTTTGATCTCTCTCTGTCAAATAAATAAGTAAGTAAATAAATCTTTTAAAAATATATATATATATGTAATCTCTTCTAGTAAGAGATTATGCTGAGTGAAAAAAGTCAAGCAGAGAGAGTCAATTATCATATGGTTTCACTTATTTGTGGAGCATTACAAATAGCATGGTGGACAAGGGGAGATGGAGAGAAGGGAGTTGAGGGAAACTGGAAGGGGAGGTGAACCATGACAGACTATGGACTCTGAAAAATAATCTGAGGGTTTTGAAGGGGTAGGGGGTGGGAGGTTGGGGGAACCAGGTGGTGGGTATTAGAGAGGGCACGGATTGCATGGAGCACTGGGTGTGGTGCAAAAACAACGAATAGTGTTACACTGAAAAATATATATATATATATTTCATCTCTTATTACCATGTATTTCAAATGGTAGTGAGGGAGGATGGTGTGGGACCCCATGAAGTGAATTTACACTGCCATCTTGACCACAATATAAGTGTCGTACACAGCCGTCCTGTGTCCCCTTTCGTTCTGAAATGGGTTCTCTCTTCCCAGCTGTTATCAATAGAAGACAGGGGTCTTTGTTCTTGTAGGTGACTTGTCCAAGATCGCACAACTTTCGAGGTTTAACCTTTGGTCTGATTGTAGGACCCATTTTCTTTAACTCAGTGCCATGCAACCTACCATGTAGGACTCTCAATACTCTCCTGCTTTTGAAGCTGTACTCCACAGGCCACGTCTACCAGTGCAAATCTATTTTTGTCTAGTTCACTCATTTATTGCACACATTTACTGGATGCCAGCTATGTGTTTCAGGCACCTTTCTAGGTGCTGGAGATATGGCAGTGGGCAAGTCAAACACAACCCCCTGCCCTCATTGAGCATGTTCCATTTCCTACTACTGGAAGCATCCACCAGGAACAATGGACTTATGCCAGAAGTCCAGCCATGATATGAGTTCCAGAAATTTCTGAATGGTTCTTTGTGGAAGTGATGATTTGGTGGCAGCCCTCAAGGTAGCTACCTGCACGGGCAAAAAAAAAAAAAATAATAAAAAGGAGGGCTGGTGTAGAAATGCCTGATGAATGGGCTTCAAGGTCAAATAACTGAGCCAGGTCTTTAAGGTCTTATTTAGCTCTGAGATTTTTCAAGAACTTTCCATGATACATAAGCATATTATAGAAAAAACCCTATTCAAAGCACACTGTAAATTTGGAGGATGATTGTCTTTGCATTATTTTTGTGATTAAATGACAGTTGATGATACAGGCACTGTTGTAAGTCACTTATCCCTGTGCAAACACTTTGTGGTAAATTCTTTTATCATCCTTATTTTTCAGAGGTAGAGACTGATGCAAAGGGAGAAGTTTGGTGGTTCTCCACTGGCCACAGCTAAGCAAGCAAAAAGCAAAAAGCAGAGCCTGCATTGGAACCAGGCACTGTGGCTCCAGACCCCAACTCTTCACCCTTGGGCTTCTTGCAGCACGCCTGATTTCTTGTCACTAAGAACTTGGTGCAGGAGTTTAACGGTACCTTTAACTTCTAGTTTTTCTTTCTCAGAACTGAATCTGCATTGCAGTGCATCTCTGCATAAACATGTGTTTAATTTTGTCACCTTTAATTTTGTTTTTAGGTAAGATCTGAAGGAGTCAATCTGTTTCTTCTGTGGCTTCAAGCACTTCAGACAAACTTTGCAGAAGAGCAGGTGCTGATTTTTGCTTGCCTCGTGCCTGGTTTCCCAGCGATCATGTCATCCTTAGGGACCTGCATGGTGGAGACACTCATCAGTCCTAGCCCTGGTGTGGTGGATGGTGAGGAACATTTTAGCCAGCCTTACAGGTTGAAATGACTCTGGAAGTTCTCTTGAGGGATTCCTCAGCTTGTCATGATCCTGAATAGAACCCTTTATTTCGTAGATGGGTTTGGAGGAGGAATTATCCCCTGCTCTTGTTCACAGTAATGTCTTACAGACATTAGAATAGAAAGAATCAGAGCCTTTTTTATATGCAATGAGGATGGGAGACATTTACTGAAGTGGTGGAAACAGGAATGGAAGGGAGGACTCAGATGTTGGAAACAACAGGAAGTGGAGACACATTATGTATCTGGAGTGTTTTCTTGGCTGTGAATGAAATTTAAATCTGCCATCCAAAACTACTGTTTATTGTCCTCAGCATGATTGTTTCACGAGTGGACATTCATCTGCTCACCCAGCCCTGTATTTTCATGCCGCATTCATGGAAAGACAGTAGCTGCTTCCTGGGAAAGTCATGGCAACCATCTGTGTCCCATGAGTTTTTAAGGAACTTGCCAGTTAGGGCCAATGATTGATTAATGCACATCACTTTATTGCCCAAAGACAGGTATTTGATCCTTAGGCTGACCGAAGCAGAATTTGGCAGAGAGAAGAATAGTTTAGAGGGAGAGGTGGCTTCATGGGAGTTTGTACCGTATTTCCAACCCCTTGATGCTCGCTGGCCTGGAGTGTAGCGTGAGCAGGTTCCAAAGGAGGGGCAGATGTATTTTAATGAAGGCCATTTTTTAAAAACCCTTTGAACGTTGGTGAAAGAACTCCTTTTTTTCCCCACTCTGGAGCAAAGATATATCCACAAGAATCACTCCACTCTTGCCGGCCATATCAGGGGAAAGGATCGCTGAGGACCAAACATGCTTTTTCCTTCAAGTCCTATTGAACTGTATGGTTATTCAGGTAAAAGCAAAATCTTGGATAATTCAGGAATGGTCTTTCTCTTGATAGGAAAGAGGAAACATTGCTTATTTTCTCCCAGCTCATCCATATTTTGTATGTTTGCTTGCTTGTTTGTTTGTTTGTTTTTTGAGTTGACTCTTTATGATATTTCACTAGAACTTGAATATGTGCTATATCACATCAGCAAAGACCTGGCATACATAATATTTTGTGTGAGAGTGTATGTCAAGCAAACATTTCAGTTCTCCCATCGGCTTTTATATTACCATATTCACACAGAACACTTCACTTCTAACACTGTGGCTGAGGCTGTGGATTTTTCCCTCACCTGGCAACTCTGCAACACCAGCTGGGTGTCCTGTAGTTTTACTCAGCTTTGACACTGTCTGCCTTGATATGGCATCTGATCCCACAGGTTAAGGGCTCAGTCCTGTGAGACTGTTCCATCACATTCAGGTGCCAGTCATAAGTAGGAGGAGCCCAGGTTACCCACAACTTCTCTACAACTTGGCTACAAATCAGAGGTTCCTTCAACTCCTCCTCCGGTTCAACTGAGTGGCTCGCAGAACTCTGGGAAACATTTGTTTTCATTTGCAATTTATGAAAGATATGATAAAGGATACAGATGAACAGTCAGATGCAGAGACACAAAGGGCACAGTCTGGGAGGGTCCCAAGCACAGGAATGTCTATTCCTGTGGAGCTGGGTTTTATCCCCCTCCTGGTACTTGGATATGTTGACTTACCTGGAAGTTTCCTGAAACCCCTGCTATGAGGATTTTTTTTTAAAGATTTTATTTATTTATCAAAGAGAGAGAGGGGGAGAGAGCGAGCACAGGCAGACAGAATGGCAGGCAGAGGCAGAGGGAGAAGCAGGCTCCCTGCTGAGCAAGGAGCCCGATGTGGGACTCGATCCCAGGACGCTGGGATCATGACCTGAGCCGAAGGCAGCTGCTTAACCAACTGAGCCACCCAGGCGTCCCTGCTATGAGGATTTTTATGGAGGCTTCCTTACATAGATGTGCTCTGCTTTTAGCCCCCTCCCCTCTCTGGGGGAATGTAGGGGTTGGGGTGGGGGTGCCGAAGATTCTAAATTCTAATCATGGTGTGGTCTTCCTGGTGATGTGTCCCCACTGAGGAGCCATCTCGGAGCCCACCCAGAGTTGTGTTATCAGAACAAAATATTAAACTCAAAATGGATGGAATACCTCAATGTAAGATAGGAATTCTTGCCAGTTTTCTTAAGGTGATTCTTTCTCTCTGCTATCCCTCAAGATTCTGTCCTTGCCTCCCTTCCTGACTGCACTGTCCTATTGGGCAATCTTGCCTATTGGGCAGGTGGAATGGACCAGTAGGGTCAAAATGCACAGCTTCTAGAAGGCAAAGGGATACTCCAGTCTGCTCTCAGGACTTTGGAGTCTTTGTGTTTTTGGTGCTGGTGAAAGGAAATGAGAGAGGAGAGCAGACAAGAAAGAATGCTAAGTCATTAGAGAGAACTGGTAGGATAAAATACAGGCATGATGAGTAGAATGAGTTTAAAAACATGATACCATTGGGTGATTTTTTTAATACTCAGTAAGAATATTTTTAACAAAGTGAACCATTTAGTTTTGAAATATTCATTCTTAGCATAATTTGAGTTTTAAGATAGGATTACATTACATGATTGTCAACATTATTTGTCACCATGACTTTTTTTTTAATTTCGGATAGGAATTTTAATAAGATAGCATTTTATTTCAGTAGACATTTAAGTTAAAATTTAAATGTATATATGTTCTTTCCCACATATTATCCAAAGGCTACAAATTAGAGTGGAAGAATAAGGAGAATCAAGATACTTGTTTTAAAGTTCTTTTTACACTGTTTTGAAAATCTTGTCTTCCTCATTTATTTCCATCATTTACCATGTTAGCAAAATCTACAAACTTGTACTTGGTAAGTACTGATTGGGCTGGGTATAGAGGATGTCCACAGGGAAGCTGCCATTCTCTTTCAAAGTGACCTTTGTTTATTTTTAAGCAAAATAGTCACTTTATTCTTATATTTAATGGTAACTTTATTGTAAGAGGTTTAAAGTTTCCTAATAAATGATTTTACCTATTTGTACAAACTATTTATTTGTACCTCAGGAAGACTGTGGCTCCTAAAATAATTCAACATGTGTCATGATTCTTCTTGGTATAATTATATTTAAAATTAAGTTTTAAAATTTTAATTTTTAATTGAAACTGTTTATTGAAGGCAGTGTTTATTTTCTCATGCAAAGATGTTGAAATAAACATTCTCGTTGAAGTCTTCTCTTAACGGTGTTGAGGTACGGTGACCCCAGACCCCAGACCTTGCCCAGTGGTGAGGCAGACCATCCCAGGCCATGCAACTGCCCAGAGTAGCCCTTCCTTATATCCTGGATCTTTCATCCACTATGTGCTACTTACAGCTTCTTATGGAGGGGCCAATATTTGGGCAACTGTGCAACCTAAGGGCAGTAAGCTCCAGAAAGGAAGGAAACATGAGGGAATTTCTAGTTTCACTGCTCAGGGTTTTTTGGGTTTTTGTTTGTTTGTTTGTTTGTTTTCCCCTATGAAAAATGAAGGCTCACAGGACATAAGTATCCCTTTGATTGGTGCTGGGGTGGGGAAGCAAATTTTCTTCTCCCTATTATTGGAAAGCAGGCAAAATTAGTTAAAGTGAATAATCAGAAACAATTTGGGAGGGAAAGAGATCACAACAGGCATTAATCCATGTGGTGAATGTGGACTACTAATTCAGTTGTCTGTGGGTGTTTACTTACATACACACAAATGTGCATGCTTGGATCAGGGGAAAGCAGCAAAAACTTGATGCCTTTTGAAATATGTAGAAGTACTAACCTTTAGAGGTACCGGGCTGTGTATTTGGTAGCTATCTGTATATGGGTATTTTTTTCAGAACTTGATTCTGATTTGATAAATAGTCTATATTCACTGTGGAAAACATAGTATACTTTAATATATTGAATTAAAGTTCTTTATTGAGAACTTGTCTGCCTCATGCAAGTGCCTCCAGGTATATAAAAGGTGGGAGGTCGGGGTACCAGGTGGTGGGTAATATAGAGGGCATGGATTGCATGGAGCGCTGGGTGTGGTACAAAAACAATGAATACTGTTATGCTGAAAATAAAAAAAAAAAAAAAGAAAGTAAGAGAGCTGGACATACAGCAAGTAGTAGCTCAAGTCCAATACCATGTAACTTTTTGTATTGATTATGAAAGTTAAAGGAGAAAGGGACTTTTTTTTATTATTCTATTTCTTTTCAGTGTTCCAGAATTCATTGTTTATGCACCACACCCAGTGCTTCATGCAATATGTGCCCTCCATAATACCCATCACCAGGCTCACCCAACCCCCTACCTGCCTCCCTTCTAAAGCCCTCAGTTTGCTTCTCAGAGTCCACAGTCTCTCATGGTTTGTCTCCCCCACCAATTTCCCTCAACTCACTGCTCCCCTCCATCTCCCAATGTCCTCTGTGTTATTCCTTATGCTCCAGAAGTAAGAAACCATATGATAATTGACTCTGCTTGACTTATTTCACTCAGCATAATCTCTTCCAGACCAGTTCATGTTGATACAAAAGTTGGGTATTCATTCTTTCTGATGGAGGCATAATAATCCATATTGTATATGGACCACATCTTTATCCATTCATCCATTGAAGGGCATCTTGGTTATTTCCACACTTTAGTGACTTTGGCCATTGCTGCTATGAACATTGGTGTACAGATGGCCCTTCTTTTCACTACATCTGTATCTTCTTGGTATATACCGAGTGCAGTTGCAGGGTCATAGGGCAGCTCCATTTTAATTTTTTTGAGGAATTTCCACACTGTTTCCCAATGTGGCTGCACCAAGAAAGGGACTTGTTATTAATTCTGTGGAGCTGGTCAAGTCAAAATTCAAAGATGAATTTTTTCAGACATAAAGTAGTTTATACTGATTCTATTCTTCAGATTCATCTACAAGGAAAAGGCTATAAAACTAAAGTCTCATGGATTTGATTAGGGTAGTATTGGATGTTAAAGTACCTGAAATGATGAAGAATGTCTGTACATTCTTCTAGATTTGTTTCAGTCCTAAAATATTAAATTAGTTATAATGTATGTGAAAATATCCTTACTATTAGAATTGCTTATCCTTTCTCAAATTTTCTAGTGGCTTAGTACTTAGTACTTCCACCGCTGTATGCCATAGCTATAATAAGCAAGCAGTAACAGGAGTCACCATCCCACCTTTGTCAGGTCACAAGGCAGAATCAGAAACAAGTCTACCAAAAAATGTCATCCCTAATAATTTCTGGTACTTTAATTTTAAAGTTTTAGTTGATAGTCATCCAATCAAATATATAGCTGAGGTATATGTTTGTGAGAAATTGAACTGTTTAGGGTGGTGGCTTACACTCACTCCCCTAATCATGTATTCTGTTTCCTTCCAGACATCCCCCATTTGAGACCAGCACCAGTGTATGTACATTACTACAACTCAAGAAAATGAAAACATTTATAGTATAAAAATTCCATACATGGCAATTCACATTGTTTTTATTAAATGGATTATAAATTTCTTTTTGGAAAAAAGTATCTAGCTATAATCCAAAACACTCAAAATCGAGTTGCTGTACTGCCCCAAATCATACAGGTATGTCATTCCTCTTTTTCTTATATTTTACATAGGTAAAAATACACTAACACATACCAAAGTAATTGACTCATAGGGGTTTTGGTTCCTAAAGGATGCTGGTTCTAGGGATTATGTTTATGGGTGGGCTCTCTCTCTGTTGCTGAGGTGTCAGAGGGACTTCTGAGATAGCACTTGCCATGCTCTGCTGACATTGCCATGACAAGGTGATCTTGGGGGCCAGGGAGATGTTCTGAAAACATGATGTTGTGTGCAGTCTCCTGGACCCTCTCATTTTCCTTCCTTTACTCAAGAGCCAGTGACATCAGAGCATAAGACCAGGGGCCTGTGTTGCCTTCACCCATCCCCAGCACCAGGCAGGCCCTCAATAATCATGTAGGTGGGCTGTGGGAAGGACCTATTTGACTTCCAAGTGCCTCTTGGCATCTCAGAGGGAGCAGTGGAAGAGATCTCAGGATTTTGAGGTGCCATGATGGAATGCCTGGAAGAAAAGGCAGACTCTCTTTAGAAGGCTTTCAGTGAAGACCTCTTTCTGTGTGGGGCCCATGGTATACCTTCCCTCTCTTGTGGTCCTTGGTCATAGAGAAATGGGCTTTCCCAGCAGGTGGAGTTTCTTAGAGACTTTGTGCTGTGTAAGGAAGGACAACTTGGGGAGGTTTGAGAGGGGCTGCTTCATGGCAGGGGCCTGCTTTTATGCACAAAGCATGGTCCCCTTAGAGTAGCTTCGCTGATGCCCCAGAGTTCCCAAAAGTGTGACTAGGCCTGAGCTGCAAGAGTTCACACACCTGAGTGGCAGGTAGCATCTTGGTGGAGGAGCACCAAACTGAGGTCCAGAGCACGTGTCCTCATTGATTAAGAACTGACTACAGAGCTAGACAAACTTATTGTCAAGAAGTCTGAGGGGGATACAGTTACAGTAAAGAGCAGCAAAATACTTACTGAAGATTTTGAAAGGGAGCTTTGGGGTGCGTGGATGGCTCAGTTGGTTAAATGTCTGCCAGAGATCAAACCCTGTGGTGGGGGGTGGGGAGTCCCTGCTAAGTGAGGAGTCTGCTTCTCCCTCTCCCTTTCCCTCTGCCACTCTCCCTGTCTGTGCTCACTTTCTCTCTGTCTCTCTGTGTCAAATAAATTTTATAAATCTTTTAAAACATAAAAATACAAGAAAGATTTGAAACTTAAATTCACTAGTTGTAACATGTAATAGGAACCCTGTAAACAGTAATGATCACTGCTGAGAACAAAATTGATTTTTTTTAAAGATTTTATTTATTTGGCAGAGAGAGATCCCAAGTAGGCAGAAAGGCAAGCAGAGAGAGAGGAGGAAGCAGGCTCCCCACCGAGCAGTGAGCCCAATGCAGGACTCGATCCCAGGACCCTGAGATCATGACCTGAGCTGAAGGCAGTGGCTTAACCCACTGAGCCACCCAGGTGCCCCACAAAATTGATTTTCCAAAGGAATATCCCAGAACACTGAGGAAAATTTCAAAGAGATGGAAATGAGAAACGAATAAGTAAGATCTGAGGTCAGGTCCAAATCTACCTTGCAAGTACCCTGAGGACAAAAGGAGAAAATAAAAGAAGTTATAACTGAACTAATGCAGCATTTACTTGAGCTGAAAAACAGTCATGCCTTCAGTTCATAAAGCCTTCAAGTCCCAGGGAGAATTAGCTGAACAGACTCAAACCAAAACAGACGTAAACCTATTTGACTTTCAGGGACTAAGAAAAAATTGTCAGAGTTCCAAACAGAAACCACCAGTTCCTTCTAGAAAATGAGACAGAGTATCATTGAATATTGACTTTAAGCTCTATCCCTCAGAGCTGAAAGAACTCTCTTTCTTAGAACTCTTGCTTCCTATCACATATGTAAGCAGATGTCAGATTGATTAACCTTGTAAATTGGTTTAAGTTCTAACTCTACAAACAAAATGATAAAGAATTTGGAGACAATCTAGGGGCATGTAAAAATTTGGAAAGTGGTAGACTACCTTAGGTAGAGATAAGACCCACAGACCATAGAAGAAATGACATGACACTTTATTTTAAAAATTTGAAAAAGATTTGTATATCAAAAAAGAGTAAAGCTGCATGTGGGCAACAGGCTGTGAAAAGCATCTGTAACATCAGCTGTTCAAGGAGTTCATGTCTCTGACGTGCCTACAAATTGAGAAGAAGACAAACAGTCCGATTGAAAAACAGACCAAATGAGAGGAAGGAGAAGTTCATGGAAAAGGAAACAGAAATGACCCTGGATTTCATAGTGAGCCAGGGAACACCATTAGTTCTGGACCATGTTGAGACACCTTTATTCACTCACCCTGTAGACAAAAACCAAAAATCATCAGGTAGACAAAAATTTGCATGAAATCATATAAAAGAAACTCAGCCCCACTCTGATAAATTTTACAGTCTATTTTTGTGATTGTTAAGTCAATTCAAAACAATCTGTTTAGAGACTCTGACTGTTCCTACTTGGTTACAAATTTTCAGGGAACCATCACTGTATTTATTTATTTTTTTTAAAGATTTTATTTATTTATTTGAAAGACGGAGATCACAAGTAGGCAGAGAGGCAGGCAGAGAGAGAGAGAGAGAGGGAAGCAGGCTTCCTGCGGAGCAGGGAGCCCGATGCGGGGCTCGATCCCAGGACCCTGAGATCATGACCCGAGCCAAAGGCAGCAGCCCAAACCACTGAGCCACCCAGGCGCCCCGATCACTGTATTTATTGAGAATAATTTCCTCATTCTTGAAAAATACATTTGAGTGATAAAAAATAGCAAGAATAATGGAATAGCCACAAATTCAAGGTTCTAGTTTTCCCCCCGCCCTTAGTGGGAAAGGAAACTTTTCACACATGTGAGTCATCTACTTTTATTATCTGGATTTCTTAGTTTCCGTAAAGTCTGACCTCCTGAATCAGTTTGGATGGTTGTCTCATCCTAACTCAAACTGTCTTAAAGATTAAAAAAAAAAAAAAAAAAACCTTCAATCTCATGAAGAAGCAGCTCATGGCAGTGCTTGCAGAGAATGTGTTTTATTCACACTGTCTCCATGATTTTCTCCATTTTTCCCTACTGTGTCCTTTCCCTCTGGCCAGTTTGTCTTCCACCCCCTGCTGACTGTGTGATGGCTGCCCGCAGTGGGGGCACTGCTTTTCTTGTTCACATTCAGAGACAACCCAGATATTTCTGTAAAGCCCTTCCCGTTTGTGTGTGTGGGACAACCTAGGTTACTGTCTCTCATAGAACAGTAACAAGGCACTGACTGTCGTGCAGCTGGCTGTGTGAATGGCCCAGGAGGAACATGACTGGCTTCCATGACAGACCCCTTCCCTGTAGTGTGGATGGGGCCAGCTTCCTGTGAGTCACCTGGGCTGCAGTGGAGGAGGCACACAGTGCACTGGGGTTCAGGGAGGGGGAGGGAGGAAGGATGCTGGCAGTCAACTCTCCAGATCCAGTACTACCACACCCTGAAGATAGCCCTACCTAGAAATGGTCCCTGCCATTGTACAGACTCAATATGTCTCAGTGAGTTCTTCTAGTAGTTTTTAGTGCCACTGTAGCAAATGACAAATTCTCAGTGGCTTGAAACAACACAAATTGATTACCTTGCAGTTCTGGAGGTCAGAAGTTCAAAAATCAGTCTCAGTGTGGTAAAATCGGGGTGTTAGCAGCCTGTGTTCCTTCTGGAGGCTCTAGAGGAGAATCCACTTTCTTGCCTTGTCCTGCTTCTAAAGCTGCCTGCATTCCCTGACTTGTGGCCCTTCATTGCACCACCTTTTATCCCTCTGTTTCCAACTTCACATTGCCTTCTGATTCTGATCCTCCTGTCTCCTTATGGATCCTCATGATTACATTGGGACCACCGAGGTAATCCAGGATAATCTCTCCCCCCTCACACCTTAATTTAATCATGCTTGCTAAATCCCATTTGCCAGGTAAGGTAAAGTACTCAGAGCTTCTTGGGCTCAGGATATGGTCATCTTTGGGGCAGTCGCTATTCAGCTGGTCAGTTGCCTCCTGTGCTCCCTTTTATGCCTCACACCTCATCTCACATGTGTCTGCTGTGTTCCTCTCTTCATCTGCATTGCAAATGAGAAATGCAGCAATTTAAACCATTGAATATTAGATTTTGGAGATAGTTGCAGGAATAAAAGCACATATAATTTTATTTGTGTCCTAAAAGTTTTTGTTTGGAATTTTAAATTTTATCTAATTGTCCCTAGGTAAATTAAATATGATTCAATCAGTTGATCTGAAAAATCTTTTCAAAGAGTATACCGCTGTTGTAAAGGCCCTTCAAAACAGTATTTTGAGTGCTGTTTCCAAATGAAGTTTACACTTTCACCCTTATCACTGTATTAAAGGTCATGTTGGAGGGGTTTGTGTGTGTGTGCTTTTTTCCAAAGTGAACTTGCTTCTCTATCTAAAACTAATACCTCTAACAGTATTTTTCACCAGGGAGGAGAGGAATTAGTGTATCTTCTAGACTAAGTTTTCTTTCCACGTGAAGAATCTGTTAGGACTAATATTCATGGGAGAAGGAAAAGACAGTAGCTCTTACACCCCATATACTATGTTGACAACAACAGTATAAGCCTGACCAAAGCTGTACATCTTGGTGCATCATTTCAGCTGAAACGTGTTCAGTGAAGTATGATTTATTCCTTAGTAATTCATTTTTGTGTGAGATAAATGTACATCAACAGAAATTAGGGAAAGCAGAGTGGTAATTTTAAAATTTCATCATTGACTGTTTTTTTTACCAGTTCTATAAGCACATTAATTGATATTAAAACCCATAAAAGCTCATTTGGGAATGAAAAAGAAAGTTTGAGGTGGTATTGATTTTTTAATGATATTTGTATTTATTTGTATGATTACGCTTAGTTACACTTTGATTGAGTCCGAATGTGCCCTTCAACAATAATCCATGGGCTCTGGGTTTCCTGAAGTTGTATGTCATGGGGTGAACAGTTAGAAAAAGTGAATCCCACCAATTGACAACCCTATGGGGGTTTATATATTACACAAACACATGTGTTTGTTGACTGCCACTCCAGTTCTTTCTGTGTCCTAGAGCTCCACCCACGTGGTGCAGGCTGCCCCCATCTGTGCTGGAGAATCATGACGGGGCATTCAGTGGCCTTAGGCATCCCCAGAGAGCTGCAGTTGCATCCTCTCATTTCCCACCTAGTTTGTGGGCATCCCCCTTTAGCTTGACCCTGACAGTGGACAGGTCTCAGTATGAGCTGTCTGTGGGAAGAAACAAGATGTTGGGGGGGCAGCGGTAGTTGTTGATGGGAAGTTTTAAGTGTCAGGTTGTATCTTGCAATTTTCTGAACCCTGGCAGTGCAGGCCTGGGCCAACCTGGTATGTCTGTTTCACCAACCAAATCTTCCTCATGTGCCCAAGAAGTGAAACCATATTTGCATTTGCCACCAGAATCAACTAATACTAAATAATAGTTGAGAATTCCAGCTTGATTATAGTGAGTGGAAAATGGACCTCTCTCTGGTTAATTCTTACATATGATTTTACTGTTCATCTTCATAAAAGGGATAAGAAATGAGGAAACGTGGATTATCAGTTTGTTTTCACTCTCCTCACTCACTGCAGTTATAATTTTCAAAATACCAAGATGTTTTTCAAAAGTAGTTGTTTTTTTGTTTTTTGTTTTTTTGTTTTGTTTTGAAATTTTGTTTTTGTGGAGGGAGTAGGGACTAAGACTAAGGAAAGCATTGTTCTATCAAGAGAAGTCGTTTTCAATTTATGGTATGATGGGAAATCCATCTCGTATGTCCTATTTGGATAACAGAGCTCACTCTTAATTTTTTTAAACTTCCTTTGATTTTTTAATTGAATTATAGCTGACCCACAATGTTGCATTCGTTTCAGATATAAAACAACAAGATTTGACAAGTCTGTATGTTATGCTGTGCTCGCCGTACTGTACCACCAACCATATTCCCTATGCTGTGCCTTTCGTCCTGCAACTTATTAATTTTGTAACTGGAAGCCTGTTATCTCCCACTGTATTTCACGCATTTTGCCTGTCCACCCGCTGCCTCCTCTTTGGAAACGATCAATTTGTTCTCTGTAGTTATGGGTCTCTTTCTGTTTTTCTGTGTGTTCAGAGAACTTTTTAAGATAACTTGGTGCCTTTAAACATATTCCTTGATTTCCATTAGTTTGGATACGTATTTGCCATGTTACCCAATTAGTTATGTAATGACTTCAAAATTTGGGGGCTTAAAACAACCCTTTTGTCATATTACATATGTTTTGGGGGTCAGAAATTAGGGCAGGATCTCATGGGGCAATTTTTATGCTTAATACGGCATTAACTGAGGTCAGTGGGTGGTGGCCTTCAGCAGGCGGCTGCTTGGTCTAGAGGATTCAGGATGACTTTATGCACATGCCTGTCACTTTGATGGGTACAGTTGGGAGATGAGGCTCAGATGGCCCTCCACTTCCGTGCAGTCTTTGTCACAAGGTTGTTGGACTTATTTCCTGTCCACTCAGAGCTCCAATAGCAAATGTTCCAAGAGAGGGGTTCCTTTTGGACTTGGGCCTGAAACTGACACGTTTATTTCACTGTTTAACACAGTCACATAGCCCATGTGAATCAAAGGGAATGGGGAGTCATAGGATTTGTGATCATTTTTTAACGTGCTACATATGTTCATATGTGCATTTTTTCCCATTTCTCTGACCTGTGGGAAAATGGAAGTTATTGATCAAAGAGTCACAGGTTATCAAGCGGTATGAGAGACTTCAGACTTAATCCAACCTCCATACTTTATAGATTAAAGAATATATATGTAGGTGCACATGTACATCTCCATATCAGTTATTATATATACACTTGTATATCACTAAAAATGGTATCTGTGGATTAGCCAATTCTTCTATCTTCATAGGAATGAAAAGGACTCGTCATTCCCCGGCAAATCTGAAGAAAGAAGCCAGAGCGAGAGTAAGGGAGAAAAAGAGTGAGAGGAGCATCTGATGGGATAGGATTTCTTACAAAAGGACTCCTGAAGTGACCAGAGAAAACAGACCAACAGAAAAGGGCAGACTTTGACCTAGCGGTGCTCAACGACGTGAATATCCACATGGAACAGAAGAGGTTTTAACGCTATTCCCTACTGATGTAGCCTACATACTAAAGAGGACATCAGAAGTTTTCTGGAAGATACCATAGAAAACCATTTTGAGGACCTGGGGGCGGTGGCAGAGATGAGTGGAACAGAACACCAAAAACAGGAAGCCCAAGAAAGCTTGGGTGCCGCTTCCAGATGGCGACGAGAGAAGAATTAGGCACAAACCAGTCAGCTGGAAAAGACTGGGAGCAGGGGACAACAGTCGAAAAGGTCGTCTGCCAAGAGCAACTCGACAGTCTCACTTTTATTGGATAGAAAACAATAGCCAATAGAAGGATTGAGGAAGGTCAAATGTGAATCCCATCTTGCTGACCAGCAAGAAGGAGGATAAAGTTTATAGTTAAACAAGCACATTGAAAGAACTCTTCTAACTAACAGCAGGCACTTCTGGGAAGAGAAAGGCTCTATGGCGGATAAGGGAGGCAGGCGGTTTTCATTCCACCCTGAGCTAACCTGTCCTTCCCGGGTGCTCCGCTTTCCTGAAGCAGGCGGCATTCCGCCCTGGGCCGGCCGGGCTTCCAGCCAGCGCAGCTTCTGTGAGGGGGCTGCATTCCGCCATGAGCAAGCGAGGTATCCCCCGCTGCCCAGCTTCTGTGAAGGGGCGGTGTTCCGCCCTGAGCAAGCTGGGCATCCCCAACTATAAGTGCTACCATTTTACTTAAAACTGTGAAATTTGGTCAGATTTAAATTTCAATTTATGTTAAAACATTCTGTAAACTGTGTTAAACTTTGACATTTGTTCCCTCTGTTCAGTGAATAACACTATATCATATTCTGAAAAATACGCTAATTTTCATTTTGAAAAATATCCCTTTTTCCTCTTATGGTAATTATTAATATGAATTAATAGTAGAATTTGATATGGTTCCATATGCCCATAAATACTTTATTGTATATTATCAAATTTAATAATGAATATAATGTACTTCTTTGGACAATTTTTAAAGACCAGTCTACTCTTAAAACAAAAGAATGGAGACGCACTTCTTTAGTTCACACAAATTTCATTTTATTATATATAACCTCAGATAAATTTCAACAAATCATAATTTATTAAAATTATGTCTACTTAAAAATCTCATAGAAGAGTAAAACCATCAAAAATAATAATAAACACACACAACACACACACATCACCCATGTATTGGCAAATTACAATTGCTGTAACAATACATTAGGCATTCCACTGTTAAGGGCTATCAAAATTTCCATCAGTGACAAAAAGATTTGTATCCAAATGGACTGATTTTCCAGAATCCAAGAAAAAGTCTCCTAGGGTTTATTTAAAGATAAATATTTGAACAAATACTTCTTAAATTTAGGAAATTCAGAACATACGATTAAAGAATGTTTGCAGTGCAGACTATATTCAATCCTTCCTTCAAAATGTGCCTTTGAGTACATAATTCTGTTTTCTCTATCTAAATTGAGCTGTCCTCCAAGGAAGTTTTCTAAAATGTGTGTCTCTGTGTGATAAATGTTCTAAGACCTAACATGCTTCATTGTATTTTTACTGTGCTCTCAAATTTAATCAATAATTTGGCTTGATGTATAATATCTAGTTTCAAATTTCATTTCCATCTATACAAACCCCCAGCTGTCTCCATTATATGCTATTACGATTGAGAATTCTGCTGTCAGTATTATTCTTGTACATTTTAGGTGATCTTCTCTTGGGCATCATTTATGCTCTTCTATGTTTTTGATATTCTTAAAACTCACCATAATGTATATGAGTGGTATTGTGTGTGTGTGGATTTTGTTTTGTTTTGTTTCTGATTTCTCATGTTTGGCATCATTTTAAGTCTGGTAATTTTTATCTTTCTTTAATTCTCCAAAATTTATCTCAGTACTTATTTAAATATTTTCTTTATTTTTTTTTCTTTTCTGCTGCATTTGGGCAGAAGTCATTAATTTGTTTGTTTGTTTGTTTGTTTTTCCCAACTCATTTATTCATTTTACAGCTATATCATCTTAGTCTCCATTTATTGTATTCTTTATTTCAACAATTTTCACTTAATTTATATTCACAGTATAGTATCTTTTCTTTGTATATGTATATCATTATTTTATCATATACTTTTAAGCTATTTTTAAAAATATTTTACTTATTTATTTGACAGTGAAAGATCACAAGTAGGCAGAGAGGCGAGCAGAGAGAGAGGAAGGGAAGCAGGCTACCTGCTGAGCAGAAAGCCCGATGTGGGGCTTGATTCCAGGACCCTGAGATCACGACCTGAACCGAAGGCAGCGGCTTAACCCACTGAGCCACCCAGGCGCCCCTTTCAAGCTATTTTTTAAAAGTACAGTTATTCCATTTTTTTTAAGATTTTCTTTATTTATTTATTTGACAGAGAGAGATCACAAGTAGATGGAGGGCAGGCAGAGAGAGAGAGAGAGAGAGGGAAGCTGACTCCCTGCTGAGCAGAGAGCCTGATGCAGGACTTGATCCCAGGACCCTGAGATCATGACCTGAGCTGAAGGCAGCGGCTTAACCCACTGAGCCACCCAGGCGCCCCACAATTTTAAATTCTTAAATCCTTATGAAGAAGCATCATTTGGAGGGAGCAGTTTTCATAATTTATCATCCATCAGCCTTTTTTTTTAAAAGATTTTATTTATTTATTGGACACAGAGAGAGATAAAGAGAGAGAGAGAGATCACAAGTAAGCAGGGAGGGAAGCAGGCTTCCTTTTGAGCAGAGCCCGATGTGGGGCTGGATTCCAGGACCCAGAGACCATGACTTGAGTTGAAGGCAGAGGCTTAACCCACCACCCACGTGATGAGAGAGCCACTCAGGTGCCCCTCATCCATCAGTCTTAATTGATTGGAGGAAAACGTGTGGAGGAATAATGCCTTAGGGAGCTAATCTCTCTAAAGAATTTTCAAGTCTTTACCCCTTCAAGGTTTTTGTACAGTTCTGAGAGCCTCTAAACATCCAGCTGATTTCTACAGTGACAGGCCTGTTAAAACCTGTCTTCAAACCAGGAATAGAGCTTGAAACATACCAGTCAAGAGAAACTTTGAGTCTTTTAAGGAATTTATCATCATTTCTTTGTTTTTGGTTCATATCTGAAATAGTTCCATATTACACTTGCATAATTTCTCCAGAGCTGACTTTGAAGGAGGCATTCAGTTCCAGCTAGTTCCATATTTTGGCAAGAACTATAATTCTATATATATATATATTAAAAAAAAAAACATAATTTAGGGCGCCTGGGTGGCTCAGTGGGTTAAAATCTCTGCCTTCGGCTCAGGTCATGATTCCAGGTTCCTGGGATTGAGTCCCACAGTGGGCTCTCTTCTCAGCAGGGAGCCTGCTTCCATTCCTCTCTCTCTGGCTGCCTCTCTGCCTTCCTGGGATCTCTGTCAAGTAAATAAATAAAATTTTTTAAAAAACATATTTTATACCAGTTATTCATGTTTATTAACTAAGATATCACAATATAAATAATACAAACAGTTGCTCTTTATTAATACCTTCAACCAAGATAAAAAAATATGTCATATTTTCTCCAAAAATTCTATATCATCTGATAGGTCAGATATATATAAAATTACATTTAAAGTTTTAAAAATATCATCAAATATTTTCATTTAAATGCAAATTTGAAAAAAAATCTACTTTTCCAAACACGACTTTTTATCCTATTTTTTTTGAATTTTGTCGACAACTGATAAAAATGTTTAGCGAGACTATAAATGTTAGATCGAAAAAAATGATTAATACATGTAGGTTCAAATTATTATGTTCCATTAAAAATGATTTAGTCTTTGATGAACATCTGTTTGGTAATATGTTGTATCCGGATATAGTAAATTAATGATATATATAAAATTATAGGGAAATGACACCTTCCGTTCCATTATGAGTAGAGCTTTTAAAATGCTATTTGTCACAACCTGTCATCTTGTCATTATGTAGCATTATGTAGCATTTAAAAAATGTATACTCTTCACTTCAAAGTCTTTTAGAAATCTAAAATATGACTTTCTATGGTTTGTGTTTCCATATTCCTTTATTGCCAGTTTGAACAAATCCACATGCTTGGATTCAAAAGTAATAAATTCCTCTTATTTGGAAAAATGATGTTTATTTTTGTTCTCTCACCCTTCACAGGTGGTTTCATTTTAGCACACTTCAGAGTTATAATTTCATGCTTATTAAAAACATTTATTATGATCTACATAGATGAATGAAACTTTTATTTTATTAAATTATTTGACAAAAAATCTGTTATTTTTAAAAATGTATTTCCTTTGAAGGGTTAATTTAGAACATTCAGAGAGGATCTAGGAGTGTGGTATTATGCAGGTTTTAAGTAGGTATGAAATGGTTATTTATATGATTGTTTCTTTAAGGCTTATGTATATTGTCCATTATATGCTATAAAATATTTTGAAAGTAAATTTAAGGTATGTTTTACATAGTTTATATTTTGGAAAAAATTATTGAAATGACTTATGAAATTCAGCATACTCTCAACATTAATTTATTCTGAAATTTACCAATTGTCTATTGAACCTATTATATGGCAGATATTACTTCAGACTACACTGGTAAATGAAATACTTGGCTGTGTAGAACTTTTATTTTCATGGGTGAGACAATTAAAAGCTATAAACCTTAATAAAAATTGCATAGTGCATTCAAAATTGATGAGTATAATGGGGAAAAAGAAAAAATCGATCAGGGTGAGAAAAATCAAGGTTGCTAGGCAGGGGATGGGGAGTTAAAATTTTTAATAGGAAGATCAGGGTAGTTACAATGAAGCTGACAATTGAACAAAGGTATGGAAAGGTGATGAATTTGCCCAGAGCTATCAGCAATAAGGTCACTCCAGACAAAGGAATTGGCTATCTTGAAGGCCATAAGGTTGGATCATGCCTGGCATATCTGAGGAATAGCAAGGAGGCCACTGTGAGTAGCAGGGAAAGAGGTCACAGAGGTTAAATGAGTGGCTAGATCATGTAAAAGCTTAGAAGTCATTGTAAAACTCTGGCTTTAATATTTGGAATCTTACTGTGTGATAGAATTTCTGCTAATAACTGAGAGTTCAAATGTCCATAAAATTTCAAGGATTCTTATTCTAGTAAGACAGAATAAAGAAAAAGAGTTCATATTTTCACATGGTGTAACAAATGCTCGGAGATCCAAGTGTAGGAAGCTATCGGAGCACAGAAGAAGGCACTAAAATCTCACCAATATATTTGGTGACTGTGACTATATATAAATTTGTATTTTCTAGATTTTTTTATAGTCATGGAATCACACAGTATATACTATTCATTGCCTGGCTTTTCTTTTCTCAGCATCATTATTTTGAGAATCTCCAACTGTAAATAGTTCATTTTGATGTTGAATAGTAATCTCTTTAATGAATAGATCATAATTTGTCTTTGCTCTATTGATGGACATTGATGAACATTTCCATTGTTTTCAATTCTTAAAAATAAAGCTGCTATGAAATTCATATACAAGTCCTTGTATGAACATAGGGTTTGTTTCTCTTGGTTAAATGCCTAGAAGTAAAATGGCTATTTGTGTAACTGCAACATATTTTGCATTTAAAAAAATTTTCAGACTATTTTCCAAAGTGGTTGTATCATGATATATGCCAACAACAGTTTAGATTTTTTGTTGCTTCTCAATCTAGCTCAGACGAAGTACAATTAGCCTTTATAATTTTAGCCATTCTAATAGATATGTAAGCATGTCTCATTATGATTTTAATTTGTATTTCTTTAATGCCTAAATGTTGAGAAATTTGTCATGTGCTTATAAGCCATCCATATCCTTTTGGTGACATGTCTCTTCCATTATTTCCTTCACATGTAAAATTGGATACTCTGTTTGGTTATTAGTAAGGTTTTTTATTTTTATTCATTTTTTAATAATCAGAGTAGATGTCCATTATCAGATATATAATTTGCAAATCCCTTCTCCATCTTTACGGTTTCTCAATGGAGCTTTGATAGCTGTGTCTTTCAAGAAATATGCTACTTCTTTCCTGGTACACGGAGGTATGACTAGAACATTATCAATGTTGACCTTTGCAAAGAAAATCATGGCTTAAAATATATGTAGTCCAGGCCTCTTCCTGAAGAGTTAGCTCTGATCAGAACGTCACTTTCCTCGAAGACTTTGCAAAGTTAAGGGAAAACCAGGTAGACAGAGCCCTAATCCCTTAACCTTGTGTTTCAGAACTCTAGGAGATGAGGACAAAGGCAATACCATATATCCATGCCCTCACCTTTTTCCTCGAAAAGGCACTTTCTGTCCGTTAGTCATCACTGACCCGTTGGGAAAAGACACTGACAATGGACTTGCTCACCCACAGGATGACAAACCCCATGGAGAGCTGTTGGTATCCAAGATGCCTCACTGTTTCTTGAGATCTATAAATTGTAGTGGAAATAGAACACCTTGCTGTCTCTGGAGAATTGTTGGCCTAAAGGAAGGTATAATGAACATCATTTTTTCCCTATTTATCTAGAAAGGGGAAATGGGACATTAACCCACAAGACAACCTGAGTTCCTGATCAGGCTCAGAGGGCTCTTGTTCTATCCTTCCCGGGGCTTCCTACCTAAAGCCATAGGATACCAAGGTCATGGGAGAGGGACAGCTGCTTCAGTGAAGCCAGCATCTGTGATGTCACAACGCTTTGAGGTCATAGCAACCAATCCTCATAAACCCATGCCTGATCACTACACTTGGTTGGAGTATTCATGGGTGTGCCAATAGGACCCCTAGCCATCCCATACCGCTGGAGCCGCCTGGGTCTCTCACCAAGGCAATTTGTGAAGCGAGTCGGTATCACCATCTCCATGGCCCGATTCGTAGTGTTTGGTCCTGACTGTCAGCACCAGCCCTCTGGATTTCGGAGAAAGGCAAGAATCCACCATTCCATCTTAGCCAGGAAAGGTCAAGTAACAATCAGGCCTCAAGCAAACCTCAGGGGAGGGAATCTGAGCCCTGCACAAGGGTTAGGCCCTCCCACCCATTCACCAATCTTCTGAACAGGAGAAGGGCCACCCAAGGAAAGCTCAAAGGGAACACCCCCAATCATGACATAGACATGTCTGGAGTCTTCCACAGTGCAGACACAAGTGTTAGGGTTTTTAATCAAAGGAGCAAGACTGATACAAAGCGAAGGTCAAGCAAAGCTTAATTTCATTCCAAACATCGAGAATCATACTGACTGGTCAGGGCCTTCTCTTCAAAATTCGACCCCCTCCAGCATCACAAACTAACATGTATAGATGTAGTTTAGCTGGGCTATACACAGGTGGCCTTGAGATTGCAATACACAGAGAAAACTGCACAGTGGTGCTAGGTCTGCCAGACATAGAAAAAAACTGCCAGTAACACACGGATGGACAATTGAATCTCAATTTACCTAGTAGATATAAGCTCCCCACTGACTGGATATCTTCATCTGCCCTGACCTGCCCTTATATCTAGGATTTGAGAGTAAATACCTTTGGAAGGGGCAGTATCAATCTAAATTTACTGCATGAGGTCAATCTATGTATACTGCATAAACACAAAATGATTCCCTCTGGCCACCCAGGCTCTTACATTCCTCCCTATTCTTTGGAGATTAGTCCAATCTTTGACTTTTCATCCAGTTCTACATTCTCTGGTTATAAAGGGTTTATTGAGCATGTAATTCTAACATTTTTATCACTCTCATTTTCTTTTGTACATGACACTAGTGTACAGTCGGCTGTATATTTACACTAGTGTAAATGACACTAGTGCACAGTCGGCTGATGACTTACCCATTTACCGCTTCATAGAACCCTTTCCATTTTTTTTTCTAATTTCCTTTATCTAATTAACTACCTATACTTTACATAAACAGGTAAAAATAGGAGCAACAACAAACTCATAGTCTTTTCAGTCTTAGATTTAGTCCACAGTGAACGGGATCTTTGGCTGTGGCTTCCACCTTTTGGGGTCATCTTCATCCTTGGCTCGTTTGATGTGACATGCGTGAATCCAGGCCCTGATGCATTCTACTTTTACTGCTGTGGTGTGGTCAGGGTAACAGTAAAAGGTCCCATCCAGCGAGGCTCCAAGCTCCCCACTTGATAATGTCATATCCAAACCAAGTGATTGGGTTGGAAAGGAAGTGGTTCCACCTCCATCTCCATACCAGTGTGGGCAGTCTGGATCCCTGCATTTTTTTTTTTAATACAGACTATAATGCCTGCAGTGACTGGAGTACAGACTGATCAGTCATTTCTGCTAGGGCAACCTTTTGTAGCCGAAAACAGAGCGGGAGCAGGGGTTCTCCCAAACATTTCAAATGGGGTCACCCTGTTTAAATAGTGTGTACATCTTGCCCTGAGTAGGGTGAAAGGAAGCAGATCCACCCATCCACTGCCCGTCTCCAGGGTTAGTTTTGTCAAGGTCTCTTTAAGAGTCCGGTTCATTCTCTCTACATGCCCAGAACTCTAGGTCTGATAGGCACAATGTAGTTTCCAATTTGTGCCCAGGGCCTTGGCCAATTCCTGTGAGACTGAACTCAAAATGCAAGGCCATTGTCTGACTCAACCGTGAGAGGCAGCCCAGACCTAGGAATTATTTTTCTTGTAGCTTTCTGGCTATCACTCCTGCCGTCTCATGTTTCTCGGAAAAAGGCTCAACCTGGCCTGAAATGGTATCTACAAAAACTAACATATACTTGTCACCATATTTTCTGGGTTTTATTTCTGTAATATCTATTTTCCAATAAATTCCTGGTACCCTACCTCTTTCTCTTTTCCCTCTTCCAATTCTAGTTCCTCCCACATTAACTGCCTGGCACTGAGCACATCTATCAACTATATCCTGAACCATACACCATAATTTAGAAGCCTGGAAGTTCCTTGAGTTTGAGTGACCCCAGGTGAGTACCCTGATGTATCTGGTCTACTAATTTCTTATCTAGTCTTCGAAGAAGAATTAAATTTCCTCTTTTAGTCTTAGCCCAGTCTCCTTTATAATATAATTTAGCCATTTTTGTAAATACTTTAAATCTTCCTCTGAATACTCCAGTTTATCTGGTAGGGATAGATCCAGGTGTGTAACCAGCTCTTGCATTGTTTCTCAGGCTGCTTGCTTTAAATCTCGATCTGATAATTGGTTTCCTTTTGAAATCAGATCAGTCCCCTTTTGGTGTCGCAAGACATGCATAACAGCCACCTCTTTTGGGTCCCAATATTTCTCTTCTGTTTTAATTCCTTTTCCTTCTGCTGTTAATAGGCTCCTTACTTTGTAAGTAGCTCCATGTATATGGAGAGTAGCAAAGACATACCTGTGGTCCGTATTGATGTTGGTGGTTTTACCTTTAGCCATCTGCAGTGCCCTAGTGATTTCAATCAGTTCTGCTTGTTGTGCCGAAGTTCCATGTGGCAGGGTGCTGCCCAGAATTCCTGCTCAGGATAAACTACCACAGCCCTCACATACCTCTTTCCATGAATAGAGTCATGTCTGCATCTGGGAAGAGCATGTCTCTGAGATCCAGTCTTATTCCTGTGACTTGGTTTAGGACCTCCGCACAGTTGTGTGGATGTTCAGCCAGCTCCTCTGGGAGCAGTGTGGCTGGATTTAGCACCACTTGTGGCTGTGAGATCACTCTTGGTTTGTTGAGGAGGAGGGCCTGATACCCTGTCACTCGGGTGTTCACCATCCATCAGTCAGTTGGAGTCTACGAAGGTCCGCGATAGCGTGTGTGGTGGTCAAGATGAGATTTTGACCTAATGGTCTAGCATTATATCTCATTTGGTTAAGACCTACATGTCCAATGAATTTAATTCCATTTGTCATTCAAGCAACCCTTCACAGTTTCAGGTTACCGAAGACTTTGGAAGCCACTTTAACAATTACCCATTAAAACCTTGAGACAGACAAATAACTATCTCCACTTCAGATGCCATGCTCTCCCGCCAACAAGGGGGAGGGGCTAGGCAGTCCACATCAGGCCAGAGAAGGCAAAGAATTCCCCCCAAAACAAAGGGGGTTTCGGCAGCTGCTGGGGAATATTTTTTAAAGTCTTTGGCTCAAGGTCGGTTCATCCCACAGTGCCAGTTCTGCTTATCAAAAGTGGTCCATTAGGCACTCATATTCCATGCTCAGCTCCAATGAGCATCAGCATGGGCACCTTAACTAACTCTTAGACTAACCCCAGTTGGCTACAGTCATAGCCCTTAACACACAAAATGAGTGAGTGAGAAGCCTCACATCTATTATGAAGAACAGAGAGATGAAAGTCAGAGTCCCTTTACTCTCTGCTTGCCCCATTCCTTCAATCATAACAAACAATACAACAGACAACAAAAGGACCAGGCAAAGACAACCGTAGGCCCAACGATTCTTACCCATAACCTGCCACTGGTGGGGGCTTTCTTTATCCCCTGATCGCCTAGGAGGACTCGAACCCCCAAACCGCCCAGGGGGACTTGAAACCCCTGAATGTCTAGGGGTACTCGAACCCCCCTGACTATCCAGGGGGACTCGAACCCCCTGGAGTTCACCTAGGGGTATTTGAACCCCCTCTAACCGCAAAGGGGAACTCAAGCCCCCTGACCATCTAGGGGGACTCGAACCCCTGACCACCCAGGGGGACTTGAACCCCCATACGATCTACCAGCAGAGGATGGGGCATCTCCGCATCCACACCAGCTCTGGGGAGCATGGCTGCTGCCAACTTCTACCAGTGGGCCATAGCCTGCAGCTCCATGCAGGATCCCATGATCTTACCTCCAGAGGCTTTTCCAAAAATTCCAATGCTGTTTCAGTTCTCATCATTTGAATTCGGGTGGCCCTCCAAAGATAGGGTCCTTATTCAAAGGAGCGAGACTGATACAAAGTGAAGTTCAAGCAAACGTTAATTTTGCACAAACCATCGAGAATCATATTGACCGGTCAGGGCCTTCTCTTGCAAAGAGGCGACCACTCCCAGCCTCACAGACTAACATTTATAGCGGTAGTTTAGCCAGGCTATACAGAGTTGGCCAATGAGATAACAATACAGAAAAAACTGCACAGTCGTGCTAAGTCTGCTACACCACAAAAACAAAAATGCTAGGTAACACATGGGTGGACAATTGGATCTCAATTTACCCTAGTAGATATATGCGTGCCCCTCTAATGGGATGTCTTCACCTGGCCTGATTCACCCTTGTATCTAGGCTTTGAGAGTAAGCTCCTCTGGGAGGAGTAGGGTCAATTTAGTTTACTGCATGGGTTCAATATAAGTTTACTGCTGAAACACAAAATGACTCCCTCTGGCCTAGCGGCCCTTATAACGAGTACTTGTAGCGTCTCTAGAAATCGAGCCAAAATGACTTCCAAATCTTCAAAACTGACGATGTACCAAAGGCAGATTCTACATCCTAGACCCTTAGGTCCAGAATGGACTCATGTACTTGGAGTCCACAGGAGCAAGCATGGAGCATGTTGGAAAAGACCCATAGCCCAAGTGAAGCCATCTGAAAGACGTCCGTACCCGTTTCAGGAAGACAACTTGTATCTTCAAAAGGACGCATTGAAGAGGATTCAAATGTCAAAGAACCTGGAGCATTCCCACAGGGTCCTGCAGATACCCTCTGGAGAAGTACATGTAGATGTTACAGCACAAGCCTGCCTTCACCCTCTCATGAACATCCCCCAAATGGTTTCATGGGATAAGCAAACAATGCCTCTTGTGGAAGATGGGCGTGTTCTAATGGAGGCAGCAGAAGATGAACAGTGGGACAACAAAGGGCCATTAGAGAGCCACAGACAGCGTATGCTACAGGTTGGTGAGGATATTCAGGAAGACAAGGAACTGGAGAATGAACATTGGAGCTCTGAGCGAAGGTCTGGCATTTGAGGATGGTGGGAGGTTCTCTGAACCTGGCTGCCTTCCATAGAGATCTAGGTTCAAATTAAAGAAAACATCCCCTGGCCACAGTCAATCCTTGTACCCCGGTTATGTTTTTGTCTTTTTGTCAAACAATGCACATGCACATATTTGACAGAGAGACAGAGAGATCACAATCAGGGTGTAGAGCTGGAGAGGGAAAAGCTGACTTACCCCTGAGCAGGGAACCTGAGAACAGAGTCGATGCCAAGACCCTGGAATCATGAGTTGAGCTGAAGGCCGCCTCTGAACTGATAGGCACAATCCATGACACAATCTTTGACTTCTGAATACGTCCTAGTTCTAGACGTGAACCACTGCTCTGTCATTGTTCACAAATGCAGGGGAAATGGATTTTGGCTTGGGCTGGTGTTGCTTGAGCTATCTGGCCTGCTTCGAGAGCTGGTATAGTTTGTCCTCTTGAGGTAAGTGACTTGGCTATGTACAAACTACACTCCCACGCATATTTAGGTAAAGAGAATTCCTCCATTGATAGCTTTTGCAGAGGGAATGAAACTATGTCTTGTTGTTCTATGCTTCTGTGGATGGTGATGTGAGTCCTCCTTGCCTCTGAATCTGGATCTCTGTTTCTGCTCCCAGATGAGGGACAGTTTTAGCTCTGAATTCTCAAATCCATGTTCAGCCCTCTTTTTTTTCTCTCACTCCTACTTCTCCTACAATAAGCACCTCTTTCTATTCCTTGGAGTCAATGACTTTCCTAAGCTCATTGTCATGTTTCATCATTCTTCCTTCTTTCTTTCGATTTGTTTCCTTATTTACCAATCCTTTTCTGCCAGGTCAAAAATTTGGTCCCTTGCTTCTGCCAGCTTCTTGGACTTTTCCTTCAGTCTGCTACCAATCTTTTAATGATGATTCTAAATGTTATTTAGAGAGACATTCTGTTCTTAATATATTTCAAATATTCTACACAAGGCAAAGTGGATCCAAGTAATCTGTAGGCAAAATAAGATTTTAGAGAAGTATATATTTCCAACAGTATTTATAAAATATTACCTTTATGTAAGGCATCATCCTGGACTTTGTGGAAAACACACAAAGGAGTAAGAAGTGGCCCTTCAAGAAACATATACAATATCAAGGTTTAACATAAAGCAGCATGTCTTCTCTAAGTAAAAAAACATTGTACCAACTGACTTTACTGAAACTTTATATTTATTGCTCTCGTTTAGGTCATAGTGTCCTTCTGCATGCAGGCTGCTACAATGGACATGATATAGACTGAATAGCTTATAAAGAACAGGAATTTATTTCTCACAGTTCTAGAACAGAGAAGTTCAAGATTAAGGAATGGGCAGATCCAGGGAGAGCCCACTTCCTCATAGATGGCTATCTTCTCACTGTAAACGTACATGATGAATGAATCAAGAGAACTCTCTGGGGTCTCTTTTAAAAGGACTGTAATCCCACTTATAACCTAATCACCTCCCAAAGGCCCCTATGTTTTAATACTATCACTTCCAGAGTTAGATTTTGTAATATGATTTTGGGAGACATAAACATTCACACCATAGTATATATAAACAAAAGAGACACAAAAACAACAAACAACAAAAATTATTTTAACTACCTATTATTTTCAACTACATAAAATTTTAATTTGTTTCTATATAATATTAAATAACTCATTTGAGTGATTCACTTATATCCAATGCATCTGAGTGCAATTAAATTTGCTTACCCAACATATCCAGCAGCATATTTCTTCAGACTATCCCATTCCCCACCTTACAGGATTTACCACAATTAGAAGACAGGGGATAGAGGATAGATAGATAGATGTATACATAAACACACTTGTACATACACATATGCATATTTTTTCCTGTTAATGATACTCATGCAAATAAAATTTAAGCTCAAGGAAACCTGTCTTGTGTGTTACTTAATATCCAATTTTTAGTCAACATCCAAAAACAAATAATCCAATAAAAACATGGATAGAAGACATGAACAAGTGTTTCCACAAAGAACACATTCAAATGTTCAGTAGATACATGAAAAGATGTCCATCATCATGTATCATCAGGAAATTGCAAAGCAAAACTAGAAAGAGATACCACCTCACACCTGTCAGAATGGCTAACATCAACACTACAAGAAACAAAAGGGGTTGGAGAGGATGTGAAAAAGTAACACTTGTGGGGGCTGCCTGGGTGGCTCAGTGGTTTAAGCCTCTGTCTTCAGCTCAGGTCATGATCTCAGGGTCCTGGGATCAAGTCCCACATTGGGCTCTCTGCCAGGCATGGAGCCTGATCCCTCCTCTCTCTCTCTACTTGTGATCTCTCTCTGTCAAATGAATAAAATCTTAAAAAAAAGAAAAAGTAACAATTGTGAACTGTTGGTGGTGATGCAAACTGATACAGCCATATTTGAAAACAGTATGGAATTTCCATAAAATTTAAAAATAGAAGTCCTTTGTGATCCAACAATCCTGTTGGTGTGTATTTACCCAATGAATTTAAGAAAACTTATTCAAAGGGATGCTAGCACCCCTATGTTTATAGCAGCATTATTTGTAAAGCTAAGATATGGAAAGAACCCAAGTATCCATCAATTGATGAATAAATAAAGAATAAGTGGTATGTATATACAATGGAATATTATTCTGCCATAAAAAAGACTGAAATCTTGCCATTTGCAATAACATGGCTGGAACTAGACAGTATAATGCTAAAAGTGAAATAAGTCAGAGAAAGACAAATACCTTTACTCATATATGGAATAAAAGTAACAAAACAAACAAGCAAAGGGGAAAATAATAACACATAGAAAGAGAAACAAAGCTAGAAACAGACATTTCATAACGGAGAACAAACTGATGGTTACTTGAGAGGATCTGAAAGGAGTGATGGATTAAATAAGTGATGGGGGTTATTTAGAGCACTTGTCATGATGAGCACCGAGTGCTATATGTTATATTGTACACATGAAACTAATACAACCATATATGTTAACTAACTGGATTTCAAATGAAAATTTTTTAAAATCCCAGTTTTTAGCTCACATTCTGGCTTACAAAAGGGATTTAGTCAGGAATTTGGAGATTAGTTAATGAACAAATAAGGGGTGAACAGGCAGTTGTTAGATAAAATTACTATCCTTTCTGGCATGACTTATACCTTTTATCTAGAATTAATTTTAGCATTTTAGACTCTTCCTATTTTATTTTGAGTCATTAAACAAAAATTTCCTCAAAGGACCTTAGACTCCATCCAATTTGAGCAACAGTGTGAGAGAGGAAATGGTGTCCAGGAGGAAAAAAAAAAAAAAGATAAAACTACTTTTGTTTACTAGTGAATGCATAGTTCTTCCACAGAAGAAGCTCTAAATGGTCATGGCTCCAGCTTTATATGTGTTCAGTCATATGTTCAGAAGTAGGTAACACTATCAAAAAATATAAAGCATCTGAGATTATTTTCCCTTATTTGAAAGCTGGTGTATGAGTCTGCCGTGGTTTCTTGGGTGTTGATAGAAGACGCAGACTCATGGTTCAGAAATAATATAGCTTATTATTCACAGCATTAGAGGTAGCCAGAATATTAACAGTATTTGTGTTTGTGTGTGTTTCTGTGTTTGTGTGTGTGTGTGTGTGTGTGTGTGTGTGTGTGTGTAGGGGTGGGAGTTATATATCAGTTCTGAGCCTCAGTTCCCACAAGAAGAATCAAAACAGAGGCAGATAATATTTGCAAACACAACAGGTTAAGTTAAAAAAAAAGATACTATTTCTGTCCTCCAAGTCTATTCAATACAACCATCTTCAAAGGATGGTCTAGAACAAATAATAAATGCAGAAATGTAAGCAACCAATTGAAAAGTGTCTCCCAAGAAACACACTTTGAGAGTCTTCCTTTGACAAAAATACTATAGGATATTACATGAATCAGGTGCATTGAATACTGGAAGGTTAAAATTACAAGGGACCAAATATTTTTAAGCAGACTGGCATCCAGTAGAGTTCAAATAGGTTTTATAAGATTGAGGAAAGAAGCCATCAAAACCGGGGCCCAGGGGCGCCTGGGTAGCTCAGGCCATAGGGAGCCTGCTTCCCCCTCTCTCTCTGCCTCTCTGCCTACTTGTGGTCTCTGTCTGTCAAATAAATAAATAAAATCTTAAAACAAAACAAAACAAAACAAAAAACCTGGGCCCAATTTTCCCAAAAGTATGATTCTGATTCTAGTCTCTATGATGTTATCCCTTGAAGACAATGTCTCTAATTGAGTTGAATTAGTTTACTAAAGAGCATACCCCCATTTGTTGTAGGAGATGAACAATATGCAAGAGGCAAAATGCCACATGGAAGCCACCTGGTCTTCAGTGGAATATAGAATCAGTTCCTTTGGGATGAATTTGTTCCACATTTGACTTCCCACTTAAGGGAAAATAAGAGTGCCTTCCAATAGATTTTAAATAGGAAATGACAACGGAAGCTTATACAAGATTATAAAATGGGAAATTTCATTTAGATAAGCAATAATTTCAAAGTCATCTTCTTAATATTACAGACTCTTCACATAATAATAATTTTATTTTGGTATTATATGGTAATTTCAAATATAGTAAATATAAAGAATTTACCTCTGTAATTATAGCGATTCTGGTCGTAGTTTAATGGCAACAAAACTTCAAGTTAGAAGTATGGTCTACCAATTATGAGTACATTTGGAAATGGTGTGTCATCTTCACTCCACTTGTCTCACTAAAACAGTGAGCCAAAAAAAGTAGGTCCAAGCTGTTTACTATGGTCAAAATGAGTTGCTTTTGCACTTGGTAAAGAAGCAGTCATATTTTGGAAGAAGAAACTGAGGCTATTAATATTTTCAACTTATTTTCATAAAAGGAAAGAAAGGATAATCTAAGCTAAAGCCAAAATCTTACACAAGGTGGCAGGAGAATGGTCTTTTCCCAGATAAAGGGTTTTTCAACTTAGCCATGTTAGGAGGAAGAAGAGATGAGACATTGTGGACTTGACTAACGTTTGTACACTGTTCAAAAAGTTTTCAAAATAATGTGTATTATTTTTCTTCTTTTAGTTGAGACAAAAACAAACAAACAAACAAAAAACCACTAATGAGCTTACTCTTAAAAGGAGGTAAACAAGAAACTAGCAAAGATTGAGTGTTAGGTATTGTCCCCCTCCTTTTTTTTTTAAATTATGTTATGTTAGTTACCATACAATACATCATTAGTTTTTGAAGTAGTGTTCCATGATTCATTGTTTGTGTAAAACACCCTGTGCCCCATGCAATATGTGCCCTCCTTAATACCCATCACCAGGCTCACACATCCCCACATCCTTCTCATCTTTAAAACCCTCAGTTTGTTTCTTGGAGTCCATAGTTTTTCATGTTTCATTTCCCCCTCCAATGCCCCCACTTCATTTTTCCTTTCCTTCTCCTAATGTCCTCCATGCTATTCCTTAGGTTCCACAAATAAGTGAAACCATATGATGATTGACTTTCTCTGCTTGACTTATTTCACTTAACATAATCTCCTCCAGTCCCATCCATGTTGATGCAAAAGTTGGGTATTCATCCTTTCTGATGGCTGAGTGATATTCCATTGTATCCATAGATCACATCTTCTTTATCCGTTTGTCTGTTGAAGGGGATCTTGGCTCTTTCAACAGAATGGCTATAGTGGACATTGCTGCTATGAACACTGGGGTGCATATGGCCCTTCTTTCCAGTAAAATAGAGCTAGCCTATGACCCAGCGATTGCACTACTGAGTATTGACCTCAAAGATACAGATGTAGTGAAAAGAATTAGGTATTGTTAAAGCACAAATGCAGGGGATAGAAGTTATGGTACAGAAGAGGGAAGGGCAACCATATGGCAGAGTAGAATAAAGTAGCTCAGGAAGAAATTAGTCATATCCAGATATTGTAAGGCATGTGGGGTTGGCAGGGAGAGCATGAGAAATCATGAGAGAAGAGAGAGAAAATGGACCAGGCAGGAGGGTTTATAACATTTTAACATCTAAGGTAAGCATATGCAAAGCAGAATAGGGAAAGAAATAAAAGTTTTTATAAGACTCAATACATAAGGAATAACGTGGAGGACACTGGGAGATGGAGAGAAGTGTGCTGGGGGAAATCGGAGGGAGAGACAAACCATGAGAGACTGTGGACTCTGAGAAACAAACTGAGGGTTTTGAAGAGGAGGGTGGCAGGTGGTTGGGTGAGCCCAGTGGTGGGTATTAAGGAGGGAATTTATTACATGAAGCACTGGGTGTGGTGCATAAACAATGAATTTTGGATCACTGAAAATAAATTAAAAGAAAAAAAAAGACTGACTACAGACATGGACCTCAGTGTAACACAGATATGGAACTCACTGGAATACCAGCCACTTCCCACCGACACACACAGACTATGATAATAATAAATAATAATTCAATTAAGAAAATTGCCTGCCAAATAATTTTTCCTCTTTTTATTTTTATGATTATTATTTTTATTTTATTTTTAAAGTTTTTATTTAAATTCCAGTTAGTTAAAATAAGGTTAATATTAGTTTCAGGTGTACAATATAGTGATCAACACTGCCATACAACGGCTTAAATATAAAAATGAAAAAAAATTTTTTTTAAAGATTTTATTTTTAAAAACCTCTACACCCAAGGTGGATTTCAAACGTACAACCCCAAGATCAAGAGTTACATATTTTACTGACTGATCCAGCCAGGCACCCCAACAAATAAAAATTTTATAAAATTGTTGAGTTTGTGGGAGTCTCATTTGCTCAGTCAGTTAAGTGTCTGCCTTTGGCTCAGATCATGATCTCAAGAGTCCTGGGATCGAGCCCCATATTGCTCATGCTCTCTCTCTCTCTCTCTCTCTCTCTCTGGCTTTTGCTCTTAAATAAATAAATAAAATATTTTTAAAAAAAATTGTTGAGTTTGTTTAACTAGTTTTAAACTAGTAGACAGAGATGAAGTTAAAGTATGATCTCATGGCAGGGAAAAATACAACTTACACGTTTTAAAAATAAAATGTGCAATGCAAGTTACATCACTTCTTTTATCACCACACAGGGACTTTCCCTACTGAGTTGTTGTAATGTAAGGACCTATTTTATATTTTTATATTTTAGCAAGAGGCTTCCATTGAGGTTAACCCTGAAACTGTCCTTGCTCCCCTTCCCCCAGGGGATTCACTTAAAAACAAGACCTGGAAATCAGCTCCAGGTAACAAAGCCCATATACAAGGGTGGGTCAGGCCAGGTGGAGACATCAATCAGTGGGAGGGGGGGGGCGGTGTTTGCATATTGTCTCCCTAGATACTAAGGAGTATGCCCCACTCCTCTGCCCTTTGGGAACCGTTTTGGCATCAATCCTAATCAAGGTGTAATAGGCTGGGTCAAATGTCTATACTAGGGTAAATTGAACCTCAATTGGTCACCTAGCCTCACTGTGGAGTTTCCTGTGTGTGTTAAAATCTCATTGGTCACCTGTGCGTGGCCAGGCCTGACTTCATGGCCTTTGCCCTTAAAAGCTAGACTGTGAAACAGTGAAGGGTTGCCTTCTCTCATAAGAGGTGTGGCTCTGAACGTTCGGTTAGATTCTTGATGCTTGGCATGAAATAAGGCTTTGCTTGACCTTCGCTTTACATCAGTCTCGCTCCTTTAATCATAGACCCATTATTGGGGCATAACAGTATTAATCTTATAGTTATAAGTCCACAATGCATCCATCATCCATTCTACCCCTTAACATTCCCCTTTGGACAGACCCATGATCTAGAACAAGCCTTATTTTATAGTGCCTTGTAGGAGATTTTTGTTGCTGCCTAAATTGCCTACTTTCCTCTCACCATTACCACAGAAATTGGGTCCACTGAAACAAAGGGGTAGTGTAAGAAATTAACAACTTCCATAAATCTCTTTAAATCATAAAGTATAAGATAGTGATACCTTTTTTTCTGCCACATAACCAATTCTTGCAAGAATAAGGTCATATAAGAGAATTTACAACACATGCTAGCATTATCCTACTGGACCCAGATCATTTGTATGTTTCTCTGTCTCTGAGAAATGTAGTTATTTACATGACTGAAACCTACAAATTGTTTGATATGACTACTAATATCACCTACATTATTTTAAAGCCTGTTTAAGGCTTCTGAAATACATAGGTTTTGTAAACACTTATTAAGCATCTTGTATATATCAAACACTTTAAAAATCTCTGCTTTAAAAACAGAACAAAAAAACTCTACCTCAATGGAACTTTGAGTCTGAAAAAGATACAGGCAATATACAAGGCAACAGATAGAATAACTACATATTTGATTATATACTCCGAGGATGTCACATTAAATTGATATGAAAATGATGAGAAGGATCTGGATTTCTTGTCAAAATTTTTTGCCTTAAAAAGAAATTGATATTTAGGGAAAGTTGTTACTGAAAGAGGTCCTGTGTCAACCAAAAATGTTAAACCATGATCTGAATAAATTTTCCAGTTGTGATCATTGCTTTGTTTAGCTGTCTTATATTAAGACTGAATTTAGTAATTCAGTCTCAGATTTCAGTAAGTCTTTTTTTTAATGATTTTATTTATTTATTAGAGAGAGAGAGGGAGGGGCAGAGGGAGAGGAAGAACCAGACTCCTTGCTGAGCAGGCAGCTGATGCATGACTGGATCCTAGTACTCTGGCATCATGGCCTAAGCTGAAGGAAGACACTTAACCAACTGAGCCACCCAGGCACTCTAGACTGTAAACTTCTTAAAGGTAAAAAAGTTTATTCTTCTAGAAGTTCCACAGACATTTCTAACATCCATAAGAAAGCATGTACTGATGTAAAATGCCAGCAAATCAAATTATTTAGAAAAGAAAGAAAGAAAGAAAAGATATATCTGGATAAAGAGAAAAACAGAAAATCTAATAATACATTGAATTATTAGAGCAAAGAGTGGAGGAAGAGAAAATAAATATGAAATAGAATTTTCTACTAAAAGAAAAAAATTGAATAAGGCAGGAGATTTAGAAAATTATTTTGACAGACTTGAGAAAAAATAAAAGGAGTTTTTAGAAAATAGCAATGAATGAAAAGGTAAATTGTTCCTACCTCTATAATATTAGCTGTTTGTTGTTGTTGTTGCTAATTTACCTATTTAAGCTAATAAACAAAGAAAGGTTTCATTTAGGGATAAGGTTTCTATATATATATTTTTTTTCCATTTAGGGATAAGGTATATATATATATATATATATATATATATTTTTTTTTTTTTTCATTGTTAGAAAATGTGTCACAGAAAGTGTTTAAACTTTAAGATACAGATGCAACATGTAAAAAACTACATTGTTTGAACGTCTAATTTGTAAATGCTGTTAAAGGAAACTTGGTGGAAATGTCCTTATGTGGTTGTGTTTCTGGAACTAAGTATATTTATTAATAAGGAATAGTTTAAAATTATGAAATGACCAGGAGTGGACAATTTTCCTAATCCTATCAGCTCTTTGCAGCTCTTTTATTAGCCCCCTTCAGGAATACCAGCTTTATTTATCTAATTAAATTTTATATTAATATGCTTTTGACTTTTGGCCTTTCTCTTCATTCTGTTCTCTTTTTTTCCCGTAAATTACATGTTTCTGCTTAACAGCTACTATCAATTCTTTGATATGAATTCTCAGCATCAATTTACTAACTCCAGAGATGAAGCAGCATCAATATTTAGAAGCGAAGAATACAAAGCCTTGGGCATCTGGATGGCTCAGTCAGTTAAGCATCTGCCTTTGACTCAGGTGGTGATCCCAGGGTCATGGGATGGAACCCCAGTTTGAACTTTCTGCTCAGCTGGGAGCCTACTTCTCCCTCTCCCTCTGCCTGCAGCTCCCTTTGCTTGCGTTCTCCCTCTCTTTATCAACTAAATAAAATAAAGTAAAATAAAATAATGTAAACAATACATTTATTTATTTATTAAAATGCAATTATTACACAATACATAATGTATTGCATAATTATAATAATGATTAAATAATTTATTAAATATTTATATTAAATATATCGATTTAATTAAATAACTATTTTTTAGAATTTAAAATATTTCAAATTTAGATTGTTAAATATTAAATCATTAATTTAATAAATAAATATCTAAACATAATTAAATAAAATAATTTATTTATTAAAATAAATAAAATAATGTTGTCATTATCTGAGCATGTATTTTTAAATAGTCTAAAAACAGCCATCTAATAAAGTCTAAATACATTGAGATCAGATATTTATACAAGTTAACCCAGACACTCAACCCACAATTTCAAAACATTTGTTTTTTTTAAAGATTTTATTTTTTTATTTGACAGAGAGAGATCACAAGTAGGCAGAGAGGCAGGCAGAGAGAGAGAGGAGGAAGCAGGCTCCCTGTGGAGCAGAGAGCCTGATGTGGGACTCGATCCCAGGACCCTGAGATCATGACCTGAGCCGAAGGCAGTGGCTTAACCCACTGAGCCACCCAGGCGCCCCTCAAAACATTTGTTTTTATCTACTACTCAAAATACGATTGTAATGTATTTATTTATAACTTTGATGTAGCAAGGAAACTTGGAGGAAAAGGAGACATTTGCTTTTAATATTTGAAAATTATTTTGTTGATTTAAAAAAAATAAAAACCTTAACACATGAGCATTTCTTCTTAAATAACACTGTGAAGTTTCTGAGTCGCATTCTATTAAAAGTGCTGATAAAATGGCCTCAGTTACTCGTTTAAATTATCAGCTGAATGGGTAACAAATGAAGTAGAGAGCTTTTTAATTATTTATGAATGTATTGCTTGTGGATGGAGTGCCACATAGAGTCACCTCTCTTTTTGGCTTTGTTTTGTGAGCAGCAGTGGAATCTATGAATGAGATTAAACATAAGGACATTCACAGAAATTCTTAATGAACTTCTGGGGAAGGGCAATAAGTGCAAGGAAAAACTGCAGCAAGACTAATTACAAATTTCAAGTGGTCATTGCTTAATTATAGAAGCTTTTAAGTTCAAGTAATATATCTTTTTTATGAGCCTATCATATTGTATTAATTACCACAAACTGCACTCTTGAACACTTATCTTTTCACATATTTCTTATTCTTAGTACTTAAAATTACCCTTATGATTGATAAGTAAATGGATTTTACTGACAATGCATTTATTTACATAAATAAATAATGCTGTTTATATATATAAAAACAATTGAATATGTGTATGTGTTCAATGAAATTTTTTTTTCAAATTAACATCTTACTTCTACCACATTGGTTACAAATAGATATAGACTTTATAGATTCATCAAATATTTTATTCTCAAATTTATATCTCCTTTGTGAAGTAAATGAAACTGTATATATTAAATATAATCCTATCACATGTAACAGTTACTAGTGCATCCCAGGACATACATAGGTCAGGTCCTACTCAAGGCATCACGGATAACTGGATTTAACTTTCTATCCTGGGAGTCTTCTGTATATTTCTGTGGCTTTTATACTACAATCAGGAGGAAGAATTCTTTTGCTAAAAGCTTCCAAATCGGGCGCCTGGGTGGCTCAGTGGGTTAAGCCGCTGCCTTCGGCTCAGGTCATGATCTCAGGGTCCTGGGATCGAGTCCCACATCGGGCTCTCTGCTCAGCGGGGAGCCTGCTTCCTCCTCTCTCTCTCTGCCTACTTGGGATCTCTCTCTGTCAAATAAATAAATAAATAAAATCTAAAAAAATAATAATAATAATAAAAACAAAAGCTTCCAAATCACTATGTGAGTAGATTATTTGTAGACTAGTGATATAATATTATAGTTTAATATGTAAAGCATGATAAAATAAAATGCTATTGACATATTTAATTTATTCAGAAAAGCATTCATTTAGTTATCAAGCATTCATTTGCTTTTTTTAAAGATTTTATTTATTTATTTGACAGCACAAGTAGACAGAGAGGCAGGCAGAGAGAAAGGAAGGGAAGCAGGTTCCCTGCTGAGCAGAGAGCCTGATGTGGGGCTCTATCCCAGGACTCTGGGATCATGACCTGAGCAGAAGACAGAGGCTTTAACGCACTGAGCCACCCAAGAGCCCCAAGCATTCATTTTCTTTATACAGAAGAGATAGAACAATATTATATAGTAGAAAATACAGTAAATAATCTAGAAACCTTGATCATTGTGTTTTGGCAATTTTAGAACATAAAATTAGCTAAAGCTCAAGTGCAAGTTATATTTGTATCCTAGGAGGAAAAGTTAATTAAAAGTTTGTTTATTACCATAGTTTAACACTTCAACAAAATGATAATGAGTCAAAAATTAATGAATATATGAAGTATACAATAAAAACAATAATCTTGAGTGTATGTGACTCACTGTAGGTATTGATAGGCTAGAAATCAAAGGGAAAGTATCTATAGGGTTTGTTCAGTTCCATGCTCATCAGATTAATAGGCTTTCTCATATTGCTTCCTTCATCACATTAATTTGTCTAATGAAGTTTTCAAGAGTTAAAGACAGTGATAGGTTCATGGCTGGAGAGAAGGTACAGAATCTAAGATAGTTCAGCAGTGCTTATTATTTAAGAGAAAGACAGCATGGGAGGTGAGGGGTGGAAGGAAAGGGATAAGAAGAGAGAATCTTAAGCAACCTCCTTGCCCAGCACAAAGCCTAAAGGGGCTTCATCTCATCGCCCTGAGATAACAACCTGAGCTGAAATCAAGAGTCAGATGCTTATCTAATTGAGTCACCCAAGTGCACCATTTTTTTCCCTGTATCTTTATTTTCATCTCTTTCTGTAACTGAGTTTCCCTTCAAAATCAGGACTTGCATACACAACCTAAATAATTATTTTGGGATTTGATCACGTGGAAGAGGAGAGAATGAGAAGAGCTAAGTGGTCCAGGAGAAACATATATGAGTTCAGACTGAGTGGATTATGATTGTGGACAACTGAGCATCAATCCTAATGCACAGAATACATCTCAGAATTATTTTCCTGAAACAAGAAAGAATCTGTTTAACCCACTGGCTTCTGCATCCTATCCACAGTGGTTAAAATTCATCCCAGAAGTAATTAATGTCCCTGACTTTTCTATTAATGGGCATGAGAGAGGAGCTGAGTGGGCTTGGTCAGTGTCCCACCTAATGAAAGGCAGAGCAGATTCAGGCAAAAAAATATATATATATTAGTTCTTTCCAAATTAGATTTAATGGGATTCTGTTTTTCATTCATGAATTCATTTTGCATTTTATATTTTATCGATTTTTCTAAGCTTTGGCCAATATTCACTACATTTTTGAATAGCTTTTATCTATTATTGTAAATCATTTTTCTGCTACATTTGTTTAGTCATGGTTATCCATTTCTTCTTCCAAGTTTTTCAGATATGTGATATCAATTTCCAAATAAATTATTTAAAATGTTTATTTTTTATACTAAACTTCTATGAAAAACATTGATATATGTATTATGGCATATTGTTCCCCTTTCAACTTATTTTTTATTTATTTATTTATTTATTTATTTATTTATTTATTTATTATTTTTTTAAAGATTTTATTTATTTATTTGACGGAGAGAGAAATCACAAGTAGGCAGAGAGTCAGGCAGAGAGAGAGAGAGAGAAGCAGGCTCCCGCTGAGCAAAGAGCCCGATGCGGGGCTCGATCCCAGGACACCGAGATCATGACCTGAGCCGAAGGCAGCGGCTTAATACACTGAGCCACCCAGGCGCCCCATCAACTTATTTTTTAAAATGTGAATGTGCCTTGGCAAATATATATTGTGCCTTGGCAAATATATATATATATTGGTGAGAGACCCAGGCGGCTCCAGCGGTTTGGGGTGGCTAGGGGTCCTATTGGCACACCCATGAATACTCCAACCAAGTGTAGTGATCAGGCATGGGTTTATGAGGATTGGTTGCTATGACCTCAAAGCGTTGTGACATCACAGATGCTGGCTTCACTGAAGCAGCTGTCCCTCTCCCATGACCTTGGTATCCTATGGCTTTAGGTAGGAAGCCCCGGGAAGGATAGAACAAGAGCCCTCTGAGCCTGATCAGGAACTCAGGTTGTCTTGTGGGTTAATGTCCCATTTCCCCTTTCTAGATAAATAGGGAAAAAATGATGTTCATTATACCTTCCTTTAGGCCAACAATTCTCCAGAGACAGCAAGGTGTTCTATTTCCACTACAATTTCTAGATCTCAAGAAACAGTGAGGCATCTTGGATACCAACAGCTCTCCATGGGGTTTCTCATCCTGTGGGTGAGCAAGTCCATTGTCAGTGTCTTTTCCCAACGGGTCAGTGATGACTAACGGACAGAAAGTGCCTTTTTGAGGAAAAAGGTGAGGGCATGGATATATGGTACTGCCTTTGTCCTCATCTCCTAGAGTTCTGAAACACAAGGTTAAGGGATTAGGGCTCTGTCTACCTGGTTTTCCCTTAACTTTGCAAAGTCTTCGAGGAAAGTGACGTTCTGATCAGAGCTAACTCTTCAGGAAGAGGCCTGGACTACATATATTTTAAGCCATGATTTTCTTTGCAAAGGTCAACATTGATAATGTTCTAGTCATACCTCCGTGTACCAGGAAAGAAGTAGCATATTTCTTGAAAGACACAGCTATCAAAGCTCCATTGAGAAACCGTAAAGATGGAGAAGGGATTTGCAAATTATATATCTGATAATGGACATCTACTCTGATTATTAAAAAATGAATAAAAATAAAAAACCTTACTAATAACCAAACAGAGTATCCAATTTTACATGTGAAGGAAATAATGGAAGAGACATGTCACCAAAAGGATATGGATGGCTTATAAGCACATGACAAATTTCTCAACATTTAGGCATTAAAGAAATACAAATTAAAATCATAATGAGACATGCTTACATATCTATTAGAATGGCTAAAATTATAAAGGCTAATTGTACTTCGTCTGAGCTAGATTGAGAAGCAACAAAAAATCTAAACTGTTGTTGGCATATATCATGATACAACCACTTTGGAAAATAGTCTGAAAATTTTTATAAATGCAAAATATGTTGCAGTTACACAAATAGCCATTTTACTTCTAGGCATTTAACCAAGAGAAACAAACCCTATGTTCATACAAGGACTTGTATATGAATTTCATAGCAGCTTTATTTTTAAGAATTGAAAACAATGGAAATGTTTATCAATGTCCATCAATAGAGCAAAGACAAATTATGATCTATTCATTAAAGAGATTACTATTCAACATCAAAATGAACTATTTACAGTTGGAGATTCTCAAAATAATGATGCTGAGAAAAGAAAAGCCAGGCAATGAATAGTATATACTGTGTGATTCCATGACTATAAAAAAATCTAGAAAATACAAATTTATATATAGTCACAGTCACCAAATATATTGGTGAGATTTTAGTGCCTTCTTCTGTGCTCCCATAGCTTCCTACACTTGGATCTCCGAGCATTTGTTACACCATGTGAAAATATGAACTCTTTTTCTTTATTCTGTCTTACTAGAATAAGAATCCTTGAAATTTTATGGACATTTGAACTCTCAGTTATTAGCAGAAATTCTATCACACAGTAAGATTCCAAATATAAAAGCCAGAGTTTTACAATGACTTCTAAGCTTTTACATGATCTAGCCACTCATTTAACCTCTGTGACCTCTTTCCCTGCTACTCTTCAGTCACTCACAGTGGCCTCCTTGCTATTCCTCAGATATGCCAGGCATGATCCAACCTTATGGCCTTCAAGATAGCCAATTCCTTTGTCTGGAGTGACCTTATTGCTGATAGCTCTGGGCAAATTCATCACCTTTCCATACCTTTGTTCAATTGTCAGCTTCATTGTAACTACCCTGATCTTCCTATTAAAAATTTTAACTCCCCATCCCCTGCCTAGCAACCTTGATTTTTCTCACCCTGATCGATTTTTTCTTTTTCCCCATTATACTCATCAATTTTGAATGCACTATGCAATTTTTATTAAGGTTTATAGCTTTTAATTGTCTCACCCATGAAAATAAAAAGTTCTACACAGCCAAGTATTTCATTTACCAGTGTAGTCTGAAGTAATATCTGCCATATAATAGGTTCAATAGACAATTGGTAAATTTCAGAATAAATTAACGTTGAGAGTATGCTGAATTTCACAAGTCATTTCAATAATTTTTTCCAAAATATAAACTATGTAAAACATACCTTAAATTTACTTTCAAAATATTTTATAGCATATAATGGACAATATACATAAGCCTTAAAGAAACAATCATATAAATAACCATTTCATACCTACTTAAAACCTGCATAATACCACACTCCTAGATCCTCTCTGAACGTTCTAAATTAACCCTTCAAAGGAAATACATTTTTAAAAATAACAGATTTTTTGTCAAATAATTTAATAAAATAAAAGTTTCATTCATCTATGTAGATCATAATAAATGTTTTTAATAAGCATGAAATTATAACTCTGAAGTGTGCTAAAATGAAACCACCTGTGAAGGGTGAGAGAACAAAAATAAACATCATTTTTCCAAATAAGAGGAATTTATTACTTTTGAATCCAAGCATGTGGATTTGTTCAAACTGGCAATAAAGGAATATGGAAACACAAACCATAGAAAGTCATATTTTAGATTTCTAAAAGACTTTGAAGTGAAGAGTATACATTTTTTAAATGCTACATAATGCTACATAATGACAAGATGACAGGTTGTGACAAATAGCATTTTAAAAGCTCTACTCATAATGGAACGGAAGGTGTCATTTCCCTATAATTTTATATATATCATTAATTTACTATATCCGGATACAACATATTACCAAACAGATGTTCATCAAAGACTAAATCATTTTTAATGGAACATAATAATTTGAACCTACATGTATTAATCATTTTTTTCGATCTAACATTTATAGTCTCACTAAACATTTTTATCAGTTGTCGACAAAATTCAAAAAAAATAGGATAAAAAGTCGTGTTTGGAAAAGTAGATTTTTTTTCAAATTTGCATTTAAATGAAAATATTTGATGATATTTTTAAAACTTTAAATGTAATTTTATATATATCTGACCTATCAGATGATATAGAATTTTTGGAGAAAATATGACATATTTTTTTATCTTGGTTGAAGGTATTAATAAAGAGCAACTGTTTGTATTATTTATATTGTGGTATCTTAGTTAATAAACATGAATAACTGGTATAAAATATGTTTTTTAAAAAATTTTATTTATTTACTTGACAGAGATCCCAGGAAGGCAGAGAGGCAGCCAGAGAGAGAGGAATGGAAGCAGGCTCCCTGCTGAGAAGAGAGCCCACTGTGGGACTCAATCCCAGGAACCTGGAATCATGACCTGAGCCGAAGGCAGAGATTTTAACCCACTGAGCCACCCAGGCGCCCTAAATTATGTTTTTTTTTTTAATATATATATATATAGAATTATAGTTCTTGCCAAAATATGGAACTAGCTGGAACTGAATGCCTCCTTCAAAGTCAGCTCTGGAGAAATTATGCAAGTGTAATATGGAACTATTTCAGATATGAACCAAAAACAAAGAAATGATGATAAATTCCTTAAAAGACTCAAAGTTTCTCTTGACTGGTATGTTTCAAGCTCTATTCCTGGTTTGAAGACAGGTTTTAACAGGCCTGTCACTGTAGAAATCAGCTGGATGTTTAGAGGCTCTCAGAACTGTACAAAAACCTTGAAGGGGTAAAGACTTGAAAATTCTTTAGAGAGATTAGCTCCCTAAGGCATTATTCCTCCACACGTTTTCCTCCAATCAATTAAGACTGATGGATGAGGGGCACCTGAGTGGCTCTCTCATCACGTGGGTGGTGGGTTAAGCCTCTGCCTTCAACTCAAGTCATGGTCTCTGGGTCCTGGAATCCAGCCCCACATCGGGCTCTGCTCAAAAGGAAGCCTGCTTCCCTCCCTGCTTACTTGTGATCTCTCTCTCTCTCTTTATCTCTCTCTGTGTCCAATAAATAAATAAAATCTTTTAAAAAAAAAGGCTGATGGATGATAAATTATGAAAACTGCTCCCTCCAAATGATGCTTCTTCATAAGGATTTAAGAATTTAAAATTGTGGGGCGCCTGGGTGGCTCAGTGGGTTAAGCCGCTGCCTTCAGCTCAGGTCATGATCTCAGGGTCCTGGGATCAAGTCCTGCATCAGGCTCTCTGCTCAGCAGGGAGTCAGCTTCCCTCTCTCTCTCTCTCTCTCTGCCTGCCCTCCATCTACTTGTGATCTCTCTCTGTCAAATAAATAAATAAAGAAAATCTTAAAAAAAATGGAATAACTGTACTTTTAAAAAATAGCTTGAAAGGGGCGCCTGGGTGGCTCAGTGGGTTAAGCCGCTGCCTTCGGTTCAGGTCGTGATCTCAGGGTCCTGGAATCAAGCCCCACATCGGGCTTTCTGCTCAGCAGGTAGCCTGCTTCCCTTCCTCTCTCTCTGCTCGCCTCTCTGCCTACTTGTGATCTTTCACTGTCAAATAAATAAGTAAAATATTTTTAAAAATAGCTTAAAAGTATATGATAAAATAATGATATACATATACAAAGAAAAGATACTATACTGTGAATATAAATTAAGTGAAAATTGTTGAAATAAAGAATACAATAAATGGAGACTAAGATGATATAGCTGTAAAATGAATAAATGAGTTGGGAAAAACAAACAAACAAACAAACAAATTAATGACTTCTGCCCAAATGCAGCAGAAAAGAAAAAAAAATAAAGAAAATATTTAAATAAGTACTGAGATAAATTTTGGAGAATTAAAGAAAGATAAAAATTACCAGACTTAAAATGATGCCAAACATGAGAAATCAGAAACAAAACAAAACAAAATCCACACACACACAAAACCACTCATATACATTATGGTGAGTTTTAAGAATATCAAAAACATAGAAGAGCATAAATGATGCCCAAGAGAAGATCACCTAAAATGTACAAGAATAATACTGACAGCAGAATTCTCAATCGTAATAGCATATAATGGAGACAGCTGGGGGTTTGTATAGATGGAAATGAAATTTGAAACTAGATATTATACATCAAGCCAAATTATTGATTAAATTTGAGAGCACAGTAAAAATACAATGAAGCATGTTAGGTCTTAGAACATTTATCACACAGAGACACACATTTTAGAAAACTTCCTTGGAGGACAGCTCAATTTAGATAGAGAAAACAGAATTATGTACTCAAAGGCACATTTTGAAGGAAGGATTGAATATAGTCTGCACTGCAAACATTCTTTAATCGTATGTTCTGAATTTCCTAAATTTAAGAAGTATTTGTTCAAATATTTATCTTTAAATAAACCCTAGGAGACTTTTTCTTGGATTCTGGAAAATCAGTCCATTTGGATACAAATCTTTTTGTCACTGATGGAAATTTTGATAGCCCTTAACAGTGGAATGCCTAATGTATTGTTACAGCAATTGTAATTTGCCAATACATGGGTGATGTGTGTGTGTTGTGTGTGTTTATTATTATTTTTGATGGTTTTACTCTTCTATGAGATTTTTAAGTAGACATAATTTTAATAAATTATGATTTGTTGAAATTTATCTGAGGTTATATATAATAAAATGAAATTTGTGTGAACTAAAGAAGTGCGTCTCCATTCTTTTGTTTTAAGAGTAGACTGGTCTTTAAAAATTGTCCAAAGAAGTACATTATATTCATTATTAAATTTGATAATATACAATAAAGTATTTATGGGCATATGGAACCATATCAAATTCTACTATTAATTCATATTAATAATTACCATAAGAGGAAAAAGGGATATTTTTCAAAATGAAAATTAGCGTATTTTTCAGAATATGATATAGTGTTATTCACTGAACAGAGGGAACAAATGTCAAAGTTTAACACAGTTTACAGAATGTTTTAACATAAATTGAAATTTAAATCTGACCAAATTTCACAGTTTTAAGTAAAATGGTAGCACTTATAGTTGGGGATGCCCAGCTTGCTCAGGGCGGAACACCGCCCCTTCACAGAAGCTGGGCAGCGGGGGATACCTCGCTTGCTCATGGCGGAATGCAGCCCCCTCACAGAAGCTGCGCTGGCTGGAAGCCCGGCCGGCCCAGGGCGGAATGCCGCCTGCTTCAGGAAAGCGGAGCACCCGGGAAGGACAGGTTAGCTCAGGGTGGAATGAAAACCGCCTGCCTCCCTTATCCGCCATAGAGCCTTTCTCTTCCCAGAAGTGCCTGCTGTTAGTTAGAAGAGTTCTTTCAATGTGCTTGTTTAACTATAAACTTTATCCTCCTTCTTGCTGGTCAGCAAGATGGGATTCACATTTGACCTTCCTCAATCCTTCTATTGGCTATTGTTTTCTATCCAATAAAAGTGAGACTGTCGAGTTGCTCTTGGCAGACGACCTTTTCGACTGTTGTCCCCTGCTCCCAGTCTTTTCCAGCTGACTGGTTTGTGCCTAATTCTTCTCTCGTCGCCATCTGGAAGCGGCACCCAAGCTTTCTTGGGCTTCCTGTTTTTGGTGTTCTGTTCCACTCATCTCTGCCACCGCCCCCAGGTCCTCAAAATGGTTTTCTATGGTATCTTCCAGAAAACTTCTGATGTCCTCTTTAGTATGTAGGCTACATCAGTAGGGAATAGCGTTAAAACCTCTTCTGTTCCATGTGGATATTCACGTCGTTGAGCACCGCTAGGTCAAAGTCTGCCCTTTTCTGTTGGTCTGTTTTCTCTGGTCACTTCAGGAGTCCTTTTGTAAGAAATCCTATCCCATCAGATGCTCCTCTCACTCTTTTTCTCCCTTACTCTCGCTCTGGCTTCTTTCTTCAGATTTGCCGGGGAATGACGAGTCCTTTTCATTCCTATGAAGATAGAAGAATTGGCTAATCCACAGATACCATTTTTAGTGATATACAAGTGTATATATAATAACTGATATGGAGATGTACATGTGCACCTACATATATATTCTTTAATCTATAAAGTATGGAGGTTGGATTAAGTCTGAAGTCTCTCATACCGCTTGATAACCTGTGACTCTTTGATCAATAACTTCCATTTTCCCACAGGTCAGAGAAATGGGAAAAAAATGCACATATGAACATATGTAGCACGTTAAAAAATGATCACAAATCCTATGACTCCCCATTCCCTTTGATTCACATGGGCTATGTGACTGTGTTAAACAGTGAAATAAACGTGTCAGTTTCAGGCCCAAGTCCAAAAGGAACCCCTCTCTTGGAACATTTGCTATTGGAGCTCTGAGTGGACAGGAAATAAGTCCAACAACCTTGTGACAAAGACTGCACGGAAGTGGAGGGCCATCTGAGCCTCATCTCCCAACTGTACCCATCAAAGTGACAGGCATGTGCATAAAGTCATCCTGAATCCTCTAGACCAAGCAGCCGCCTGCTGAAGGCCACCACCCACTGACCTCAGTTAATGCCGTATTAAGCATAAAAATTGCCCCATGAGATCCTGCCCTAATTTCTGACCCCCAAAACATATGTAATATGACAAAAGGGTTGTTTTAAGCCCCCAAATTTTGAAGTCATTACATAACTAATTGGGTAACATGGCAAATACGTATCCAAACTAATGGAAATCAAGGAATATGTTTAAAGGCACCAAGTTATCTTAAAAAGTTCTCTGAACACACAGAAAAACAGAAAGAGACCCATAACTACAGAGAACAAATTGATCGTTTCCAAAGAGGAGGCAGCGGGTGGACAGGCAAAATGCGTGAAATACAGTGGGAGATAACAGGCTTCCAGTTACAAAATTAGTAAGTTGCAGGACGAAAGGCACAGCATAGGGAATATGGTTGGTGGTACAGTACGGCGAGCACAGCATAACATACAGACTTGTCAAATCTTGTTGTTTTATATCTGAAACGAATGCAACATTGTGGGTCAGCTATAATTCAATTAAAAAATCAAAGGAAGTTTAAAAAAATTAAGAGTGAGCTCTGTTATCCAAATAGGACATACGAGATGGATTTCCCATCATACCATAAATTGAAAACGACTTCTCTTGATAGAACAATGCTTTCCTTAGTCTTAGTCCCTACTCCCTCCACAAAAACAAAATTTCAAAACAAAACAAAAAAACAAAAAACAAAAAAACAACTACTTTTGAAAAACATCTTGGTATTTTGAAAATTATAACTGCAGTGAGTGAGGAGAGTGAAAACAAACTGATAATCCACGTTTCCTCATTTCTTATCCCTTTTATGAAGATGAACAGTAAAATCATATGTAAGAATTAACCAGAGAGAGGTCCATTTTCCACTCACTATAATCAAGCTGGAATTCTCAACTATTATTTAGTATTAGTTGATTCTGGTGGCAAATGCAAATATGGTTTCACTTCTTGGGCACATGAGGAAGATTTGGTTGGTGAAACAGACATACCAGGTTGGCCCAGGCCTGCACTGCCAGGGTTCAGAAAATTGCAAGATACAACCTGACACTTAAAACTTCCCATCAACAACTACCGCTGCCCCCCCAACATCTTGTTTCTTCCCACAGACAGCTCATACTGAGACCTGTCCACTGTCAGGGTCAAGCTAAAGGGGGATGCCCACAAACTAGGTGGGAAATGAGAGGATGCAACTGCAGCTCTCTGGGGATGCCTAAGGCCACTGAATGCCCCGTCATGATTCTCCAGCACAGATGGGGGCAGCCTGCACCACGTGGGTGGAGCTCTAGGACACAGAAAGAACTGGAGTGGCAGTCAACAAACACATGTGTTTGTGTAATATATAAACCCCCATAGGGTTGTCAATTGGTGGGATTCACTTTTTCTAACTGTTCACCCCATGACATACAACTTCAGGAAACCCAGAGCCCATGGATTATTGTTGAAGGGCACATTCGGACTCAATCAAAGTGTAACTAAGCGTAATCATACAAATAAATACAAATATCATTAAAAAATCAATACCACCTCAAACTTTCTTTTTCATTCCCAAATGAGCTTTTATGGGTTTTAATATCAATTAATGTGCTTATAGAACTGGTAAAAAAAACAGTCAATGATGAAATTTTAAAATTACCACTCTGCTTTCCCTAATTTCTGTTGATGTACATTTGTCTCACACAAAAATGAATTACTAAGGAATAAATCATACTTCACTGAACACGTTTCAGCTGAAATGATGCACCAAGATGTACAGCTTTGGTCAGGCTTATACTGTTGTTGTCAACATAGTATATGGGGTGTAAGAGCTACTGTCTTTTCCTTCTCCCATGAATATTAGTCCTAACAGATTCTTCACGTGGAAAGAAAACTTAGTCTAGAAGATACACTAATTCCTCTCCTCCCTGGTTAAAAATACTGTTAGAGGTATTAGTTTTAGATAGAGAAGCAAGTTCACTTTGGAAAAAAGCACACACACACAAACCCCTCCAACATGACCTTTAATACAGTGATAAGGGTGAAAGTGTAAACTTCATTTGGAAACAGCACTCAAAATACTGTTTTGAAGGGCCTTTACAACAGCGGTATACTCTTTGAAAAGATTTTTCAGATCAACTGATTGAATCATATTTAATTTACCTAGGGACAATTAGATAAAATTTAAAATTCCAAACAAAAACTTTTAGGACACAAATAAAATTATATGTGCTTTTATTCCTGCAACTATCTCCAAAATCTAATATTCAATGGTTTAAATTGCTGCATTTCTCATTTGCAATGCAGATGAAGAGAGGAACACAGCAGACACATGTGAGATGAGGTGTGAGGCATAAAAGGGAGCACAGGAGGCAACTGACCAGCTGAATAGCGACTGCCCCAAAGATGACCATATCCTGAGCCCAAGAAGCTCTGAGTACTTTACCTTACCTGGCAAATGGGATTTAGCAAGCATGATTAAATTAAGGTGTGAGGGGGGAGAGATTATCCTGGATTACCTCGGTGGTCCCAATGTAATCATGAGGATCCATAAGGAGACAGGAGGATCAGAATCAGAAGGCAATGTGAAGTTGGAAACAGAGGGATAAAAGGTGGTGCAATGAAGGGCCACAAGTCAGGGAATGCAGGCAGCTTTAGAAGCAGGACAAGGCAAGAAAGTGGATTCTCCTCTAGAGCCTCCAGAAGGAACACAGGCTGCTAACACCCCGATTTTACCACACTGAGACTGATTTTTGAACTTCTGACCTCCAGAACTGCAAGGTAATCAATTTGTGTTGTTTCAAGCCACTGAGAATTTGTCATTTGCTACAGTGGCACTAAAAACTACTAGAAGAACTCACTGAGACATATTGAGTCTGTACAATGGCAGGGACCATTTCTAGGTAGGGCTATCTTCAGGGTGTGGTAGTACTGGATCTGGAGAGTTGACTGCCAGCATCCTTCCTCCCTCCCCCTCCCTGAACCCCAGTGCACTGTGTGCCTCCTCCACTGCAGCCCAGGTGACTCACAGGAAGCTGGCCCCATCCACACTACAGGGAAGGGGTCTGTCATGGAAGCCAGTCATGTTCCTCCTGGGCCATTCACACAGCCAGCTGCACGACAGTCAGTGCCTTGTTACTGTTCTATGAGAGACAGTAACCTAGGTTGTCCCACACACACAAACGGGAAGGGCTTTACAGAAATATCTGGGTTGTCTCTGAATGTGAACAAGAAAAGCAGTGCCCCCACTGCGGGCAGCCATCACACAGTCAGCAGGGGGTGGAAGACAAACTGGCCAGAGGGAAAGGACACAGTAGGGAAAAATGGAGAAAATCATGGAGACAGTGTGAATAAAACACATTCTCTGCAAGCACTGCCATGAGCTGCTTCTTCATGAGATTGAAGGTTTTTTTTTTTTTTTTTTAATCTTTAAGACAGTTTGAGTTAGGATGAGACAACCATCCAAACTGATTCAGGAGGTCAGACTTTACGGAAACTAAGAAATCCAGATAATAAAAGTAGATGACTCACATGTGTGAAAAGTTTCCTTTCCCACTAAGGGCGGGGGGAAAACTAGAACCTTGAATTTGTGGCTATTCCATTATTCTTGCTATTTTTTATCACTCAAATGTATTTTTCAAGAATGAGGAAATTATTCTCAATAAATACAGTGATCGGGGCGCCTGGGTGGCTCAGTGGTTTGGGCTGCTGCCTTTGGCTCGGGTCATGATCTCAGGGTCCTGGGATCGAGCCCCGCATCGGGCTCCCTGCTCCGCAGGAAGCCTGCTTCCCTCTCTCTCTCTCTCTCTGCCTGCCTCTCTGCCTACTTGTGATCTCCGTCTTTCAAATAAATAAATAAAATCTTTAAAAAAAATAAATAAATACAGTGATGGTTCCCTGAAAATTTGTAACCAAGTAGGAACAGTCAGAGTCTCTAAACAGATTGTTTTGAATTGACTTAACAATCACAAAAATAGACTGTAAAATTTATCAGAGTGGGGCTGAGTTTCTTTTATATGATTTCATGCAAATTTTTGTCTACCTGATGATTTTTGGTTTTTGTCTACAGGGTGAGTGAATAAAGGTGTCTCAACATGGTCCAGAACTAATGGTGTTCCCTGGCTCACTATGAAATCCAGGGTCATTTCTGTTTCCTTTTCCATGAACTTCTCCTTCCTCTCATTTGGTCTGTTTTTCAATCGGACTGTTTGTCTTCTTCTCAATTTGTAGGCACGTCAGAGACATGAACTCCTTGAACAGCTGATGTTACAGATGCTTTTCACAGCCTGTTGCCCACATGCAGCTTTACTCTTTTTTGATATACAAATCTTTTTCAAATTTTTAAAATAAAGTGTCATGTCATTTCTTCTATGGTCTGTGGGTCTTATCTCTACCTAAGGTAGTCTACCACTTTCCAAATTTTTACATGCCCCTAGATTGTCTCCAAATTCTTTATCATTTTGTTTGTAGAGTTAGAACTTAAACCAATTTACAAGGTTAATCAATCTGACATCTGCTTACATATGTGATAGGAAGCAAGAGTTCTAAGAAAGAGAGTTCTTTCAGCTCTGAGGGATAGAGCTTAAAGTCAATATTCAATGATACTCTGTCTCATTTTCTAGAAGGAACTGGTGGTTTCTGTTTGGAACTCTGACAATTTTTTCTTAGTCCCTGAAAGTCAAATAGGTTTACGTCTGTTTTGGTTTGAGTCTGTTCAGCTAATTCTCCCTGGGACTTGAAGGCTTTATGAACTGAAGGCATGACTGTTTTTCAGCTCAAGTAAATGCTGCATTAGTTCAGTTATAACTTCTTTTATTTTCTCCTTTTGTCCTCAGGGTACTTGCAAGGTAGATTTGGACCTGACCTCAGATCTTACTTATTCGTTTCTCATTTCCATCTCTTTGAAATTTTCCTCAGTGTTCTGGGATATTCCTTTGGAAAATCAATTTTGTGGGGCACCTGGGTGGCTCAGTGGGTTAAGCCACTGCCTTCAGCTCAGGTCATGATCTCAGGGTCCTGGGATCGAGTCCTGCATTGGGCTCACTGCTCGGTGGGGAGCCTGCTTCCTCCTCTCTCTCTGCTTGCCTTTCTGCCTACTTGGGATCTCTCTCTGCCAAATAAATAAAATCTTTAAAAAAAATCAATTTTGTTCTCAGCAGTGATCATTACTGTTTACAGGGTTCCTATTACATGTTACAACTAGTGAATTTAAGTTTCAAATCTTTCTTGTATTTTTATGTTTTAAAAGATTTATAAAATTTATTTGACACAGAGAGACAGAGAGAAAGTGAGCACAGACAGGGAGAGTGGCAGAGGGAAAGGGAGAGGGAGAAGCAGACTCCTCACTTAGCAGGGACTCCCCACCCCCCACCACAGGGTTTGATCTCTGGCAGACATTTAACCAACTGAGCCATCCACGCACCCCAAAGCTCCCTTTCAAAATCTTCAGTAAGTATTTTGCTGCTCTTTACTGTAACTGTATCCCCCTCAGACTTCTTGACAATAAGTTTGTCTAGCTCTGTAGTCAGTTCTTAATCAATGAGGACACGTGCTCTGGACCTCAGTTTGGTGCTCCTCCACCAAGATGCTACCTGCCACTCAGGTGTGTGAACTCTTGCAGCTCAGGCCTAGTCACACTTTTGGGAACTCTGGGGCATCAGCGAAGCTACTCTAAGGGGACCATGCTTTGTGCATAAAAGCAGGCCCCTGCCATGAAGCAGCCCCTCTCAAACCTCCCCAAGTTGTCCTTCCTTACACAGCACAAAGTCTCTAAGAAACTCCACCTGCTGGGAAAGCCCATTTCTCTATGACCAAGGACCACAAGAGAGGGAAGGTATACCATGGGCCCCACACAGAAAGAGGTCTTCACTGAAAGCCTTCTAAAGAGAGTCTGCCTTTTCTTCCAGGCATTCCATCATGGCACCTCAAAATCCTGAGATCTCTTCCACTGCTCCCTCTGAGATGCCAAGAGGCACTTGGAAGTCAAATAGGTCCTTCCCACAGCCCACCTACATGATTATTGAGGGCCTGCCTGGTGCTGGGGATGGGTGAAGGCAACACAGGCCCCTGGTCTTATGCTCTGATGTCACTGGCTCTTGAGTAAAGGAAGGAAAATGAGAGGGTCCAGGAGACTGCACACAACATCATGTTTTCAGAACATCTCCCTGGCCCCCAAGATCACCTTGTCATGGCAATGTCAGCAGAGCATGGCAAGTGCTATCTCAGAAGTCCCTCTGACACCTCAGCAACAGAGAGAGAGCCCACCCATAAACATAATCCCTAGAACCAGCATCCTTTAGGAACCAAAACCCCTATGAGTCAATTACTTTGGTATGTGTTAGTGTATTTTTACCTATGTAAAATATAAGAAAAAGAGGAATGACATACCTGTATGATTTGGGGCAGTACAGCAACTCGATTTTGAGTGTTTTGGATTATAGCTAGATACTTTTTTCCAAAAAGAAATTTATAATCCATTTAATAAAAACAATGTGAATTGCCATGTATGGAATTTTTATACTATAAATGTTTTCATTTTCTTGAGTTGTAGTAATGTACATACACTGGTGCTGGTCTCAAATGGGGGATGTCTGGAAGGAAACAGAATACATGATTAGGGGAGTGAGTGTAAGCCACCACCCTAAACAGTTCAATTTCTCACAAACATATACCTCAGCTATATATTTGATTGGATGACTATCAACTAAAACTTTAAAATTAAAGTACCAGAAATTATTAGGGATGACATTTTTTGGTAGACTTGTTTCTGATTCTGCCTTGTGACCTGACAAAGGTGGGATGGTGACTCCTGTTACTGCTTGCTTATTATAGCTATGGCATACAGCGGTGGAAGTACTAAGTACTAAGCCACTAGAAAATTTGAGAAAGGATAAGCAATTCTAATAGTAAGGATATTTTCACATACATTATAACTAATTTAATATTTTAGGACTGAAACAAATCTAGAAGAATGTACAGACATTCTTCATCATTTCAGGTACTTTAACATCCAATACTACCCTAATCAAATCCATGAGACTTTAGTTTTATAGCCTTTTCCTTGTAGATGAATCTGAAGAATAGAATCAGTATAAACTACTTTATGTCTGAAAAAATTCATCTTTGAATTTTGACTTGACCAGCTCCACAGAATTAATAACAAGTCCCTTTCTTGGTGCAGCCACATTGGGAAACAGTGTGGAAATTCCTCAAAAAAATTAAAATGGAGCTGCCCTATGACCCTGCAACTGCACTCGGTATATACCAAGAAGATACAGATGTAGTGAAAAGAAGGGCCATCTGTACACCAATGTTCATAGCAGCAATGGCCAAAGTCACTAAAGTGTGGAAATAACCAAGATGCCCTTCAATGGATGAATGGATAAAGATGTGGTCCATATACAATATGGATTATTATGCCTCCATCAGAAAGAATGAATACCCAACTTTTGTATCAACATGAACTGGTCTGGAAGAGATTATGCTGAGTGAAATAAGTCAAGCAGAGTCAATTATCATATGGTTTCTTACTTCTGGAGCATAAGGAATAACACAGAGGACATTGGGAGATGGAGGGGAGCAGTGAGTTGAGGGAAATTGGTGGGGGAGACAAACCATGAGAGACTGTGGACTCTGAGAAGCAAACTGAGGGCTTTAGAAGGGAGGCAGGTAGGGGGTTGGGTGAGCCTGGTGATGGGTATTATGGAGGGCACATATTGCATGAAGCACTGGGTGTGGTGCATAAACAATGAATTCTGGAACACTGAAAAGAAATAGAATAATAAAAAAAAGTCCCTTTCTCCTTTAACTTTCATAATCAATACAAAAAGTTACATGGTATTGGACTTGAGCTACTACTTGCTGTATGTCCAGCTCTCTTACTTTCTTTTTTTTTTTTTTTATTTTCAGCATAACAGTATTCATTGTTTTTGTACCACACCCAGCGCTCCATGCAATCCATGCCCTCTATATTACCCACCACCTGGTACCCCGACCTCCCACCTTTTATATACCTGGAGGCACTTGCATGAGGCAGACAAGTTCTCAATAAAGAACTTTAATTCAATATATTAAAGTATACTATGTTTTCCACAGTGAATATAGACTATTTATCAAATCAGAATCAAGTTCTGAAAAAAATACCCATATACAGATAGCTACCAAATACACAGCCCGGTACCTCTAAAGGTTAGTACTTCTACATATTTCAAAAGGCATCAAGTTTTTGCTGCTTTCCCCTGATCCAAGCATGCACATTTGTGTGTATGTAAGTAAACACCCAAAGACAACTGAATTAGTAGTCCACATTCACCACATGGATTAATGCCTGTTGTGATCTCTTTCCCTCCCAAATTGTTTCTGATTATTCACTTTAACTAATTTTGCCTGCTTTCCAATAATAGGGAGAAGAAAATTTGCTTCCCCACCCCAGCACCAATCAAAGGGATACTTATGTCCTGTGAGCCTTCATTTTTCATAGGGGAAAACAAACAAACAAACAAACAAAAACCCAAAAAACCCTGAGCAGTGAAACTAGAAATTCCCTCATGTTTCCTTCCTTTCTGGAGCTTACTGCCCTTAGGTTGCACAGTTGCCCAAATATTGGCCCCTCCATAAGAAGCTGTAAGTAGCACATAGTGGATGAAAGATCCAGGATATAAGGAAGGGCTACTCTGGGCAGTTGCATGGCCTGGGATGGTCTGCCTCACCACTGGGCAAGGTCTGGGGTCTGGGGTCACCGTACCTCAACACCGTTAAGAGAAGACTTCAACGAGAATGTTTATTTCAACATCTTTGCATGAGAAAATAAACACTGCCTTCAATAAACAGTTTCAATTAAAAATTAAAATTTTAAAACTTAATTTTAAATATAATTATACCAAGAAGAATCATGACACATGTTGAATTATTTTAGGAGCCACAGTCTTCCTGAGGTACAAATAAATAGTTTGTACAAATAGGTAAAATCATTTATTAGGAAACTTTAAACCTCTTACAATAAAGTTACCATTAAATATAAGAATAAAGTGACTATTTTGCTTAAAAATAAACAAAGGTCACTTTGAAAGAGAATGGCAGCTTCCCTGTGGACATCCTCTATACCCAGCCCAATCAGTACTTACCAAGTACAAGTTTGTAGATTTTGCTAACATGGTAAATGATGGAAATAAATGAGGAAGACAAGATTTTCAAAACAGTGTAAAAAGAACTTTAAAACAAGTATCTTGATTCTCCTTATTCTTCCACTCTAATTTGTAGCCTTTGGATAATATGTGGGAAAGAACATATATACATTTAAATTTTAACTTAAATGTCTACTGAAATAAAATGCTATCTTATTAAAATTCCTATCCGAAATTAAAAAAAAAGTCATGGTGACAAATAATGTTGACAATCATGTAATGTAATCCTATCTTAAAACTCAAATTATGCTAAGAATGAATATTTCAAAACTAAATGGTTCACTTTGTTAAAAATATTCTTACTGAGTATTAAAAAAATCACCCAATGGTATCATGTTTTTAAACTCATTCTACTCATCATGCCTGTATTTTATCCTACCAGTTCTCTCTAATGACTTAGCATTCTTTCTTGTCTGCTCTCCTCTCTCATTTCCTTTCACCAGCACCAAAAACACAAAGACTCCAAAGTCCTGAGAGCAGACTGGAGTATCCCTTTGCCTTCTAGAAGCTGTGCATTTTGACCCTACTGGTCCATTCCACCTGCCCAATAGGCAAGATTGCCCAATAGGACAGTGCAGTCAGGAAGGGAGGCAAGGACAGAATCTTGAGGGATAGCAGAGAGAAAGAATCACCTTAAGAAAACTGGCAAGAATTCCTATCTTACATTGAGGTATTCCATCCATTTTGAGTTTAATATTTTGTTCTGATAACACAACTCTGGGTGGGCTCCGAGATGGCTCCTCAGTGGGGACACATCACCAGGAAGACCACACCATGATTAGAATTTAGAATCTTCGGCACCCCCACCCCAACCCCTACATTCCCCCAGAGAGGGGAGGGGGCTAAAAGCAGAGCACATCTATGTAAGGAAGCCTCCATAAAAATCCTCATAGCAGGGACGCCTGGGTGGCTCAGTTGGTTAAGCAGCTGCCTTCGGCTCAGGTCATGATCCCAGCGTCCTGGGATTGAGTCCCACATCGGGCTCCTTGCTCAGCAGGGAGCCTGCTTCTCCCTCTGCCTCTGCCTGCCATTCTGTCTGCCTGTGCTCGCTCTCTCCCCCTCTCTCTCTTTGATAAATAAATAAAATCTTTAAAAAAAAATCCTCATAGCAGGGGTTTCAGGAAACTTCCAGGTAAGTCAACATATCCAAGTACCAGGAGGGGGATAAAACCCAGCTCCACAGGAATAGACATTCCTGTGCTTGGGACCCTCCCAGACTGTGCCCTTTGTGTCTCTGCATCTGACTGTTCATCTGTATCCTTTATCATATCTTTCATAAATTGCAAATGAAAACAAATGTTTCCCAGAGTTCTGCGAGCCACTCAGTTGAACCGGAGGAGGAGTTGAAGGAACCTCTGATTTGTAGCCAAGTTGTAGAGAAGTTGTGGGTAACCTGGGCTCCTCCTACTTATGACTGGCACCTGAATGTGATGGAACAGTCTCACAGGACTGAGCCCTTAACCTGTGGGATCAGATGCCATATCAAGGCAGACAGTGTCAAAGCTGAGTAAAACTACAGGACACCCAGCTGGTGTTGCAGAGTTGCCAGGTGAGGGAAAAATCCACAGCCTCAGCCACAGTGTTAGAAGTGAAGTGTTCTGTGTGAATATGGTAATATAAAAGCCGATGGGAGAACTGAAATGTTTGCTTGACATACACTCTCACACAAAATATTATGTATGCCAGGTCTTTGCTGATGTGATATAGCACATATTCAAGTTCTAGTGAAATATCATAAAGAGTCAACTCAAAAAACAAACAAACAAACAAGCAAGCAAACATACAAAATATGGATGAGCTGGGAGAAAATAAGCAATGTTTCCTCTTTCCTATCAAGAGAAAGACCATTCCTGAATTATCCAAGATTTTGCTTTTACCTGAATAACCATACAGTTCAATAGGACTTGAAGGAAAAAGCATGTTTGGTCCTCAGCGATCCTTTCCCCTGATATGGCCGGCAAGAGTGGAGTGATTCTTGTGGATATATCTTTGCTCCAGAGTGGGGGAAAAAAGGAGTTCTTTCACCAACGTTCAAAGGGTTTTTAAAAAATGGCCTTCATTAAAATACATCTGCCCCTCCTTTGGAACCTGCTCACGCTACACTCCAGGCCAGCGAGCATCAAGGGGTTGGAAATACGGTACAAACTCCCATGAAGCCACCTCTCCCTCTAAACTATTCTTCTTTCTGCCAAATTCTGCTTCGGTCAGCCTAAGGATCAAATACCTGTCTTTGGGCAATAAAGTGATGTGCATTAATCAATCATTGGCCCTAACTAGCAAGTTCCTTAAAAACTCATGGGACACAGATGGTTGCCATGACTTTCCCAGGAAGCAGCTACTGTCTTTCCATGAATGCGGCATGAAAATACAGGGCTGGGTGAGCAGATGAATGTCCACTCGTGAAACAATCATGCTGAGGACAATAAACAGTAGTTTTGGATGGCAGATTTAAATTTCATTCACAGCCAAGAAAACACTCCAGATACATGATGTGTCTCCACTTCCTGTTGTTTCCAACATCTGAGTCCTCCCTTCCATTCCTGTTTCCACCACTTCAGTAAATGTCTCCCATCCTCATTGCATATAAAAAAGGCTCTGATTCTTTCTATTCTAATGTCTGTAAGACATTACTGTGAACAAGAGCAGGGGATAATTCCTCCTCCAAACCCACCTACGAAATAAAGGGTTCTATTCAGGATCATGACAAGCTGAGGAATCCCTCAAGAGAACTTCCAGAGTCATTTCAACCTGTAAGGCTGGCTAAAATGTTCCTCACCATCCGCCACACCAGGGCTAGGACTGATGAGTGTCTCCACCATGCAGGTCCCTAAGGATGACATGATCGCTGGGAAACCAGGCACGAGGCAAGCAAAAATCAGCACCTGCTCTTCTGCAAAGTTTGTCTGAAGTGCTTGAAGCCACAGAAGAAACAGATTGACTCCTTCAGATCTTACCTAAAAACAAAATTAAAGGTGACAAAATTAAACACATGTTTATGCAGAGATGCACTGCAATGCAGATTCAGTTCTGAGAAAGAAAAACTAGAAGTTAAAGGTACCGTTAAACTCCTGCACCAAGTTCTTAGTGACAAGAAATCAGGCGTGCTGCAAGAAGCCCAAGGGTGAAGAGTTGGGGTCTGGAGCCACAGTGCCTGGTTCCAATGCAGGCTCTGCTTTTTGCTTTTTGCTTGCTTAGCTGTGGCCAGTGGAGAACCACCAAACTTCTCCCTTTGCATCAGTCTCTACCTCTGAAAAATAAGGATGATAAAAGAATTTACCACAAAGTGTTTGCACAGGGATAAGTGACTTACAACAGTGCCTGTATCATCAACTGTCATTTAATCACAAAAATAATGCAAAGACAATCATCCTCCAAATTTACAGTGTGCTTTGAATAGGGTTTTTTCTATAATATGCTTATGTATCATGGAAAGTTCTTGAAAAATCTCAGAGCTAAATAAGACCTTAAAGACCTGGCTCAGTTATTTGACCTTGAAGCCCATTCATCAGGCATTTCTACACCAGCCCTCCTTTTTATTATTATTTTTTTTTTTTGCCCGTGCAGGTAGCTACCTTGAGGGCTGCCACCAAATCATCACTTCCACAAAGAACCATTCAGAAATTTCTGGAACTCATATCATGGCTGGACTTCTGGCATAAGTCCATTGTTCCTGGTGGATGCTTCCAGTAGTAGGAAATGGAACATGCTCAATGAGGGCAGGGGGTTGTGTTTGACTTGCCCACTGCCATATCTCCAGCACCTAGAAAGGTGCCTGAAACACATAGCTGGCATCCAGTAAATGTGTGCAATAAATGAGTGAACTAGACAAAAATAGATATGCACTGGTAGACGTGGCCTGTGGAGTAAAGCTTCAAAAGCAGGAGAGTATTGAGAGTCCTACATGGTAGGTTGCATGGCACTGAGTTAAAGAAAATGGGTCCTACAATCAGACCAAAGGTTAAACCTCGAAAGTTGTGCGATCTTGGACAAGTCACCTACAAGAACAAAGACCCCTGTCTTCTATTGATAACAGCTGGGAAGAGAGAACCCATTTCAGAACGAAAGGGGACACAGGACGGCTGTGTACGACACTTATATTGTGGTCAAGATGGCAGTGTAAATTCACTTCATGGGGTCCCACACCATCCTCCCTCACTACCATTTGAAATACATGGTAATAAGAGATGAAATATATATATATATATATATATATATATATATATATATATTCAGTGTAACACTATTCGTTGTTTTTGCACCACACCCAGTGCTCCATGCAATCCGTGCCCTCTCTAATACCCACCACCTGGTTCCCCCAACCTCCCACCCCCTACCCCTTCAAAACCCTCAGATTATTTTTCAGAGTCCATAGTCTGTCATGGTTCACCTCCCCTTCCAGTTTCCCTCAACTCCCTTCTCTCCATCTCCCCTTGTCCACCATGCTATTTGTAATGCTCCACAAATAAGTGAAACCATATGATAATTGACTCTCTCTGCTTGACTTTTTTCACTCAGCATAATCTCTTCCTGGAAGAGATTATATATATATATTTTTAAAAGATTTATTTACTTACTTATTTATTTGACAGAGAGAGATCAAAAGTAGGCAGAGAGGCAGAGAGAGAGAGGAGGAGGAAGAGGGCTCCCTGCTGATGGAGGACTCAATCCCAGGACCCTGAGATCATAACCTGAGCTGAAGAAACAGGCTTAACCCACCCACTTAGCCACCCAGGTGCCCCTAGATTAAACACATATATTTTTTAAAGATTTTATTTATTTATTTGGCAGACAGAGATCACAAATAGGCAGAGAGGCAGGCAGAGAGAGAGGAAGGGAAGCAGGCTCCCTGCTGAACAGAGAGCCTGATGTGGGGCTCAATCCCAGGACCCTGGGATCATGCCTTCAAGCCGAGCCGAAGGCAGAGGCTTTAACCCACTGAGCCACCCAGGCACCCCTAGATTAAATATATTTTTTTTTAAGAGAAGAGAAAAGTTAGCAAGTGAACCTCGGTAAAAAACAAAACAAAACAAACAAAACCCAAAACTGACAAACATCTCCATGAAGCAGCAACCGCAGAAATTCTCAGTGATGCACAGATGTGTAGCGACAGGAAAAGATGTCTGGAGGCTGACTTCAAGGAGGACAAGTCGCTCCCACTGGAGATAAAGGCAGACAGAAAGGCCTGCTCGCTTGCTGCCTGAAGCCACAACTTCAACTGGGCTGCAGACTTGATTGCACACCACTTGCTTCACCAAAACACTGTGAGGTTTCCAGTAGCTCATTACATCTAAACACTACTGCCTCCTTTAACAAGGTTTCCCTTCCAGATTGCCCCTGACTTACAGGGATAGGCAGTAGGTGTCCCTCCACGTGCTCCTTCCAAATTCTCTCCTCTCTCTGCTTTCTTCTGATCCACTTTTTATTTATGGGCTAGCTTTACAGGATATCCCTTCTGTGATTAAACAGGTCTTAATAATTCTACCTTTTGTAAAGGAAGCCTTCCCCAATTATTTAGATGTTGATAAATATTTACCTCTGAATCTCCATAAATCATCACTTTATATGGCACCAACATGTAGAAAATAAGAATGAAGTTACCCAATTTTCAGAATGAACCATACAAATGACAACCTACCATCTAAAGCCAGAGACAGAAAGAGAACATCTGCATAAACTAAAGTAATGCGGGTTCCTTATTCATTCATATTTATTATGCAAAATGGAAGTTTTAGGAAGATTAGAATAATGCATACTTGTTCTATTATATAGGCAACTAATCCTCTGTAGATGGTAATGTATCCATAACTCCATCTCCAATCTAGAATTTCTGAACACGAGGAGAGGGTATTAAAATCTCCTCTGTGGGAGGCAGAGCATTACAGTGTCTGGCTCTGGCCTTCCTGCTGCAGGATGAGACTTGCAATTAGTGATGGCAAATGGAATTCACAAAACATTTCTGGGCTTTAGAAGACATCGGAAAACTAGCAAAGGACTTAGAAAATGGTAGGAAAGGAAGCAGGAAGAGGGAGGTGGCAGAAACAAGTGAGCCAAAACCTGATCTGTAAGCAACAAGCTCAATAGAAACAAATCAGGGTGCCAGAGAACAAATGCCATTTTCACTGCAGGATCTCTACAGGCCTGTGCCCTCCAGACCCCGTTCCCACCACACGGTAAGTTGGGGGAACTGAACCTGAGATTTCCTTAATAAACCAGGACCCTCAAATGGAACCAAAGTGATCCCAACCAAGAACACTCCCAGCCTCCTGGCAAAGGAAAGACAAACCCTCCAGGAAAAAACAGACAGACAAACAAACAAACAAACAAACAAACAAAAAACACCAAAAAACAGAATTAAAAGAGATTACATCTATGTTCCAATAAATCTGGTCTCAAAATCCCTTCACAGAGCATGCAAGAAATGAGGCCACTGTGAGAGACAGAAGACTGAGGGAAAAATGAAGACTTTAGACACTGGAATGATCAGATACAGAATAGAAAATATTACATGTTAATTGTTTAAGAACACAAAAGAGGTTTAAAAATGAAGAAGGATCAAGAGCCTATCAAAAGCAACAGGCCAAGTGTGAACATGGAACTGAAGGAAGTTAAACAGGGACCAAAAATCACTGAGACGTAAAACACAACAGAAAACACACCAGAATGGTGGGGCAGTAGATGAGCCCCGAATGAAGGACTTCACAACACTGCACCAAGAAGTGAAGACATTCCCCAGAATGCAACACCAGGAGGCAGGAGAAGAGGATGAACGCCAGCTTGAGAGACACCGAACAACAGACGGGAGGTTTAAATAAATATCGTGGGAAGTACAGCAGAAGGACAGAGTCAAAATTTCAGAAGAAAACAGCTGAGGATATTACAGAAATGATAAATCCAGAAATACAGGAAATGCACAGATACCAAGCAAGATGAGAAATCTTCAATTAAACATTTTGTGGTAAAGCTATAGAACACCAAAAACTAAGAAAAGGCTTTAAGGAAAAGGCATTTAAAGGAATGAACAGGGTGGAAACAGGGTTTAAAGCTGCTACAGTGGTAAGGAGATGCTAGTAAAATGGTACCTGTAAAGGGTGACAGGAGTATTTTTACTGCCACTACTGCTAATACTGTGTCTAATGCACATACCAACTGAAGACTGCGAAGGTTAAGCTGGAGCAGAAAAAAATTAAACGAATTATGACCCTAAAAAGAAGGATCATGTCGGGGCGCTTGGGTGGCTCAGTGGGTTAAGCCTCTGACCTCAGCTCAGGTCATGATCCCAGGGTCCTGGGATCGAGCCCCGCATCGGGCTTTCTGCTCTGCAGGGAGCCTGCTTTCTCCTCTCTCTGCCTGCCTCTCTGCCTACTTGTGATCTCTGTCTGTCAAATAAATAAATAAAATCTTTAAAAAAAAAAAGAAGGATCATGCCAATGAATTTCACAACTCTGGTGATCACTTTAAAAGCATCTCTTCTTTTTATCATAGCATTTGTATCATGTCCAGGATGAGATATTACAGCACACATGATAGAATATTTTAAAACAATAGTCCATTTTGCTCAAAGTCCATGTTGAAAGCAAAGGACTCTGTCAAACACTTTGAAGAAGGTAAAAGTAGTGGAACCATGTTTTGTCAAGAAAGCCCAGGGAGAAAAGCAGGTAGTAAAACCAAGTAGCAGTATCGAGGAAGGGCAGCCTCAGGAAGAAAATGAACACCGTTTTCTTCTGCTTTGTTCTCTTTTTTGTTTTCTTGTTGTTGGTATCTTTTTTTTTTTTTTTTTTTTGGTCTTTCCCAGAAATCACTTCATATATATACATTTATCTGTTCAACTTCAGTGAAAGTTGGGAGGAAAAGGTGCCAGAACTTTTGAATGGTTGTCTTCAGCTGAGTGCTTATTTTCTTCCTTCAGTTTCTCTGGGGTTTCCCACTATTCTTCAATAAACATGTGTTGCTTTCTGGCAGGGTAAAGCCAAATGCATTTTTAAAAGAAGTAATGGCAGGTCATCCGTCCATCCAGATCAGGAGAGAGCCCATACCAGAAAAGGCAGAGAGGGTAGTACACTCCCCTCTGTGAGTTCCTGCCCTCTTGGTCTTTCCTCAGCCCTTGCTCTCTGCTATGTCTCTCCAGTCACACCCCAAACCCAGAGAAACAAAAGGACTCTTCAAAACTTAAACCCTATGAGAAGGGCCACGCGGAGGCAAGGAGAGCCCTGTAAGTCTCTGAGCCATGTGGTCTGTATCTGAGACTGCACATCTCCTTGAGCCACGTTCCATTCCCTCCATGCCTAATGTTGGCCTTGTGTTCTACAGAAGCAGTCAGGGCATCCATACACTCCTCTCTGTGTGCTTTTCTGTATACCTGATCCCATCTCAACCCACAACATCCAGCAGCATGCACCATCTGTCATCTCCCTTCAGTCAACCTGCAAATAGGTAAACACAGCCTGTAAAACCCACCCTTGTCCAAGCTATGTCTGGAGTTATGATCGTCTGTGTCTTTACCATCAAACTTTCTAAAAGGCTATTCTTGTGTGTGACCTCCATGGTATCACGCCCAGTCACTCTATCTCTATGTCTGGCTTAGGACTCCACTACTCACCTCCCATTTTCTTTCAGTACTCAGTGACAACCTCCTCGATCTACCCCCACCCCCTAATCAAGCTTGCTTTGCAACTTTTCACATCATCGAACATTGCTGACATTTCATTCCTTGAAATCTCTCTTCTCTAGACATCTGTGCAAAAATGCCTTCCTGGCATCAAAGCCACGTCCCTCCCCTTCCATCCACTACTCCTTTATTCTTCCCCTTTATCTGCCCAAGAAAAGAAGGAATTACCCTAAATCCTTAACTGTCACTCTCTCTACAAGGAATATATCCCTTGGCAACAGCATGATTGCATCTCTCTTCCCCCAAGCACCCATTCCTACATTTTGACTGTCCAACCAGAACCTACACCTGCACGTCCAACAGACACCTCAACTCAGATTGCCTAAAGCTGCACTCCTCCTCTTACCTCCTGCACCTGGCTCCCTTCCTGAGTTGCCACGACTGTTGTGGCAGTTGACACATCAGACTCAACATTCTGAAAGCACAGAGGCACCCCTAAGCCTACTGCAGCATTTTTTTTTTCCCATAGCCGAGATATAGAAGCAGCCCAAGTGTCCAGCAACAGAAGACAAAGTGGTACATACACACAATGGTATATTACTCAGCCATCAAAAAGGATGAGATCCTGATATTTACAACAGTATGGATGTACCTAGAGGGTATTGTGCTAAGCAAAATAAGTCAGACAGAGAAAAACAAATACTGTATCTCCAGGGATGAATCCTTAAAAAATGCCCTACATATTCAAGTTTTAAGGCAGGACCAGAAGCAACAGTTTTAGCATATATCACCACGATATAAAATAAAATCTTTAAAAAAAAAAAAGGAAATAATAGGACAACAGCAATTAGGGTAAAAAGACTTAACAACTGTCTTGCTCAACATCACCAGCACCACACCAGCTACACGTCTGACCCCCAGACCAGCATAGCAGGTGTGAGGACAGGTCCAAGCAGAGGAAGTGTTACTTGTCACATTTTTTGAAAAATGATAAACAGAAGGGATGCCTGGGTGACTAGGCTGGTTGAGCGGCCAACTCTTGATCTCAGCTTGGATCTTGATCTCACGGTGGTGAGTTTGAGTTCCACACTGGGCTCTGCACTGGGTGTGGAGCCTGCTTTAAACTAAACTAAAATAACACCTCTGTCAAAAGTACGTGAATTCACAACTTATATGTAAGTCAAGTTCTACTTGTTCTAAGACAGCATGAAAACCAAGATGTCGTTATCAAGACAGGAAGCAAGATAAATTGTGTATTCCATGTGCTGTGAGATGACTCCAACTGCATCCAAGTCAGCCATGGCCCTCCACACATCTGCAAGAGAGGGTATATTATCCACATTAGCACAGAGGAAACCAAGGCTCAGAGAGGTTAAAAAAAAAAAAGAGTCCAAGATCATAGCATCATTTAGCAGCATAGCCAGAATGTATAGGAATTACCTCAAAACAGGCCACACTAGTGGAAGAATACCTTAGTGTGGAGTTATGAAAACCCAGGTAGAACGCTGCCTCAGAAAGGCAGATAATCAATAAAGGAAAAAGAAAGAGGTGCCTGGGTGGCTCAGTCAGTTAAGCATCTGCATTGGGCTCAGGTCATAAATAATCCTGGGATCTTACCCTATGTCAGACTTCCTGCTCAGCAGGGAGTCTGCTTCTCCCTCTGCCTCTGCTCCCCATTCATTCTCATAAACAAACAAATCAATAAAATCTTACCCAAAAAAAAGAAAAAAATAAAGATTATAAGCTTACAATAAAGATATGAATGATGAGTCAAAGCTTTCAGTGACACACCCACACCTGCCTACAGTTCTCTGGCTAAAACATGGGTGGAATTGATGGGGTTAGAAGAACAGGAGGCACATAGGCCCGGACAGCACAGCCCCAGCAGATGCAGAATCCTGGTGTAGGTTTAGCTAGCTTTCATTGTCCTTTAAAATGTCAAAGCTAAAGAAATCTGGTAGGGTTATTGAAGTCTGATCCTGGGGGATGCCTGGTTGGCTCAGTCTGTTAGGCAGCAGCCTAACATGACTCAGGTCATGATCACAGGGTCCTGGGATCAAGTCCGACATCAGACCCCTTACCCAACCAGAAGCCTGCCTCTCCCTCTGCCTGTTGCTCCCCCTGCTTGTGCTCTCTCACTGACAAATAAATAATCTTTAAAAAGAAAGAAGAAAGAAAAAAAAAAGAAAAGAAAAATAAAATCTGATCCACAGTATAGAACAACACAAAGGATGGTACTTTCTTGGGCTGATTTCTGTTTGTTTGATTTTAAGTAGGTTCCACAGCCAGCACGGACACTAGTGCAGGGTTTGATCTCAGGACCCTAAGACCATGAACTGAGCCAAAGGCAGACAATCGATTAAGCCACCCAGGCACCCCACTTTCTTGGGTTCTAATGGGACTTTTCCTAGGTTCTAATCCTAGCTGTACTGGCTGCCAGGGGGAATGAAGTCCAGCACCACAAGAAAAGCATCCCAAGGCAGCAGTCCTCTGCAGAAGATTTGCTGGTGGCTGCCATCATCAAAGAGTCAGTGGGTAAAGTTGTTGAAGCACAGTGGGAACAATGATAGCCACTGCCTTTTGGGTGTCACTGAATCATCCTACTCATCTTCAGGAAGCCTGCCCCTTCTCCAGTCAACGCAGCAAAAGCAAACTTGTTAGAAGAACAGGGGAGGGCGTCATCTCCCTGCCTCCCAGAAACTGAAGCAACCAGCCAAACAGTGCAGCACTGGAGTAAAAATAAAAATATGAAGGAATGTGGCTGCACCTGGGTAGCTCAGTCTGTTAAGCATCTGCCTTTGGGTCAGGTCCTGATCTCAGAGACCTGGGATCTGAGACCCACATCAGGCTCCATGCTCAGTGAGGAGTCTCCCTTTCCTTCTCCCTCTGCCCCTGCTCCTAGCTCATTCTCTCTCTCTCTCAAATAAATAAAATCTTTAAAATAAGAAATTTAAAAATGAAGGAATGAATCAAAATGCAGAATTCAGAAACAGAACTACAGATATAAAAACTACATATAAAAACCTGAAATATGACCCGGTGAGTGAGGAAGGATTATTAAATCATGATACTGTATGAATTGATTGCCAATTTTTTCTTAGAACATAGAGCACACTACACTACACGAAAACGAAAACACAAAATTAGGATTGAATACAAAAACAAAATTATCAGTGTTATTCCATCAAGTGTTTCTCTAACCTACTGATCAAAACCTCAGTTCATCCTCCAAAAGAATCTGGGCACCACCTCAGCACACATGAACACATTTTCAGGCCACAGTTCACACTGCTCCAGTCCTCACTCTAAGTCCTGAGCCATGGGCTCCTCCAGGCAAAGCCACCACCAACTAGGCCCCTGCCCTAGAAATCCCCAAACCCAACCACTTCACAACAGGGAGACTCAGGGAGATTCAAATGGGCAGAAACGTGGGACTTTGACTTTTTTTTTTTTTAATTAAAAGAAAAATACAGCAAGAAAAATTTCTAGCACAAAGTGAAGAGCTAATCTTTCACAATGTCGAGAGTATTAGAATTATCAATACACCATCAGTAGTTTGATAGGTCAAACAGGCCAAAAGCTGGAAACACAAGAGGAAATGCTCACAGCAAACAGACCTGAAAGCCAGGGCCTGGACCGGCTGACATGGCTCTGCCGCTTACCACAGCGAGAAAGTGTAACTTTCCTGGGCCTCAACTTCCCTCCTGGCCAGCAGGAAAGTGGCAACACCACAAAATTCATATCTGGTGGGGGATTACGTGAAAGGAGAATGCTCAGTGAGAGCCCCGCCACACCGCCCGTCCAGCCACAGTCTGCGCCCAGTGAATGGGAATTTCCTCTACTGCAGCCACACGAAGAGCTGAAGGATCTGCACAGGATGCCTGTTTATTTACCAGTCACAAAACCACGTTCTGCCATAAACAGAGAGGGCAAGTGACCCCAAGAGATGGGAATATCCCTCACCCTTGCCTGGACCAGGCTTTCAAGACAAGTTGGAAAGCCCACAGCAGCTCTGCCACTGACTCTGAATGAGCCTTTGGAAGACAACACCATCCCAAACAACAGTTTAATTTACTTCTCTTTAAAAAGCAGTGAGACAAGGTCTTGGCCACATCTTCATAAATTAACAGCTTAGGAGGCTAAACCCCAATGATTTAGTTATGTCCCCAGCAGGCACACCTCCACTCGTGGGCAGCTTCAGGGAGAAAGGGTGCCTCCCCATCCATGAGGACACCCTCTGACATTCATCTGAAGATGCTTCCTACCCATGGGCATTTACTCCCTGGAACCCCCCCATCTAAGTTCCTCTCTGGATGCTGCACGAGGCAACTTCCTCACACCCCCATCACCACTGGTGACACCGCAGCTACCCCCGAGCCTTCAAGCAGGGTGCACCTGTCTTTGCTGCCAAGCGTCCCATCAGCCCAGCTCCATCACTGATTTCTGTACCCATAATTAATTAACTTATGCATGTATGTATTTATTTATTTTTACAGCTTCATTTATTTTAGGGAGAGATAGACAGAGAGAGAGATACAGAGAGAGCACACACACACAAATACAGGGAGATAGAACCTCCAGCAGATTCTACACTGAGAGCAGAGCACACCTCAGGGCTCAATCCCACCACCCTGAGATCATGACCTTAGCTGAAACCAAGTGTTGGATGCCTCAACGACTGAGCCACCAGGCACCCCTCTGTACCCTTAATCTTAAGAAAAGACAGACACCGCTTCTTTCTGTCAGCCACGGCCTCATAAGCCATCTGTCACACAGCCAAAGTTTCCAGAGGGTAGGACCAGGTCTGCAACACCAGTGATGCCAGAGTATCTCCATAAAACTACAATCTAGTGAGTACCAGGCTCTGCTCTAAGCTCCTAATATGGCCTTCTATTTTGTACCCCTCACAGACCTACATGCTAGGTATTATCCACAGTGCACAGAGGAGGACACTGAGGTCCATGGCTTACCCAAGCGATCTACTTTTATGTGGCAGCAGCAGGGGCCTGAACCCAAGTCTGTGACTCCAAGGCCCCTCCGTCAACTCTGTTACTCATGCAGCCCCAACACAGTCATCAAATACCTCCCTAAACCCTCATCCATCCTGTGAAAAAGCATGGTCTTCTGCCATTTCCCAGATGGGAAGAAAGCCGGCGTGAGCCAGATATAGTGACCTGCCCATGATGGTACAGGCGATGTCCCCTCTGTTCTCCCCCCAACACCCATGTCATTCTGCACAAGGCCCCATGGGGTCCTTCATGCTTCCAGTGGAAAACTCTGGTGAGACCACCAGTCTCCTGGCAGGCCTTCAACTTGACCCTGGAGGACAGGACCAGTTAGGAGAAACCGGCTAGTTAAGCCTCTGAAATGGGGTCCTACCACCCAGGAAAAACCCCTTATCTCCAGGGCATCACCCGTGTGAATTAGCTGGATTTGTAGAGGGCTCCACAAGCACCAGCCTTGCTGAGTCACTTTCTCTAAGGTGGTGGCTGAGACAAAAAGGACCCAGGAAAGAAAGGCATAGGCTGTTGTGGAACTCCAGTGCCTTGGCATCAACAATTAATGTGAGCAGCTGCCTCTGCTCACCAGATCTGCATTTTATGTGGGGCACACTGTTCAAAGTTTACACCCCCCATCTCTGTAACCTTCACGACAACCCCTGGAGCTCCCTGCACCATCATTACCACCTCACAGACAAGGAGACAAGGCATGAGGGGTGTGTAGAATGATGCAGCTCTGTGCTGGGGCCAACCGGGGGAGGACTCCCACAGGCTTGCTCTTCCCACTGCTGCAGAAGCAGCTGAAAACAACGAGTTTTTCCGTTTGCATTATGTAGAGTGGAAAAGTCAACCATAAAGGTCATTCAATTTTTAAATGGGTTATTCCTCAGGATAAAAACAGTTCCAAAAAATAATTTCCGAGAAGTTCAACATATTCCTCCTTCCAGGTGCCTGGAATGTGATGGAATGTTGTTAAAATAAGTTCTGGCCCATCAGTATGCCAGACAGAAACTGGAAGTAAGCTGTTGCAGGTCCCCAAAGGCTCCGTCACAACCCTAAGGAGAAGACATATAACTTTCACTGTCCCAAAGTGGTTATGTTTAAAAAAAAAAAAAAGGCACAGGTGGAACATTTTAAATTACAGACTTTCAATGCAGGGGCAGTGGGGGCGGGGGGGGGTGTCCCCCAACTACCCCCAAATGTTTCAGCTATATATAGTGACTTACCAAAGTGACTCATCACAAGTACCTACAAGGCGACTGACAGGCAACTGACCGATGAGGAAGGTATTCGGACTGCTTAACAAAACCAACACAACTTAGAATTTTCATTATTAAGAAGAGAAAACCATTTATTAAACACTCGCCAGGCACCAAACCCGCTAGGCACTGTCACACGCTCTACTCATCACAAGGCTGCCAAACTCAGTGCAGAAACTGAGGCTGAGTAAGTCACCTAAGATCATGCAGCACCAGAAACTGGATTCCAACCAGTTCTGACATCAAAGCCCACCCCAGCTTGCTGCAATGCTTCAGAACCTAAGCTTTGTGATGATCAATAAACTACATGCTTAACAATGTTTACACATCTCTGTTAGAATTCAGGGAAAGGTTTTTAAAAATGACATACACAAGGGGAAAAAATAATACAGTTTCTGGAGGCAGGCTGCCCAGGGTTCAAATCTTGGCTCCTCCACTTGCAAGCTGTGTGACCTTGGACTCCTTTAGCTCCCCTGTGCCCATATTTCCATGCATTAAAATGGTAGCCATAACAGACCCTATCTCCTAAGGCAAATAAAGCATTTTGGTGTTGTTGTTCTTCTTTTAAGATTTTATTATTTATTTGAAAGAGAGAGAGAGACAGGATGAGAGGGAACACACACAGGGGGAGTGTGAAAGGGAGAAGCAGGCTTCCCACTGAGCAGGAAGCCTGGTGAGGATTAGATCCCTGCACCCTGGGAGCATAACCTCAGCTGAACAACTGAGCCACCCAGGTGCCAACAAATAAAACATTGAGAATCATTCCTGGCATGAGTTAAACCTCAGAAGGTGTGGGCTGGTGCTACTTCTTGCTGGCCACTAGATAGAGTCAGCAGCCTCAGGCCCACTGTTTTAGCAACTCATTTGCATAAACAAAGCCCAGGCTCAGCCACTTTGTGCTTACCCTATGATTTCTTCCTGTCACTAACATCTCTCCTCACTCCTGCTCTGTGGCACTAAGCTCTGGGCCTCAACTTCCCATCTGTCAAATGAGGTGAGGAGCCCAGCTGATCTATCTGAGGTCCTTCCAGCTGGGCAACCTAGGGTTCTTGGTAACTCAGGGCCCAGAAATTTCAGAACCATCCTAACACAAACATTACCAGATGACACTCACTCAATTTCCTCAAATCTTCTCTTCCGTGTTATGTATAAATGCTTATTTTCATGGCAAATCTTCTCCAAGATCCCAGAGCTCCACGAGCACCCAGAATAGGCTGGGCAGGCATCCCCAGTGCTGAGGCTGGGGACATGATGGTCAGAAGCTCTGACCTCCAGGGGAGATGGATTCCAAATCAAGCTGCTCTGATAAGCAGGTCTTCCCTGTTAGAGAGGATTTCAACAGAGCACAGTTAAGAAAAAGTGCAGATAAGAAACTCAGAACTTGGCCCACCGGACAGAGGGCAGTAGGACAGTGGGCCGGAGGGGTGACAGAGGGATTGAGAGGAATGGCACGATCAACAGAGGCCAGCCAAGGCAGCACTGATGCTCAATGTGAGAGGATGGGCTGGGGATACACTGTGAAAATGGCTTCAAAGGCAGGAAGCAAGCCCAGCTCAGCACAAAGCAAAGTCCTGAGCAGGAACCTTCTGGGACCAGGTTGGACACTAAGGTGAGCTGAAAATGGCTGTGGCACCCAGTGCAGTCTGAATCTCACCCATGCCTCTCACAGGCTGGGTGACCCCGGACCAGTTATGCTATGTCCTTTAATGTTTCCTAAAGGGTATATTCACTCCATAACCCTGAGCCATGTTCTCATTTCGGTGAGTGTGGGAGGCCGCAATAAGGCTTGAGACGAGAACCAAACCAGACCCTGACTTGTGCCTCCTTTAAAGTCCAAATAACCTAACAAAAGGTTTAGGACGGGAAAAGTTCAGTAGCACTGGGCAAGAGTCTGTGCTATGTGTTGTGCGCTCGCCTACGTGACTTCCCACATGCTTACTAAACAAATGAGAACAATTCAGTTGGGCTAAAAAGTTCGTTGCTGGTCCTTGCTGCCTTAGTACAACCCATAATTTATTTTCAGGTTTGCTGTATTTGTACTGGCATCAGCCATTTGGCGTCATGAGGAACCATAGTTGCTTAACTAAACACAGATGTAATGTCACTATATATATGGCCTTAAGGCTTTGAATAAACTTAGCACTGTTGGACATCCTCCTCAGTGCTCCTCCTGTCCCCCATCTCTCTGCTTCTCGAGTTCTTTTCTTCATCCTCTTACCCTCATGTTCCTGGTTGATTTGTTGCGCCGGCCACGACAGGTGAGGATCTGATGGTGCCCACTATCTACAGAGATCCAATATATACAACTAGGACAGCCTGGAGGGGGGTGGGCAACCCAGGCTGGACAGGGAGTTAAGAAGGAGTCAGGAAGGGCACCTGGGTGGCTCAGTGGGTTAAGCCGCTGCCTTCGGCTCAGGTCATGATCTCAGGGTCCTGGGATCGAGTCCCGCATTAGGCTCTCTGCTCAGCAGCGAGCCTGCTTCCTCCTCTCTCTCTCTCCGCCTGCCTCTCTGCCTACTTGTGATCTCTCTCTGTCAAATAAATAAAATAAAATAAAAAATCTTAAAAAAAAAAAAGGAGTCAGGAAGAAGTCATTCCCACACTTGAGGCATGGGTTGGTACTGACCAGAGACACTGGGCAAGAGACAGTGTCCTAGGACTGCTGTAAGACTAGCCGGGTCCAGGCAAAGCGCCTAACAGTGTGTAGATGTAACCCATCTGTAAAAGGTGGACGGGGGGTGGTGGTTGCAGCTGGTTGAGCATCTGACTCTTTGTTTTGGCACAGGTCCATTCACCTGGCCCATTCACCTGTGCCTGCATGTGTTCTGTGGTGTGCTCTTTATCTCTCTCTCTCTCTCTCTCAAATAAATAAATCAAAAAAAAAAAAAAAAAAAAAAAGGAAGTCAGGAAGGATCAGGAGACCTGCTGTTAAGGTCCCAAAGACTCCATCCTCCTCAACTAGCCTCCGGAAATAAAGTAAGTGGATGCCCAGGAGCCTCCTGGACACAAAACTTTCCAAAGCAAAGCTTTCAATTTCATACTGGAGAAAAGGTTGCTGTGCAAATTCAAGACAAAAAAGCCGGCCATGGTGGGGTGGGTTTGGACAGGGCTGGCCACTAAATGCCCACTGCCCAAGCCAGGAGCCTGGAGTCTGTGCAGCCAGTGCTTCCTGAGGCTTCCACATCATAGCCTCACTCTGAAGTTTCCTCCTGGAAGCTCCTTACCCAGGGAGGCCACCTGTGAGCACCCCCTCACACAAACACCCCAGCTTCTGCCCCTCCACCCAGCTGGAGTGAAGGATCCCCAAGCCTGCTCTCTCTGGTCTCTCCTGCACAGAGAGGAGTATGTGCCCCGGAAAGGAGGGTCCCTGAGGATACCTGAGTCCTTGGCCCAAGGACAGCTGGCTTGAGAATGTGGGGTTTCGGTGCTCTAGGCACAGCAGTTCCTAGCGGAAACAGGGTAGGGAGCTCCAAGGTGGAGGGGAGTCCCGGGAGTCTGGGATCACAGATGCCAGTGGCCCCCAAGTGGAAGGGTTTCAGTAACTCCAGAGGTGAGAGGGGCCAGGGGTCAGGCCTGGAGGTGGACAAGGACCACCAACAAGGGGTAGGGGGCCGGAGATGGAAGTGATCCCAGGGTGGTTGCAGGCCCAAAGTAGAGGTGTGGGGGTGGGGGTGGGGGAAAGGGGTCCATGGGCCAGAAAAAAATGGTATCCTGGGGCTCCTGGGTAAAAGGCACTTGAGGTGGAGGGGGCCCAGTGGGGCCCAGGCTGCGCGGGCAGAGCCAGCGCCTCTCAGGCTGGGGAGCCTGGCGATTCTGAGGGACAAAATTTTCCATCAAGTTCTGGAAAAGAAGCCTGTCAGCACAGGCGTCTCTCCGGGGTCCAGACGAGCCCTGTAGTGCTGAGCCTCTTGATGTCAGTAGGGCCCCACGGGTTCCCTGGATACCGAGAAGTGGAGTGAGGGCTGTGGGGCAAGGGCTATGGGGCGTAGGAGCACCAGGCCGCCAGGAACCTGTCCGCCAGGCCCCCCTCCCGCTCCCTTGGACGAAGCAGCAGGTGGCAGAGGGCAGCAGGGCCCCAGTCTCCCTCTCTGCCTAGCGCCCCTACCCCTCCCCAGCCCCTCAGTACCTGAGTCAGCGGGGCACCGATGCACTCCCCCGCGCCTTGCCCAGCCAGCCCAGAACCCCTGCCTTCCCGGGAGGCGCTACTTGCGCAGTGAGTTTGCTGGGCCCACAGAAGGCGGTGGGCGGAGCAGGCAGGTGCGGGCGAGCTGTGGCGGGTGGGGGGCGGCAAACAGCAGTGCAGGCCTCTCTGCAGGCCCGCGCGCCCTCGCCCAGCCTCCTGTTCTGTCCTGTCCGGTGAGGGGGCTGGCTGCGCCCCATGCTGGTTCCCGCTGCTCTTCTGCTGACTCCAGGACCCCAGGCCCTGCCCAGTCCAGGCCTCCCTGCCGCTCCCTGCCGCTGCTTGAGCTCCAGGCTAGGCCCGCTGCTGCTCCTGGGCGGCCGAGCTGCGGCCCCGGTGCGGTGTGGCTGGCCCTTTTCTCTCCCCAGGGCACAGTGGAGCCGCGAGGGAAGGCCTGAGGGGATCTTCCGTCTTCTCAGTGCCAATGGACACTCTCCAGGGGCCTCTCTACCTGGTGGGCTCCACCCATGGCCATCTTGGAACCCCTGGAATCCCCTTCAGAGACCAGGTGAAGCCCTCCTTGGGGAATCCAGGCTCCTGGGACCAAGGCGAGTTGATCTTGTGTACTGCTGTGTTTGTTCCCTGGCCTGGCATGGATTGACAGTTGCTGAATTGATCTATTCTGGGGTCATCAAGGGCAGAGCAAAGAGTTCAGGGCTGGGATCCCCAGGCCTGGGGTCCACACAGGCTTGGAGCCCTCTTGGCTGTCCCTGACAGAATGACCAAAGAGGAACCCTCAGAAACATGGATCTGCCTTGAACTGGCAGAGCATTCAGGGACAGGAAGGGGAATGTCTCCTTCGCAGAGTATCTGGAAGCCTGAAGTGGAAGATGGATTTGTCTGAGCCATGGTCATTAGTGTTGGGCCAAGGAACCCCTGGCTTGCTTCTCCTACCTGCATCCTAGGTCTAAAAGGGTGTCTGGGTGGCTCCCTCAGTGCAGCATCTGTCCAGGGTCCTGGGATCCAGCCCTGCATCTGGCTCCCTGCTCAGTGCAGATCCTGCTTCTCTTTCATCCTCTCCCTCTACTTGTGCTGTCAAAAAAAAAAAAAAAAAAAAAAAAAGTTAAGAGGGGGGACAAAATGGCGCGGAAGTAGAAGGCGTCTTTTCAACTTGTACCCCAAAATGAGCTGATTACCTACCAATCACCCATGAACTCCAATCACCCATGAAATCAGCCTGAGATCAGAATTATACACGTGTGGATCTCTACAGGGGGAGAAGAAGCCAGTGGGCAGGTAAAGCGGAGTGGGAACTGTGAACTGATATCAGAAGATAAACAAAAGGGGGAGGGAGCTACCAGAGGCAACCAGTTGGAAAGTAATACCCCAATACAAGCGAGAGTGCCCTGCGTCTGGGGACCAGCATTAACTCGGAGACTGGTTGAAAGCACTCCAAAAGAGCAAAGCATCTCTGGGGAAATTGTGGGAATCGGGGCGGCTAGGGACAGGGGCTTAAGTCCCTGGTCCCAGGACAGCCTCCCTTGGCACTGAGTCACAGAGAGTGCGGCAGAGAAACCAGCTCTTGGTCCCTAAGATGCCAGTGCAAGGAGAATGCATGGGGTCCGTTTCCTGTGAGGGGATGGGAGCCACACCAGGCGGCAGAATGCAAGAGTCCTGCTATAGAGCCTGAGATACTCCCCTGAGAGAGGTATAAAGGCCCAGCCGATGCCCTTTGATAAACGCCCTTGTTTCAGAGCCTGCACCAAACTCTCGCCCCAGAGAGGTGCGCGAAGGCCCAGCCTGGTGCTCTCGGACCTGTGCCCCATTCTCAGAGCCTGAGACCCGCGTGCGAACCTCTGCCTTCCCTGAAATTGGTGCATGTAAGGTGGGCGCTCTTAGACCCAGAAAGACCGGGCACTCCCAGCCCAGGCCAGCGGGAAAATCTCAGTGTGCGATTGCTGCTTGGAACCTCTCTAGCGGTCTAGCGGTGCCCAAAGCTGCTGTGCCGTGCTTTAGGGTACAAGCAAAAGATCCTCCATCCCCAGGGACAGCGACTTGGAACCTGCTCTGCCAGCGGCCAAGGGGGAACTTATTTGGGCTCTGCAGCCAGACTGAGGCTTCTCTCTGAGAGGGAGATCAGGGTGCGGTTTGTTTTCCTCTAAAACTACAAAAACCATCAAAAGCGGTCAAAGTGAGAAAAAAAAAGTGAACAAACAAAAAACCGCCAGAGAACAAAAGCCTGAAAAAAAAAAAAAAGTTTCCTCAGAGCCCACCCCCTTGAGGGGGGCGGTAGGACTTAAGTCAGGGAACATCATTGACTGAAAACCCACATGGCAGGCCCCTTCCCCAGAAAACAAACCAAGAAAGAAAAAAAAAAGAGAGAGAGAGAGAAAAAAAGTACTACAAGAGAACTACCACTACTACATAGGAAACTTTTATCTTTCATTAATTCCCACTATTCTGGTCCTTTTTTTTAATATATATAGGTAATTTTTTTAACCCCAGCAGGATGGTGGAAGGGGTACATGGCTGAGTGCCTCTTGGGTCTGACCCTGTGTGACGCCACCCGGTGCCTGCAGCTGCCCTCTGGAAGGTGTTGCTTTAGTGGCAGAGCCGGAGGGCACCAAGCATGTGTGTGTCTCCAAAGTCCTGGGCACCACATCACAATGCCTTCCTGAGAAGCAGAATCAATGACAGTTGCTGATCTTCATTCCTTCCTACCAAAGGTATCTCATACACCATCTTTGGAAGTTGGAGCCAGGGAGCGCCTGGGTGGCTCAGTTGGTTAAGTGTCTTTCTTCAGCTCAGGTCATGATCCCAGGCTCCTGGGATGGAGTCTCACACATTTGCCTCCCTGCTCAGCTCCCCTGAGCCTGCTTCTCTTTCTCCCTCTGCCATTCCCCCAACTTGTGCTTTCTGGCTCTCTGTGTGTCAAATAAGTGAATAAAATATTTTTAAAAAGTTTGGGCCAGGGGGCGTCTGGGTGGCTCAGTGGGTTAAGCCGCTGCCTTCAGCTCAGATCATGATCTCAGGGTCCTGGGATCGAGTCCCGCATCGGGCTCTCTGCTCGGCAGGGAGCCTGCTTCCCTCTCTCTCTCTCTCTCTCTCTGACTGCCTCTCCATCTACTTGTGATTTTTCTCTGTCAAATAAATAAATAAAATCTTTAAAAAAAAAAAAAGTTTGGGCCAGGGATGCCTGGGTGGCTCAGTTGGTTAAGCCGATGCCTTCGGCTCGGGTCATGATTCCAAGGTCCTGGGATCGAGTTCCACATCGGGCTCCTTGGTCGGCGGAAAGCCTGCTTCTCTCGCTGCCTCTGCCTGCCTCTCTGCCTGCTTGTGTGTACTCTCTCTCTCTATCTCTGGCAAATACATAAAATCTTTAAAAAAAAAAAAGTGTGGGCCATACTCTTTAGCCATTCTACTTTCCCTGGGGTAATTTGCCACCTCCCTGAATTTACCTGCATCTTTCCCAAAATCTACTTATCTTCCTGCCTTCGTGACCATAATGAGTCTATAAATTTTCAATAGACAGTGTGAACTTACACTTGCTAATATTTGCATAACATGCACTTCTTTCGATCTCAAAGAAAAGCTTCACACCACAATGGTCTCTAATCTCCAATTAGTTTCTGTTCTGGGATCCCACTGGAATTCTATGCGCCTGTCCCCTATGATCCCATAAATTGTGGTCCAGTTTCCCAGCCAGCCAAGGAAAGCACATGGGAAATCTTGCTGAAGTATGAGTAAGAGCCAACGAAAGGGAACATATTTATCTGCCTCGAATGCTGGGACCTGAGGAAAGCAAGTTTCATTACAGACAAATCAGGAAGGAGGTGCAGATTGCTTTTTATGTCACTCTGGAGTGGAGGTCTGCTCACTCACAGAAGCTCAAAATCTTCACAAAGGACAATGCCCCCCACCCCCAAAGTCAGCTGGGGATTCTCAGGAAAACTTTAATTGAAAGTATTACGGATTCTCCAACTTCCCAAAATGCAGGAGGAACATCTACAAGCAAGACTGTCACCACTTTTAGGCAATTACACTTATTTACCTTTTTTCTTCCTAGAAAATCATCCTCTCTCCCAATCCATGATCTTCTTTTTGTAACAGTTTCCTAAAGAAGGAAACAGGTGTCCTCCCATTCCAGTTCCATCCAAAATAATAAAATAAAAATCTTTAAAATTAAAAAAAAATTGTGATTTGTTGAGACAGAGCACATATGCAGAGGGACAAGCAGACTCTCCCACTGAGCAGGAAGCCCGATTTGGGGATCAATCCCAGGACCCTGAGACCATGACCTGAACGAAGGCAGATGCTTAACCAACTGAGGCACCCAGGAAGCCCCAAAATAATTCAATTTTTAATCACTTTGCCATAGACACTTTTGGGTGGCTTTGAAACACCAGAATCTCATTGACTTATCAGTGTCCTCTTCACCATCTCAGAAAAGGACTGGGTGCCTCTCAGAGGCCTCTCTCCCCTCCTGACCCAGGTCCCAGCCAAAAGTCCTTCACATTAGAGTATGAGGAACTGAGCGGGATGGGGTGTGGAAGCACCCTGGGGTGGGGTGGGGGGCTCTGGGGCCCTCCCACTCCTAACTTCAAAGACAGCACCTGCTTTCCCCTGCCTCATATAGGTACCCTGGGTTTGCCCTCTTTAAGGTTCCTGGTTGCTGCAAAGGTCTGAAAATCTCCTAAGTAGCACAAAAGCCATCATGTGCATTTTGGCCGCACGGGACAGAGGGAGTTTAAAGGAAGAAAGATAAAGCTCCCCAGAATGAGCCAGCAGCTCTGGGCTTCCCTGCACATCTTTCCTGACCTTCAGAACCCTGGGAAGGAGCCCCTTGGTGCAAAGTCACAGGGGGAGCCCACGCACAGCCCAGGCCTCCTGCCCCAGGTCCTCTCCAGCCATAAACTGACCCCCTAGCCCCTTCCAAACCGTCTACAGCCTCAAACCACTGACGTGCGGTTCAGCACCCATCTCCAGAGCGCAGGATGCACGTGGCTTCCCGGCACCCTTCCGTGGCCGCTCCCAAAATCACCGTGGGAATGTCGCAGCAAGGAGACAGGGAATCGATTTTTATCCTCTGGGTTGTCTTCCCTCGTAGCCCCTCAGGAGTCCCCACGCAGCAATGCCGCGTGGGCCCTACTGCTCTGAATCCACTTCCCCAGAGGAATCCGCTTTTCTTCAGCGTCTGTGTCTGCAAACCCGGCTCCTCTAACACCCCCCACCAAACTTACCAAGAACCAACGGGGGAAGAAGTTCATTTCTGGCCGACAAGCCTTTAATCCCTGAGAGCTGTGGCTGATGCAGGAGCAGCTTTTCTCCAAATGGTGATTTCGATACGAGGTCGTTTTGCCTGCCAGCCCCCAACATCCCTGATGTGTGGCTCCCAGGGGCCTCCCCGCGGCCAGGCCTGAGAGTGGAGCCCACCCTTGGGCTCATTTTCCACCACGCTGAATCCAGGCAGCGGCCCCGTCTCACTACAAAGGGTGCTGAGTAATGAGGTGCCGCCACCAGGAAGAGAGGCAGCAGGTCAGACAGATCTGGAGAATGACACTGGCCTTCAAGGGCCCCTCACAAGGGAAATACCATTAAGTAGCAGATCTGAATAGATATACTGTGTTCCACATTCACGCCGTAAGGATGGGGTTTCCTCGAGCCCTAATCAAAGGAACTCTTTCACCTGAGATCACTTGACCAATCGGTGACTCAGTTTCCTTATACTAAAAATGAGGATAACAATACATCACAAGATTGTTTTGAGGAGCACACACGTTACAAAGTGTTTAGAGGCACCTGGGTGGCTCAGTGGGTAAGCATCTGACTTCAGCTTAGGTCATGATCTCATGGTCCTGGGAGAGGGCCGTGTCAGGCTCCTTGCTCAGCGAGGAGTCTGCATGTCCCTCTCCCTCCCTCTTCACTTCCTGCCCTCTCTCTCTCTCTCAAATATATAAATAAAATCTTTAAAAAAAACGAAGTTCTTAGAACACTATATGCACATAGTACAGGACACACAAGCACTTGTTAAACAGATAAAAGGGTACAAGAGGCTGGCTTCCCTTCAGATTTCTAATAGGCTCCTGTCTGGGGGTCTCTAGCTCTTAGGAAGTGGGGAGGCCGCAGAAGCCCAAGATTGTAGAGTTCCTCTGAGGCCAAGTTCAGTTTTCTATGCAGGACAGAAAACCTATAAAACACATCCCAGACTTGCTTCGCTGCCTTCCTAGTAGGGAATCCGTTCCCTCAAGAGTGGTCCAACCTCTCTTCCACTATTTGGGATGTAGAAAACGTTTAGACATTTCTCCATTGGTGCTGATTCCATCCTCATTTTTAACAATCTAGCTGTGTGTTCATCTGGTCTTCTGTTAGTTCCTTTATTCAACAAACATAGAGGACTCACTGTGTCCTAACTGTGACCAAGACATCCAGCATCTCATCCCACAAAGGAAACATATTAGCAAATGTGGCAGCAAAGAGGGATGGGGTAAGGCAGTGACACCTGAATCAAGATCAAACTAACAAGCAGAGCCTGCCATGAAGAACATTCCAGGTATGGGCCCCATAGGCATGAAGGCGGAAATGAATAGATTATGTGCAGACAGCAGGACAGGGGACTAAGGGGACACTGGAAAGGAAGGCTGCGGAGCAGCTGTCGGCATTGGAGGCCTTGCGAAGGACTCTGGAATTCCCTTTGGTTTCAGCCAGAAGCTACATGAAGGTTTAAGCAGGGAATCATCAGATTAGCCTATATTTGTAAAAGATCACTCCTCTTCCACAGAAGAAATGGGGATGGGGTGGGGGTGTCCACGAGCCTAGAAGCTGGAAATGGAAGCAGATGAAGTTTCCAATATCCTGGCCAAGGAGTGAGTCTGTCACAGTGAGAGTGTCAAGATTTGCAGTTCTAAACTTTTTAGTAAAGTGGCTTATTAAACACACAGCTAACTATTGCCCGGGGTTCCTACTTTTGTAATAAGTTTTTTCTGAAACTCCAAAAGGGGAGAGGGGCTCTCTGCACCACATGCCAGTCAGGGCGGAACATCATCGTCACATTACAGGGTGTTTTCAGAGCCTGTTATCCTTTTAGTACGACATCCCTCCCACCCCGAGACAACACCGTGCCTCTTTCCGCCAACAGAAGTTGAGTTTTTCCCTTTCCCTCTTCCTTCTTTCGAGGGCAGAGCTCAGGGCTTCTCCAGAGATTCCATCCTAAGTGCATAGATCTCACCGAGCCGACCACATTCCCCTCCCTGTGGGCGCCAGGAAACGCCGGAAACATCTGTATCTGCACCTGAACATGGGACCTTGGATCCCAGCTACAGTTACTTGTGCTGTGGTAACAAGGACATCATGTCGCGTTTCAGGACATTTTCGTATATAAGGCCTCGGGTCGGGATGCTCAGGGTAGGAAATGGGTGGGTTCGCCCCTGGGCAGAGTGGCATACCTTCTCTCTCCTCCTGGCCTTTGCCCGAGTTGGAGATGCCCTGTTCCTTCCTCTTCACCTGAGTAATCATTATCTCTGCTTCCAGAAGCAGCTCAGGGGGCCACCTCCATCCGAGGGGCCACCTCCTCCCCAACCCCGCTGGACCAGGTGACCCTCCCCAGAATTCCATATAAATCCCTGTTAACGTTGATCCCACTGCTTCCCAGAGGCTCTTTCTCCTTGTCTTTACTTTGTCTCTCCTGCTGGACCCCAGGAGACAGGTCTCACTCATCATTTTATCCCAGCAGGGTTCAGTATGTTGCTGAATTAACACATGGCATGTCCCAAACATCGCTGGCAGCTGGATGAACTGGAACACAGTGTGGCAGCATGTACTGAAGCAGGGGTTCTCAGAGCACCAGGGGATTCAGTCTGTGAAGCATCTGCCTTCGGCTCAGGTCATGATCCTAAGGTCCTGGGATCCAGGCCTGCACCGGGATCCCTACTCAACAGGGAGTTGGCTTCTCCCTCTCCCTCTGCTTCTCCCCTCCCTCTCAAATAAATACATAAAATGTTTTCAAAAAATAAATTTAAAATAAATTTTTAAAAAATTAAGCAGTTGTTCTCAGCTGCAGGTGATTTGGCTCCCCAGGGGACATATGGTAATGCCTGGAGAAACGTTTGGTTGATGTAATTGGAGGAAAGGGCGCCACTGGGCATTTGGTGGGGAGAGGCCAAATTGGAGGTGGACAACATCTGGCCATGCACAAGACAGGCCTCAGCAAAACATCACCCAGTCCACGAGGTCGACAGGGGAGACCCGCATCTAATCTAGGACCTGGAAAACCTTTTCCTAGGTTTACATGATCAAGGGAAATGTATCTGTCCATCAAAACCACAAGAATGTCTAAAGCAGCTTATCCTCGGAAGCCCCAAACTGGATGCCATGTAAAAGACCATTAACAGGAGAACGGATAACCGACTACAGTACCTACGTGATGGAAGACAACAGACGATAACGAAATTTAAGATGCCACATACGCGACAACAAGAAGGAATCCACAGATGTCCTGAGGAACCGAACCACCAGAGCAAGGTAACAGGCAAACTTGATCGCTGGTGATGGAAGAGAAGCAGGGGGCAGGGAGTGACTGACTGGGAAGGAGCAGGAGCGAACCTCTGGTGTGCTCAGAATGTTCCTGATCCTCATCTGGGTAGTAGTTACACACAGCGTGCCGCATGCTAGGACTCATGTGCTGTGTGTGTGTATTACACCTCAGCAAGCTTTACCAAAGGCAAAGGTCCTCCAAGAGCCCCAGCGGGCAGGAATCACACACTGGAGCAGGTCCTCCGAGCATGACTTTCTAAGGATTTCGGTGCACAGCCGGCAGGAGCATTGTAGATATGTTTATGGAGACCTATTTCACCACAGACACCAAAAACCTTACAGTGGGTCCTTGATTCAATTCTGCTTCGGTCATTTTCTGCTAAGGATTGTGCTACAGATGTGCACACAGACTTAGGTTTCAAGAATATTTATCACAGCAGAACAAACACAAGAGGGAGGCAGCAACAACACGAACCCAGAGGAAACTGTGTGATACCGCGGACTCATTAAAATCGACATTTAAAAAATGTAAATGGAAAACGACTACAATATATTAATTACAATTATAGAGCAGGTCACCCAACAAGCTGACACCTCAGATATATGAAGAATATACTCAATATGATTAACTATGATTAGCTAAGGTCATGAGGGGTTATGGGATTTCTTAAAATTTCATCATTTTTCCCTAAAATGTACATATATTACTTATTAATAAGAAAAAATACACAATCACACTTCTAAAAAATAAAGGTGAGTTTTCAACTCTAAAACTGAGTACCAGGGGCGCCTGGGTGGTTCAGTGGGTTAAAGCCTCTGCTTTCGGCTCAGGTCATGATCTCAGGGTCCTGGGATCGAGCCCCGCATCGGGCTCTCTGCTCAGCAGGGAGTCTGCTTCCTCGTCCCTCTCTCTGCCTGCCTCTCTGCCTACTTGTGATCTCTATCTGTCAAATAAAATAAATAAAATCTTTAAATAAATAAAATAAAACTGAGTACCAGACCCCACACAACTCCCAGATTCCCCATGGATTCAGAGCCCTGCTGCCTGCAGAAGCGCTCTATCGACGCTCATCACAGTGGCTGAGACAGATTAAATAAAGAGATAACATTGCAGATTTCCTGTCTCTTATCCGACTGTGCAGATTGGTTACACAAATCCAAATCCATACATGCATTAGATCTCACTGAACTGCGTACGCCCTGAGAAAAAGACCCTGTAAAGCTATTCCCTGTAAAAATACAAAAGTATTTCTGACAGCAAAAGTTTTCAGATGCTGTAAAGAAAAAAAAAAACTAAAAAGGCACGACCTTCCCTGATTAATCAAGTCTCCCTTGAGAGAAGGCTACCACTTCCCCAGGTAATCTCATCGCCTCAGATGAAACCATGTTTCTCTGTGAAGTGGAGGTGATCGCAGCTCTCTCGGAGTACTCGCAAAGGTTTGGCGTGATTATGAAACGGAACACTATGACCGACCGGGGCCCGCTGGTTGTGGTCACCGTCATGCCCACAGCCTGAACACCACCTCCCTCCAGGAAGCTCCCTTCTCTGAATTCTGTGTGGTAGGGGCACGTGGCTGACTATTAGGGAGCACTGCATAAGGCGTACCCTGTCGCTTGCCCAGACGCCCAGCTCCTCCCGGAGCCACCGAATGCCATACAGAGCTAAAGCTGGGAGCAGTGGCTCACCGTGGACACCAATGATGAGGGCTCAGGTACCTCAGTTCACAAACCCATTACAAGCATATACATTTAACTCGTGCTTTAAGATGTTTCTCCTCTTACTTCTCAGTCAAAAAAGACTTTAAGCCGAGTAAACCAACAACAAACCCTAAGATAAAACATTTAACCGTGTTAATTTCCTAAGGCCTACGGTCGTCTTCAGCTTCTCAAGGTCACACCTCCCTGCTGAATGTTTACCGAGGGTTGCTGACACGGTACACAGAAAAAAAAAAAAAACTCTTAGGATGTCCAGCCTCTAAGAGAAAAAGCAAACAGCTCAGAATGCAGCCAGCCATGGCAAAGGAACCACCGACAAAGCCAAACACAGAGGGGCCCCTGAGCATCTGGGAATCTGCCTGTTCCTTTGCCTCCTCAGAGGAAACGAGTCACAAGACTGCTCAGAATGGGAAATGAGAAGGGCAGAAGCGTCCTGAATTTCCTGCTGCTTCCAAGGAGTGAGCCCGCCTGCTGTGCTGCTGTGTCAGTTATTTACACAGTGGGCAGGTGAGGCTGACAGCTTGAAGGGGTTATTTTAGAGGGAGAGCTGTAAGTCTGATCAGGAGAAGGTTCTGGACCCTGGGGTCCCAGCACGCATCTCCAGCTTCCAAGCTGACCCTCCCTTCAGACAGGGTTTAAGAGGCAGCAGGGCAAGCATGGTCTTTGTATTTAAATCACCTCAAGGGGGCCCATATCTCTAGGCACAACCAGAAGCCAGGGAGGAGAGGGAAGGGGGAGAGGGAGAGGGTACCTCCACTCCTATCTGCTGGCTGCACTTCTGGAGCGCCTGATCCAGGAAGCTAAATGTGTGGACAGAACAGAAGGAAGAATCTGGGAAGACTGGAAGACTAGAAGAGCTGTTCGTGGACTAGTCTCAACCTGAACCACAGAAACACCTCTGCCTCCCTGCCCTCCTCCCCTGGGCTGGGCACCAGGTGCCTCCCTACTGCACTCCAGATGCAGATCCAAGCTCAGGGGTGCCCAGTGCCGATGCCTCCCTCCGGCGCAGGGACTCTAGGGCATCAGCGGGACTCCTAGACAGCACCTGTGATCTCTAATTTAAAACCAAAACCAAAATCCCCAACCAGCCCAATCCAGCACAAGCAATACATATTTATGTGTAAGACACCTATGCACACATACACATTCACTTATCTACACACACACACACACACACACTTTTGCAGCAGAAGGCAGGCATGAAACCTGTTCCCTAAGTCCTTTGCTTTCCTCATCTGCTTCTAGCAGCAACAGCCATTTCTGCTACGGATTTTCCTATTCGAGGGTTGATCACAGATCCAAATGCCACCATCCTGTTTGCCACCCTTTCCTACCCCACCAGCCCGCTGACGTCTGTCAGTGAACCAGGGAACAAAGATGGAAGACAGGCCCAAGCTGCCTTCCTAAAGTGGGGTTATATTTGACACTTTAATAAACCTCAGAGCCTGAGCCTCTCTGCTCTCAGACTGGCCAGGGTGCAGCTCTCACTCTTACCAAACCCGTCCACCTCTCCTCCCCCCACCGCGGGGCACAAGGGTTTTCTCTGCCCGGCATCTATTTCCAGGCCCCATAAATCATATCCCATTGTTCCAGGCCATCTGAACTCATGCTTAATAAACCATCCACCTCACCCTTCTGCCACCACCCCGAATTTCCCACAGGGAAAGACTGTTTCAAGAAGAAAAGGAAATTCTTCATTAGGGCTGGATTTTAAAAGCAAGCTTCCACAAAAAACCAGAAAACAAAATTGGGTATAAATACCATCCAATAACCACTAAATGTCTTTGGTTAAAGCACCTGCCTGCCTGTGATTCTCAGGTCCAGATGTGAGCTCAGTGCACATCCAAAGGAAGCAGAATTTGAACCTGATGCCAAATGACAAATGATCCTGAACTTCATGACCATTTAAGTGCCACAGTGGCTAGACTAAATTGCTCTGATGCAGAATTTCTCCCAAGTATAGGTTACTGAGAAACATAATATTGCTTGAAAATGTATTTAGGTGCGCTCATCCTTCTCAGACCAACACTCATGGGCTCTTAGTCATAACCAGGCTTAAGCTAACACGATTCCCCTATTTTCCCCAGAGAGGGAGGGAAACAAGAGGACATGTCTCTCATGTTCCAAGATCAAAAACTGGATCACAGCACTCACAGCATCAAGTCTGCCAAACCAGAGCTCTGGGTATGTACAATTCTTAAAGAGCTAATTGAATGGAAAACAGCCATCTGGGGCTGGAAACCCTTATGACATTCCTGGAAATGTATGGGCTTTAAAAGGATTATGCAGGGTGATGTGACTTTCAAAATTCCCAAACTCTGAACTGAAGCCTAAATGAGAATATGTTAAATTCACCCATTCCAAAACACAGCACAGTTGACTCGGACCCTAGAGCCCAGCTGTAGCTCAGGGTGTCCACACTGCAGCCTGTCTGTGGGAGGTCTGCAGACCACTCCCTGCTGAGAGAGTCCAGCCAACCCAATCAGCCTACCAGCAGGCTGTGGCACAAGGTCCAGATCCTAGCCCAGGCATCAGCCAGGGTTCCCTTTGGCCTGCCCTCTTATGGTTGAACAACAATCTTGGAGAGCCACAGGGAGAGTGGCATTGGGTCCAGTATGGCCACTCCCTGGTCCTCCACAACACTGGTTGCACACTCTTCAACACAAGAAAATGGTGTGCAGAAACAAGGGCCTGCCACAGTAGGCTGTCGAGCAAGGAACAGAAAGCATCAGGGGACAGGTGGGACTGCTGGCTGGTCTCCACCTCTCCCAGAGGGCAGAGGCCGCAGAGCTTCTGCAGGCTAAGCAGAGACGTGTCAGAATTACCTTCCCAAAAAGTAGGCAGTAAAGGAGGATTTCAAGCAGCCACAACCACCAGCAGGCCTGCAACCTCCAGATATCAGGGGCTTGACCATGACCGTGTCGGTAAGCAGAACACACAAGTGCCTTCTGGAGCGAGAGAAGACAGCTTAACGCTGATAACTGGTCCTCTCACTCTTCTCTGCTCTCAGCAAGTGATCCTGAAAGGGATGGACAAAGTTGGTCAGATTCACTGGAGAAAACACGAGCCAGTGAAGACGTCCCGGCTCGCACTAGGCCTCCCTCCAAAGGTTGGCTGCCCCACCCCTGGCACCTGGGTAACGCTGCTCTGGGGCCATCCACACAAAACGATTTACGTACCCCCCACCCGCAACAAACACACACAGACACAGACACACAGACACACACACACACACACACAAGCTGCATCGGGCTTTAGGAACCTAACTCAAACGCACCCCTAACAACAACCCCACAGGTGTGACTGTGTTGGACACTCCCAGCAAGGGAGGGAAGGCCCCCCCCTTGGGTCCTTGCCAGCGGCAGGGTGCCACCTGGGCCTCCGCCTCATCCTCTCCATCCGCGGGGAAGTCGGAGCGGCCCCCACCAACCACCACCACGCAACCAGATTGATTCTCGCACTTCAAATCCCCGCTGCCAGGGCCCCATCTGTGTGCTGACCGAAAAGCCGCCCTCAAGCAGCCGGCCCCCGGAGCGTCTGGAGTTCTCCCAGCCCCACGCTCACGCCTCCCCAGGCCGCCCCCGCCCCCGCGGGCCTCGCCTTACCGCCAGTGTCCACGAAGCGCGGGGGCGGGCGGTCCCGCAGCGTGGCACTCCAACCCGCGCTGGCCTCGTCCTCGTCGGACTCATGCCCTTCGGGGGCGTCGGGAGGCAGCGGGGGGCCGGGGCGCTCGTGTTGGGCGTCCGAGGAGGCGGCGGAGGAGGAGCGCGAGGCGGCGGACGTGCTGTAGAAGGCGTTCCCGCCGCTGTCCGGGCTGGACTCGCCGAACACTTCGTCCCAGATGTGCAGGCTCCCGTGGCGCGCGAGGGCCACCTCGAGCAGCGCCGGCGCCCTCCTCCGAGCGCTCCCGCCGACCTGGGCCATGGCCCCGACCGCCGCCCGCGCGCCCGCCCCCCAGAGCGCCTCCCAGCCGCACGCGCCGGGCACCGGGCCCGCGCCGCGGCCCTCCGCCCCCAACCAGCGCAGCCCGCAGCACAGCGCCTGCCGCCCCACGCCCGGCCGGCCCGCCATCTTGGCCACCTCGGGCCCAGCGCCCTCGGAAGCGCCCTCGGAGCTCGGGCGCCGCAGGCTGCAGGCCGCGGAGGGACGCAGGGCGCGAGGGCGGGAGGCAGGGGCTGCGGCCGGGCCCAGGTGCCACCGCTACCGCCTCCGCTGCGTCTCCTCCGCGCCCGCTGCGACCCCGCGCGCCCTACCGCCGCACCCCGCGCTCCCTGGCCGACCTTCCCGGGCGCAAGCCGCCAGAGACGGACCGCCTCCTCGCACCTCCGGCCCGCCCCCCGGCCAATGGGGAGCAGGCCGGGGCGGGGCCCGCGCGGGGCACGCCCCACACACCTCGGCGGAGCGGGGCGAGGAGAGCAGCTGCGGCGGCGGTGGCGGCAGGGGGGAGGGTGGCCGGTGGCTTCCTCGCCTGCGTGACGTGTGGCCCCGGACGGCCACCCGCAGGCCCCGCGCGGCCCCGCAGGAGGAAGGGAGGAACCCAGTGGGTGTCGGGGGTTAGGGGGGACGCAGCCGGTCTTCCCGCCGCCCCAGCCGGCTCACGTCGCGTGAAGCCCGCGCTCTCGGTCCCCTTCCGCAGTCGGCGTCGGTGGCGGTGGGGATCTGTCAGCCCCGGTGGTTCTGAAGCAGGCGCTGCGGAAATTCCAGGTAGGCGCCAGGCCTGAGGGTCACGGTTCCCGTGGCTGCTGTGGCTGCTGCTGCTTCGGTGCTCCACAGCCGGCTGTCCCTTGAGCTCTTGCTAGCACAAGGGCTATCTGGCTTCCGGGAGCCTTGCTCTAATAAGGAGCCCTCCTCGCTGGTTCATTCCTGGGGTCAGGTGGTGACTCAGTCTCGCTTCAATACCCCTGTAATTTGAGGGGGTCAACATCCGATCTTAGTCATTCCTTCCGTCTTTGACCTTTGACATCTTTAAAATCAAAATATTCATTACCTTCCAAATATTAATTACTCTAACACCACCACTGCAACATCTTCACCCATACATTTGACACACTTGTCTGTTAAAGTATGGCACAATCACCCAAGCTTCAGTGTTCTGATAAACAATAGATCAGAAAGGTTTCATCCATCCCTCTGCCTTGGCCAGGAGTGCGTGGCACTCATTCCATTGATGACGATACACGTGATCAGGCGTTTCTTGCTCCTCTCTCCCTCCCACAATAATGCAATAAGTCACAATGATGGTAATTGGGCCATAAAGTCACTTGCACTCTGAAATAAAATAAATCCACAGAGATGTGAAGGGCTTGCAAATCCTACTGGGTATTAACTAAATAAGGATTACACGAAAGGGAAAGGCATATTGCTATTTCATGCATAAAGGATGCAGATGCATAAAGGGTGAAGATGTTGGTACCACCAGGTAAGGTCGTTCTAACAGCAGGTGAGCAGCTTCTGCTCTCGCCCTCCCCTCGCAAGCCCCTGTTTCCTCCTCCCAAACCAGAGTCTCTGTACCAGCATGAATTCCTGATCATCACTGAAAGATGAGATATAAAAAGGAAAGGATTCACATGACATTGCTTTGTATATGAATTGGCTGATATACGTGAAATTGTTTGCAAAGCATTTCAACTCCGTTGGAAGAATTGTGTCACAGAAAAGAACTGGTTTCCAGCACTTCTCTAGACTGTGTTAACCAGGGAAAGATTCTGAAGAGAGTTCATACAGGTAATCAGACTTAAAAAGGTCATTGACACATAGATTAAAGACGAAAAGTAAGATTGCGTAGCTCAAGTTCAAATTCTGCAATTAGGAATTCTGTAATACTCCTGTAAAATTTAATGACATATATTTTAAAAAATAATTGAAAGGGATCAAAACACTGAAATACATAGGGCAAGAACTCCTTCTCTTCTCCAGGCAGCCAATGAAAAAGTCAGCAGCTAAAGTAAGTATTTTAAAAACAGTGGCTAGCTTTGCTACCCAGAGGAAGCAGGAAGTAGAGCAGTAACAGTTACAAGGATGGAATCAGTCTTCCATTGTGCCAAATCTGCATTTGTATGGTGCTAATCCCAAAGAAACCTTAGAGTCTTTGTGCTTATGAGCTCTCAAGTGCTTGTAGCTCACAGAGCATGCAACACTGGGAGAGGATTATATGGTCACAAAAGAAACAGACTGGGAAATCAAATTGTTATCCAAACCCTGGCCCAACAAAAATGAGATGGCTATGTCCATTTAGAATCAAGGGTTTAGCAACCAAGTGCTACTTTGTTTAAACAAATGTTTCCGACCAAGAACAGTAAAAATACTTCAGCCTTTAAAAACAGGTGGCTGATTCTCCTTGTGAAAGGAGGGGAGGAAAGGGAAGAAAACAACTGGAAAACAAAAACCAAAAAACTTTCCCATCTGCTTGGCAACCTCCTACTCGATGCTATGATTATGGTTCTACATCATTAAGTTTTACAAGTAATGTTTTCTGGGAGGATAATTATAGAACCAGCATTATACTGAGATCTTTTAACTTTGAGTCATTTAAACACATCTTCCAAATAATACAACTTTGTAATATAATTAATTTTAAGATTAATTATAATTAATATTGAGCTTTTGGTTCATAGTCTGCACAAAAGGCTCCAGGGTAGTAAGAACAACCCATTTCTGTAGTAGATTCCTTAGGCTTTGTTAAGCCAGAGAGGTTCATGCTCTTGTGAAACTGGGGATAATAGCCATATTTCATTGAGTCTTGGCCTCCTTTCCTGGTATAGTTTAATAAGAAACAAAAAATGCTACCATTCAAACTATGATACAATGTTTTCTTTTCATTAATATTTTAATTTAAATGTATTCAAAAAGCTCTTTGGTAAGTATTTAGACAGATTTTTATTACATATGGCCTTAATGCATACATAAAATAAAAGTTAAAATTTTTGGTTAACGTTTTTCCAAACCTCACATTAAGAATCTCACTACTTTTATTTACTTTCTAACTGAGAGATTTCAGTGCCCAGATTTTTCTCACAATATGTTCCTCTGAGCCACCCAGAGCTTTTGTCATGCTGCACTTAAAAAATTATTATTAGACATATAGCTGACATCCAATGTTAAATTAGTTTCAGTTGTACAACATAGTAATTTGACAATTCTATACATTACTCAGTGATCACCAGAGTAAGTATATCATCACGTCACCATATAAACTTATTATAATATCATTGGCTGTATTCCCAATGCTGTACTTTTCATCTCCAGATGAGAACAGGAAATTATTTTATTTATTTTATAACAGGAAATTTGTACCTCTTAATCCCCTTTACCTATTTCACCCATCCCCCATCCACCTTCCCTCCCATAACCACCAGTTTGTTCTTTGTATTTAAGAGTCTATTTTTGTTTTGTTTTTTTTTTTTTTTGGTCTGTTCACTTGTTTCTTTTTTTATATTCCATATAGACGTGAAATTACAGGGGCCCCTGGGTGGCTTAGTGGGTTAAAGCCTCTGCCTTTGGCTCAGGTCATGATACCACGTTCCTGGAATCGAGCCCCGAGTCGGGCTCTCTGCTCGGTGGGGACCCTGCTTCACCTGCCTCTCTGCCTGTCTCTCTGCCTACTTGTGATCTCTCTCTCTTTCAAATAAATAAATAAAATCTTCAAAAGAAAAAAAAAAGGAAGTGAAATCATATGGTATTTGCCTTTCTCGGTCTGACTTATTTCTCTTAACCTAATACCTTCTAGATCCAGCCATATTGTCACAAATAGCAAGATCTCATTCTTTTTTATAGCTGGATAATATTCCATTATATATCTATATACACCATATCTTTACCCATTCATCTACTGATAAACACCTGAACTGCTTCCATATACTGGCTATTATAAATAGTGCTGCAGAAAACCTAGGAGGGCATATATCTTTTTGAATCAAGTGTTTTTATTTCCTTTGGGTAAATATCAAGTACTAGAATTACTAAAGCATATGGTAAATCTATTTTTAATTTTTTGAGGAACCTCCATACTGTTTTCCACAGTTGTTGCACCAATTTACATTCCCACTAAAAATGTACAGAGGTTCCTTTTTCTCCACATCCTGGCCAACACTTGTTCTTTCTTGTCTTTTTAATACTAGCCATTCTGACAAGTATAAGGTGATAGATCTCCCTGTGGTTTTGATTTTATTTTCCTGATGATGAGTGATATTGAGCATCTTTTCACATGTCTATTGGGTGTCTGTATGTATTTTTTGGAAAAATGTCTATTAAGTCCTCTGCCCATTTTTCAATTGGATTATATGTTGGGGTTTGGGTTTTTTGGGGGTTTGGTGTGTGTGTGTGTGTGTGTGTGTTCTTTACATATTTTGGTTATTAATTCTTTATTTTATTTATCATTCACCACTGTATTCTCCCATTCTGTAGGTTCCCTTTTGGTTTTGTTGTGGGTTTCCCTTACTGTGCAAAAGCTTTTTATTTTGTTGTAGTCTTAATAATTTATTTTTGTTCTTGTTTCCCTTGCCTAAGCAGACATACCCACAAATAATGTTGCTAAAACCAATCTCCAAGTGATTACTGCTTATTGTCTTTTAGGAGTTTTATGGTTTCAGGGCTCTCATTTATTCATTTAATTTTTTTTTTAAGTAAGCTTTACACTGAATGTGGGACCTAAACTCACAGCCTCAAGAATAAGAGTCACATGCTGTAAAGGCTGAGCAAGACAGGCACACCTCACACTTCACATTTAGATCTTTGATCCATTTTGAGTTTCTTTACGTGTATGGTAAAAGAATGTGGTCTAGTTTCATTCTTTTGCAAATGGCTCTCCAGTTTTCCCAACACTGTTTTTGAGAAGCCTTTCTTCTGTTACATATACTTGCCTCCTTTGTCAAAGATTAATTGACCATATAATTGTGGATTTATTTCTGGGCTCTCTATCCTGTTTCCGTTGATTTATGCGTATATTTTCTCCCAGTACCCTACTGTTTTGATTACTATAACTTTGTAGTATATCTTGAAATCCAAGAAACTGATACCTCCAGCTTTGTTCTCCTTTCTCAAGATTGTTTTGCATGCTACACTTCTTATAAAAGTATTCTGAGGTCATCCATTCTGCTTGGTTTGATGCTGGTAGGGTTTCTCTTTTTCTTTTTTCTTTTTTTTTTTCCTTATCTGAGATTTTCATATAATAACCAGTTTATTTTCTTTCTTTAAATGGTCCTCAAAAGGCCTGTGGCTTGGCATGCCAAGGGATGTAGATGATCAGTTGTGCCCTAGGAGCAGTAACCACATGGCACAGGGTCAAGCTGTGGTAACCTTATAGGGACTTCCACCTGCTCAGCCCCAACTATAAGACAATTCCTGACATTGGAGATGTGAAAGAAAATGGGAGGGGAGGGGCATCTTAAAATCCATAAAATATGGCCTATTGTCTCCTGTTTGTACTTTTACAATTTCTGATTTTGCAAATGGCCAAGCTGCCGCAGGGAACAAAAATGAGGTCCTAAGGTGGCAGAGACTGACCTGGCCAGCCCTGTACTGCACAGGCTATGCGTTACTGGATCAGTATGAATGGAGAAAGCAGGGGTGAGTCAGGGAAGCTGCTGCTTCTCCCTACATTGCCTTCATCACCCACAGGGAGGGGGCCCAAAGCCAAGCAGGACCTCCTGGAACTGAGACAGGGGAGGGGAAAAGAAAGCTGAACGATGCCACAGCTGCTGAACCATGACCAAAATATGGGGGAGAAGGCTGGAGGCAAATGTGCATGGTACACCGTGACATTTGGAGTCCTAGGTGACATAGAAGCTTAAGGATCCAACCTTGCTCAAACTGATTTTACATGATGATTTTATCTACTAATCAACCCAGAGATGCAGAGAATGAAATAGGGCAATACTATAGAAAATGCTTGAGAGAAATCTCTCTTATGATTGAGATAACCTGATATTTCCATTGATTCATTCATTCATTCGTTCAACAATTATGTACTGAGTATTATGTATCAAATCCTCTTCTGAACACAGAATAAATAAGGAAAAAACCCACAAATACCATTTTTATAGCACATGCATTCAAATAGAAGAGAGAGAACAGACAGTAAATAAATAAATATATAATATGTCAGCTGTTGATAAGAAGTCAAAAGTAGAGAGGGACAGAAACTATGTTGATTGTGATGGTGCTGGTGCTGGCTGTGTGTGCAGTTAAGGGAGATTACTCTGATAAGAAGACATTGGCAGATCCTTGAGTGGATTCAGAGAACAAGACGGGTACATTTAAGAAGAGGAAACAAGTGCAACGCCCCAAGAAAGGCACGCACTTGCTGTACTCTGTTAAACACTAAGGAGGCTGGTGAGCGGAGGCAGAGACAGCTGAGTGAAGAGGTAGGAGATGAATTGAAAAGGAAGTTGAGTGTTAAATTTTGTGAGACTGAATTTTGTATTGAGTGAAGTGGGGAGCCATTGGAGATCTTAGAGCAGAGAAATAACAAGGTCTGACTTTTGTCTTAAACGGATTGCTTTAACTGCTGAGTGGAAAATAAACTAGAACAGAGCAAAGATGGAATCCAGAAGACCAGATAGGAGACTATTACAATAACTCATAGAAGACGGTGTTTTGGACCACAGTGGGAGTAACTGAAATGTGGAGAACTGGTCAGATTTAGAATATATTTTGAAGATAGAATCCACAGCTTCTACCAAAGAATTAAACGTGGGCAGTGAAAGAAAGAGATGAATCAAGAATGACTCTACAGTTTCCTGTTTGAGCTATTGCAAGACCAGCAGAGCTCGAGAAGAATAAGAGCTTGGTTTTGAACATGTTGGGTTTAACTCATCTAGGTAGATCTGGAAAGCAGGCAGTGGAAGAAAGCTCAAAATCCAGGTCTGGACTGGAGGTGGAGATGTGGAGTCATCAGGAGATAGATGGTAGAAGAGGGACAGTCACCAAGGACTCAGTGTAGACAGAGGAGAAGTCTGAGGTTGGGTCCTGGAGCACATTCATACTCAGAGATTAGGGAAATGAGAAGAAACCCCAAGTGGAGGGGCTTGTCCTCACTCAGAAGGGATTGGAGTAAGGGTTCCACCCAGGTAAACTTAGTGGGATTCTGTGGGTCTTCTTTCCTTACCGATTTTTCTTTTCAAGAGTTATTTGAGAGAGAGAGAGAGAGCAGGAGCACACACATGCAGGGGGAAGAGACAGAAGGAGAGGAAGAGAATCTCAATCAGATTCCCCGCTGAGCATGGAGCCTGACGTGGGGCTCGACTCCATAACCCTGAGCTCATGACCTGAGCCAAGATTCACACGCTTAACCACTTAGCCACCTAGACACCCACCCAGTTTGTTTTTCATTCTTTTTTTAAAATATTTTATTCATTTATTTATTTGACACAGAGAGAAAGAGAGAGAGAGAGAGATCACAAGTAGGCAGAGAGGCAGGCAGAGGGAGAGGGAGAAGCAGGTTTCCTGCTGAGCAGAGAGCCTGATGCGAGAGCCCGAGACCCTGAGACCAGGATCTGAGCTGAAGCCACCCAGGTGCCCTCAATTTACTTTTCTCAGTGAAGTCATCAGAAGGGTCGGTCATCAGCTGTATCTGATGGAAGGTGTTCAATTCTCACTCTGAACAAAATGGCTGTACATTAGAATCACTGGGAGAATTTTAAAAGCACACTTATATCCAGACCCTAATTGGATATTAATCTAATTGGTTCTACACCAATTAGATCAGGTCCTTTGGAGGTGGGCACTCCTGTGTTTTAAAGTCTTCCAGGTGATTCAAAAGTGTGGCCAGTGTTGAGAAGCCCTGGCTTAAGGTTGGAGGAAAGAAGATGTGGAATAGTCAAAATATTTCACGAGAAGAATGGAGATTCTGTCGGTCAGAGAAACATACTTGGATTTGTGGCTGAGAATTTAATGTGAAAGGGGCGCCTGGTAGGCTCAGTGGGTTAAGCCGCTGCCTTCGGCTCAGGTCATGATCTCAGGGTCCTGGGATCGAGTTCCACATTGGGCTCTCTGCTCAGCAGGGGGCCTGCTTCCCTTCCTCTTTCTGTGATCTCTTCCCTTCCTCTCTCCTACTGTGATCTCTCTCTGTCAAATAAATAAATAAAAACTTAAAAAAAAAAGAATTTAATGTGAAAGCTTCCAGCATTGTTGCTTTTCTCACCAACCACCTTCAGCTGCCAGGGGCAGACATAGGGTGGACAGAAGTTTGGGTTTTTACCAGGGTGGGGTTTTATCAGGTATGTATGATGTATGATGGAGGTGAGAGTATGGGACAGGGATTATAGTTATGGGAGTGGACTCTGTGCCAGCTGCGGAGGCCTGTGAGAATTTGGGGTAAGGATCAAGAACCACAGAAAATGAAATAGGAGCATGCCTGGATGGCTCAGTTGGTTAAGCAGCTGCCTTCGGCTCAGGCCATGATCCCATTGTCCTGGGATCAAGTCCCACATCAGGCTCCTTGCTCGGCAGGGAGCCTGCTTCTCCCTCAGTCTCTGCCTGCCACTCTGTCTGCCTGTGCTCGCTCTTGCTCCCTCTCTCTCTCTGACAAATAAATAAAATCTTTAAAAAAAAGATTCTCTTCAAAAAAAGAAAATGAAATAGGTAAATGGATTCTTCTGAGTGACTTAGATAATTAATACTTCTTGAAATAATTTAGTGCAGCCAGACCCCTGCAAGGCAGCACAAACAACTCTGATGAGTGCTTCAATCTACCACTTCTTCCCAGGGCTTCAATCAATTGCTTTCAACAAGTGAACATTGAGATATTTAGAGCAAAGGAAAAAAAAATAAATATTGGAAGTTCGCATTTTTGTTAAGATTTTATTTATTTATTTGACAGAGACACAATGAGATAGGGAATACAAGCAGTGGGAGAGGGAGAAGCAGGTTTTTCCTCTGAGAAGGGAGCCCGATGCGGGGCTGGATTCTCAGGCCCCTGGGATCATGACCTGAGCCAAAGAGCAGATGCTTAACAATTGAGCTACCCAGGCTCCCCTGGAAGTTAGCTTTTTACATTCTTGGAAAATGGGATTTTGTACATTTATGTCCTTTTTCTGTCCCCTTGTGGATATTTTCCCTCTTGAAGCACACCCAACCCCTGCTCCACAGTTGTCCAGTAAAAGAAAGGGATCTGAGTGCCATCCCCAAAGTTCACTTGCGTTTCCCAGGAGAAACAATCCTGGGAAGCTGTTTTACACAAAAGAGTAGATTGCTCAGTTGTAGAAACTCAGGTATTATAAGAAAACGGGAGAGATATTCGTTACTAGAAGGGGGACTTGCTCAGCGTTTCTAAATTCACATTGGTAGATTGTTGAACTGTTGTAGGCTGAGTGTTAAAATCACATCTTTTCCTCCGTTTTCTTACAGAGACAATGATGGTTCTTCCAAGATTGTCTGTGAAAGGCTAGGCACCTGCAAAACCACACATTTGACCTGAGCCATCACCCAAGTAGAATGTAATCCGCTCTCAGATCATAGGAGAAAAGAGAGAGAGAGAGAATCCCAAGAAGAAACACTCACGTCAGGATTTTCATCAAATTTAGTGCACGTCTCACCATTTATCTTCATTTGCGGTAATTTTTTAAATAAACACTAATGTCGAATTGCCCTGTGTTACAACGAGCAACTCAATTATCAGAAAATCACGAGTCTCCAACGTTTGTTCTAATTACTAAAGCAGAAGAGTGGACAGAGTTTAGAAAATTTTCAACAAGGCTTAAACAAGAGAGATTTTCCACTTTTTTCTAATCAGGTCAACATAGATACCACTTTCCCTACAACCTTGTAGGCAGTTGGTATTTTTCAGAGATATCATTTGGTTCTTTATAGAAGGCTTAAAGTTGGAGGTCCATAAAAACGATAATCAACTTTTATGTGTGCCTTCTATAGGCCAGGAACTGTGCTAAATGAACAGTATCTAATTTAATCCTCCTAACAAGCCCTGTGAAGTCAATACTACTGACTATTCTCACTCCAAGGGGGGGGGGGCAAAGCAGATGCTTCGAGAGTTGAACTCGGTTTTCCAAGTTCATACAGCTCGTATATGATGGAATCAGGACTTGAGCTCAGTCTAATGCCAGGTTGGACCCTCAGTGGCAGCTACTGTAGTTTTTTTGACCGTCACCTGCTTCCCTCCCCCACCCCCGCCCCCATCTCATTCCCATTTAGGGATAATCAGCCATACCTAAATGACAGTGGCCAGGCAGGAAGGGTGGCTACTGGGTTTAATTATTTATATCCAGGGGGAAGAGCCGCCTCGCCCCATACGTTCTGCTTCAGCTCTTGCCCTGCCAGGGGAGTAGCCATCCTTCAAACCATCAGTGTTAATTGCTGGTGAGGGATGTATTGGGCGGCAGGGGTCACACCCAGTTTACTAGTCATGCATATTTCTTTCAGAATACCTAAGTACCATTCCCTTGGAGATGAGAAGAAATGATGGGAGGGATGTTAAAAGGGACTCCCAGAAATATTTCTGGACCAGTCATGATCACTAGCCCTTATGATACTCTTGGAGTCATTTTACTGGTTCTTGAAATGAGTGCACTTGCCCTAGGATGGCTTGGCCCCTCCCAGTAATCAGAAGCTCCCAGAATGGGTCAAAGATTACTTTATTTGCTATAATTCTGCAAGTTGAATGTATCTCTCAGCCATTTCCTGTGAATGCTATTATGGGGCAGGCACAGGGGGATGACTATGGGACAGAAACATATCAGGTGAGAGGGATCCTATGCTTTTGTATGAAGGAGAAGCCCATTCTCCTTGGTGATGGGAGTTTTCCTTCTGCTCTGACTCCTGCCCAGCCGGGATCAGTGGGGAGCCTCCTCCTTTGGGCGACAGGTCTCTTTCTTTCTAAATCTTCTTTTTTTGGGACAAAAAGCAAGACTACCCTTCTTTTCATCTTTCAGCTTTTTCATCCTGGCCAACGACACTCAAACACCCTCGCCCCTAATTTGGGCTGCTAGACTATGCCAAGAGGCCACATACTGGATATATTACCTCAGGCCCAGTGTTTGGACTTCACTGAACCTTAATTGTAACATCTGAGAAGGGTTGGGGAGGCGGATGTTGTGAGGATGCATTAAGACAATGTTAAATTTTTATCACGGAGTCAAGAAAGATCTCTTGTTAGGAATGTGTTCAATCTTACCAGGATAGAGGGCAAAATAGCATATTACATATATTTTTTTAATAAAGTATTTCTTTTTAAAAAATTATTTATTTGACAGAGAGACAGAGCAGGAATACAAGCAGGGGAGTGGGAGAGGGAGAAGAAGTCTTCCTGCTGAGCAGGGAGCCCAATGTGGGCCTCCATCCCAAGACCCTAAGATTATGATCTGAGTGGAAAAATGACGCTTTAAGGACTGAGCCACCCAGGTTCCCTGCAAAACAGCATTTTTTAAAAAGATTTTATTTATTAATTAGGCCGACAGAGATCACAAGTAGGCAGAGAAGCAGGCAGAGAGAGAGGGAGAAGCAGGCTCCCCACTGAGCAGAGAGCCCGATGAGGGGCTCCATCCCAGGACCCTGGGATCATGACCTGAGCTGAAGGCAGAGGCTTTAACCCACTGAGCCCCCAGGCACCCCAGAAAACAGCCTTTTAAACAATATTTTTATTTTTATTTTATACATATATATGTAAACAGAGAATTGAATGTATACATATAAATATAACTTGTAAACACATTTGATATATATTTATGTTTATCCTAGGATGCAACACTGCCCTCCTGAGCAGCGCAAGAGGGTGGGTTTTTACAAACAGCTTGACCCAACTGAACGGCCTGCCTTGCGCTGCTGCTTAAGAGAAAGCCTTGAGTTGGGAAAGGTTTGGCAAATACTGAGAAAAACCAGTCAATTAATATGTTAAAAACACTACCCAACCACAGTATGAACCATTTAGACATATGGCTTTAATTTTGACTTTAGTCTCCAAAGCCTAGGGGTCCCTGGGGAAAGGGGGCAGAGGGAGAGAAAGGACCAGCTTCTCTGTGGGCCAGGTTTCTGGGGTTGCGCCCAGCCCTGCCCCCAGAGGGAATGCCCCCACCCAGGGCTTTGCTCCCAGAAGGGCCCCTCCCCCAGAAAGCCCCTTCCCAAATGGCCCTGACCTTTGGCCACACCCTCAGAGGTCCCATTATCCACCCCCAATCCCCTCACACCCCCCTACCCTGCCAAGCACCGCCCTCAGAAGGGTTCTAAGGTGAAGTCAGTGTGCTTCTCTCTCAATGTCTAGGAATTACTCAGTTTTATTTTTGACTTTGTGTTTTTTGAGCGAAGTGGGTGGTGTAAGGACCTACTTTATATTTTTATATTTTAGCCAGAGGCTTCCATTGAGGTTACACAATAACCTTGTTGTTTAAACCTTAAGCTGTCCCTGCTCCCCTTCTCCCAGGGGACTTACTTAAAAACAAGTCCCGGAAATCAACCTCAGGTAACAAAGCCCAAATACAAGGGTGGGTCAGGCCAGGTAAGACATCTGATCAGTGGAGGGCTGCATACTGTCTCCCGAGCTACCAAGGAGTATGGGTCCCGCCCTTTGTGAGTCTTTTGGGCGAAAATCCTAACCAAGGTGATAGGCTAGGTCAAATATCTACTAAAAGGTAAGATGTAATTCAATTGGTCACCTAGCATCACTGTGCAGCTTTCTCTGTGTGTTACAATTTCATTGGCCACCTGTGCATGACCAGGCCCAACCGCATGGCCTATGTCCTTAAAAGCTAGTCTGTAAAGGAGAGAGGGGTTGACTTCTCTGTAAGAAAAGCGGCCCTGGCTGGTCAGTTTGATTCTTGATGCTTGGTGCAAAATAAAGCTTTGTTTGACCTTCGCTTTGTATCAGTCTCGCTCTTTTAATCATGGACCCATTATTGGGGCATAACAGGTGGGATAGTGGAGCACGTACATAGTGGAGGGGACAGCCCACTGTGGGTATCCACCATTCCTTGCCTGTACTGCTCATTTGCATGTACTGCTCGCCCTGCCCGGTGAGCACAGCATGGAAATGGACACCTCGTGAGTGGTGGTCAACGAGACTCACTGACCACGTGATGTCTATGACCGAGTCAACCGGAGCTCGCCTTCCCTACAGACCAGAGCTTGCTCTGAGCACCGGCAGGAGGCGGTGGCCTCTTGTGAGCAGCCCAGAACCCTGTCTTGTCCTTTCTCACTCATGTCACCTCCCTGTGTTAGCCAAGCCTTGGAAGTGGTGACTTAGGAGGGAAGGGAAAGAAAGGCAGCCCCTGGCTCCTGATCCTGTCAAGTTCCGTACTCATCAGGAAGCCGAGGGCAGCAGGGTTGGTGGAACAGGTGTGAGTCCCCAGGTGAGGTAAAGATGGCAGAGCTGGTCTTGTGCAGGATTTCTACGGTTCTGATAAGAAGAGGGCACGTGGGTGTGCCCCAGCTGTGGAATCCCTGCGTGAATTATTTAACACTGACATTGCACCCTGCGAAGATGAATGGCATAAATCATGCCCATAATCACATCATAAAATTTTTATTTGCTTGGAATGACATTAAATGCAAATAGAAAACAGCAGCCATGCCCCTTCAGAAGACAGATGATGGAGGAAATGAGCTTTCTATTTTAGTACCTTTAACAAACACTTCCTCCCTGTTTTTGCCCAAAGGGCCCTATATCTTCATTTTGCATGGGGCTTGTAAATTATGTAGCCAGCCCTGGGGACAGCTGTGCAGTGTCTCAATGACCCAGTGCAGGGAATGGCAGGAGCCTCCCTCCTTGATACAGTAGTATTACACAAGCCCCTGAAGCTGAAACAGAACTTCAGGATAAAGTCTGGGGGGGAGGTCCTCAAATTTCTGAGTCATGGGCTGTCATAAACAAAATAACAGCCGGGTGGCTTAGGCAACATACAATTTATTTTCTCATGGTTCTGGGCGCTGGAAGTCCACGATCAAGGTGGCAGTAGGGTTCGATTCTTCAAACGTCTCTCCTTGGCTTGCAGATAGCTGTGTTCTCCACTCTGTCTTCAAAGGATTGTCCTTCAGTCTGTACTGTCTGTGTCCTAATCTCTTCTTCCTGTAAGCACACCAGTCCTGTTGGCTTGGTGCCCACCCCCAGTGAGCTCGTTTTCCCTTTATCACCTCTTTAAAAATCCTGTCTCTGAATACTGCCACATTCTGAGATGCTGGGTGTTAGGACGTCAACGTAGGAATCTGGGGGCATCCAACTAAGCCCATAACAATAGTCAAAACTGGATCCGAAACTGAAATTTAGACACATTTTAAAATGCTAAAAGTGTATATATATAATTTTTGTGGTAGGCCTGAGATGGTTGGTAGGCTGAGATGTATTTGTAACCTTTGAGGGAAACATCCTTTGGAATGATCAAAGAGAGCTTCTATGTAATTCCATACATCCACAATTAAACCCCAGAGCTTTTTAATTTGGAATTTGGCTGTTTTGTGCTTGGTGGTAACCAAAACCAGCCTAGGGCTTTTCTTTTGTTTTGGCAGAAAAGTAGGAGGCCGAGGACTTGAGCATTTAGACATCTTGCTGCTCTTTGGTTTAATTAAGCTCTTGGCTCTGTAGAGGAGAGATGATGTTCATTACATGTCATTGGCCACAATGTTCCTTTTTTAAATTGTTGTTAACATTTGTGTTATTTTTCAGTATAAGAGACAAGCTTTATCTTAGTTTGGGCTGATGTAACAAGAGCACCATAAACTAGGTGCTTTAAAGACATACTTATTTCTCTCAGTTCTGGAAGCTGGGAAGTCTACGATCAATACCCTGGAAGATTCCGTGTCTGTTCAAGTGCCCACTTCCTGGGTCACAGATGACCATCTTCTCCCTATAACCTCCAAGGTGGAGGAGGCGAGGGATCTCTGTGGGGTCTCTCTTATGGAGACACTAATCTCGCCCATGAGGACTCCACCCTCATGACCTAAACATCTCCCAAGGACCCCATCTCCTAGTTATGTCCCTTTGGACATTGAGTTTTCAACTTATGAATCCTGGAGGGATACACTGTCTACAGTGAGCTTCGTCAAACATCTTTTATGTTCAAGGCACTGTTTTTTGGCAAAATTAATCATTTCCTACACATCCTTTGAAGCAAGAGTATTTCTGCACTTTGCCTTCCTTTAGAACCTTTCTCTAGAGAGGATCCTAAAAAGTTCAGAAAAGATGCAGAAGAAACCTGCTGGTTAGCTCGTTTTTCACAGTAGAGCAGAATTCATTTTGAAGTAGGTTAATCTTAGAAATCCAGGCGAAGACACTTCGCTTGAAAATCATCTCAAATGATCAGTTAGTTTTGTTAGTATGAGTAATAGTAACTATAAGATCAATAGAACAACTTTTTGTTCTACTGTGGGCCTACTGTGTGCTGGGTACCTCGGGGCACCTGAGTCGAACCATCTCGTGATCCTTTCAACAGCCCACTGAGGTTCACACTGTCTTCTCCTCCACGTTATGGATGAGCCTTAAGTCTGGGCCAGAAATGACACAACTTTCCCAAAGCCATATTGCTACTGAGGGGCCAGCTGGGATCTACGCCCACTCTGGTGCCAGAGCCTGTGATTGCAAACGTGGGCTGCACTAGCTGTTCAGAACCAAGGACTGTTCATGGAGGTGACACAGCTAACCCGTGAGACCCACCACCCTTTTCCCTAAGGTCATCCCGGTACAGCCTGCAGTGATGGCCCGAGTTAAGCATTTGAACTTGGTGCTGCAGAGGGCGTGTTTTAGGGACAAGATTGGTGTTAAGGGGGTCTAATGAAGCCCAGAGGGAATGGAAGGAAACAGGACTTGGGGAAATATCTGGGTCCCTGGAGCTGTGATCTCCTTTTATTACTGTGCACCTCTCTTTCACAAAAATAAATAAATACATAAATACATACATACATACATACATACATACATACAAAAAATATTTGCCGACATAGCACAAATTTAAGCAAATTTTTGATAAATTATAAACTCTACTACTCTACTAAATTATTATAAAAGGCATGCAAAAGCTAAACAGTTAAATGGATGACATGAAATATGAATAAAACTTATAATATTTTCTTCCAGCCCCTTACTGGACTATTTGTCAAACTCCCTTTGGAGAAGACTTTTTAAAGATTTGTTTATTTATTTATTGAGAGAGAGAGAGACAAGACGTGTGTGCACATGTGAGTAGGGGGGGTGGGGCAAAGGGAAAAGGAGAGAAGCAGACTCCCCATTGAGCACAGAGGCCTCACTAAGGGCTCAATCCCATGACCCTGAGATCATGATTTGAGCCAAAATTTTGAGTCAGACATTTAATCAACTGAGACACCCAGGTGCCCTGGAGAAGTCTTTTTAAGAAAGAGATAGGACACTGGATTTATAGCAATAATTCCTAGAATTAATCTTTAAAAGTGGGAAGATAGAAATGGTTTTTTTTTAATTTTTTAAAGATTTTTTTTATTTATTCATAAGTGATGGGAGGCAGAGGCAGAAGCAGGCTTCCCGCAGAGCAGGAAGTCCAGAGTGGGACTTGATCCCAGGACCTGGGATCATGACCCTAGCTGGAGATAGACGCTGGAGATACTGATAAACCAAACTTTAGGGAAAAATACTGAACTTTACTGGGAAGATGAAGCAGAACAACAGCATATGGCAGCAACATGAGTTTTAGATAGTTGTTGGTCACCCAGAAGGCTTAAGGTGGAGAGAAAAACAAAAGGCTGTAGTGACCCAAAATTGTCCGAGTTGTGTAATTTGACCCAGGAACTTCCGGGTGACATAAAGATTTGTTTATTTATTACACGGACAGCGCCATGTGGGGACAGAGCGAGGGGGAATGAGAATTCCATACAAACGTGTGAGTGGCTCTTCTCCCATCTCCAGGGGGGAAGGAAGAGATTGGGTTTACTCCAGTAAGCATGGTGATGAGTTGGTGAGGTAGGTTGACTAGATGTCTGGACACCTGAAAAAGCTAGCTAAGGGGGCTTCCTGGCCATCTTGTCAGTGTCTTATTGAAAGCTTGTCATGTGCAAGACTTTCTTTTAACAGGTTGCCAGGTGAATTGATGTACAAATCAGACTACCGGCCGCCATGTGTCATTGCTCAGGTGGTCCATGACACAGTGCCCTGCAACTAAGGGGATGCCCTTAGCATTACAGACATCGTTCTGTCTTTGTTATTTTGAAATTTAGAAGATATCTTATTAATTTGTTCACCCCAAAGAGGCAATTTATTGCTTACTATGACAGTCTTTTGGTAGAGGACACAAAACTGCTTTCTTTGTTATGAAAATCAATGTGTTACACCAATTTTCTGAAAGATAGAAATGAATTGCCTCCTTCCAGCTGGGTCAGGACATAAGTGTACCCTATGTATTGGTTTTTCAATAGATTCCATTTACAGATTGTACATGTCTCTCAATACAGAAGACATTTGCTCACATTTATGTGTAGAACATTCCCGAACCTGGTCCAGGTTGCGGATGAAACCGTCACTCTGACAGGCAAGGCATAACGAAGAAGAGTTTTCCTGTAAACAATATGTGGTCATGGAAGGAATCAGCACTGCAATTCGTGGCTGATTCCAAAGGCTCTAAGAGGTGGTAGATGCACAGGCAAAGTGGTGACTTTTGCAGAGGAAGCAGGCTGGGGAGAGATAGCAAAACAGAAGTTTGAGAGGTCCCTAAAATCTCCTCCTGTGGGATTATTGGCCATTGAGCTTGAGAAAGGCTATGGTGAAAACTTGAAAGAGCATCAGATCAAACCCTTGGCCACTGGAGGTTGAAACTGACATGAGCAGCACTATCTCTATTCTTGACCCAAGGCCACAGAATGACAAGGTTTGCTTTTTCAATGTGGTCTCAAGTCTCTATACTGCCCTATAAGGAAAATAATACAAATAAATGCTGAGAGTGTAAAGTGTAAGCAGAGCTCCCCTTGGCCATTTCCTAAGTTTTGTCCACTCCGAAGTGAGTATCACTTTGGTGAGTGCATTGCAGGAAATGGCCTTAATGATCAATGGCAGACCTCCACTCCAGAGTGACATAAAAAGCAATCTGCACCTCCTTCCTGATTTGTCTGTAATGAAACTTGCTTTCCTCAGGTCCCAGCATTCGAGGCAGATAAATATGTTCCCTTTCGTTGGCTCTTACTCATACTTCAGCAAGATTTCCCATGTGCTTTCCTTGGCTGGCTGGGAAACTGGACCACAATTTATGGGATCTTAAAGGACAGGCGCGTAGAATTCCAGTGGGATCCCGGAACAGAACCTAATTGGAGATTAGAGACCATTGCGGTGCAAAGCTTTTCTTTGAGATCGAAAGAGGTGCATGTTATGCAAATATTAGCAAGTGTAAGTTCACACTGTCTATTGAAAATTTATAGACTCATTATGGTCAAGAAGGCTGGAAGATAAGTAGATTTTGGGAAAGATTCAGGTAAATTCAGGGAGGTGGCAAATTACCCCAGGGAAAGTAGAATGGCTAAAGAGTATGGCCCAAACTTTTTTAAAAAATTGTATTCACTTATTTGACACCCAGAGAGCCAGAAAGCACAAGTGGGGGGAATGGCAGAGGGAGAAGAGGAAGCAGGCTCCCCGCTGAGCAGGGAGGCAAATGTGTGGGACTTGATCCCAGGACCCTGGGATCATGACCTGAGCTGAAGGCAGACACTTAACCGACTGAGCCACCCAGGCACCCCCTGGCTCCAACTTCCAAAGATGGTGTATGAGATACCTTTGGTGGGAAGGAATGAAGATCAGCAACTGTCCTTGATTCTGCTTCTCAGGAAGGCATTGTGATGTGGTGCCCAGGACTTTGGAGACAGACACATGCTTGGTGCCCTCCGGCTCTGCCGCAAAAGCAACACCTTCCAGAGGGCAGCTGCAGGCACCGGGTGGCGTCACACAGGGTCAGACCCGGGAGGCACTCAGCCACGTACCCATTCCACCATCCTGCTGGGTTTGGAAGAGCGCTATCTAAGTCCCTGCTGCCGAAGGACCATCCAGAGTGACATGTCCCATGGGGCATGCCGGCATTCCTTTACCCCTTCAGGTTATTGGCAGCAAGGCTGGAAATTTTTTTAATTGCCTGGGAAAATGATAGCAAACAGCTCCAAAAAGGAGTTTCAGAATGCAGACTTCATACTATGTTTTGAGTACATTTCATTCATTTGGCAGGTACTGACAGGGTGCTTAAGTGCCAGGTGCTGCTGCATTAGAAACGGACTTGAGAAGTTAACAGGAGGGGGCTCCAGTCCTCAACCAGCACAAAGTTGATCAATGGATGCATGTGACAGACAGAGCACTGTGACGGGGAGTACTAGGTGCTGTCATAAGAAGGGTATGCCTGGAGTTAAAGGAATACTCGGGGGGAGCCAGCACCAACACTCGGGGAGAGCTGTGGGAAATATGATGGATGCAGATGGCTCCAGGGGAAACCAGAGAACTGCTCAGATCCCTGCTTCTTAACAGCTCCAAGTGCCCCCCGCTTCAGAGTGGGGGCTGGGCGAGCAAGGAGCTGGGGTGGGTGCAGCGATGCCTAAGTTCCGACCTCAAGCCCCTGCGCTGTTTCACCTGTCCCTTTAGGAGTACAATGACATAGGATGTCACCAACGGAGGATCTACCCCTGCATCCTGGTACTGGGAAAGCACGCGAGGGCTGCGGAGCTGAAAGCAAGAGTTGGTAGTTCCAGTAATGTGTGCAGGGTTTTAAAAAACTATATACCGGAAAATATCCGGTCTTATTTGCATGTGTTTGTATCATGCACAATTTTTAACTGCAATCCTCCTTTTACCTTCTTCCCTGTTGTTAAGACTCTCCTCTCCTCACCGCTGCCTTTGTCCCTATAATACCTGTTGACAGCCTGGTGCTCATCCATGAGCTCATTCGCCTCTATCCACGCACGCATGGGGCTCTGTCACTGTTTAACAAATATGGGCTCATTTTATCTACCTCTTGATCTAGTGCTTCCCAGTTAATAATCCCTCCTGCATAACGTCCTTCTGTTTTTATCTTCATTTTTATAAAGAATGGCTGCTCACCTTTTATCAGGTGCCTTTATTTTTTTTATCAAATGCATTTGTTGCTATGGTCTTAAGAGTTTTTTCACAGTTAATTTAGTGATGAGGTAAATCTTATTGATTTTCTGGTCTTGAGCTCCCTTTATTTTCCTGGAATGAATCCAAGTTGGTCTCAGGATATAGTCCTTTGATAGATGCCTGACTTCTGTTATTTGCTAACATTAGTTCAGTTTGTGTTAACTAATCTGTTAATAGCTTTTTAATAGCTTCCCCATTCCTCCCTCTCAGGTTTGGGTATTAAAATTATGCTCAGCTTCATCAAGTGAATTGACTTATTATTGTTTAATTGCCTGTTGCCATTTAACAGTAAAATGACAGTTATCCAGCTGCAAACCTGTCTGATCTTGGAACTCATATTCTTAATTTTCCATTCTTGAATCATTTGGATGATTTTGTTTTCCTAGGAAATCATCGTTTCTTCTAGGTTATCAAATTGATTAGTATAAAGTGCCTTGCAGTTTAGTGATTCTTTTATATTATGCATTTGCTTTTATATCTCTGTTCCCAATCCTTATCTGTTTTGCAACTCTCTCCCTCTCTCTGTCCCCTCCTCCCTGAAACCAACCTTTCCCCATTCCCCTTCCCTCTCCCCACCTCCTCCCACACCCCATCTTCCCCCTCTCTTATCCTTAATAGGGCATGTGAAGTTTTTTTTATTATTATTATTTCATTAATCTTTCATAGAAACAACTTTGAGTTTATTTGCCCCTGATATTTTTTATTAGTTTAAAAATTTATCTTTATTATAACTACTTCCTTTCTTTGGATTGAGCTGCCCTTTTATGATGGGTTTAATTGAGTACTTTCTTTTATTTAAAAAAATGTTTGAAATTGAAGACATTTGACACTAAAGTCTCCTTAGAGTATAACTTCTGGTGTCTCCTGTAAGTTTTGGTATGAAATAGTCTCCTTTCCATTGCTTTCAAGATTTTCTTCAGTCGTCTTATGATTTCTTCTTTGACTGAAGACTGTATTTCTTAACTTGTATGTACTTTCAATTTTTTGTTACCAGGTTATCTAATTCTGATTCTACCGGATTGTGATCAAAGAACTGTTCTTTAAATCTTTAATTTGGAAGGCTTGTAAAGGTTTCCTTTGTTGCCTAGTATGCAATTAATCTTTACAAATATGGCTTTCCTTAGGTGTAAGAAAGAAATGTTTTCCGAGGGAAATAAGGATGTCTATTTTCTTTTTCTTTTTAAAGATTTTATTTATTTATTTGACAGACAGAGATCACAAGTAGGCAGAGAGGCAGGCAGAGAGTGAGAGAGAGGAGGAAGCAGGCTCCCCGCGGAGCAGAGAGACCGATGTGGGGCTCGATCCTAGGACCCTGGGATCATGACCTGAGCCAAAGGCAGAGGCTTTAACCCACTGAGCCACCCAGGTGCCCCAGGATATCTATTTTCTGTGTGTCCTTGTTTTTCCCTCCTTCTAGTAGATACTCCCATTTGAAAAGCTAAAATTTTACCTTGTTATTGCATTTTTAGAGTCTTCGGGTATTATGTTGTTAGAGGTATACCTGCTTATACCTTTTACATCTTCTTTCCAAACTCTGCCTTTACAAATGTCCCTCTTCATCTTAGTACCTATAACTTTAGACCCAACTTGTCTGCGATGAATTTTGCCATTCTGGCTTTCTCTTTTGCATGGTATCTCCTCACCTGATACATTCTCAATCCCTTTTGCATTTTAAGTATGTTTCTTGAACAGCGTGGATCTGTAACCTCCTGATAGGCGCTTTAATAGAAAAAGTCAGTCTGTACACATTTAAATTAATGATAAACAGTCATAATTTTATTCCTCCCATCTTATTTTGTTTTTATTTTCCCCATTTTTGATGTTTTTAATCAAGTTCATTCTTTTTGTAATTGATAAATAGAGAAGTTCTTTGCATTTTTTGATGACAGCTTAATTGAGATATAATTCACAGGCCATACCACTCACCATCTAATGTGGACAATTTAATGGCTTTCACTATATTTAACTATACTATACTGAACTACCTACACATTTTCATCATCCTCAAAAGAAAACTTTAGCCATCACCACCAGTCTTAGGCAACCGCTAATCTACTTTCGGTCTCTGTAGATTTAGCTATTCTGGAAATTCCATATAAATCAAATTATGCAATACGTGGTCTTCTGTGACTGACTTCTCTCAATCAGCAGAATGTTTTCAAGGCTCCTCTGTGTTGTGGCACATATCAAAATTCTATTCCTTTTCAAGACTGAATAATATTCCACAGGCTGGATGGATCACATTTTATTTATCTCTTCATCAGTTGATGAACATCAGGGTTGTTCTCACCTTTTCGCTATTACGAATAAACCCTAAACCTTCATGCACAAGTTTTTGTGTGGGCATAGTTTTTTTCTTGGCTCTATACACAGGAGTGATATTGGTGTGTCATATGGCAACTCTGTGTTCTGCATTTTGAGGAGCTACTAAACAGTTTCTAATGTGGCTGCACCATTTTCCAAGCCCACCAGCAATTTACAGGTTCCAGCTCTTCACATCCTTCCAACACCTGCTTTTGGGGTTTTTGATAGTTGCCATCCACGTGGGTGGGAGGTGGTATCTCACCATGGTTTGGATTTGCATTTCCCGAATGATTAGTGATGTTGAGCATATTTTCACGTGCTTATTGTCCCATATATTTTATATATACCTTATATGTATCTTTAAATATATATTATATATTTCATATTTTATTTATATTTAAATACATATTTAAGAATGTAAATATATTTACATAAATATGTTTATATAAATATATGATCATGTAAAATATATTTACATATACATTTATATATTAATGTATACATTTGAATATTAGAGAAATGTATATTCAAGTTCTTTGCTCATTTTTTAAGAGATTTTATTTATTTATTTGAGAGAGATTTATTGAGAGAGATCACAAGCAGGCAGAGAGGCAGGCAGAGAGAGAAGAAGAAGCAGGCTCCCTGCTGAGCAGAAAGCACGGGGCTCGATCCCAGGACTCTGAGTTCAAGACCTGAGCGGAAGGCAGCAGCTTAACCCGCTGAGCCACCCAGGCGCCCCTCTTTGCTCATTTCTTAACTTGGTTGTCTTTTTATTTGAGTTGTAAGAATTCTTCACACAGTCTGAATGCATGTTCCTTATATATGACCTGCAAATATTTTCTCCCATTTAGTGGCTTGTCTTTTGACTTTGTCAATGGGGTCCTTGGAAGCACAAAACTGGGATATTTTGGTTGAGTCCCATTTATTTGTTTATTATTTTTTTTAAGTTGCTTGTACTTTGGTGTTTGGCTGAGGAGCCGTTGTTAGATTCAAGACCACTAACATTTACCTTTGTGTTTTCTTCTGAAAACTTTATCATTTTACTTTATTTTTATTTTTTAAAAGATTTTATTTATTTGAGAAAGAGACAATGAGAGAGAGCATGAGCGAGGAGAAGATCAGAGGGAGAAGCAAGCTCTGTGGAGCTTGGAGCCTGATGCAGGACTCAATCCGGGAACTCTGGGATCATGACCTGAGCAGAAGGCAGCCGTCCAACCAACTGAGCTACCCAGGCATCCCGAACTTTATCATTTTAATGCTTACACTTATGTCTTTGATGCATTTGGGGTTATTTTCTCTGTATGGTGTGAGGCAGGACTCCTGTTTCATTATTTGCATGTGGCTGCTTGGGAGTAAAATACTGTTCCTACCCCCATTGAATTGTTTGGCAGTCTTGTCAAACATTAGTTGACTGTAATTTATTTTCCTTTTATTTTTCCCCATTGAGGCATTTCACGTGCCATGTATATTATATTTCTAGGAAAAAGGAATCCCAGGATTTTCCCTCCTGCCTGGATTCTTCCTTCTTCATGGTGCATGATGCCAGAAGAATTTTTCCATGCAGTGAAACCAAACTGAGGGGATGGAAATATTCTGCCACTTTTCTAGATCTTTCAGTTATACAAGTCTAGGGCTGGTCATGCCACACTTGTTTAACTTGCCCGTGAGGTTCACAGCAGTTTTCCCAGCTCTGTGGTCATCAATAATTTCAAATTTGCCAATGTACTCATGCTTTGTCATCACAGTGAGGAAACGGGATGTTGACTTTGGTGGAGGGCCACCTAAGAACCTGGCCTTCGCCCCCCCTTTCAGCAGTGTTAATGTTCTTGAGGGCATCTGTGGGACATTTGTTCACACTGTTACTGCGGCACGGAAAGATGGCAGAAAAAGCTTTTTTCCATTTTATTAATATTTGGTCTTGTTCTCCTCCCCTTTCTCATAACCGAATGCGTATTTCCCCTTCGTCATTTGAAAACTGCATACTGTTCTCCAGCTGTTTTCCCCAGACTAGACCTTGTGTATCAAGAATCCTTATTTCACGGTTATTATACACAATCTTAAAGATTTATGACTGTCCACTTATTTTACACATGCATACACACGAAGCACTAAATACGGACTTTATCTGAATGGCTAAATGTTGGCCAAGACAGAAGCCAGTTGTAGTGGGAACTGATAGGATAAAGATATAGTCTGAAGTTTTTGTTCTTTAAAAAAAGCCTTCATGGGGCGCCTGGGTGGCTCAGTGGGTTAAGCCGCTGCCTTCGGCTCAGGTCATGATCTCAGGGTCCTGGGATCAAGTCCCATGTCGGGCTCTCTGCTCAGCGGGGAGCCTGCTTCCTCCTCTCTCTCTTTCTGCCTGCCTCTCTGCCTACTTGTGATCTCTCTGTCAAATAAATAGGTAATATCCTTAAAAAAAAAAAAAACAAAAAAAAACCTTCATGGGGCGCCTGGGTGGCTCAATGGGCTAAAGCCTCTTGCCTTCAGCCCAGGTCATGATCCCAGGGTCCTGGGATCAAGTCCTACATCGGATTCTCTGTTCAGTGGGGAGCCTGCTTCCCCCTCTCTGCCTGCCTCTCTGCCTACTTGTGATCTCTGTGTTTCAAATAAATAAAATCTTAAAAAAAAAAGGCCTTCATATTTTATTAAAAATTTTAGGTGTCCGAATTCAAAAGGTTAACAATATAGTACAATAATAATAATAATAATAATAATATATCATCTAATAATAAAATAATAATAATTTCTCCTGCATAGACACTGCTGCACACTAGTAAAATGAGATGTTTCTTTTCTTTTCTTTTTTAAAGATTTTATTTATTTGACAGAGATTACAAGTAGGCAGAGAGGCAGGCAGAGAGAGAAGGAGGGAAGTGGGCTCCCCGCTGAGCAAAGAGCCCGACGTGGGGCTTGATCCCAGCCAAAGGCAGAAGCTTAAACCACCCAGGCGCCCCGAGATGTTTATTTTCATTTGGGATTATGGAGGGGCAAGGTGTTTTTGGCTCTTCTGCTGAAGTAGGGACTCAGTCAGTATTGTCTCCACCTTTTTCCCTAATAGCCTAATAGTAGCTCTGGAAGATGAAGACGTCCCTCCATCTCCCAGACATGAGGGTTTGACCAGGACATGGGATGTTATAAGCTCATTGACAGTCTCATGAACTAAGCCCTGGTTTATTGGTCACAGTCGTTCTCCAAGTATTTTCAGGAATAAACTTCAGGTGTTGCCCTTACTCTAATTTTTCTTTCTGAGATTTCTGACTGCAATCGCTACTTCCTGCAGTCACTCAAGGAGAAACGAGGCATGTGGCAGCGCAACAGTGTGTTTTTCTTTCAAGATGACAGAATCTCTCTTGATTTCTGTACGCATCTCGGATTTTCATATACGAACATGGATTTTGGTGTCTACCCTGAGGAGATAATACATATGGTGTGAGCTACACATGTATTCTCATGACATGTCACCTGGGTTACCCAGAACTTTCTGGGCCCGGCAGAAAGGCAGAAACCCAGGTGAATTCCTCATTGTTCCAGCAGGCTGTCAGCCCTCAAAGGCCTTCTGGATGTGTTTGTGCATCGCAGTGTCTGCTGTGTAAGATACAGAAAGAGCACAGTAGTTCAGGGGGAAAATATTTAGGAACACATTTTCCAGGAGGAACCAGGATTCAGTTTGGGTGACTCTTGACCATTTTTCATCTTCTGATGACTGAAAGTGGTAGTTAATCTACAGTCATGGTTTTAACATGCATTTCGAATGTAATGTGAGTTTCTATCAACATAAAACTATAAGAACTGTCTTCCTAAAGGGCATTCATGTAAGGCCCGTTATTTTCCAGCTTGATTAATGAAAACAAAATTTTTCTGTAATGCTTTCTTCCTACTCTGTATTAGTTTTCAGGACTGGATTGAAAGTGATTTATTGTGGATAGGGTTATACCTGCTCGTGGAATTTTTTTCTGTTCCTGGGTTTTTAAAGGTGGCAGAGTTGACTTTCTGATTTTAATTCATCTTCACTAGATGAAGAATTCACAAATAGGACTTTTTCTTGAAATAACCATAGCCTGGGGGCGCTTGGGTGGCTCAGGTCATGATCTCAGGGTCCTGGGATTGAGTCCCACATCGGGCTCCCTGCTCAGTGGGGAGCCTGCTTCACTCTTTGCCTCCCCCTCTGCTTATGCTTTCTCTAATAAGTAAATAAATAAATAACCTTAAAAAAAAAAGAAGTTGTATTTGACTGGAGCTTCATGTGGAGTGACAGATCAACAGAAAGACAAAGGAATAAGAGACAGGAAGCAATGAAGGAAAACACAGAGGCGCACAGTATAGACAGATGTTCCTCGGCTTATGACGGCCTCGGCTTCTAATAAACCCATTGTTCAGCTGGAAATCTCTTTAGTTGAAAATGCATGGAAAACACCTAAGCGACTGAACATCAGAGCTTAGCCCCGCCAAACTTAAATGTCTTGAGAACACTTACAGTATTGCACAGTTGGGCAAAATCCTCTAACACAAAGCCTATTTCACAATAAAGTGTCTGGTATCTCATGTAACTTACTGAACACTGCACTGAAAGCCAGAACAGGACGGTTCAAGTGTGTTGGTTGCTGACCCTCGTGATCACGTGGTTTGCCTGGGGGCTGTGCTCGCTGCCCCTGCCCAGCATTACAAAAGAGGACCCTACTATAGATCGCCAGCCTGGGAAAAGATCCAAACTAAATGCATATCACTTCTGCACTATTATAAAAAGTCAAAAAACCATAAACTGAACCAAGGTGAAGTCAGGGATCTTCTGTACCAGGTGTGTTAGGGAAGGTCAAGTGCTCCTGTCTGGCCAGGAACCATAGTGGTATGGGGGAAAGTTCCACAGTAGAAAGTTCTACAGTGGAGAACCACTAGGACTCAAGCACCAACGGTCACAGGTTACACCAGGAAGACTGGATGCTCTTCTGTGGGCGATGAGAAGCCACGAGCGACTCAGGAAGGCTGAAGAGCTCTGGGCAGGTGGGACAGCTGAGGGCTGCAATGAAGAGGGACAGGTGGAGCTGGGAGACCAGGTGGGGAGAGCCCGCTACCCTCGAACAAAAGGCAACAAAAGTCTGGACTGGGATGACGGAGATGGTGGAAGGTAATGGGATATTCATGAAACAGAACTGGAAAGCCATGGAAATGAAATAAGAGAGGGAGGGAAAACCGTTCATGACTTTAATTGCCATCAGTATAAAACATGTTGAATTAAAATAAATTGGTATTTTAGACCGATGATGACATCACAATAATGGAAGGAAACCAATTTTGATTTTGAGCCTGGTTAAGGAGACAGTATAGACAAGAGAAAAGCAGAGGCTCTGGAGTCACACAAATGTCACCATTGAGATTCGTCCCCACTCTTCATTGCCTTCCCTGTAAACCCAGGCAAGTGACACCTGCCTCACAGCATTGGTAACAAATAGGGAAGAGCACACGTTCCCACGTTCCCGGGTCAGACAGGACAGCCAGGGATCAGCGGCACATGAGGAGGTGACAGGTGGTCACTAAACTGAGCTCAGGTGCATACACAGCATTTTACATCACCTTGAGATGGCTCCTCTTGTGACCTCTCGAAGAAGGTGGCAGTGGTGAGGAACAAACTCCAGGAGCTTATTAGCATACATGATCTTTAGGCCATCTGGATGAGACTCAACGATCTGGTCTACAATCACCTAGCAGAAGGAAGAGCGTTTTATTTTTATTTATTTATTTGTTTGTTTGTTTGTGTTTTTGTTTGTTTTTAAAGCACCTAAAAGAGAAGTATGAACTATACACTACAGAGAAAAGAATCGTGTAAACCTTAAAAATGCACTTCGTCCTTCCTCCTCCCCACTCAGTATGCTTTCTAAACAGGAGGTAAGTAACAATGGCATGAAAATCTAGGTCCCGGGATTTGGGAATACTGCTCCAACCCTGGGGGACACAGAGGCTGAGGGACAGAGACTGGCCTGAAGCTAAAACATCACACACACTCATCTGCTTCCCTTCTGAGCTTAAAAGCAAAATACTGTATCTGCAGACAACAGCTCTGTATCATCTTCACCCTGGCCTTATCCTCTACCGTCTCCAGAACAGGGAAAGGGCTGAGATGGAAAGTGATGGAAGAAAACACATCTTATTTTGCTTTAGTAATTAATTTTTTTTGGTGAGGCTGAGTTGCAGGAGGTGAATGACAAGCATACAAACTTAAAATACAAACGTGGCCACAGTTCATTTAATGACATGGAAACGTAAAGTACTTCCCTAATTTAGCATATTAGATTCAGTTCAATGAAAAGGGCATAATTAAATTAAAAGGGCAAATTAAATAACTAAAATATTTTCATTTAGTGACAAAGAATAATGTGATCTTTTTCACCCCCACAGAGAGAGCTATGAACTATAATAGGATACATACAAAGAACTGACAGATCATTTACTTTTAGTAGTCTTAATGAAGCTGAGAAGATTACTGAAATTAATCCTTCAATTTCACTTCTATCACTGGGATACTGTCTCGTTTTAAAACTGGAAGCCTTTCATCCTGAAGTCATGGTGGGTAGCTTTATACTTACCAGACAGAAAGAACACTCGCACTGGCAGGTGACTGGAAGAAAGCCCTCAAACGCTGAGACTGGCTTCATGACTTCTGTCAGCTTGAACTAGATGAAATCGACGCTCTCTAAGTTGGAAGCTGCTGATTGCTGGCGGCCTCACATGGTGCAGCCCATACTCCGGCCGCTCAGAGGCAGGATACACTGACTCCCTGTATTTAACTGTATCCTTAAAGGTCAAGAACACTGGGTAACCAAGTTCTGGACTTAAGGTACTACCCCGCTAACTCGCCCTTCAAAGCCCTTTATCTTTGAATATTCCCTCCCTCCCACCTTCCTAGCCTGGCAAACTCCCCCATGGTCTTCAAGACTTAGGCCACATCAATTCTGCGAAGACGCTTCCCCTCACAGACTTTCCCTGCGCACAGAGCTATCTTCCAGCTCCTCCAGTGGGCACGGGCGCCTTGGTGGGGTCACGCTTTTCGGCAACTTCATTAACGTATAACTTATGGAAATGGAAATTGACCTGAAAATGTTCTGATCCGTACCTTCTTCCTAGGCAAGTCCCTCACCCCTACTAAATTAAGATGATCCCTGAGTTATGGCATCACTGTAAGAGACCAGAGCGCATGCCTGATTCCTGCCATGCTGATGGGCACCAAGCGGGACCAACCTTTTCTTACAACCAGAAGAGCAGGAACTAAGAGCATCTTCAAGGAAGAGCCCTGAGCTCTCTCGCACCCAGTCAAGAAACGAAGCCAGATTAGATGCTCTGTGTTTGTGGAATGAGGTGCATGGGGGCACAAACCTCATCCATGTATGGTTTCACCAGTACTTGACCGACTAACGCCTCTGCATCCCGTGTCTTGTCAATTGTAGCGTAAGTCTGGAGGCAGTGCCGTATGATGTCCACATTGGAAGTCTGAAGCCCTTCTAGCAGCAGGCCTCCCAGGGACTGCTGCAGCATGGCCGTAATGTGGGCTATACGCTGCAAGAACAGAGAGACCAGGAAAGAAGGTCCAGGTACCACAGTTTCTAAAAGCTCAAATATATGTGTATAATTTATATACATATGTGTTATATATATAAAGCGAGCCTCTAATTCTACCAGAATATATGTAAGATTAAAATCCCAACATTTCCTAGAGAATAACAATGAATCTCTTCTCCCCATGATTGCTTTCTTTCTTTTTTTTTTTTAAAGGTTTTTATTTATTTATTTGTCGAGAGAGAGCACAAGCACACAAGGAGACACGGGCAGAAAGAGAAGCAGGCTTCCTGCCAAGCAAGGAGCCCAAGGTGGGACTCAATCCCAGGACCCTGGGATCATGACCTAAGCCAGAGGCAGTGGCTTAACTGACTGAGCCACTGAGGCGTCCCCTCCCTATGATTTCTTTGAAAGTAAGTCGGCTTCATCAAAGTGAAGTTTAGACAATTACGGAATGACAAAAAGTTATTTGCCTCTTAAGCTACGGAGTAAATCTGACAAACGTGCATTTAAACCCAGTCAAGGGCTTTGGATAAATGAACTCTGACTACATCATATGATGTGTCAAGTTACATGAAATTCAGAATTAATTTTACTTGCATAGTTTGGAGACTACGCTTGTGTCTTTACACAAAATCTATCTAGTGTGACATAATGGAAGCAGGGTCCCAAGCAGGAGACACTGAAAAAAAAAGAATTCAAAGCTAGCTTCAAAATCCTGTAGAGTAGCAATTATCAGGGGCAATGCTAGGTCAAACCAAAATCATCCAGGAAATTCGCAAACAGCAAATTGAAAGTCGAAACCAACACTTGCTGGTCTTACTTTGTCCAGAAGAGGCATGCCTTTGCTCTGAACAGCATGAAAGTGTAACTGGTTAAATTCTGTGGCAATTCTCTCCAAAATCTGTCTAGTCCAGAGAGGGCTAGTAGAGACAATTAGAGAAATGTAATTCCCAAAGTTAAAAACCTGCCACCCCCACCGCCCCCCATGCCTTACAGCGCTCAGGCACCTGCACCTGAACGCCATCAATTTTCATGACAAACTGTCTGTGCAGCAGGCCCCAGTGCAAAGGGTGAGGAGCGGGGAGGTTGTAGAAGCCACCGATGCAGCCTGGCCCGGGCCACAGGGCCCAGGCAAGGGGGTGGAGCTATTTTAGGTCAGTGTGGGTACAACTGCATGATTCCTCCACGTTCCTCGGCTCTCCCATTCGTGCCCTTCTTCTCCCTTCTTCTCCCATTCTCTAACCCCCTCCTCTCTCTTGCCCTGTCCTACCGTTCATACCCGAAGCCCCCTCTTCTTCTCTGCCTGCCTCATTCTCCCTCCCAAGTACCTCCCCAGTACCAACTACTGCTGTCTCCTCAATCAGCTAAAACTGACCGCCTAGCAGCAACCTGGGAAATCGCTCAGAGCAGCGGACTCCAAGTTGAAATTTACCCAACGGCAGAAAGAGCAAGCTCGGTGCTCCGGGAGCTGGTGAGAAATCACTCACAGTGCATCTGCCATCAAGTGGACTGGATACACTTCCCTCTTGCCCTCCACATTAGAAAGCGTCAACCCCATTCAAAAGGAAGTCGAACAGTGAAAGAAAAAAAAACACACAACAAAGGCCCCAAAGCCCCTGCTGGGCTCTATGAGGCATCCCACATCTGAGGATGGGCAGTCAGGTAATAAGGAAACACACTGTAAGAAAACCCAAAATCGCTGGAGACCTGCCATGGTGTGCCCCGTCCCAGAGCATCAGAACTGGTGTGGAGGGAAGGCAAGCGCTTGGCACGACCAATGCAGAAGCCTAATCCCAACCTCTACTGACTGATCCCATGTGCATTTCCTATTTATCCTTTTCTCGGCATTTCTGGGCCTGGCAGAGCATGATGGATTTACTGTGCGCTGACGCTGCTCTGGCTTTCCTGACTCTAGAGCTCAGAGCTGCTCTTCTGGAGAAAAAAGTCCTCCAAGGTAATTCTGAGCAAGAAAGTGCACAATGTCTGTTTATCAAGGACAGTGTTGCAAAGGGACAGGATTGTAGACACAGAGCTCACTGAGGTGTTTCTATTCGATGAGCACAGCAGTAACAGCAAAGACGGGAAGAACACTGGAGGGCCAGCTCCCCAGGGGCCGAACGTGGACATGGCTGGAGGGGCTGCAGGCGCTGCCAAGGGCCGCAGTGAAGCAGAGCCGCTGGAGACACACGGGCTGCAGAAGGGCCGCGTGCAGACTGTCTGCTAAGTGTGGACGAACGGGGCAGAAGCACGAGTGCAACGGGCTAGAGACACAAGCACAGTGGAGGCTGACCACTTAGTTGAATGCCTTGATATGAAAGGGGACAGAGACCTAGGACCAGAGAATCGCTTCCTTTGGGATGTGTCCGTTCTTAATCTCCATCATGAGACATGCGGAGCATATGGTCTCTCAAGTTCCTTCCAAATCTAAAACCTTAATTCCTAAAATTTAGAAACCTAACTCCGCCTGCAAGGGGAGGGACTGTTAGCGTCACACAACAGAGCACTCAGGGCACCAGGCGACCTTGACGCAGGCAGCCCAGCTGGTATGTGTAGGACCAGCCCCGGCTACTCCCACTGCACCACTGTGCGTCTCACAGTGCTGACAGGACCTAACTACTCATTTTCTGAGTCACTCATCTACCCTGGCTGATTGAAAATTCACACCAGGAAGGGAACAAGACAATCACAGTATAACAAAGAGAGCCATCATCTTTTTCCTATTTCATAAGTTTTTCCTTTCCTGTTTGTAAATTTCAACTGGATATGTCCTCTACTGTTTTATAATAATATAATGCTGGTGCAAAATACATCAATGGTAATACTCTGGGCATGTCTAGGAAAAAAAATGAGATGGAGAAAAACCAAGATGAATGGTAGGTATGCCTTAAAGATCAACAGGACTTTGCTAGTCCTCAGGGAAGGTGATTCCAAATATACTTTTACACTGCAAGCATAATGACGTGTTGGAACTGTGGTCTATAACCAAAGCGTTTATAGGAACGTGTTATAGATTTCACCATTTCATGCTATCCACTCTCCTGGAGCTACATTCTAGCCACAAACCTGGATTTTCTTCTTGTTCAGAAATGAATTCTAACTAAGCCGTCCCCGCCTAATTAGATTGGATGTGAAGTATTAATTTATGTGCTACTTAGTTAAAAAAAAATGCTTACCTGCTTGCTTCTAGTGCAGAGGTTTCTTTCGAAGTTTGTGAATTTAAGATTTTTTCAATCTTTTCAACTGATCAAATAACTTGTATAAGCCTCAACACACACATCTATAAAAATAAAAATTAAGCAAACAAAAAACGTCACCATCTTTACTCTTAATCATCTTTATTTCCCATGCTAAATGCAGGAAAATATAAGACCAAAAGTTAACTTCAAATATATAGGGCATGCTATATTTTGAATATTTCTATGAAACACAGAATTCTCAAGAATGCAAATCTTAGTTCTAGAATAAGCATACTTCCATATTCTATTGCAAATTTATAGAGGAAAAAAAAAAAAACCCTAGACTTTGCTTTCTCATATTCTATACTCTTATTTCTTTTTTTCCCCATCCTGAATCTTTCTATGGGCATTTCTGTCCTATTTTTTTAAAAAAGATTTGTTTATTTGAGAGAGAGAGAGACTGCATGTGCGCGTGCAGGGGAGGGGCAGAGGGAGAGAGAGAATCTCGAGCAGACATCCTGCTGAGCACAGAGCTCAATGCGGGGCTCAATCTCATGATCCTGAGATCATGACCTGAGCCAAAATCAAGAGTCGGACGTTTAACCAACTGAGCCACCAGGCGCCCCTCCATTTGTTTTCTTATGGCCCTTTATTCATGTTTTAACTTTGGCTTCCGATTGTACTGGCCCTCTCAGTTTACATGTGCATATACCTATATGCCCAAGCACCAAATCATTAAAGACCTTTTACACTACAAATATTATCAAAGAGGTTGAGGGACATTATGAAAACTCTCATCCTTAAAGAACAAAAAAATACAAAGTCATCCATTTAATAAATAATAATAATGATGAACACCCCTGGGAGCTCGATATTCATTCCGACGGGGGGTGGGGGGGCCACGAGAAAATAAAGCAAGAAATACACCCTGCTCTCACAAAGCTTACTGTTTTGTCTGGAAGCGCACGACAAGCATTCTTTGGACAAAAGCTGTGAGGAGATCCAGAGTCGAATTAAACAGAAGGTCCCTCAAACAGGCTTCTCCCCACTGAGATTTTAACAAATATGCTAATAATACACATAGAAAACATTGTACAGAGCAGCAGGCGAGAGTCAGAAGCCCAGACTCCCAATGCCCGCTGTGCCCCTACATCGTTATGATCATGAATGATATCGGGGACACTTGGAACTGGAGATAGCACTAAGGGGCACACTCCCGGGGTGAGCCCTCAGATGTACAGAGCCGTTGCCTGTCTCACACACCTGAAACTAAGCCAACACTGCATGCTAACTACTGGGAATTGAAAAAATTAAAGTGAACACCAGAACATAAAGAACACAGGATCAGAAAAAAACAGCAAACCTACGGCAGAATCCTGAGTTTGCTTTGGAAAGCCCACTTCTCCCCTAGTCTCTAATATAGGCCTATTTTCTTTACAGGGCCGCTGACAATTTATACAGTCATTAACTGTCAAGCGCTGCACTGACAACAGTTATCACTGTTTCTTGTTCTGGAAAAAGTGGGTGATCTTGGGATCGTGTGGGTACCTCTGAAATTCTGTCTTCTTATTTCAGGTAGATAACGTGACATAATGCATAAAATGCACATGCGTGAGAGCTTTGAAAAAAAGCTAAATTAAAAAAAAAAAGAAAAAAAGCTGAATAGTGCTGACAAGTTCACGGAGACAAGAGGAGAGGGCTTCAACTGGCATGCAGCATAAGAAATCTACTGGAGGGTACCTTTTTCTTCCTTATGTCCTCTTGTTTACACATTCGTTCATCTACTGCCCGAATTCCTTCACTGACTGATGACCTGAGACTCTTTAAAAGAATAATAAAGAAAATGTATTACAGACATTGTTTTGTCACATTATCAATTTCCTACATCTCATTCAATTCCACAGAAATTAATACCTGTGTGCCAGTACTATGCAGATATTGACAAAAAAAAAAAAACATGATATACCAGACACAGTTACTGTTGAGGGGACTCATGACCTGGGGGCATAATGACACGAAGGCAGGGTCGCATGGCTAGAAGAAGAATGACATATACAGTGAAAGTTATGGGGATGAGGGGGCTTAGAATGGAGAACAGATAATATGAAGCAAAGTACAGGAGAGTCTGGAAATTCGACGGGGCTCGAATCGGACTCTGAAAGCCATGTGTACACAGCTGCCGAGGTGGGGAGGGGATGGGGAGCAGATGTAAGTGCACACACACTCAGGGGCAGGGTCAGACAGGCACACAGCCATGTGCACTGCAGGCTTCCTTCTGGAGAGAAGCAGAAATAGGAATGGAGGGCCAACTTCACTGAGATGAAGTCTTTAGATTCTGCATATTTTGGAGAATGAAAGAATGTCAAAGCACTGATGCATGATGATGAAATGTGGGTATGGAAATACCAGGAATCAAGAATGAAGAACAGAAGACCAGAAAAAGGCAGAGCACAGAGGTAGAGAAACATGTCCAGAAGCTAATGAATAAAGAGATAATTAGGAATTAGGGCCAAAACAAAGGTTAACAGAAACAACTAGAATGAAGTAGGCAGATCACAAAAATTCCACAGGAAGGTGAATTAATTCACTCCATCAACATTATGAAACACCTCCTGGACGTCAGTATTGTGGCAGCCTACAGGGATGCAATGAAGACAGATATAGTCGTATCCCTCAGTGATCTGAGAATCTCACAGAACAGCTTCAGAGTTGGGACCAGAAAGGCAGGTCAGGCCTGTGGCTGAGCAGGACCAAAGTGGCCATAAAAACAGGCCATGGAAAAGGGAGGGGATATGGTGATGGCAGGGGGTGAGGTGGGACGGGAGCCTGTGTGAGTAGAGCAAATCTGCCTCCAGGGAGGGGGTTCGAGAGAAGAGTGGGAGGCCAAAGGAAGGCTAGGCATGGGAAACAACACCACTACGAGGCCCCGGGAGGAAGAGGCACACCAAGGAGGCAGTGGGAGAGCTCCACAGCGGCTGGTGTGGAATCCAACAGCGGACCATGAAAATCCCTTCCATTCCAAGGAAAAGTATCTTTAACAAGATTTTGTAAAATTCAAATGAGACATAAACCATGGAAAGTATTGGCTACCTCAAGGCACAACTCAAGATTTTTACCTGTTTCACGAACTCTTTCCTGCCTGCCCCTCCCCTAGGCTTCTCAGCACTGATATTTCCATTACTTCGCAATTTTCTTGGTTCTAATCATGTACTGTGTCTTCCCTTAAATTATGTTCTCCTTATATTCTCTCTAGGATGCAGGCACTGTCTTAGGGGAGGGACGCAAGAGGCCACTCAAGCTAGAGGAGACACACAAGGAAGGATGGTGTCGTTTATGACAAGTTTACGACAGGGCATCAGAATGGACAGAGGCCGTAAGTCAGGGCACCAGACACAGACGGGGGGGGGGGGGCGGGAGGGGAGACAGGGCAGCACAGTTTTCTGTTAGAAGTGATGCCACAACTGCCCCTCCACTGTTCACCCAGGTGGAGTTCCTATTCCCAATGGCTTAGAGGTGGGGAGTCCCATTCCCACAACAGAGATTTTTCTGAGAGAACATGCAAATGTAACATTTATTAAGTATTACATTTTATTTATATTATCCTTCAGTTCCATTAGGGATTACACAGTTTTTGTAGATCAGCCCAGGAACCTAACCACACGTAGCTTACATGGGTGGGGGGGGGATCTTTACAAGATTACAAACTGTTAAAATACAAGTCATTCGTAAGTTAGAAACCACTTACATATGACCAAAGTGGCATTAATAAGTTGAATTTGAAAATATGCTTCCTCTCCCCTGACATTTAAAGGTTGTCTACTCTGAGAATAGGTCTTCTTCAAATCGTACATCTTTTTTTTAGGTTTTTAGCATATGCAAAAACAAAATCATTTACAACACTTCTGAAGGTGAATATTATAATCATGAACCGTTAAAATACAACCACCAGTACCACCAAACTAACAGATGAAAAGAATTCTTAGAGAAAAGCCGACGAGGACAACAGGCGTCAGAGCACACTGTTTTCATTAATTGGGGACTTACCAGAACTTCTTGTAACTGTCCCAAAGGAACAGAAAGTTGATTGAGTGCTTTGTCCATGCAAACCTAAAGGGGCACTTCCCCTCTACCACTGTTGCCAGACTAACCTTACCTATCCTGCAGGGTCAGATCGGCCTGGCCCTTTATCTGTTGCTCTCCTCTGAGTGGTTAGTTTTTCATAGATCCCGTGCTTTGCTTTTGTCAGAATTTACCCTGGATTATCAAAACCCTTTCCTTGTGCCAGTGAAGCCTTAGAAACAGTCCTAATGAGAGAACCAGGAACTCAAACAGATCATATTTATCCTGAATGTTCTGTCCAAAATGAAAAATTCCTTTCTGAGAGCTTCAAGATCTCTGAGAAGGGAAGATTCACCGACTCTCTCATGTAGGGGCATGAATTCCGATTCTGTGTCCATTTTACTACTTTCCCAGCTAGTAATTCTCTACCTCAGAAAGCCCACTCTCAACCGTTTCCTCTTTCAAAGGCAGTTGCTCTTAGAGTCTGCACATGGCACTTGGGGCCTGCTGGTCGTTGGCTACTGCCCTCTGTACCTTGGGTCTAACAGCTGCAGGGCATCAAGATGATCGCGTCTCTTGTTCTAGGACTTAATATAGTTTGGGGCACATGGTAAGCAATAATCACTTCTTTAATTAATCCAAGTGTTGGATCTTTTTTAATTATTCTACTACCACAATTTATTTGTTCTAAGATTTGTCCCCCCCGCATTTTAATATCTCTTAAGGTGGCACTCACCTTGCACTTGATGACATATTCTACTTTAACTGACAGCATTTCTCTTTCTTAGTCGAACATAAACTATAGTGCATCTTACACTTGATGAATGCTAGGATGCAATTAAATACTCTATTATGGTTACGATTCTGATATTTGAAATCCTCCGGTAGCTCCCTGTGCCCCCACAGTGTAGTACCTCACCTCCTCGCCATAGTATACAAACCTTCTCACCCCCAGTGTTAACCCCGGGGCTCAGCCTCCATCCACAGGTGATGCTGCCAGATCAGCTGTCGGTTGTCATGGACTTGCTGTAGTTTCCCGAATGCACTGTGCTGCCTCCTGGCACTTTGAAACTTGACACACTCATCCTCATTCTTCGCTTTGCCCTTGTCTATCACCTCCCCTGAAAATCTGTTCCTAAGAGGCTTTTCCCAGCTCCCACCTACCCTTGGCAGTCTATTATCTCCCTGTGGTAAAGCCTGTCACACTGCATCATGGACATGCCTGTTGTCCCCCTGAGAAGAGAAAAGGGACAATGAGGGACCCAGCATATGCAGCTCTAGTGCAGAGCCCCATGCCTGGCTTGCAGGAAATGACAGATCATGAAGACAAACGGAGATCATCCTCTGGCTAAAACCAGCTCTTCTTTGCCTATCGCAGGATCTGGTCAATAAAGAGCAGCCAGTTATTATTGCTGTTTTTCTAGGGATTTTTACCCCATATATTTCCCAGGTCTTTACTCTTTTTGTAGCACTTTAATTCAGGCTTCAACCACTTCCTAGTCAGATCAGGTGAAATCATTTTCCTTCCCATACCCTCGATGTATTTCACATCTAGTAATTCTTTATTTAAAGATCTTATTTACCCATTTGACAGACAGACACACAAGTATCACAAGTAGGTAGAGAGGGAGGCAGAGAGAGAGGGGGGAAGCAGGCTCCCCGCAGAGCAGAGAGCCCGATGTGGGGCTCTATCCCAGGACCCTGAAATCATGACCTGAGCCGAAGGCAGAGGCCTAAACCACTGAGCCACCCAGGAGCCCCCATATCTGGTAATTTTTAACCAACGTGGATTTGCTGCATCAAATAGTTCCTTCTTCTTCAAATATAAATATATAAATAAAGTGATCAAGTCACTCGCATGTCTTAGGAGAATGTCATACCTTTAGTAGCAAACTTGAAATCTTGGCCATTGGTTTTGATTTTTGTTTTGGTTAGATTTGGTTCGGTTTTTGTCATTTTAAAAATCCCTCCAGCCCTTGGCTCTGTCTGACCCGATTGCTTTCAGCTGTTTCTGCAACAAAATTGTCCCGGCAGCGAAAACTCTCATTGTTTACAGTGGCGCCCCCTTCTGAACACTTTGTTAATAAAAAGCTTTTTTTTTGTTTGTTTGTTTTGTTTTTGTTTTTTGGCTATGGTAAATGTGGAACAACAATGGGGTATTTCAAAGAGTTGAACCACAGATAAATTTCTCTAAGGGTGGGGTGAGGGTTACTCAAAAAGGAACTTGACAAGGCTTTTAAAGATATCGACAATCATTATAACATAACGTGACTGATTGTTACCGTGCTCTTAACTGGGCAAACACTTGTTGGCTTCCAAGAAAGACTAACATAGTTGAGATGGTTCTAGCGGCCTTCTAGCACAGGGTCTCATGAGGCAGGGATTCTAGCCACTGGCTGTGCAAGGCATGAGGCCTGTTAGTGATTCTATTTTTTCCTCTGCAGAATAGGTCTTTCTACATTCCAGGTCCTTTCTACCCCAATAAATAATGTGGCGATTCTCTCAGTGAGTTGTACTATTGGTTTAAACAGCCAACTGTCTCTTTAAAAGGACTTTTGTTTAAATTCCTTTAAAAAAAAGTCCTTTCAAAAAATCTTTTTTCTTTATTTTTTATTTTTTATCCCATATGTTTACTCTGATCGTGGAACTTTGTCATTTTGACATTCTCTGCTGATTAAAATATTCTTCATCATCAGCACCTACTGCTCTCCTCTCCTGGTGGTCTCTCCAGAAGGGGTCTTCTCTAGCTCTTCTAGCAGGAGATGGGCACTTCCCCTCTACCCCTGTTGCCAGACTAACCTTACCTATCCTGCAGGGTCAGGTCGGCCTGGCCCTTTATCTGTTGTTCTCCTCTGAGTGGTTAGATTTTCATAGATCCCGTGCTTTGCTTTTGTCAGGATTTACCTGGATTATCAAAACCCTTTTCTTGTGCCAGTGAAGCCTAAGAAACAGTCCTAATGAGAGAACCAGGAACTCAAACAGATCATATTTATCCTGAATGTTCTATACAAAATGAAAAATTCATTCAAGAGGAGCCTCAAGATCTCTGAGAAGGGAAGTTTCACCAACTCTGTCATGTAGGGGCATCAATTCCGATTCTGTGTCAATTGTCCTACTTTCCCAGCTAGTAATTCTCTACCTCATAAAGCCCACTCTCAACCGTTTCCTCTTTCAAAGGCAGTTGCTCGTAGAGTCTGCACATGGAACTTGGGGCCTGCTGGTCGTTGGCTACTGCCCTCTGTACCTTGGGTCTAACAGCTGCAGGGCATCAAGATGAGCACGTCTCTTGTTCTAGGACTTAATATAGTTTGGGGCACATGGTAAGCAATAATCACTTCTTTAGTTGATCCAAGTGTTGGATCTTTCTTAATTATTCTACTACCACAATATACTTGTTCTAAGTTTTGTCCCCCCCCTATTTTAATATCTCTTAAGGTGGCACTCACCTTGCTCTTGATGACATATCCTACTTTAACTGACAGCATTTCTCTTTCTTAGTCGAACATAAACTATAGTGCATCTTACACTTGATGAATGCTAGGATGCAATTAAATACTCTATTATGGTTACGATTCTGATATTTGAAATCCTCCGGTAGCTCCCTGTGCCCCCACAGTGCAGTACCACACCTCCTCGCCATAGTATACAAACCTTCTCACCCCCAGTGTTAACCCCGGGGCTCAGCCTCCATCCCCAGGTGATGCTGCCAGATCAGCTGTCGGTTGTCATGGACTTGCTGTAGTTCCGAATGCACTGTGCTGCCTCCTGGCACTTTGAAACTTGACACACTCATCCTCATTCTTCGCTTTGCCCTTGTCTATCACCTCCCCTGAAAATCTGTTCCTAAGTGGCTTTTCCCTGCTCCCACCTACCCTTGGCAGTCTATTATATCCCTGTGCTAAAGCCTGTCACACTGCACCATGGACATGCCTGTTGTCCCCCTGAGATGAGAAAAGGGACAATGAGGGACCAGCATTTGCAGCTCTAGTGCAGAGCCCCATGCCTGGCTTGCAGGAAATGACAGATCATGAAGACAAACGGAGATCATCCTCTGGCTAAAACCAGCTCTTCTTTGCCTACCGCAGGATCTGGATCAATAAAGAGCAGCCAGTTATTATTGCTGTTTTTCTACGGATTTTTACCCCATATATTTCCCAGGTCTTTACTCTTTTTGTAGCACTTTAATTCAGGCTTCAACCACTTCCTAGTCAGATCAGGTGAAATCATTTTCCTTCCCATACCCTCGATGTATTTCACATCTAGTAATTCTTTTTTTAAAGATCTTATTTACCCATTTGACAGACAGATCACAAGTAGGTAGAGAGGGAGGCAGAGAGAGAGGGGGGAAGCAGGCTCCGCGCTGAGCCGAGAGCCCGATGTGGGGCTCCATCCCAGGACCCTGAAATCATGACCTGAGCCGAAGGCAGAGGCCTAAACCACTGAGCCACCCAGGAGCCCCCATATCTGGTAATTTTTAACCAACGTGGATTTGCTGCATCAAATAGTTCCTTCTTCTTCAAATATAAATATATAAATAAAGTGATCAAGTCACTCGCATGTCTTAGGAGAATGGCATACCTTTAGTAGCAAACTTGAAATCTTGGCCATTGGTTTTGATTTTTGTTTTGGTTAGATTTGGTTCGGTTTTTGTCATTTTAAAAATCCCTCCAGCCCTTGGCTCTGTCTGACCTGATTGCTTTCAGCTGTTTCTGCAACAAAATTGTCCCGGCAGCGAAAACTCTCATTGTTTACAGCGGCGCCCCGTTCTGAACCCTTTGTTAATAAAAAGCTTTTTTTTGTTTGTTTGTTTTGTTTTTGTTTTTTGGCTATGGTAAATGTGGAACAACAATGGGGTATTTCAAAGAGGTGAACCACAGATAAATTTCTCTAAGGGTGGGGTGAGGGTTACTCAAAAAGGAACTTGACAAGGCTTTTAAAGATATCGACAATCATTATAACATAACGTGACTGATTGTTACCGTGCTCTTAACTGGGCAAACACTTGTTGGCTTCCAAGAAAGACTAACATAGTTGAGATGGTTCTAGCGGCCTTCTAGCACAGGGTCTCATGAGGCAGGGATTCTAGCCACTGGCTGTGCAAGGCATGAGGCCTGTTAGTGATTCTATTTTTTCCTCTGCAGAATAGGTCTTTCTACATTCCAGGTCCTTTCTACCCCAATAAATAATGTGGCGATTCTCTCAGTGAGTTGTACTATTGGTTTAAACAGCCAACTGTCTCTTTAAAAGGACTTTTGTTTAAATTCCTTTAAAAAAAAGTCCTTTCAAAAAAATCTTTTTTCTTTATTTTTTATTTTTTATCCCATATGTTTACTCTGATCGTGGAACTTTGTCATTTTGACATTCTCTGCTGATTAAAATATTCTTCATCATCAGCACCTACTGCTCTCCTCTCCTGGTGGTCTCTCCAGAAGGGGTCTTCTCTAGCTCTTCTAGCAGGAGATGGGCACTTTCCCTCTACCCCTGTTGCCAGACTAACCTTACCTATCCTGCAGGGTCAGGTCGGCCTGGCCCTTTATCTGTTGTTCTCCTCTGAGTGGTTAGATTTTCATAGATCCCGTGCTTTGCTTTTGTCAGGATTTACCTGGATTATCAAAACCCTTTTCTTGTGCCAGTGAAGCCTAAGAAACAGTCCTAATGAGAGAACCAGGAACTCAAACAGATCATATTTATCCTGAATGTTCTATACAAAATGAAAAATTCATTCAAGAGGAGCCTCAAGATCTCTGAGAAGGGAAGTTTCACCAACTCTGTCATGTAGGGGCATCAATTCCGATTCTGTGTCAATTGTCCTACTTTCCCAGCTAGTAATTCTCTACCTCATAAAGCCCACTCTCAACCGTTTCCTCTTTCAAAGGCAGTTGCTCGTAGAGTCTGCACATGGAACTTGGGGCCTGCTGGTCGTTGGCTACTGCCCTCTGTACCTTGGGTCTAACAGCTGCAGGGCATCAAGATGAGCACGTCTCTTGTTCTAGGACTTAATATAGTTTGGGGCACATGGTAAGCAATAATCACTTCTTTAGTTGATCCAAGTGTTGGATCTTTCTTAATTATTCTACTACCACAATATACTTGTTCTAAGTTTTGTCCCCCCCCTATTTTAATATCTCTTAAGGTGGCACTCACCTTGCTCTTGATGACATATCCTACTTTAACTGACAGCATTTCTCTTTCTTAGTCGAACATAAACTATAGTGCATCTTACACTTGATGAATGCTAGGATGCAATTAAATACTCTATTATGGTTACGATTCTGATATTTGAAATCCTCCGGTAGCTCCCTGTGCCCCCACAGTGCAGTACCACACCTCCTCGCCATAGTATACAAACCTTCTCACCCCCAGTGTTAACCCCGGGGCTCAGCCTCCATCCCCAGGTGATGCTGCCAGATCAGCTGTCGGTTGTCATGGACTTGCTGTAGTTCCGAATGCACTGTGCTGCCTCCTGGCACTTTGAAACTTGACACACTCATCCTCATTCTTCGCTTTGCCCTTGTCTATCACCTCCCCTGAAAATCTGTTCCTAAGTGGCTTTTCCCTGCTCCCACCTACCCTTGGCAGTCTATTATATCCCTGTGCTAAAGCCTGTCACACTGCACCATGGACATGCCTGTTGTCCCCCTGAGATGAGAAAAGGGACAATGAGGGACCAGCATTTGCAGCTCTAGTGCAGAGCCCCATGCCTGGCTTGCAGGAAATGACAGATCATGAAGACAAACGGAGATCATCCTCTGGCTAAAACCAGCTCTTCTTTGCCTACCGCAGGATCTGGATCAATAAAGAGCAGCCAGTTATTATTGCTGTTTTTCTACGGATTTTTACCCCATATATTTCCCAGGTCTTTACTCTTTTTGTAGCACTTTAATTCAGGCTTCAACCACTTCCTAGTCAGATCAGGTGAAATCATTTTCCTTCCCATACCCTCGATGTATTTCACATCTAGTAATTCTTTTTTTAAAGATCTTATTTACCCATTTGACAGACAGATCACAAGTAGGTAGAGAGGGAGGCAGAGAGAGAGGGGGGAAGCAGGCTCCGCGCTGAGCCGAGAGCCCGATGTGGGGCTCCATCCCAGGACCCTGAAATCATGACCTGAGCCGAAGGCAGAGGCCTAAACCACTGAGCCACCCAGGAGCCCCCATATCTGGTAATTTTTAACCAACGTGGATTTGCTGCATCAAATAGTTCCTTCTTCTTCAAATATAAATATATAAATAAAGTGATCAAGTCACTCGCATGTCTTAGGAGAATGGCATACCTTTAGTAGCAAACTTGAAATCTTGGCCATTGGTTTTGATTTTTGTTTTGGTTAGATTTGGTTCGGTTTTTGTCATTTTAAAAATCCCTCCAGCCCTTGGCTCTGTCTGACCTGATTGCTTTCAGCTGTTTCTGCAACAAAATTGTCCCGGCAGCGAAAACTCTCATTGTTTACAGCGGCGCCCCGTTCTGAACCCTTTGTTAATAAAAAGCTTTTTTTTGTTTGTTTGTTTTGTTTTTGTTTTTTGGCTATGGTAAATGTGGAACAACAATGGGGTATTTCAAAGAGGTGAACCACAGATAAATTTCTCTAAGGGTGGGGTGAGGGTTACTCAAAAAGGAACTTGACAAGGCTTTTAAAGATATCGACAATCATTATAACATAACGTGACTGATTGTTACCGTGCTCTTAACTGGGCAAACACTTGTTGGCTTCCAAGAAAGACTAACATAGTTGAGATGGTTCTAGCGGCCTTCTAGCACAGGGTCTCATGAGGCAGGGATTCTAGCCACTGGCTGTGCAAGGCATGAGGCCTGTTAGTGATTCTATTTTTTCCTCTGCAGAATAGGTCTTTCTACATTCCAGGTCCTTTCTACCCCAATAAATAATGTGGCGATTCTCTCAGTGAGTTGTACTATTGGTTTAAACAGCCAACTGTCTCTTTAAAAGGACTTTTGTTTAAATTCCTTTAAAAAAAAGTCCTTTCAAAAAAATCTTTTTTCTTTATTTTTTATTTTTTATCCCATATGTTTACTCTGATCGTGGAACTTTGTCATTTTGACATTCTCTGCTGATTAAAATATTCTTCATCATCAGCACCTACTGCTCTCCTCTCCTGGTGGTCTCTCCAGAAGGGGTCTTCTCTAGCTCTTCTAGCAGGAGATGGGCACTTTCCCTCTACCCCTGTTGCCAGACTAACCTTACCTATCCTGCAGGGTCAGGTCGGCCTGGCCCTTTATCTGTTGTTCTCCTCTGAGTGGTTAGATTTTCATAGATCCCGTGCTTTGCTTTTGTCAGGATTTACCTGGATTATCAAAACCCTTTTCTTGTGCAAGTGAAGCCTAAGAAACAGTCCTAATGAGAGAACCAGGAACTCAAACAGATCATATTTATCCTGAATGTTCTGTACAAAATGAAAAATTCATTCAAGAGGAGCCTCAAGATCTCTGAGAAGGGAAGTTTCACCAACTCTGTCATGTAGGGGCATCAATTCCGATTCTGTGTCAATTGTCCTACTTTCCCAGCTAGTAATTCTCTACCTCATAAAGCCCACTCTCAACCGTTTCCTCTTTCAAAGGAAGTTGCTCTTAGAGTCTGCACATGGCACTTGGGGCCTGCTGGTCGTTGGCTACTGCCCTCTGTACCTTGGGTCTAACAGCTGCAGGGCATCAAGATGAGCACGTCTCTTGTTCTAGGACTTAATATAGTTTGGGGCACATGGTAAGCAATAATCACTTCTTTAGTTGATCCAAGTGTTGGATCTTTCTTAATTATTCTACTACCACAATATACTTGTTCTATATTTTGTCCCCCCCCCATTTTAATATCTCTTAAGGTGGCACTCACCTTGCTCTTGATGACATATCCTACTTTAACTGACAGCATTTCTCTTTCTTAGTCGAACATAAACTATAGTGCATCTTACACTTGATGAAAGCTAGGATGCAATTAAATACTCTATTATGGTTACGATTCTGATATTTGAAATCCTCCGGTAGCTCCCTGTGACCCCACAGTGTAGTACCTCACCTCCTCGCCATAGTATACAAACCTTCTCACCCCCAGTGTTAACCCCGGGGCTCAGCCTCCATCCCCAGGTGGTGCTGCCAGATCAGCTGTCGTTTGTCATGAACTTGCTGTAGTTTCCGAATGCACTGTGCTGCCTCCTGGCACTTTGAAACTTGACACACTCATCCTCATTCTTCGCTTTGCCCTTGTCTATCACCTCCCCTGAAAATCTGTTCCTAAGTGGCTTTTCCCAGCTCCCACCTACCCCTGGCAGTCTATTATCTCCCTGTGCTAAAGCCTGTCACACTGCACCATGGACATGCCTGTTGTCCCCCTGAGAAGAGAAAAGGGACAATGAGGGAACAGCATTTGCAGCTCTAGTGCAGAGCCCCATGCCTGGCTTGCAGGAAATGACAGATCATGAAGACAAACGGAGATCATCCTCTGGCTAAAACCAGCTCTTCTTTGCCTACCGCAGGATCTGGATCAATAAAGAGCAGCCAGTTATTATTGCTGTTTTTCTAGGCATTTTTACCCCATATATTTCCCAGGTCTTTACTCTTTTTGTAGCACTTTAATTCAGGCTTCAACCACTTCCTAGTCAGATCAGGTGAAATCATTTTCCTTCCCATACCCTCGATGTATTTCACATCTAGTAATTCTTTTTTTAAAGATCTTATTTACCCATTTGACAGACAGATCACAAGTAGGTAGAGAGGGAGGCAGAGAGAGAGGGGGGGAAGCAGGCTCCCCGCTGAGCAGAGACCCCGATGTGGGGCTCCATCCCAGGACCCTGAAATCAAGACCTTAGCCGAAGGCAGAGGCCTAAACCACTGAGCCACCCAGGAGCCCCCATATCTGGTAATTTTTAACCAACGTGGATTTGCTGCATCAAATAGTTCCTTCTTCTTCAAATATAAATATATAAATGAAGTGATCAAGTCACTCGCATGTCTTAGGAGAATGTCATACCTTTAGTAGCAAACTTGAAATCTTGGCCATTGGTTTTGATTTTTGTTTTGGTTAGATTTGGTTCGGTTTTTGTCATTTTAAAAATCCCTCCAGCCCTTGGCTCTGTCTGACCTGATTGCTTTCAGCTGTTTCTGCAACAAAATTGTCCTGGCAGGAAAACTCTCATTGTTTACAGTGGCGCCCCCTTCTGAACACTTTGTTAATAAAAAGCTTTTTTTTTTTTTCTTTTGGCTATGGTAAATGTGGAACAACAATGAGGTATTTCAAAGAGGTGAACCACAGATAAATTTCTCTAAGGGTGGGGTGAGGGTTACTCAAAAAGGAACTTGACAAGGCTTTTAAAGATATCGACAATCATTATAACATAACGTGACTGATTGTTACCGTGCTCTTAACTGGGCAAACACTTGTTGGCTTCCAAGAAAGACTAACATAGTTGAGATGGTTCTAGCGGCCTTCTAGCACAGGGTCTCATGAGGCAGGGATTCTAGCCACTGGCTGTGCAAGGCATGAGGCCTGTTAGTGATTCTATTTTTTCCTCTGCAGAATAGGTCTTTCTACATTCCAGGTCCTTTCTACCCCAATAAATAATGTGGCGATTCTCTCAGTGAGTTGTACTATTGGTTTAAACAGCCAACTGTCTCTTTAAAAGGACTTTTGTTTAAATTCCTTTAAAAAAAAGTCCTTTCAAAAAAATCTTTTTTCTTTATTTTTTATTTTTTATCCCATATGTTTACTCTGATCGTGGAACTTTGTCATTTTGACATTCTCTGCTGATTAAAATATTCTTCATCATCAGCACCTACTGCTCTCCTCTCCTGGTGGTCTCTCCAGAAGGGGTCTTCTCTAGCTCTTCTAGCAGGAGATGGGCACTTTCCCTCTACCCCTGTTGCCAGACTAACCTTACCTATCCTGCAGGGTCAGGTCGGCCTGGCCCTTTATCTGTTGTTCTCCTCTGAGTGGTTAGATTTTCATAGATCCCGTGCTTTGCTTTTGTCAGGATTTACCTGGATTATCAAAACCCTTTTCTTGTGCAAGTGAAGCCTAAGAAACAGTCCTAATGAGAGAACCAGGAACTCAAACAGATCATATTTATCCTGAATGTTCTGTACAAAATGAAAAATTCATTCAAGAGGAGCCTCAAGATCTCTGAGAAGGGAAGTTTCACCAACTCTGTCATGTAGGGGCATCAATTCCGATTCTGTGTCAATTGTCCTACTTTCCCAGCTAGTAATTCTCTACCTCATAAAGCCCACTCTCAACCGTTTCCTCTTTCAAAGGAAGTTGCTCTTAGAGTCTGCACATGGCACTTGGGGCCTGCTGGTCGTTGGCTACTGCCCTCTGTACCTTGGGTCTAACAGCTGCAGGGCATCAAGATGAGCACGTCTCTTGTTCTAGGACTTAATATAGTTTGGGGCACATGGTAAGCAATAATCACTTCTTTAGTTGATCCAAGTGTTGGATCTTTCTTAATTATTCTACTACCACAATATACTTGTTCTATATTTTGTCCCCCCCCCATTTTAATATCTCTTAAGGTGGCACTCACCTTGCTCTTGATGACATATCCTACTTTAACTGACAGCATTTCTCTTTCTTAGTCGAACATAAACTATAGTGCATCTTACACTTGATGAAAGCTAGGATGCAATTAAATACTCTATTATGGTTACGATTCTGATATTTGAAATCCTCCGGTAGCTCCCTGTGACCCCACAGTGTAGTACCTCACCTCCTCGCCATAGTATACAAACCTTCTCACCCCCAGTGTTAACCCCGGGGCTCAGCCTCCATCCCCAGGTGGTGCTGCCAGATCAGCTGTCGTTTGTCATGAACTTGCTGTAGTTTCCGAATGCACTGTGCTGCCTCCTGGCACTTTGAAACTTGACACACTCATCCTCATTCTTCGCTTTGCCCTTGTCTATCACCTCCCCTGAAAATCTGTTCCTAAGTGGCTTTTCCCAGCTCCCACCTACCCCTGGCAGTCTATTATCTCCCTGTGCTAAAGCCTGTCACACTGCACCATGGACATGCCTGTTGTCCCCCTGAGAAGAGAAAAGGGACAATGAGGGAACAGCATTTGCAGCTCTAGTGCAGAGCCCCATGCCTGGCTTGCAGGAAATGACAGATCATGAAGACAAACGGAGATCATCCTCTGGCTAAAACCAGCTCTTCTTTGCCTACCGCAGGATCTGGATCAATAAAGAGCAGCCAGTTATTATTGCTGTTTTTCTAGGCATTTTTACCCCATATATTTCCCAGGTCTTTACTCTTTTTGTAGCACTTTAATTCAGGCTTCAACCACTTCCTAGTCAGATCAGGTGAAATCATTTTCCTTCCCATACCCTCGATGTATTTCACATCTAGTAATTCTTTTTTTAAAGATCTTATTTACCCATTTGACAGACAGATCACAAGTAGGTAGAGAGGGAGGCAGAGAGAGAGGGGGGGAAGCAGGCTCCCCGCTGAGCAGAGACCCCGATGTGGGGCTCCATCCCAGGACCCTGAAATCAAGACCTTAGCCGAAGGCAGAGGCCTAAACCACTGAGCCACCCAGGAGCCCCCATATCTGGTAATTTTTAACCAACGTGGATTTGCTGCATCAAATAGTTCCTTCTTCTTCAAATATAAATATATAAATGAAGTGATCAAGTCACTCGCATGTCTTAGGAGAATGTCATACCTTTAGTAGCAAACTTGAAATCTTGGCCATTGGTTTTGATTTTTGTTTTGGTTAGATTTGGTTCGGTTTTTGTCATTTTAAAAATCCCTCCAGCCCTTGGCTCTGTCTGACCTGATTGCTTTCAGCTGTTTCTGCAACAAAATTGTCCTGGCAGGAAAACTCTCATTGTTTACAGTGGCGCCCCCTTCTGAACACTTTGTTAATAAAAAGCTTTTTTTTTTTTCTTTTGGCTATGGTAAATGTGGAACAACAATGAGGTATTTCAAAGAGGTGAACCACAGATAAATTTCTCTAAGGGTGGGGTGAGGGTTACTCAAAAAGGAACTTGACAAGGCTTTTAAAGATATCGACAATCATTATAACATAACGTGACTGATTGTTACCGTGCTCTTAACTGGGCAAACACTTGTTGGCTTCCAAGAAACACTAACATAGTTGAGATGGTTCTAGCGGCCTTCTAGCACAGGGTCTCATGAGGCAGGGATTCTAGCCACTGGCTGTGCAAGGCATGAGGCCTGTTAGTGATTCTATTTTTTCCTCTGCAGAATAGGTCTTTCTACATTCCAGGTCCTTTCTACCCCAATAAATAATGTGGCGATTCTCTCAGTGAGTTGTACTATTGGTTTAAACAGCCAACTGTCTCTTTAAAAGGACTTTTGTTTAAATTCTTTTAAAAAAAAGTCCTTTCAAAAAAATCTTTTTTCTTTATTTTTTATTTTTTATCCCATATGTTTACTCTGATCGTGGAACTTTGTCATTTTGACCTTCTCTGCTGATTAAAATATTCTTCATCATCAGCACCTACTGCTCTCCTCTCCTGGTGGTCTCTCCGGAAGGGGTCTTTTCTAGCTCTTCTAGCTGGAGATGGGCACTTCTCCTCTACCCCTGTTTCCAGACCAGCCTTACCTATCATTCAGGGTCAGGTCGGCCTGGCCTGTTATCTGTTGTTCTCTTCTGAGTGGTTACTTTTCATAGATACCTTGCTTTGCTTTGGTCAGGATTTACCCTGGACTATCAAAATTCTTTTCTTGTGCCAGTGAAGCTTACGAAACAGTCCGGATGAGAGAACCAGGAACTCATACAGATCATATTTATCCTGAATGTTCTGTCCAAAATGAAAAAAACATTTCTGAGGAGCATCAAGATCTCTGAGAAGGGAAGTTTCACCAACTCTGTCATGTAGGGGCATCAATTCTGATTCTGTGTCAATTGTCCTACTTTCCCAGCTCCTAATTCTCTACCTCTCAAAGCCCACTCTCAACCGTTTCCTGTCTCAAAGGCAGTTGCTCTTAGAGTCTGCACATGGCACTTGGGGCCTGCTGGTCGTTGGCTACAGCCCTCTGTACTTTGGGTCTAACAGCTGCGGGGCATCAATGAGCACGTCTCTTGTTCTAGGACTTAATATAGTTTGGGGCACATGGTAAGCAATAATCACTTCTTTAGTTGATCCAAGTGTTGGATCTGTCTTAATTATTCTACTATCACAATTTACTTGTTCTAAGATTTGTCACCCCCCCCATTTTAATATCTCTTAAGGTGGCACTCACCTTGCACTTGATGACATATCCTACTTTAACTGACAGCATTTCTCTTTCTTAGTCGAACATAAACTATAGTGCATCTTACACTTGATGAAAGCTAGGATGCAATTAAATACTCTATTATGGTTACGATTCTGTTTTTTGAAATCCTCCTGTAGCTCCCTGTGCCCCCACAGTGTAGTACCTCACCTCCTCGCCATAGTATACAAACCTTCTCACCCCCAGTGTTAACCCTGGGGCTCAGACTCCATCCCCAGGTGATGCTGCCAGATCAGCTGTCGGTTGTCATGAACTTGCTGTAGTTTCCCGAATGCATTGTGCTGCCTCCTGGCACTTTGAAACTTGACACACTCATCCTCTTTCTTCGCTTTGCCCTTGTCTATCACCTCCCCTGAAAATCTGTTCCTCAGTGGCTTTTCCCAGCTCTCACCTACCCTTGGCAGTCTTTTATCTCCCTGTGGTAAAGCCTGTCACACTGCATCATGGACATGCCCGTTGTCCCCCTAAGAAGAGAAAAGGGACAATGAGGGCCCCCAGCATTTGCAGCTCTAGTGCAGAGCCCCATGCCTGGCTTGCAGGAAATGCCAGATCATGAAGACAAACGGAGATCATCCTCTGGCTAAAACCAGCTCTTCTTTGCCTACCGCAGGATCTGGATCAATAAAGAGCAGCCAGTTATTATTGCTGTTTTTCTAGGGATTTTTACCCCATATATTTCCCAGGTCTTTACTCTTTTTGTAGCACTTCAATTCAGGCTTCAACCACTTCCTAGTCAGATCAGGTGAAATCATTTTCCTTCCCATATCCTCGATGTAATTCACATCTAGTAATTCTTTAATTAAAGATCTTATTTACCCATTTGACAGACAGATCACAAGTAGGTAGAGAGGGAGGCAGAGAGAGAGGGGGGAAGCAGGCTCCCCACTGACCAAGAGCCCGATGTGGGGCTCCATCCCAGGACCCTGAAATCATGACCTGAGCCGAAGGCAGAGGCCTAAACCACTGAGCCACCCAGGAGCCCCCATATCTGGTAATTTTTAACCAACGTGGATTTGCTGCATCAAATAGTTCCTTCTTCTTCAAATATAAATATATAAATAAAGTGATCAAGTCACTCGCATGTCTTAGGAGAATGTCATACCTTTAGTAGCAAACTTGAAATCTTGGCCATTGGTTTTGATTTTTGTTTTGGATAGATTTGGTTCGGTTTTTGTCATTTTAAAAATCCCTCCAGCCCTTGGCTCTGTCTGACCCGATTGCTTTCAGCTATTTCTGCAACAAAATTGTCCCGGCAGCGAAAACTCTCATTGTTTACAGCGGCGCCCCCTTCTGAAGACTTTGTTAATAAAAAGCTTTTTTTGTTTGTTTGTTTTTGTTTTTTGGCTTGGTAAATGTGGAACAACAATGAGGTATTTCAAAGAGGTGAACCACAGATAAATTTCTCTAAGGGTGGGGTGAGAGTTACTCAAAAAGGAACTTGACAAGGCTTTTAAAGATATCGACAATCATTATAACATAACGGGACTGATTGTTACCGCGCTCTTAACTGGGCAAACACTTTTTGGCTTCCAAGAAAGACTAACATAGTTGAGATAGTTCTAGCGGCCTTCTTGCACAGGGTCTCATGAGGCAGGGATTCTAGCCACTGGCTGTGCAAGGCATGAGGCCTGTTAGTGATTCTATTTTTTCCTCTGCAGAATAGGTCTTTCTACATTCCAGGTCCTTTCTACCCCAATAAATAATGTGGCAATTCTCTCAGTGAGTTGTACTATTGGTTTAAACAGCCAACTGTCTCTTTAAAAGGACTTTTGTTTAAATTCCTTTAAAAAAAAGTCCTTTCAAAAAAATCTTTTTTCTATATTTTTTATTTTTTATCCCATATGTTTACTCTGATCGTGGAACTTAGTCATTTTCACCTTCTCTGCTGATTAAAATATTCTTCATCATCAGCACCTACTGCTCTCCTCTCCTGGTGGTCTCTCCGGAAGGGGTCTTCTCTAGCTCTTCTAGCAGGAGATGGGCACTTCCCCTCTACCCCTGTTGCCAGACTAACCTTACATATCCTGCAGGGTCAGGTCGGCCTGGCCCTTTATCTGTTGTTCTCCTCTGAGCGGTTAGTTTTTCATAGATCCCGTGCTTTGCTTTTGTCAGGATTTACCCTGGATTATCAAAACCCTTTTCTTGTGCCAGTGAAGCCTAAGAAACAGTCCTAATGACAGAACCAGGAACTCAAACAGATCATATTTATCCTGAATTTTCTGTCCAAAATGAAAAATTCATTTCTGAGGTGCCTCAAGATCTATGAGAAGGGATGTTTTACCAACTCTTTCATGTAGTGGCATCAATTCCGATTCTGTGTCCATTTCCTACTTTCCCAGCTATTAATTCTCTACCACAGAAAGCCCACTCTCAATCGTTTCCTCTTTCAAAGGCAGTTGCTCTTAGAGTCTGCACATGGCACTTGGGGCCTGTTGGTCGTTGGCCACTGCCCTCTGTTCCTTGGGTCTAACAGCTGCGGTGCATCAAGATGAGCACGTCTCTTGTTCTAGGACTTAATATAGTTTGGGGCACATGGTAAGCAATAATCACTTCTTTAGTTGATCCAAGTGTTGGATCTGTCTTAATTATTCTACTACCACAATTTACTTGTTCTAAGATTGTCCCCCCCCCCATTTTAATATCTCTTAAGGTGGCACTCACCTTGCACTTGATGACATATCCTACTTTAACTGACAGCATTTCTCTTTCTTAGTCGACCATAAACTATAGTGCATCTTACACTTGATGAAAGCTAGGATGCAATTAAATACTCTATTATGGTTACGATTCTGTTTTTTGAAATCCTCCTGTAGCTCCCTGTGCCCCCACTGTGTAGTACCACACATCCTCGCCATAGTATACAAACCTTCTCACCCCCAGTGTTAACCCCGGGGCTCAGCCTCCATCCCCAGTTGATGCTGCCAGATCAGCTGTCGGTTGTCATGAACTTGCTGTAGTTTCCCGAATGCACTGTGCTGCCTCCTGGCACTTTGAAACTTGACACACTCATCCTCATTCTTCGCTTTGCCGTTGTCTATCACCTCCCTTGAAAATCTGTTCCTAAGTGGCTTTTCCCAGCTCCCACCTACCCTTGGCATTCTATTATCTCCCTGTGGTAAAGCCTGTCACACTGCATCATGGACATGCCCGTTGTCCCCCTGAGAAGATAAAGGGACAATGAGGGACCCAGCATTTGCAGCTCTAGTGCAGAGCCCCATGCCTGGCTTGCAGGAAATGCCAGATCATGAAGACAAACGGAGATCATCCTCTGGCTAAAACCAGCTCTTCTTTGCCTACCGCAGGATCTGGATCAATAAAGAGCAGCCAGTTATTATTGCTGTTTTTCTAGGGATTTTTACCCCATATATTTCCCAGGTCTTTACTCTTTTTGTAGCACTTTAATTCAGGCTTCAACCACTTCCTAGTCAGATCAGGTGAAATCATTTTCCTTCCCATACCCTCGATGTATTTCACATCTAGTAATTCTTTATTTAAAGATCTTATTTACCCATTTGACAGACAGATCACAAGTAGGTAGAGAGGGAGGCAGAGAGAGAGGGGGGAAGCAGGCTCCCCGCTGAGCCGAGAGCCCGATGTGGGGCTCCATCCCAGGACCCTGAAATCATGACCTGAGCCGAAGGCAGAGGCCTAAACCACTGAGCCACCCAGGAGCCCCCATATCTGGTAATTTTTAACCAACGTGGATTTGCTGCATCAAATAGTTCCTTCTTCTTCAAATATAAATATATAAATGAAGTGATCAAGTCACTCGCATGTCTTAGGAGAATGTCATACCTTTAGTAGCAAACTTGAAATCTTGGCCATTGGTTTTGATTTTTGTTTTGGATAGATTTGGTTCGGTTTTTGTCATTTTAAAAATCCCTCCAGCCCTTGGCTCTGTCTGACCCGATTGCTTTCAGCTGTTTCTGCAACAAAATTGTCCCGGCAGCGAAAACTCTCATTGTTTACAGTGGCGCCCCCTTCTGAACACTTTGTTAATAAAAAGCTTTTTTTGTTTGTTTGTTTTTGTTTTTTGGCTATGGTAAATGTGGAACAACAATGAGGTATTTCAACGAGGTGAACCACAGATAAATTTCTCTAAGGGTGGGGTGAGGGTTACTCAAAAAGGAACTTGACAAGGCTTTTAAAGATATCGACAATCATTATAACATAACGTGACTGATTGTTACCGCACTCTTAACTGGGCAAACACTTGTTGGCTTCCAAGAAAGACTAACATAGTTGAGATGGTTCTAGCGGCCTTTTAGAAGAGGGTCTCATGTGGCAGGGATTCTAGCCACTGGCTGTGCAAGGCATGAGGCCTGTTAGTGATTCTATTTTTTCCTCTGCAGAATAGGTCTTTCTACATTCCAGGTCCTTTCTACCCCAATAAATAATGTGGCGATTCTCTCAGTGAGTTGTACTATTGGTTTAAACAGCCAACTGTCTCTTTAAAAGGACTTTTGTTTAAATTCCTTTAAAAAGAAGTCCTTTCAAAAAAATCTTTTTTCTATATTTTTTATTTTTTATCCCATATGTTTACTCTAATCGTGGAACTTAGTCATTTTGACATTCTCTGCTGATTAAACTATTCTTCATCATCAGCACCTACTGCTCTCCTCTCCTGGTGGTCTCTCCGGAAGGGGTCTTCTCTAGCTCTTCTATCAGGAGATGGGCACTTCCCCTCTACTCCTGTTGCCAGACCAGCCTTACCTATCCTGCAGGGTCAGGTCGGCCTGGCCCTTTATCTGTTGTTCTCCTCTGAGTGGTTAGTTTTTCATAGATGCCGTTCTTTGCTTTTGTCAGGATTTACCCTGGATTATCAAAACCCTTTTCTTGTGCCACTGAAGCCTAAGAAACAGTCCTAATGAGAGAACCAGGAACTCATACAGATCATATTTATACTGAATGTTCTGTCCAAAATCAAAAATTCATTTCTGAGGTGCCTCAAGATCTCTGAGAAGGGAAGTTTCACCAACTCTGTCATGTAGGGGCATCAATTCTGATTCTGTGTCAAAAGTCCTACTTTCCCAGCTAGTAATTCTCTACATCAGAAAGCACACTCTCAACCGTTTCCTCTTTCAAAGACAGTTGGTCTTAGAGTCCTCACATGGCACTTGGGGCCTGCTGGTCGTTGGCTACTGCCCTCTGTACCTTGGGTCTAACAGCTGCGGGGCATCAACATGAGCAAGTATCTTGTTCTAGGACTTAATATACTTTGGGGCACATGGTAAGCAATAATCACTTCTTTAGTTGATCCAAGTGTTGGATCTGTCTTAATTATTCTACTACCACAATTTACTTGTTCTAAGATTTGTCCCCCCCCCCATTTTAATATCTCTTAAGGTGGCACTCACCTTGCACTTGATGACATATCCTACTTTAACTGACAGCATTTCTCTTTCTTAGTCGAACATAAACTATAGTGCATCTTACCCTTGATGAAAGCTAGGATGCAATTAAATACTCTATTATGGTTACGATCCTAATGCAATCCTTTACTGTAACACTGACTACTACATAACCCCGTCGTTGACACTAATGTGGACTGTAAAACAATACCTGATACTGACCGTAAACGTGACACTGGCTCTAGACTTCACCTGACCCTGACTCAGGCAAACACCAGAAACCTAACCCTGAACCTAAAAGTGACCCTGACCCTGACCCTAACACTAACCCTGACACTGAATGTGATCCTGACCATAACTCTAACCCTAAACCTAACCCTCCCTGACACTAACACGGGCCCTGACCCGAAACCTAACGATGAACCTAACCCTAAAACTAACCCCTAACATTATCCCTGACACTGACCCTAACCCGGTCTAACCCTAACCCTCAATCTACCTCTACCCTAACCCTAACCACACTTTAATAATAATCCCGAACCTCTCCCTGACCATGATCATAACCCTAACTCTGAAATTTGCCTTTGTCATATCTTAAACTTAAACCTCACCCTGGCCTTGACCTTAACACTGACCCTAACCCAGACTGTAAACCTAACTCTGATGCAAACCGTGATCCTGAACAGAATCGTAACCCTAAAGCTAACCCTGATCCTAAACTACTCATAAAACAGAACCTAAACATAAAGCTGACCTTACCATATCCATGAACCTAACCCTGACCCTGACCCTACTGTGACACTAAACCTGTCCTAAACCTAACCCTGAACTGACATGACCTTGCCCCCAAACAAAAACTTGAACCTGACCCTAAATCTGACCATCATCCTGAACCTGACACTAAACCTAACAGTCCCCCTAACACTGACCCTGACCCTGACTCTGACTGTAACCCTAACCCTGACCCTACTGTGAGCCTGACCCTAAACTTAACCATGAACCTAACCCTAACCCTGACCCCTACCCTAAGCCTCACTAACCCTGACCCCAACGAGGTCTAAACCTAAACCTAACTCTAAGTCTTTCTTCTCCCTAACCCTAACACTAACCTGGTCTAAACCCAGCTCTGTTACCTCTAGTGGGGACAACAGCTGCACCCAGGCCTCCCAAGGGCTGGGGGAAGACTCTATGGGGGTCACTGGATGGGCACTGCATTGAGTGGAGTGTGAGCCTTGAGCAGCTTGGGGACCAGCGGCTCAGGGAGCTCTGGTGGAGCAGAAAGTTTGGTAAGGAGCCCCCAGGCAGTGGTGACCTCACTTCCCTGACGACAGAGCCCAACAGAATTGGAACCCACGTATCCAGGCACCCCATAAAGAGAAAACCCTCCTGCCCAGCTCATTTCTAGGCACATCCTAAAGGAAGCGACATGTTCTTCTGCTGTACTGAAGCCAAGAGGATGCAGGGAGAAGAGAGCTCGCCGCTTGACACGTCCCCTCCCTGGCAGGTCATATCAGGTTTCACCAACGCCTCAGGCCCTTTGGCTAATAAAATCAAAAGGTGACACCAGGGGGCTCAGAGTCAGAGAGTCCCACACCTTCTGATCCACTGGTGTAGCCCTAGGTTTCTTCGCAGTCTCTCTCTCACTGTGTGTGTGTGTGTGTGTTTGTGTGTGTGTGTGTGTGTGTGTGTGTGTGTGTGTGCGCGCCTCTGAGTGTCTGTGTCTTTGTGTGTATAGAGGACCTGGCCATGCCATCATGGGTGGAGATGCCCCAAGCAGGATCAGGCTGATGAGGGGTTAGATGTCTGGTGGGCAAGTCATGTTCACACCCCAGTTTAAGGCTGGTTAAGTGGGATCGGGTGGAGGGTCTACACCCTTCTGCCCAGGGATTATCCTGAGACCTTGAAGAGATGGGTCCATAGCCAGGAGCGAGGCTAACCCCAACAGTAACCACTAACCCTGACCCTGACACTGACTGTGAGCCTATGCCAACCCCTAACCCAAGCCCTGACCCTGACCCTGACTGTGATCCTGACCTGAACCCTAAACCTAAACCTAAGCCTGACACTCACCCTGATGTGGACCCTGAACTAAACTTAAATCTGACCTTATCCTAACCATGACTCAAACCTACTCATGACACTGACCCTGACCCTAATCCTAACCCTGACACTGACCTAACCCTGACACTAACCCTAACACAGACCGTGACTGTGAGCCTGACCTTTACCCTAAACCTAAAGGTAACTCTAACCATGACCCTAATACGGACCCTGAACCTAAACCTAACGCTGACCCTGACCCTAACACTAACCCCTACCCTAAACCAAACCCTAACACTAACCTTACGCTGTCTAACCCTAACCCTAACCATAACCCTACTTCTAACTCTAACCCTAACCCCAATCCCAAACCCTACCTCCAAAACCTAACTGTGACACTGAACCGAACATTGACCCTAAAGCAAAGCCTGACGAAAACCTGACCCTGTCCCTGACCCTCACCTGACCCTGACCCTGACCCTAATCCTAACCATGACACTAACACTGACCACTACATTATCCTGTCCCTGACCCGAATGTGGACTTTAAACCAATACCTATACCTGACCCTAAACCTGACACTGGCGCTAAACTTCACCCTGACCCTGACCCAGACCATGACCATAAACCTAACCCTGACCCTTACAGTGACCCCGACCCTGACCTGAACAGCAAACTGACCCTGACTGTGAGCCTGACCCTAACACTAACCCTAAATGTAATCCTGACCCTGACACTAACACGGGCCCTCCCCAGAATCCTATTGCTGAACCCAACCCTAACACTAACCACTAACCCTACCACGGACCCTGATATTAACAAGTTCTAACCCTAACCCTCCACCAAACGCTAACCCTAACACTAACCCTAAACTTTAACTTTAACTTTGACCCTATACTTGACTATGATCATAACCCTATCCCTGAACTTTGCCTATACCAGACCCTGACCCTATACCTGATCCTGGCCCTGAGCTGAAACCTAACCATGACCCTAACACTGACAACGATATAACCCTGTCGCTGACCCGAATGTGGACATTAAAACAATACCTGATCCTGACCGTAAACCTGACACTGGCCCTAGACTTCACCCTGACCCTGACCCAGGCAAACACCAGAAACGTAACCCTGACCCTAACAGTGACCCTGACCCTGACCCTAACCATAACCCTGACACTGAATGTGAGCCTGACCCTAACTCTAACCCTAAACGTAACCCTGACCCTGACACTAACACGGGCCCTGACCCGAAACCTAATGCTGAACCTAACCCTAAAACTAACCCCTAACATTATCACTGACACTGACCCTAACCTGGTCTAACCCTAACCCTCAACCTACCTAGCCCTAACCCTAACCCCACCTTAACAATAATCCTGACCCTCTACCTGACCCTGATCATATCATACCCCTATCTCTGAACTTTGCCTATGTCAGACCTTAACCTTAAACCTTACCCTGGCCTTGACCTTAACACTGACCCTAACCCTGAATGTACACCTAACTCTGACCCAATCCAAGATCCTGAACAGAATCGTAACCCTAAAGCTAACCCTGATCCTGAACCTACTCATAAAACAGATCCTAAACATAAAGCTGACCTTACCATAACCATGAACCTAACCCTGACCCTGACCCTAACCCTGACACTAAACCTGTCCCAAACCTAACCCTAACCCTGACATGAACCTTGCCCCCAAACCAAAACTTGAACCTGACCCTAAATCTGACCATGACCCTGAACCTGACCCTAAACCTAACCGTCACCCTAACACTGACCCTGACCCTGACTCTGACCGTTACGCTAACCGTGACCCTACTGTGAGCCTGACCCTAAACCTAACCATGAACCTAACCCTGACTCTGACCCCTACCCTAAGCCTTACGCTAACACTGACCCCAACGACGTCTAAACCTAACCCTGACCCTAAGTCTTTCTTCTCCCTAACCCTAACACTAACCTACTCTAAACCCAGCTCTGTTGCCTCTAGCGGGGACAACAGCTGCACCCAGGCCTCCCAAGGGCTGGGTGGAGTCTGAATGGGGGTCACTGGATGGGCACTGCATTGAGTGGAGTGTGAGCCTGAGCAGCTTGCGCACCGGTGGCTCAGGGAGCTCTTGTACAGCAGGAAGTTCGGTAAGGAGCCCCCAGGCAGTGGTGACCTCACTTCCCTGACGACAGAGCCCAACGGAATTGGAACCCACGTATCCAGGCAACCCATTACAGAGAAAAACCCCCTGCCCAGCTCATTTCTAGGCACATCCTAAAGGAAGCGACATGTTCTTCTGCTGTACTGAAGCCGAGAGGATGCAGGGAGAAGAGAGCTCGCCCGCCAGACACGTCGCCTCCCTTCAGGTCATATCATGTTTCCCCAATGCCTCAGACCCTTTGGCTAATAAAATCAAAAGGTGACACCAGGGGGCTCAGAGTCAGAGAGTCCCACACCTTCTGATCCACTGGTGTAGCCCTAGGTTTCTTCGCAGTCTCTCTCTCACTGTGTGTGTGTGTGTGTGCCTCTGGGTGTCTGTGTGTCTGTGTGTAAAGAGGACCTTGCCATGCCATCGTGGGAGGAGATGCCCCAAGCAGGATCAGGCTGATGAGGGTTTAGATGTCTGGTGGGCAAGTTATGTTCACACACCAGTGTAAGGCTGGTTAAGTGGGATCGGGTGGAGGGTCTACACCCTTCTGCACAGGGTTTATCATGAGACCCTGAACGGATGGGTCCATGACCCAGGAGCGGGGCTAACCCCAACAGTAACCACTAACCCTGACCCTGACACTGACTGTGAGCCTGCCCCAAACCCTAACCCAAACGCTGACACTGACCCTGACCCTGACACATTATGCCCCGCCAATGCTTAAGTACGAAGAGGGCACAAACACGCATTGTGATCCTCAGCGTGAGTCCTGTCCTCTAGTAAGTCCTCTCAGTGGCTGGACCATTAGACGTCATAATGGGCTTGCCATGCCCCTAGGCCCCAAGTTTTAACCAGCTTTCTGGTTGTCCCCTCGCCCCTCCCCAGGGCTCTGCTCTGGAAACTCTCTTTTGGTGGGACACCTGAGGTAAAAACAAAACAAAACCAACTCCTCCCATCTCAAAGAATAACCCCAAACTCTTCAGATCGGGCCAAATGCCCAGAGAGGAAGACTCGTCCATGGCCCATGAGGCCACCCGGACATTCCACGGCCATCAGTGACACAATATCCAGAGACAAAATCTTGAGCAAGGGTCTCACACTTGCCCCCTTGTTCATATCCTGAAGAGTTCTCCTCACTGTCTGTAGATCAGTCCTGCAATACCTACGACCCGAAACCTAAGCCGAGTTTGTGTTTTCAGACAACTGTCCCCACAGCCCTGGCCCACAAAACCTACAGGCACAGGTTCTTGGAGCCAAACCTGAGGACTGTACCTGGGAATTCTGCCCATTCCATTGGCCACAAACCTAGAAATAGGATGATAAACCTCCAAAGTGCCCGGGGCCATCCCAATAGTGTTGACTGCCCAGGAAAAACAAGGGTGGTCTGACACCAGCTGAGCATCTACCTGCACTTAGACCCGTGGACAGATGTCCCCAGAGGTAAATTGCAGTGAGCAGGCACCTAGATCGTAATCGGATCCATTGCTTTGTTGTCCATGCATCTCTCCTCAGAGGCCTGGATTCCAATAGCAGCATATGGCTGTTTCTTGAGGCACCCATCAGAAGAAATCTCGTCTCCACGTGGGAATCTTGCACGTTGGAGCTGAGTCAAAGCCTCTGGTTAGGAGAACCCTTCAGGGACCCTGTGCCACTGCCTCATTCCAAGTTCTCCATGGACACAAACCCACATTAGGACCCATCCACAAGAGAGTCCATTTCAACTCAACCCTCTCAGTTTCTCCCCCAGATCCAGCAGATCTAACCTGTCTTGTCACTAGGACACAAGAGGAATGAGAGTCGGGCTTCCCAGCCATCCATCCTTAGAACCCTACTCGGAATTGATCTGTATGGGAAGTCCTGGAGCCAACCAACAGGTCTCAATAGCCCTGCAGAAGAATCTTTACGGTTTGGAGCATCTCACAACTCCCATCGTGGGAAAAATTCCATGGCCTCGTGATCCACCACCTCTTCATGAAGAGGGCCATAAGGGACAAAAAATCCAACCTGAGCGTTTGTCAGATCCTCACCTGATTTCAGATGCACGAGATCTTGTTTCATCTGCAGAGCGTACCTGCCATGCCCTTGCCCAGACCCTAAGGTTGCTTGTGTTCTCAGACTTCTGTCCTCAACTCCTGGCCCACAAGCCCTCCAGTTTGGCAATTGCAGAACTACATTGCAGCCCTCTGCCTGCCCTGCAGAAGAAAAAACATTGTTCTCTGGGGCTAACCAGAAACCCCTGAAATATATGGGGGAAATATCCCTAGAAAAACAGCTATAATAACTGGCTGCTCTTTATTGATCCAGATCCTGCGGTAGGCAAAGAAGAGCTGGTTTTAGCCAGAGGATGATCTCCGTTTGTCTTCATGATCTGGCATTTCCTGCAAGCCAGGCATGGGGCTCTGCACTAGAGCTGCAAATGCTGGGGGGCCCTCATTGTCCCTTTTCTCAGAGGGACAACGGGCATGTCCATGGTGCAGTGTGACAGGCTTTACCACAGGGAGATAAAAGACTGCCAAGAGTAGGTTGGAGCTAGGAAATACCACTTAGGAACAGATTTTCAGGGGAGGTGATAGACAAGGGCAAAGCGAAGAATGAGGATGAGTGTGTCAAGTTTCAAAGTGCCAGGAGGCAGCACAGTGCATTCGGGAAACTACAGCAAGTTCATGACAACCGACAGCTGATCTGGCAGCATCACCTGGGGATGGAGGCTGAGCCCCGGGGTTAACACTGGGGGTGAGATGGTTTGTATACTATGGCGAGGAGGTGAGGTACTACACTGTGTGGGCACAGGGAGCTACGGGAGGATTTCAAATATCAGAATCGTAACCATAATAGAGTATTTAATTGCATCCTAGATTTCATCAAGGGTAAGATGCACTATAGTTTATGTTCAACTAAGAAAGTGAAATGCTGTCAGTTAAACTAAGATATGTCATCAAGTGCAAGGTGAGTGCCACCTTAAGAGATATTAAAATGGGGTGGTGGAAAAATATTAGAACTATAAATTGTGATACTAGAATAATTAAGAAAAATATTACAAGAACACTTGGATCAACAAAAAAATTGATTATTGCTTACCATGTGCCCCAAACTATATTAAGTCTCCAAAAATTTTATATCATTTGATAGGTCAGATATATATAAAATTACATTTAAAGTTTTAAAAATATCAGCAAATATTTTCATTTAAATGCAAATTTCAAAGAAAATCTACTTTTCCAAACACGACTTTTTATCCTATTGTTTTTTAATTTTATCGACAACTGATAAAAAGTTTAGCAAGACTATAAATGTTTGATCGAAAGAAATGATTAATAGATGTAGGTTCAAATTATTATGTTCCATTAAAAATGATTTATTCTTTGATGAACATCTGTTTGGTAATATGTTGTATCCAGATATAGTAAATTAATGACATATATAAAATTATAGGGAAATGACACCTTCCGTTCCATTATGAGTAGAGCTTAAAATGCTGTATGTCACAACCTGTCATCTTGTCATTATGTAGCATTATGTAACATTTAAAAAATGTATACTCTTCACTTTGAAGTCTTTTAGAAATCTAAAATATGACTTTCTATGGTTTGTGTTTCCATATTCCTTTATTGCCAGTTTGAACAAATCCACATGCTTTGATTCAAAGGTAATAAATTCCTCTTATTTGGAAAAATGATGTTTATTTTTGTTCTCTCACCCTTAGCAGGTGGTTTCATTTTAGCACACTTCAGAGTTATAATTTCATGCTTATTAAAAACATTTATTATGATCTACGTAGATGAATGAAACTTTTATTTATTAAATTATTTGCCAAAAAAAATCTGTTATTTTTAAAAATGTATTTCCTTTGAAGGGTTATTTTAGAGCATTCAGAGAGGATTGAGGAGTGTGGTATTATGCAATTTTTAAGTAGGTATGAAATGGTTATTTATATGATTGTTTCTTTAAGGCTTATGTATATTGTCCATTTTATGCTATAAAATATTTTGAAAGTAAATTTAAGGCATGTTTTACATAGTTTCTTTTTTGGAAAAAAATATTGAAATGACTTATGAAATTCAGTATACTCTCAACATTATTTTTTCCTGAAATTTACAAATTTTCTACTGAACCTATTATATGGCAGATATTTTCCAAAGTGGTGGTATCATGATATATGCCAACAACAGTTTAGATTTTTTGTTGCTTCTCAATCTAGCTCAGACGAAGTACAATTAGCCTTTATAATTTTAGCCATTCTAATAGATATGTAAGCATGTCTCATTATGATTTTAATTTGTATTTCTTTAATGTCTAAATGTTGAGAAATTTGTCATGTGCTTATAAGCCATCCATATCCTATTGGTGACATGTCTCTGCAATAATTTTCTTCACATGTAAAATTGGATACTCTGTTTGGTTATTAGTAAGGTTTTTTATTTTTATTCATTTTTTTAATAATCAGAATAGATGTCCATTATCAGATATATAATTTGCAAATCCCTTCTCCATCTTTACGGTTTCTCAATGGAGCTTTGATAGCTGTGTCTTTCAAGAAAGTGCTACTTCTTTCCTGGTACACGGAGGAATGACTAGAACATTATCAATGTTGACCTTTGCAAAGAAAATCATGGCTTAAGATATATGTAGTCTGCGGTTGTTGGGAGTGTTCTGTAATATCAAGCATATCTAGTTAGTTGATAATTTTGTTCAAGTCTTACATATCTTACCAATTTGATGACCATTTGTCTATATAATCTAAAAATAAAGGTGTTGAAATTTTTTTCCATTTCTCTTCTAAGGTAGAAGTTATGATTTTTGTTCTTAGTTTTTCCCTATATATCCCCAAATCTGATATTAAGTATTAAAAGTCAAGAATTATTATACTCCCTGAGGAATTAATCCTTTTACTATTCTGTAATTTTGACTTGATCTTTATGTCTGATAATGAAATTTGCTTTAAAATCACTTTTCATTATCTTGATATAACCACCAAAGTTATAGTGTGATTAGTGTTAATATAGCATATTTTTTCTTTTACTTTTTAAAGCACTTCTATATTTAATCCTGACCAAAAACAAAACAAAAAAACAAAACAAAACAGCTTTTTAGCTCTGGAAGCACATTTCTAAATTTTCTTTTTTTTTTTTTAATGAAGCAGTAGCAATTTTTGTTAAGGGACCTAAACTGAAAGTAGGTTTAGAAATTTATTTATTTATTTATTTATTTTTTTAGGAAAACATTTTATTTTGTTTATTGACAGCAAGAGAGAGAAAGAGAGAGAGAGAGAGTGGAAGCGCACAAGCGGGGGTAATCACGTGCAAAGGGAGAGGAAGAAGCAAGCTCCTTGGGGTGCAAGTAGTCCCATGCAGGGCTGGAGCCCTGTACACTGGAATCATGACTTCAGCCAAAGGCAAACATCTGCTTAAACAACTGAGTCATCCAGGCACCCCTAGAAAATTAAAAAAAAAAAAGACCTTTTAAAAACATTTTGTTTCTTTCTTTTTAAAAAATATTTTATTTATTTGAGAGACAGAGAGATAGGAAGAGGAACTATAAGCAGGGCAGAGGGAAAAGGAGAAGCAGGTTTCCCACTGAGCAGAGAGCCTGATGTGGGGCTCCATCCCAGGACCCTGGGATCATGACCTGAAAAGAAGGGACACTTATGGAGGAAGCCACCCAGACACCTCTTTTCTTTGTTTTTAATATATGGCAACTGATGCTTCCCAGCCACGAGGAGCATATTACCCATTGATTAAATCTTTGATAACAACCTATTTTAAAAGGTGTGTAAATATATACTTACTCAGATTTATACACTTTGTGTTTTCTTCATAGTTTGGGGCTGGACCCCATGGTCACAACACTGCTTTCAGTCTTTGCCTTCCCATCTTTTGATACCAGGTATTTGGTCAGCAAAGCAAATTAGTATCAAAATTAATAAGCCCTTGGCACCATATCTCTGGAGCAGGGGTTGCTCTTAGCCAAGGCCCACAGCAGTTGACCTCCCCTCGCTAGTGCTATAGCCCCAAGGACTAGGTCCATGCCACCAGAACTCAGTCTTACATGTTATGCTAAGCAGACAAAACCAAAACAGGAAAGCTCCAACAGCTTTCACTGGCATGCCTCATCTCCCACTCCCTCGACGTCCAGGCAGTACCAGATGCCAGGGAGGGGTCTTGGTCCAACATATGGGCGGGAAGGAAGTAGCCACGAGCAAGTACCTGCCTCTCTGTGCCTTTCTTTCATGAGCAGGTTGTAAGGAGGAGGAAGAGGAAGGGGAAGAGAGGTGAACTTCAAGGGGTGAAGGCCTCAGGTAGGCTTCTGGCTCCTGCCTGTAGGAAAGGGACAAAGGAGAAGGCAGTGAGTCTTGCAGGGAGGGTGGGGGGTAAGGGTTACAGCTTATGACGGAATCTGGACAGGAGTAATAGGGATACTAGTCATTTGAGTCCACCATTGGCAAGCTGGGCTGGGTGTCAGGGCAGATAGGCCTCCCTGGGCAACGGCACATGAGAGAAGGTGGAATTCTTCTCTGAGGAGCAGGTGGAGCTTCAGGTGTTGGGAAAGCATAGACAGTATTGTTCCAGGGCCAAGGACAGGTCCAGGTACTCCTGGTTGGAGGTCAAGGCCACAGTATGATCCAGGTCTTCTACCAGCAGCTTGAAGGAACCACATGCCAGCCACCCCTCATTATTGTGTATAACTCTCTGGTGCACTTATTGGCTTATCCATCAAATGACTCCTTCAGCAGCTTGAAAGCCACCTCCACAGGCACTCCAGGATATGGGAGGCTTCCAGATTGAAGATTTTGCACAGGATCACCCCAAAAGACCAGAAGTCACTCTGGTGGATGTAGCTCTGGTCAAACATGGCCTTAGGGACCATCCACTTCACAGGCAGTCCACTGTTGGTTGTCTTTTTATAGTAACTGATGTGGTGATATCTCTGGCAAGGCTGAAGTCTGAGATCTTCATCATGCTGTCCATTGTCACCAGCACTTCCCTGGTGGCCAGGTCTTTGTGTATGCACTTCTTGGAGGCAAGGTACTCCATGCCTCAGGCTACCTGATAGGCACAGGATACCAGGTCCTTGGAGGAGAGTTGCTCTGCTGCATTGCGGCTGATATTGTAACAGTACTCCAGGTCAGGAGGCCTCTGGGCCTGCAGGTACTCCTGTATGTGGTCTTTGGAGGCATATTCCATGAGAGTGTACGAGGGACCATCCTGTGTGCAGAACCCAGCAGGTTGATGGTGTCCTTGTGTGTCCAATCATCTTCATCATCTCCATTTCTGAGATTAGATTTAACAGGTCTTTCTCTGTTGCATCTGACTTCAACATCTTCACAGACACTTTAGTCAAATGGTTGGATTTGTCTTTGTCCAGCCCAATGGCCTCCTCCAACACCACCTGCCCAAAGTAGGCCTGTCTTAGGGGTCTGCCTAAACTGCCTACAACCAGCCTGTCTCAAGGCAGTTATGAACTCTAGATTATCCTCAAAAACATTAAACCACAAGCTAAAAATTCTATTCACTAGGTCTCTCTCGCAGTTCTAATTTTCTTATCTTTCATCATTTATCTTTTTCCTAATTCTTATTTTCAGTATAGTTTATTTTGCTTCCAGGTGTTTCCCCTGGTTTCTGTATGCTGTTTCATAGGGAAGAATTATCCTGTCATAAAATTATTTCTTGAGCATTCATTACATCTCTCAGTTAAAATAGGTTCTTTTATGGTATTGATTCATTTGAGTTTTCTCAAAATGGGAAGAATTTTCAAAATGGTGTTTTCCTCAAGGTTCAGAGTATGTCTTAGCCTCATCTTTAAGCTTTTTGAAATTCACTTTACAAATTCTTGTCCCTCTTTTTATCTTTTTAAAATAAAATGTTTTATTATTACTATTTTTTTATTTGAGTATAGTGATATTCAGTGTTACATTGGTTTCAGGTTTTCAATATCTCCATACATTATTCTATGATCACTATAAATATAGCCACCATCTGTCACCATATAACACTATTATAATATCATTGATTATATTCTCTACACTGTCCCAGATCACTTTTTAAAATCTCTAATTTTTATGTTTTCTGTTATTCCAATTTTCAACCATCATTTTACATGGTTACTTTAATAAAATATGCCTGATTACACACTCTTTGCTAAAACCTCTTTTTATTGAAATTAATATATAATGTACTTTAGCCCCAGGGGTACAGGTCTGTGAATCGCCAGGTTTACACACTTCACAGCACTCACCACAGCACATACCCTCTCCAATGTTCATAACCCCACCACCCTCTCCCTACCCTCCCCACCCCCCGGCAACTCTCAGTTTGTTTTGTGAGATTAAGAGTCTCTTATGGTTTGTCTCCCTCCTGATCCCATCTTGTTTCATTTACTCTTTTCCTGTCCCCCAAGCACCTACATTGCACCTCCAGTTCCTCATATCAGAGAGATCATATGATAGTGTCTTTCTCTGGTTGACTTATTTTGCTAAGCATAATACCCTCTAGTTCCATCCATGTCATCGCAAATGGCAAGATTTCATTTCTTTTGATGGCTGCATAGTATTCCATCATATATATATATATATATATATATATATATCATTCATTTGTTGATGGACATCTAGGTTCTTTCCATAGTTTGGCTATTGTGGATATTAATGCTATAAACATTTGGTGCACGTGCCCCTTTGGATCATATACTAGTCCTCTTTACCTCTATCAGAAGCCCAGGAAGCTTTATTTATTTATTTACTCACACAAACACATGATCCAACACAACGTTTTTTGTTGTTCAAATGTATTATAATGTCTTACCGCTTAACACTATGCTTACTGTTCTCTTTCACTGTCTGACTAAATCCTCATCATCACTATGCCATTTAATGACAAAGAACAATTGAACTCAGAGTTCTCTCCATATCAGGGAATGAAGACTCCACCCTTCTGTTTGTGCAGGTAAAATAAATGTTGATATTGTCTGTCCTGCACATACCCCATCCTGTTCACCGGAATATTCACCATCAAAATATATACAAAATAAAAACCATACCTCACCACTTCTATTACCACCCAGCATGCTAAAAACACCATCATATGTTCCTGAATTATTGACTTGATTGATAGCCCCACTTCCACACATACTGCACTCCTTTCTCCCTGCAAATTTATTTTGGTACAGCAACTTAACCTAAAAATCAAGTCAGATGATTTTATTCTGCTGTTGAAAGTCTTTTGGTATCTTCCCCTTTCATATTAAATAAAAACTGAAGGCGTTTCAATGTACTAGAAGGTACAATACGTTCTTCCTCTCTCCACCACTATGAACTCCTCATTGGCCTCCTTGCTTTTCCTCAAAAGTAACAGACAAGCTGTTCACACAAAGTCTATATACTTACTTGCTCTGCCTAGAGCAATCTTTTCCTTTAATATTTGTATAACACCCTCCTTCACTTCCTGGGTCTTTGTGCAAATAACATCTCCTAAATGAGATATAACCACCCAACACAAAATAAAATTAACTTTCATCCCAGCATTCTCCAATGGCTTTTACCTTTCTTGTATTTCTTTGTAACACTTATCGCCATCAACCATCAATCATTATTCTATTACTGGTTTATTTCCTTATTTGAGACAGAGAGAGAGAGAATTGGGAGGGTGCGCAGAGGAAGAAGAAAACACCCCACTGCCTAGAAAGCCTTCTGGGGAGTTACATCCCAGGACCCTGAGGTTATGACCCAAGCCAGAGGCAGTCACTCAATGGACTGAGCCACCGAAGCGCCCCTCTATTATTGGTTTATTTCACTATTATATTTCAAAAGAATGTAAGCTCTTTGTGGTCAGCTATTTTATATGTTTTATTAATTGAAGTATTCTCAGAAAGGTAGCTGGCAGATTGTAAGGGATCACTAAACTGTATTTTGTTGTTAATATTGGGCTCCTTTATGGGCTTTACCTCTTTCGCTAGAAGTCTATCCTTCAGATGTAAGCAATAAGAATAGAACCCTGCTGCCGGGTTCAAATGAGTAAAAAGCCTGTATTAAGTGGATATTTTAAAAGCTAAATGAATGGCTTAATAGTTGTATATAGGGAGAAAGGGAACATATTTTCCACAGTTTAGAAGTGGAGTTCTTTTATAGAGTTCTTGTACAAGCCTACACTATTGAACGCTAATGGGCAGTTGTACATTACAATTATACAAACACTTTGGTATTTATATCATTTTTTTTTGTAATTCATGACTGGATCATTTGATTCCTTAGGAGCATTACAGCATTTCAACTTTTCACGTTCAATAAACTTATTGGAGTTGCTACCTTTTTTATTCAAATGGAGAAATAGTCATGATTTAATCTAAATAAAGTGTTATTGATTGTGTTGTTTTCTAGGAATGAGTCGCACATGCTAGTTTAAAAGTTTTGTTAAATTCCCAAGTCTGTCACCGATAAAAGCCTTTTGTAGATTAGTAACTTGATCTAAACAGAAAAGTTATGTAACACTCAATTGTTATACTATCTTTGTTTCCATCTTGCATTGTAATAACGCCCATCTTAACTCTATTTAAGACAAGTCATCGACAGATGGCTTTCTGGCATTGATGGCATGATATGAAATCTAGTATAACTAAAAGTTTTTGGTTTTAGTAGCATATAAATCAATTTAGAAAAATATATGTATTTGAATATAAGATAAAGTTTTAAATTATTTGGCAATAGTAAACTAAACTTTTTTTTTGTAAATTTTTATTTTCTAAAATTTCATTGATCTCTTTTGCATATTGAAACAAGTTACAAAAAGTTAAGGTTTATGTACCCCAATTCAAAATTATTAGGAATATAATCATAGAGGTTGAAGTATTTAAAATATTGAACCCAAAATATTTTATTAGGTAAATTCATGAATGCTGAGCATTCACTGTTAAAATATACTAATACTATTGATAGACTGGTAGAAGCCTAAAATCAAATATTTATTAAATATTTATATCCATATCTTTTCATGGCTTGGTAATTCATTTCTCTAGCATTAAATAATATTCCATTGTTTGCATGTACTACACTTTATTTGACCTTTCACCTGTGGAATGATATCCTGGTTGCTTCCAAGCTTTTGTCAGTTATGAATAAAACTACTATAGACCTCTTTGTGGGTATAGATTTCATCTTCTTTGGATAAATACCAAGAACTGCTACTGCTGAATCATCTGGCAAGAATATGTTTAGTTTTGTAAGAAACTGCCAAGTTTTTTCCATTCTTTATTCTCAATAGACATGGAAGAACATTCCTGTTGCTCCACATCCTCACCAACATTTCGTGTTCTGTTTTCAGTGTTCTGAATTCTGGGTATGTACGGGTGTCTCTTTTTTGTTTTAATTTGCATTTTCCTGATGACATATGATGTGAAGCATCTTTTTATATGCTTATTTGCCATCTGTAATATTTTCTTTTGTGAGGTATCTGCTAAGGTCTTTGGCTCATTTTTAATCAGGTTTTTCCCCCATTGTTGAGTTTTAAGGGGTCTTTGTGTATTTTTGATTAACAGTCCTTTGCCAGATGTGTATTTTGCAAATTTTTTCTCATAGTGTGTGCTTTGCCTTTTCATTCACTTGGCAATGTGTTTCACAGAGTAGACATTTTAAAATTCAGTGCTTGTGCTTTTGTAGCTAAAGTTATTGCCAAAACCAAGGTCATTTAAATTTTCTTCTATATTACCTTCTACATGTTTCATGTTTAGGTTTATAATCCAATCTGAGTTAATTTTTGTGAAGAGTGTATGATATCTGCCTGGATTTATTTTATTTTATTATTTTATTTTATTTTTATCTTATATTTTTACATTTAGCTTCACTATTACTCCAGAACCATTTGTTTAAAATATTGTATTTTGCTCTCTTGTATTGCTTTTGCTTTTATATTAAATATAAAATATAATTGATAATATATATTCGGTTCCTTTAATCTAGTCTTTCTGTGGTATTACAATATCTTGCTTACAATTATCGTTATGGTCAACTTTTTTTAAAAGATTTTATTTATTTATTTGACAGAGAGGGATCACAAATAGGCAGAGAGACAGACAGAGAGAGAGATGAGGAGAAGCAGGCTCCCTGCTGAGCAGAGAGCCTAATGCAGGACTCGATCCCAGGCCCCTGGGATCATGACCTGAGCCGAAGGTAGAGGCTTAACCCACTGAGCCACCCAGGCGCCCCATCGTTATGGTAAACTTTGAAGTCAGTCCTCAGTCTTTGTTCTCCTTCAACACTATGTTGACTATTGTGAGTCTTTGCCTCTTCATATAAACTTTAAAGTAAGTTTGTTAATATTAAAAAACAAAGAACTTGCTGGAATGCATTAATTGTATAGATAAACTTGGAAACCAGTGACCTCTTGAGCTTAGCAGGAGATAGACCATGGTCATCAGTTGTCACAGTGGTGCCTCTGGCAGAACCTTTTGCAAATCCCTAGGTAAAATGAGACCTCAAGGATCTGAGAGATGTCTAAGAAGTACTTGATACATCCCTTGGGTATGGTTTATTGAAGTGTCCACCTGTCTGAAAGCTGGGGAATCTAGATAAGGGAGGGAAAATTAGTTATGATAAAACATATCAACAAACATGAATAAATTTTGTAAAACTAATTGTCATGGCTCATATACAGTATGACCAACAGAGGGACCATCAAAAGGAAAGCATCAATTATGTTTATTGTGAAATTTTTTTTATTCAAAATAAAGCAATGTGAGGGGAACACACTATGAGAAAATTACCATTTTTTAAATGGTAAATATCTTACCAAATGGAATAGGTTTTATATTCTAAGTAGTATATTGAACAGTAAAACATTGGGGTGCCTGGGTGGCTCAGTGGTTTGGGCTGCTGCCTTTGGCTTGGGTCATGATCTCAGGGTCCTGGGATTGAGCCCTGCATCGGGCTCCCTGCTCCGCAGGAAGCCTGCTTCCCTCTCTCTCTCTCTCTGCCTGCCTCTCCACCTACTTGTGATCTCCGTCTTTCAAATAAATAAATAAAATCTTTTAAAAAAAAGAAAAAAAAAATTAAAACATTAAAAAATAAAATTTTAATTTAAAAAATTATGTAATTTTTAAAAAAGGTTAAAAATAGCAGAACCATTTTTCTTATAACTGGAAAATACATTGTATATATATCTATCAAAAATAACTTGTCATGGGGGCGCCTGGGTGGCCCAGTGGGTTAAAGCCTCTGCCTTCGGCTCAGGTCATAATCCCAGGATCCTTGGAGCGAGTCCCACATTGAGCTCTCAGCTCAGCAGGGTTCCTGCTTCTTCCTCTCTCTCTGCCTGACTCTGCCTACTTGTGATCTCTGTCACATAAATAAATAAAATCTTTTATAAAAAAAATTTAAAAAAATAACTTGTCATGTCTGGAATCAGGAGCATATGGAAAAAAATAATATCTGAGGACAATACTTCTGCCGTTTTGTGCCTTGTTAATATTTTTAAACAGTCAGGCAACTTTTAGCTTTATTGAAATACCTGCTAAGATACCAGCAGTGCCTTTTGGAGCCCTATGACTATAAAAATTAATTGCAAATATTCAAAATGTTTACTATGGTGTCTCTATTTAGGGCCACCACCAAGTATGTTTCAGAAGTAAGCATAACTGTTACTCTTCTGTAAGGCAAAAGGGCATATTTTCAGGAGTTCCATCTGCTGTACCAGGAGGTGAATCAAGTAATGATTTTGTCTATAAAATAATTCACTTTTCAATCGAACATTCCTTATTCCACATTATAATAATAAAAACCAGGTGGAGACTAAAACAAACAAACAACTACAACTTCAACAACCAGCTTTTCCTTCAGTGGAAAAGTAAATATAACCTTATGAGTAGCCTGAAATTTATTTTTAAATATTTTTAAGATAAACGTTTTTGTTAGAATACCATATATTTTATATTACTAAGAAATAACAGGCAAAGTTTTATTAACTTCTAAAAAGTCTAGTTACTTCTATTTATCTATTAACTCATCTCTTTTTGAAGTAGAACATGATCACACCTATTGTATCTACCCAAGTTTGTATGCTTTGGTTATTTTATGTTTGCTATTTCCTTGCTTAATTTTTACAATATTTGATACATAATAGTATCTTTAAGTCCATCTATGGTTTCACAGAATTTGTTTGAACTTCATAAAAATGTACCATACTTTTTGCACTGCCCTTGTTTTACTTCTCTATTAACTTTCCAAGATTTATTCACTTTAGAGTGTGTAGCTATCATTTATTTTTATTCCTCCATAATGCTATGTTTACAAATTTGTATTTATCTGTACTTTTAAAACTATCTTAATTATAAACCATTTCTCATCTCACGTAACACTCATGTTACTTCTACACTTATCAGATATTATGTAACTGAAAACCACAACTCAGCAACAATATAGCACCATTTTTCAAAATTAAATGGCTTACCAGAATTCTTTAATTCTATCCTTTATTTGTATTAGATGACCCTTTATTCTGGTATTTGGCATTGTTCATATGGAGGAAAGCTTATAAGTTGATATTCCATAAATAGAAGGATTTATTATGATTGATTAATTATTTTCATTTAGAATGCATAGAATATGGTTGATTTACTATTTCTTTCTTACTCTCTGCCTGGAACATAGTGCTATCTATGTAATAGCCACTAAAATATTAAGTTAATCACCTAGACTTTAAACTGCATATTAATAGGAATAACATACAGAACTCTTCTCAGATTGGGACACCTGGGTGGCTCAGTCAGTTAAACGCCTGAGCCTTTAGCTCAGGTCATGATCTTAGGGTCCTGGGACTCAGTTCTGCAACAGAATCCCTGCTTAGCCGGGAGTTTGCTTCTCCCTCACCCTGCTGCTCCCCCTGCTTGTGCTCTCTCTCACTCACAAATAAATAAAATTAAAAAAACAAATTCTTCTCAGATAGCTAATATAGAATATCGTCTTTGTATTCATCAAAGGGAAAGTGCCATATAATAATGAAATTCAGACTACTTCAAATTCATTTTTTAACCAGTAAGAAAGTACTGGAAACAAGCCAAAAATGTCTTTAATGAATCAAAGAAATAGATTGATTTTCAATATCTTAATGTTTCTAAAATAAATTGCAAGATTTTTATACTAGATATCAGTGTAAATATTCATTATACAAGGATATTCTAAAAACAAACGTGAGAAAACTACTTGTCATATATGATGACAAAAACGAGTTTGACAAAAGTCAGTTTGGGTAAAACTTACAACACCTACCACCTGAAACTCTTGTTCTATAATTTAATTATTTTAATTTACAAAAATACAAAAATAATATATCAGAGTAAGTCTATTGATAGCTTTGAAGGTATGCTCTGGTTGTGCACTGTTTACTATTGAAAGGGGAATCAAATATGTGATGCTTGTGGTGTGACTATATTAAAATTCAACAAGTTCAGAAGCATGCGAGGAATAGAATAAAGACAAAAGATGACCCTTACTTATCCTAAAGATAGACAATGGTATATATGTGCTAGTTGGGGAGAGAATCCAGTCAGTAGATGGAGGATGTGGTAGTGGAAAAAAAAGACACAACGTTTTGGTTGAACGTTTAGCACTATATTGAACAAAGTGAAATTGTGAGTTAATAGCCTTGAATAAAATCCAAAAAATATTTTCAATTCATTGAAGATTATTTAGGAAAAACTTGAAAAATACAACTTGATAAGGATTCCAATAAAAGATTCATAAGCAATACAAGTTTCAGAATTTTTAGTATATTTTCCCTAAAAAGCCATTTGATTTAAATTAAAAAGAATTCTATTTACCTGCCACTTAAATAAGAGGAAATTATTTGGTTTTGTAATAAGTCAATAAAATAAATTAACATATCTTTAGAAAACAGATATGCACACTAATTTAAAAATAATAGTGCTTAAGCTGTTCAGCAAACATTTGTAAAATTCCTTGCCATCAGCTAGCTCTGGAGTTCTGCTAGGTGAGTAAGGCCATGTATGTTACTGCTCAGAGTACTGACGCAAAGCAATTGTCCCCTTCACATCCATTATTTGATGTTGATAGGTCATGCTATGTTGTTTAGAGATACATAAATGGCCCTACATGAAGGCCTTTTTTTGTGTGTATACGGGTGACTGTGATTTAACTTTCAAATAAGATGGCTCCTGATTTACAATGATTCAACTTACAATATATTTGGCAAAGATGTGAAAGTGAAAGTGATTCAGTAGAAACTGTACTTTGAATTTTGAATTTGGGTCTTTATAAAAAGGGCCAGTGACATGTGGTATGGTGCCGTCTTGTGATGCTGGGCAGGGGCAGTGAGCCACAGCTCCCAGTCAGCTAGAAGATTACAGGGGTGAACACCTAATATTCTTACAACCATTCTATATATAACCATTCTTCTTTTTTTTAGTGTAATATTTAATAAATTGCATGTGATATTTGATACTTTGTTATAAAATAGGCTTTGCTTAAGATGATTTTGCCCAAATGCAGGCAAATGTAAGTGTTCTGAGTATGTTGAAATAAGCTTAAGGTAAGCTATGATATTTGATAGTTTAGGGGTATTAAATGCATTTTCAGTTTTTTATGTGTTTCTCTGTACATAGCCCCCTTGTAAGCTGAGGAACATCTCTATATGTATATGTAGCCTTGGTATGGCTTACATATTATTGGCATGAAACCTCTAGAACAGTACGTGTGCCATATAATTGTCTACAACATCCAACAAGTTTCTTGAAAACTTGTGCCAAAGGGGTTATGTCTTTCAGGATTCTTATTTCAGAAGGGTTCTCTCAAACGTAAGATTTTTCAGAAGTTAAGTGAAAATCTGACCAAACTAAACATTTTTCCATTTTCCCTACTGAGCAAAGATAGCTAAAATCTATCTGCCATTTTCAACACTGTACTCAACGATTGTAATTCTAATTTAAGAACAGATGATTTATATCAAAACCACATGTTGGCCTAATCTTATACAATATTCATAAATCTCACTCAGAGCCTTGGACATTTTTATTTGTTGAGTCTATATGGTACTACGGACATTCATCTTTTTTGACCTCATAGCTTCATGTATGTCTATACTTTTGAAAATACATGCATCATAGTTCCATTGTAAAATGTCTGGGTTATAAAATGTGCTATGCTATCAAAATGGTAATAAGAACATACAAATGACCTGATGTAATGAACTGGACCAGATTGCCAGATATCACATTTCATACCAGAAAGATTCAGTGGTAAGTTTTAAAATGGCCAGCTATACTTCGACTGAATTATAACTCATTTAACTTCTTTCTTTGTGTACAGTATTATACATTAGTCAGTATGATAGTAAATAACTACTTTGGACAGATGTAAATATGCTGTAATAAAAAATGTTTTTCTTCTTTCTTTTAGTCCTTTTTACTTGTAAGACTAGCCACAAATACCATGCCTCCCCCCAAATAATTTGCAATCTAAATTTATCTCTAAATGAATTTATTGCACAGAAAAAAAAATATATATATATATATACACTTACAGTAGACATGTTCAAAAATAGTTACACAACAGCAGGGCCCTAAATGTAAGCAGTATAGTTGTTTTGTTTTGTTTTTTTTTTCTTTAAAAAAAAAAAGAGGTTATGTGAAATATTGGAATTTTATTTCAAGGCCTAGTATTTCAAGACAGTTAACCACACTTACGATGTCAACAGCCTCTTGTTGGCAGTATGATTTTATTGGCTCCATGGAATAACAGCAAGAATTTACTATTGCTTCTTTCTTTTATTACACACACAGAAAAAAAATTGACACATTTGCTCAAGACCATCCAGAATCATTTTAACCTATCAAAATTGATGGGAGGCCTTCACTGCCAAAGTCACTGCTGGGTTTTCACAATTCATTGCAGACAATCTGCTACTCCCATTATGATAAAGGAGAGAAGAGTCATAATCAGGGAAGAAAGCTAGATTAATACTTGTAATTATCATTGAATTATTTAGCCTGCTATAGGATTATTATTATTAATGTCATTTGATAATTTTCTCTCATTTTATTAAACACAGCTGTGAGTAATTACCCTACCTAATATTTCTCTGTATTGGCTGACTAGCTAGCAAACATTCATGAAAATATCCATTAGCCACACATATAAAATGCTGCATTATGATGCTGTTGAATCAGAACATACCACTACCTGATCCTGTAGCTCTTTGAGGATTTGCAAATCAATTAATTATATGTTTCTTGGATTCTTCCCATACAATTAGAAAATTTATAATAGAGTCCATGAACATTATTAGTTTTACCATTTTAAACCAGCAATCACACTTTGATTTTTACAACAAAAGCAGAAATATAAACACACACATTTGGGTCAGTTTTCTGTTAGTCTGTCTGGACTTCAAAATTCTATTCCTCAAGATAATGCACACCAAAGTTCTGGATTAAACAAGAAATTAGATGGCACCTGAACACTTGGTTTCATATTCTCAAAAGGACTCTGCAACCTATTTCTTACATTATGACATTGTTTTACAAAGATCCACACTTTTATAATGTACTAACATTATTTTTAATCATGATTAAAAATCAAACATAAAAATTTCTACTTTTTGCTTTTGCCCCCTCCATTTAGAACTTATTTATAGCCTAATAATTCAAAGGTCCCTATGTTTATGAAAATCTGGACAGAAATAGCTCTAAGATCCCATTCAGAACTTGATATTAATCTAAGTCTTTTGGCTCCATTTATCCTGAGAGCAAAGAGTAGGACAAAGGATTTGAGTACTGTTAGTTTATCTGGGAGATTATCCAAGGGAGAAAAGAATGGGAAAGTGATACAGTGAAGAAACAACTTTGTCAAAGAGGTACATTGTTGATATAATTGTTGTGGATAGAAAATGAAGACTTGCTTTTACTGAAAGGTCCTGAGAAACTTCTTTAAGTTGTCCTCATGAAGACCTGAAAACTGACAATTTTATCTATGGCTCTTATTTCCACTTCACTGAAAGCTGTCCTCAGAGGACATTAACTCTCCTACACTTTTGGGTTGTGTTGGAGACATTCTAAAATGAGAGAGAGAACATGAGATGCTATCAGTGTTAAGTAACTGCAATTTCCCATGGAACTATCCACCACAGATTTGGCTATAATCAAGTGTTGGGCCTTGATATCAGAGGGATTTGAGGCAGTATCATTTTAGGTTAATCATTATATCTGAAATTTCCAAAAACTTCAACTGATGAAACTTTGATTATAAATCTATAAATATAACAATAAATCTACAGTATTCAAATTATTATCATAGAAATACACAGACAAAGCATCAATTGATTAATATTTAAATGTTACAAAATACTGAACTGAAAGGATTTGGTCATAGAACAACGTGTAAGAAGTAGAACTTAGGTTTAGGTTAGAACTCAGGATGCATTTGAGACTCAGTTAAGAAATTGAATGGAGGGACGCCTGGGTGGCTCAGTGGGTTAAGCCACTGTCTTCGGCTCAGGTCATGATCCCAGGGTCCTGGGACCGAGCCCCAAGTCGGGCTCTCTACTCAGCAGGGAGCCTGCTTCCTCCTCTCTCTCTGCCTGCCTCTCTGCCTGCTTGTCATCTCTCTCTGTCAAATAAATAATTAAAATCTTAAAAAAAAAGAAATTGAATGGATGTCTGACTATCTTATAGGTTTGCTAAAAATCAGTGACTTTGTGTTCACGTGTGGCTATGCAGGAATTTTTAACTTTCTCTAAGAAGTTATTAGATTTGATTATATAATGGCAGTAAAGGATGGGGAAAAGCAAAGTACAAACCCCATAAAGACAAAGACACTGAGTATGAGAAAAGAGTAATAGATAAGAAGAATCAATGCATTTGAGGAAAATGGGAATTGAAATACACAATGATTGTTGATTTTTTTAGATGGAGAAAACAAAACTAGCTTTCAAGAAGGAAATAACAGAAGACATGTTGTGATGTGATACAGAATCCCGGAAAAGGCAGTAACGTGGAATAAAGGAGTAGGGAGAGCATATCAGGTAATTTGGATAGGAAGGAGTTAGGAGATAATTGCTTGATAAATTTTATATGGCCCACTTAAATGCACAGATTTCTCTTCTTTAATTTATATGGAGAACAGGGTGTCCTTTCTCTTCCCTTTCTGAGCACCAGAGGTGTACTCTTTCAGACTGAAAACCTGAAAAGCTCAGGACTCAGTTGCTTAAGCACAGCTGAGAGGACATATTTCAATTAAGATTTACATTTTGCTGTATGTAGTAGACTTTCAAAAGTGGTTTAACCATATTTTTTCATTTAACAAGAAGACTACAGAGAGTGTTTTCTGGTGTTGGTTCAGCGTCTTAAGAAAGTGAAGTGAACTATCTTAGAGGTTTTCATGGCTTTTTATTCACAGTTGCAAAAATTGCTGTTGGAGTTCTCACTATTAAGCCCACATTTCTGGCAGAAAGATAGAGATAAAGAGAATGATATATTGTACGACTGATACTTTGTCATGTGGTTACAATATAAATAGAAAAGAGACAATAAAATATTTGATGTTGTTTTATGTTTCCTTCTTGTCAATCCCTCAGTGCTTTCTGAGATTCAAGGAAAAAGTAAATGGATATTGCCCTGGCAACTATCAACACCTGTCAGTCTCTCTTGGATAACCAATATCTCTATAATCTCTTCTTCCCAGTAAAAAAAAATAAAATATATTCATAACCCACACTGTGCCATATCAAGTTACTGCACCAAGATAAAATTACAATGATTTTCAGTTGTTCCAAATGGACAGAATACCCTTCCTTATGATATCATGTCTTATAAGATAGATAATTGGCTTGCTACCAATATACCCAGATGTGACTGTGGAAGAGACTGGAAAAAAAAATAATATTTATTTATTCCTTGGGTTGATTCTGTTTACACAGATGCATTAGTATTAGAAAAGGTTGGTTTCGGACATTGGAATGAATTTACTTAATGGGTCTGATGTAATTGTGTTGGAGGAAATTTTTAATTTCTACAAAAATTATTAGAATTCTATCTTATTATCTTTTGTTAATTTTCACATGTTAAAAAAGCCAATGTTTTTTCTAGAAGACAAGATCTTAAATCCTAACAAAACTCAATATTTTCCTTTTTTTTTTTTTAAGTTTGAGAGCCTCATGTTCTCTCATGCTGCTTTAAATACAACTAAAAAAAAAGGAGCTAAATGGGGCAGTAAGACCAGACTTTTTATTTTATTTTACTTATCTTATTTTTAATTAAAAAATTAAAGATTGTATTTATTTATTTGAGAGAGAGAGAGAGCATGAGTGGGGCAGGGGGATGTAGCTGCAGAGAGAGACTGAGAAGTATAATTCCTAATGAGCAAAAAGCCCGATATGGAGCCTGATCCCAGGATCCGGACTGAGATCATGACCAGAGACAAAGGCAGATACATGTGCAAAATCCCTTTTTTTCTGGGAAACAATACTTTACAAGAAATGTTTGAAAAAGTACTGGGGAAACCACTTTAATAGAAGATAAAAAAATTTAATTGACTTTTGTAAAGCTACAGGGATCCAAATGATGGGAATCCCAGCCCGTTTAGGTTGTGGACCACAGAGTATTCCTCTCTGTAATATTTTATTTTCTTCCATGTCTACTAACTCCAGTCCAAATTCACTGATCTCTTTTTAAATAGTGCAAAACATGGCAAAGAATACCAAACGAGTGCCCAATATTCTACATTTATTATATCATTTCTAACATATAGAAGTGTGTTATCAAGGCTGGTTCTGTGAACGAACATAGTTACGCTAAAGTGTGTTTTGTTCTCCAAGAAATTAAATGCATGATTATCAAACAATTATAAAATACTTGTGTCAAGAATTTTTATTCAAAAATTAATAAGAAGCAGATATTAAAACTAGTTCACATGGTTATTTGGGATATAAGCAGAGTTGTGCAGCAGAAGTGCTCTGGGCCCATAATTTGGGTTATAGAATTTATGTTTTCTAATGAAATATCTCTAACTTGCATTATTGTTAACAAGAATCTTGTGCATTACCATCAGTTTTCTACATTATAACCTCTTGCTCTACAGTTTGTAAATAACTTTGTCAATAGCAAGCTAGTAAACAGGGTGACTCCAATGGATTGAGATAATCTCCAGAGTTTCTGCTACATAATGCCCAGGACTCCATTGAAAGGACACCTAAGAATTTATTTTGCCCAAAAATTTGATCATTTTTTTCACTGTCCTTACCTATTTTCCAAACCTAGTCCTTTTGCTTCACCTTTCAGTCTACGGACAACCCTGTATCTGACTGACTTCTTAATTCTGGGAATGTCTTGCAGATTAGTTTGCTTGCCAGAGGTGGTTCCTCTAATTGATGTCTAAGAACCCTAATTAGTTAAGAAAACTTTTTTTAACACTTTCATTGCTATTTATTATTATTATTATTATTATTGCTAATATCTCTATTATAAATAATTCACAAGGGCATCTTTCTGACAAAAGACAAAGAGCTGGCTACTAGTAGAAAAAGTACTTTTGACTCTGTCAGTGAAAGTGGTAAAGGGATTTGAGAAAATAAGGCAAAGCACTGGAATTGTGTGTTAAAACTTTAAATATTATAGACACATTTACTTAATTTCTAATACTGTTGTTGCTTATAATTAAATAAGATGTTTTCCATGAACCACGCATTACAGCAAATATATTGTTTATACAGATTAAATTTTCATCAAAAGGGACGCCTGAGCGGCTCAGTTGGTTAAGCAGCTGCCTTTGGCTCAGGTCATGATCCCAGCATCCTGGGATCGAGTCCCACATTGGGCTCCTTGCTCGGCCGGGAGCCTGCTTCTCCCTCTGCCTCTGCCTGCCATTCTGTCTGCCTGTGCTTGCTCTCTCGCCCACTCTCTCTGATAAATAAATAAAATCTTAAAGTAAATAAATAAATTTTCATAAAAAAATAGTAAGTGTATTTTATTGTAGGATCATGATCAGCATTTTGCAGATGAGAAAAGTGAAATTTAGAAAAGTATGTCTCTTCAAATCCCTCATACAATATCTGGCCTAGATAGAAGGATATACTATCACAATTGAGGAAGATAATTGAGATTACTTAAAATGATAAACTTTACTGTATAGGGTTTTTAAAAGTTTGCCACAGATTCAGATTCTTTTAAAATATATATCTATTTTGTGTAAAGAGAATGCACTGAGAAGTAAAAAGAAATTGATATATCAGTGCTACCAACTAATGGCTATAATATCATCACCTTATTTATGAACAATGAAACAGTGTGCAATATTTAAATAAATTTAAATAAATTCCTATTTATTTTATATATTTATAAATTTAAATAAATTCCTATTTATTTATTATTAAAGAAATTCCTCTAACAAACAGTATGTTTTGAAGGTTGCTAGCAGGAAAGTGTTGTACTACATGGAAGTAATCAGAAAATATGACCTAAAAGTCTGCTTTCAAGGGCGCCTGGGTGGCTCAGTGGGTTAAAATTCTGCTTTCAAGAAGCTATAACAGTAAGTACTGAGCATTAGCTATTATATGCTATGGATGAATAACTGAAATCTACATTTGAAACTAATGGTACACTATATGTTAACTAATTGAATTTTAAAAAGTTAATTAAAAAAACCCACTATTTTATAAAACAATATTCCCAACAGGCTCTTTTGCTTTAAAATACTCACTTTGTAATGAGAGTCATTACTTTGGTCTAGACAATTCTTACACCACTGTTTATCCCTTCCCTGCTTTATCCCTTCCCAGTATGAATAAAGGCTCACTTGGGTTACCTAGAAGCCATGAGAAAGCTTGTAATAGATCTGGCTGGTTTTGACCAGCAATTTGACCACCATGTGCACAGGGAAGTCTATTGATAAAGGCTTTATTGCAATAAGTTGCAAATACATGGATGATTTTGAATTCTCTTTCTTGAGGTCTTGTTTCATGATAATAAATGTAGGGTGGCTTATTGGAATGGATGTTATTAACATATCTTCATAGTTATAAGTACATGGAATTGTAAAATACATTAATGAATGTGGCATTACTGACAACTGTCCTCATTTTGAAATCAAATTACAGTGTACTAAGATGAGGAAGCAAAGCAGATTTGGGATTATGAGTGAAATAATTTTAAAAAGTCTTAGGGGTATGATCAGACTATTGGGTAATTTAGTAGAAAAATGTCAACTGATTGAGATTCTGTGTTCCCTGATTTCAGAGAGAAGTTAAGATAAATAAGTAACACGAGGAGACTAGGAAGCCAAACATAAGTGATACTTTGTGCCAGGGTGTGTATACATCTGTTTATCTTCTTGCTTTACCACTAAGGTTGCTCCTAGAGGAGAGTTTAAATATGTGTTGGAGCTAATCTCTGTGGATTACACAAGAAACCACATCCTACAGCTCTCCCTGAAACACCGCTTATGATTTCAATATAATATGGTTTTTGCATTTTTAGAAATAACAAAATACTTTGCAAACTCATCTACTTTATTACCACCACAAGTGAGTCAGCTGACTCCACATTTTATCACAATGACAGTCACAGAGGAATGGAGGAGTGAGTAGAGTTATCAATATATGTGCTTTTAAGAAGTATGACAGGGTAGCAGCTATTTCCAGGAACCAAAACATGGGTCAGCAGCTGTGCAGGAAAAGTGATGGAATAAATGACTCATTTCAGAGGAGTTCTATAACATATTAGTTCTATAATGTATCTTCAGCACCCAATTACCCGCTTTGATCTAAAGATAAGGATTTACAGTTAAGATCCCATTTATGATTTGACTGGTAGGGTCTGAATCATTTTTACTATTGTTTTGACTATTACTTGAAACCTATAGTAGTACTTGGGATATGTGTTGTGTATTCTGTGCTATTTTTAGATTAGATAACTTCTGTCTCAAACTCCTGTTAATTTGTTTGTTTTGTTTATTTGATAGTGGTTTCAGTAAATAGATATATCTGAAAAATTGAAAAGCCACTATTAAAATAAGTTATTATGATATATAGCATGGAATTGCACATTCCTCCTTTGAATCCGACAGAGCTTCACCATATCCTTAACAACTTGGGAAAAATATGCTATTATTATTCTTTATAAAATTTCTCCTGTTAGGCTGTGATGGTTGTCATCAACAGTAACTCCTCTGAAGGCTTTGTCAAAAGAGTTGAAAAAATTGGAAAGGTGTGAATGAAGCTGTTTGCTGAATATAAAGAAAAGAGCATTGAAGTACAATTCACACTCTTACTTCTCCTTCTATGCTTTCAGATGTTTGACATTTGAAAATTTTGCTTCTAGAAGAGATGCCCTATATAATTCTTACTTTAAGGAGCAAGGTGCTTTTATAATTTTTTTATTATTCTACCATTCAAGTATTTCCATTTAAATTAAATTCAATACCATTAAAAAAAAATCAAAAGTGCAGCCAGTATTCAATTCCTTGGCTAAATAATTTTAGAAAGCTTTGTGTTATTGAACCTACAGGGTTTTTCTGTAGTTTTAACTCTTTCTTTCTGTGATTTTTCCCATTAGTCCCGTAATATAACAGACATTGAGGATAAAGAAGGACTGAATAGAACAATCCTTGGCCTCATGAAGTTGAGAATCTAGGAAGGGAGTCAAACAATTCAATCATTCAGAGACAATTTATTGAGTGTCTGGTCTAAGATTAGCACAACAAAACCCCAGCACAGAGGAATCATTTTAATGGGAGAGATAGATAATAGGTAAGCCAACTTTAAAAAAAATTGTACTGGTTTTTCTTTAATAGTGATGCATATTTGAACTAAATAAGCACATTTTAAAAAGAGCAGTGATTGAGAAGAGGCTTTTTAACTGAGTGGTCCGAAAGGGCCTCCCTGAAAAAGTCTGTTTTGAACAGATTTCTGAATAATATCAGCTAGGAAGCTGCGTAAAAATCTCAGGGATGGGTGATTTTTCCAGTCAAAAAACTGTAAAGGCTCCAAAGTCACAATAGAGCCATACGTTTCTCTAATAAAGTAACTTCTGACAAAGAATGAGAAGAAATAACTAACCCAGGTTTGAAAGAAAAGGGACAGACTTTCTATGGAATTCATATTTAATTAAAGCTCTAAAGGACAAAAATACAATAGAGCAAAATTCTGGTCATGCTGATATACCTAATGAAAGTTCATAAACAAGGTGTGGGTAGCAAAGAGTGTGTGGGAATGTTGGTAAGAACAGTGGGGAAGAGTCATCTCTGAACATGTTCTTAAATGAAGCAATTCTTGTGTCGTTTTAAAGGGTAACTTGGAGTTTGCCTAAGTGATTAGAGAAGGATGCCTCAGCTTATGGAAGTTCAAAGCCATAAAAATGTGATAAACTACTGCAGATATTTTCATGTATATTTGTTGTTGCTTCTAGTAATGGTGATCTAAAAACTCCTACTTAAGACAACTAAAAATCCAGACAAAATAGCTTTTAAAGTTAAAAATATCAGAATGATTATAAAAATTAAGTGTGGGATTACTGGGCCAAAATACGAAATACAATGAGAGCCTAGAGATATATGCCCTGAAGCCATTTTAGCTATGAGAGCATTTGAAACTGCTAAAACACACTGAGCTGTGTTGTTAATAGACTCTTGATACTAGAGAAACAAAATTCATAATCCAGCAGCAATCAAATTTGAGGACTTTGGTACAACCCAAATTTAAGTTGAGATCCCCAAAGCACAAGGAGAAGCAGAAATAAGACTAGAGCCTACCTTGCCTTCTGTGTAAACTGAGAAAGTCAACCACTGAATTTGGAGTATGATTGTCTTGTAGAGTCTCAGATATAAGAGAAAATCCTGCCAAGGAGGACCATACCATTATTATAGCTCTTAATTATCCCTACTCAATAAAAGTTTCAAATATAATGTCTTGAACATACCAAAATGTAACAAAGCACACAAAGAAAAACCATTAACAAGATTTGATAGACAAAATGGGATTAAGTATGATATTAAAATGATCAATAAATATTGTAAAATGGCTTGAGTACTCTGCTCAAAGAAATGAGAGGGGAAGCAAATTGAACAAAAAACTGAAACTAAAAAATGATATTGAGAAAGATTTTATAAATGAACCAAATGGATACTCTAGAACTTTAAAGATATGACAGCCAATTTAAGATACCACAGGGGTGCCTGGGTGGCTCACTTAATTAAACCTCCAATTCTTTTTACTTTTTTTTTAACACCTTAATTTTATTTTATTTCTTTCATTTTGGCTCAGGTCATGATGTCAGGCTTGTGAAATAGAGCCCAGAGTTGGGCTCTGTGCTGAGCCTGGAGCCTGCTTAAGATTCTTTTCCCTTCTTTTTCTATCCCTCCCTGCACTCTCACTCGCTCGCTCTCTCTTGCTTGCAAATAAATAGATAGATAGATAATAGACAAAGCAAAATAAAAGCAGATTATGAAAATAAATATAAAGATTTTGAAATGAAAACAAGTTCTAAATAAAATAGAGAAGACCTACACAGCTAAAAGTTCATTCAGAAAATCTACTATTAAAGAAGTCAGTATGACACAATGTTAAGATATCAAAAGATTTGAGCATGTACTTTACAGAAAGGGTAATCCAAATGGCCACTCATATATAAAAACTGTTTATCTTTATTATGAATCTGGAATTAAATTAAATTAAAAATGAATTAAAACCTAAAATGACATACTATTACACACTTACCATATTGGGCAACAGTAAAATTGTCTTGCAAGAATGTGAAAGAATGAAAGTGCCCATAATAAAAACATTTGAGGTAAGTTGGACAATATTTAGAAAACTTAAAAATAAAAATAAAGATTTGGTCCATTCCTAGAAATACAACATGGAACTTAATGAATATTTTCACCAGGATATGCAAACAGATGATTATAGCTATTTCATTCATAACGGCAGATCAGTAGTGGTCTATTTGCACGATGTTACATTAAATAAGAGAGAATATTAACAAACTAGGAGGAGGGGCTAGGTTGTTATCATAAACAGATCTTCTATGGTGCTGATTATGTTCTATTTCTCAACATCTTTAAGTTAAAAAAGTTTTCAAATTTATATCTAGATAGATAGATGATAGATGGACATATCCCAGAAGCTGCAATGCTAGTCTAAGACCAGGCTTTAAAGGGCTTTTCTATACTCTACTAAATACTTGAAACCATTCATTATATCATAGCTCAGTGTTCAAATCTCCATTTGTTTCCTCAGTTTCCTAATATTTATCTTAAGGTGACCTGATGCAGACTTTTGATGACCTTTGTCTAAATATTTCTATTTTAACAAAGTCCTTTTTAAGACTGAGAGACTAAAACTTAGAAAAATACTCTGATTGTTATCTCACTAGGGTGGAAAATATATAGTTACGCATTAACTAATGATATCCATGTCTACATTAGATCCATGACATTTTTAATTCTTGGGAGCTTTTGGTTAAATGAATTTTTTTAAGCTTCCTTTAAATGAAGCTTTAAGCCATCACCACAGGAATAAAATTAAAGAACTAAATGAAAACAGGCCAAGTATTTACAGAGTAATAGAATGTGCAGTGGAAAGAGTACAATTCTGAAATCATAAAGCCTAAATTAGTGTGATGCATCTTTACTAGCCGTGTAATCATAAACCAGTTATCTAAATGTGTTAGCCTCAGTTTTTTCACCCATAAAATGGTGATGATAATACTTATTATGCAGAGTTGTTGTGTGGATGTGATGAAGCATGGAGCATGAGAGTCTCATATTCCATGCTAAAATGATAGCTATTTTTATACTCATAATAATTCTAATAATAGTAATTAAATTGTTCAAAATGGTAATATTCATTTCTATTGAGGCATTGTATTGACTATTCATAGACACATTTACCAAAATAAATTTCATTTTATGTTACCCCCTCTGAGGATATGTATTCCCTAATTCAATATGAATCTCATTATGAATAATAATTATCATAATAAATATGCTGATTTTTCTTCTATTTATTTTTAGGTAAGTATCCTTTACTGTTGAACATAAAGAAACTTAAGCGAGTCTGTCTTATTCAAAATTTGCATGCTGCTTTCTTATGAAACTAGATTATAGAGTTGTATGAAATAAATTCATGCAGTTAAGACATTTGGAAAACTGGGGGGTCAGTTTAGTATTTCAAAAGAAGATTTTAAATTTAAACCTTAAAACTGAGCTCTTTCAGCCTTATTTATAGACCATCCTTCATGCTTCATAAGTACTCCATTGTAAACTAAGTAATAGTTTTTGTCACAGTGTATATAACGAAAATGGATTTTATATTCTATTATTTCAGAGTTAGTTGCAGTTTCTACTTCCTTACTTCCTTTTTTGAAAAATAGATTAATTCTACAAAAAGTTTTTGCCAGCTTTATTGAAAAAAAAATCGACATATTATAATTTGTAAATTTAAGAAATGATTTCTTATAACATTGCAAACTTTTAACATTGTGTAAATTTTGTACAATTTGATAAATCGGTACACATCTTTATTGCAATCTATCTCGTATAGTTGCCACTGTTTTTATGCATGTATCGTAAGGAATTTTAAGATCTACTCTCTTAGCAACTTCTATGTATATAGTATAGTAGAGATAAACTTCAGAGGTCTTGTGGGTTTTGTTCCAGACGGCCTCAATAAAGTGATTATTTCAATAAACTAAATCAAATTATTATTATTATTTTTTTTTGGTTTCCCAGTGCATATAAAAAATTATGTTTCCCAGTGCATATAAAAAATAAACACTATACTGTACTGTTCAAAAGCATTATGTTTTTAAAGAAAAACAATGTATATACGTTAAGTAAACTAGTTCTGAGTTTTCAGTGGGTCATAATTACTGATCACAGATCACCATAACAAATACAATAATAATGAAAAAACTTGAAATATTGCAAGAATTACCAACATGTGACAGAGAGACACAAAATGAACAAATGTTGTTAGAAAAATGGTGGCAGCAGACCTCTTTTATACAAGATTGCTATAAACTTTCAACTTGTAAGAATGTGATATATGCAAAGTTTAATAAGGGGAAGCACAATAAAAAAAAGTATGTATATTTTATTAACTATGATCATCATGCTGTACATTAGATCCCCAGAACTTTTTCGTATTATAGTTGCAAGTTTGCACCCTTTGACCACCTTACTCCACCCCAGGTTCACCCCTTGTCAACTCAACTCTAAGTTTCCATTAGTTTGCCTTTTCCTCAGATTCTGTATGTAAGGGATATCATAATACATAAATTTAAAAAATATATAAAATCTTTGAAATATTTCACTTAGTATAACACCTTCAAGATCCATCCATGCTGTTGTAAATGGCAGTATTTCTTAATTTTTCACGGGTAAGTAGTATTCCATAGTATATATTTACCATACTTATTTTATTCATTCATCCATTAATGGATACTGAAGTTATTTCCATCTCTTGCTTAGAGTTAATAATTTTATAATGAACATAAGAGTGCAGATATGTCTTTGAACAGTGACTTCGTTTCCTTTAGATATATCCCTAGAAGTGGGATTACTGAATCATATGGTAATTTTACTTTTAATAATATGAATAGTCTCCATACTGTTTTCCATACAAATTTATATCCCTATCACAGTGCATAAGTTCCCCATTTTCCCCAATATTTACCAAAATGTGTTAGTTTCAATTTCTGGTAGTATATATTCTAATAGGTAGTAATATCTTGCTGTGTTTTTCAGAGGTAAACAACAACAACAACATCATAATGACTTTGCCCTGAGTTTTTTACGTTGAGCACTTTTTAATGCTCCTGTTGGTCATTTATATAACTTTTTTGAAAAAAAGAAGTCTATTGAGATCCTTTTGATATTTTTTTAATTATATATTTTTTCTATTTGTATCTGTTGGTTATTAACCTCTTTTCAGATATAAGATTTTTAAGTATTTTCTTACATTCTGTGGATTGTGTTTTCATTCTCTCTCTTTTTTTTTTCACAATGCAGAAACTTTAGTTTGATGTAATACGATTTATTTATTTTTGCTTTTTTTGCTTGTGTTTTTGGTCTGGTATCCAAAAAACTATTGGCAAGACCAATGTCAAGGAGAATTTTTCCTATGTTTTCCTTTAGGAAATGTAGTTTCATGCATCACCTTTAAGTCTTTAATCTATTTCAAGTTAAGCCTTATGAGTGATATAAGCTTCCAGTTTCATACTGTTTATGTGACTATTCAGTTTTAAATATCATTTATTGAACAGACTATCTTAACCCGGATTTATTTCTGTTCTACTTGTTTATTGGTCTGTTTTTATGCCAGTATACTTTATTGTTTTGAGCATGAGGGCTTTGTAGTATAGTTTCAAATCAAGAAGTGTAATTTCTCTTCTTCATTCTTTCTCAGAACTGCTTTGATTATTTGTTGTCTTTTATGGTCTCATATAAATTTTAGGATTCTTTACTTACTTCTGTAAAAAATAATATTGGATTTTTTAAAGAATTTTAATTTATTTATTTGATAGAGAGAGATGACAAGCATGCAGAGAGGCAGGCAGACAGAGAAGAGGAAGCAGGCTTCCTGCTGAGCAGAGAGCCTGATGCGGGGCTCGATCCCAGAACCCTGGAATCATGACCTGAGCCGAAGGCAGCGGCTTAACCCACTGAGCCACTCAGGCGCCCCTAACATTGGATTTTTGATAGGAATTGGATTTACAGATGGTTTTCGGTAGTATGGACATTTTAACAATGTTAATTCTTACCATTCATAAATATGAGCTATCTTTCCATTTGTGTCTCCTTCAATTTCTTTATCAATGTCATAGTTTATGGAGTACAGATCTTTCATCTTCTTAGTTAAATCTATTCCTAAGTATTTTATTATTTTTGATGCTATTGTGAATTAGATTGTTTTCTTTATTTTTTCAGGTAGTTCATCATTAGAGTGTTAAAATGCTCCTGTCTTTTGCTTACTTTGGCTTACTTTGGATGATATGAAAAACAGGGAAGCATTCCATATTTAAAAAAATGAAACAAAACAAAATTCTTGTCTTTTATATATTAATCTTGTATTTGGCGGCTTTACTAAATTTGTTTATTCAAATTTTTTTGTGAAGTTTTTAGGATTTTTTAACATGTAAGTTTATGTTATCCAAAAAAAGAAAATTTTACTTCTTCCTTTTTTTTTTGGAGTCTCTTATTTCTTTGTGTTCCTTGTTTCACTGGCTAGGACATCCAGTACTATGTCAAATGAGAGTAGTGAAAGTGGACACACTTGTCTTTTTTCTGATCTTTAAGGGGAAAACTTTCAAACTTTTTTGATTGAATATGAGATTAGCTCTGGGCTTGCAATATGTGGTTTTTCTTTAATGGATTTTTTAAATTATATTTTAAAAATTTTTTATAAACATATAATGTGTTTTTATCCCTAGCGGTACAGGTCTGTGAATCACCAGGTTTACACATTTCACAGCACTCACCATCACTCACCATAGCACCTGCCCTCCCCAATGTCCATACCCCCACCATCCTCTCCCAACACACCTCCCCCCAGCAACCCTCAGTCTGTTTTGTGAGATTCAGTCTTTTATGGTTTGTCTCCCTCCCAATCCCAGCTTCTTTTATTTTTCTTTTCGTACTCCCGAAACCGCCTATGTTGCATCTCTACTTCATCATATCAGGGAGATCATAGGATAGTTGTCTTTCTCAGATTGATTTATTTCGCCAAGCATAATACCCTCTAGTTCCATCCACGTCATCACAAATAGCAGGATTTCATTTCTTTTGATGGCTGCATAGTATTCCATTGTACATATATACCACATCTTATTTATTGATTCATCTGTTGAAGGACATTTAGGTTCTTTCCATAGTTTAACTATTGTGGACATTGCTGTTATAAACATTTGGGTGCATGTGCCCCTTCAGAATGCCACGTTTGTATCTGTAAGGTATATACCCAGTACTACAATCACTAGGTCATAGGCTAGTTCTATTTTCAGCTTTTTGAGGCACCTCCACGCTGTTTTCCAGAGTGGTCGCACCAGCTTGCATTCCCACGTACAGTGTAGGAGGGTTGCCCTTTCTCCACATCCTCGCCAGCATCTGTCATTGACTGACTTGTTCATTTTAGCCATTCTGAAAGGTGTAAGGTGGTATCTCATTCTGGTTTTGATTTGTATTTCCCTGATGCCGAGTGATGTGGAGCATTTTTTCATGTGTCTGTTGGCCATTTGGATGTATTCTTTGCAGAAATGTCTGTTCATGTCCTCTGCCCATTTCTTCATTGGATTATTTGTTCTTAGGGTGTTGAGTTTGATAAGCTCTTTATAGATTTTGGATACTGGTTCTTTACCTGGTATGTCATTTGCAAATATCTTCTCCCAGATAACTTCTGACAGTAATCTTTTGGCTTTGTTAACTGTTTCCTTTGCTGGGCAAAAGCTTTTTGATCTGATGAAATCCCAAGAGTTCATTCTTGCCCTTGCTTCCCTTGCCTTTGGCGATGTTCCTAGGAAGAAGTTGCTGCTGCTGAGGTCAAAGAGGTTGCTACCTGTTCTCTCCTCAAGGATTTTGATGGATTCCTTTCTCACATTATGCTTCTTCATCCATTTCCAGTCTATTTTCATGTATGGTGTAAGGAAATGGTCCAATTTCATTTTTCTGCATGTGGCTGTTCAATTTTCCCGACCCTAAGGCAAGAGGCTCCTTCTCTACTCTGGGGGCGGCGTGCTGTGCCTTCCCCCATGTGCTCCTGAGGAGCGCGGTGACAGACGTGTGCGACCATGCTTCTCTCTCAGACAGAGGGGATGCTAGGGAAAAAGTATTTCGCTCCATGCGGGTATCTTCCACCGTGCTGCGGAGACTAGCTCAGGCAAGCAGCAGCAGCATCCACAAACCCAACTCTGATTTCCCAACGAATGCTGTGCTTTCCCAGGGGAGATGCCCAGGCAAAGAGGCTTTCGCTGTATGCGGGTTTCTCCCACCGCGAGACTGGGCTCAGGCAAGCAGCAGCAGCCCGCAGATCCTTTCAAAGCAAATGCTGTGCTTTCGCAGAGGCTTTGGCTTGGAGCGAACAGCACTTCGCCGCTGCTTCCTCAGCAAGGCTTCAGTCGCGTTAGGGAAGAAGAGCTGCAGGAGAGCTGGTGCCTCTTGGGCCTTGCTTTCCCGGGCTCCATGTTCGCGTCCTGGGTTCACCCTGCCAGGCCGAACTAAGCAGACACAGCCACAACCGTGAAGTAGCGTGCATAGCCTAGGGTGGCACTCTATGCACACTACCATCTCCCGGTTTAGGCATCGCTAGGCCTTTTACTCTAGCGCTCAGGTGGACTCGGAGACTAGGCCAGTGCTTTCCCCACCGGAAAGGAGAGGTGACAGGATCCCTGCACACCGCTGTGTGCACTGAATAGGGAGCTTTGGGGGACTGTCCCCACTCCTTCCCCTTAAACCCCATGCCTCCTCCAAGCTTCCACATCCTGGAGGAAGAAGGCATCTGATGGCCAGTTCTTTCTGGGAGTTGTTTCTCGAGTTCAGGGTAGGCACCTGGTAGCAAGCCCATGTCTCCACCATGGACAGGTGGCCAAGGAGCTGCTGTCTCCTTGAGCCCAAAGGTCAGGACCGGCATGCTTTCTGCCCAGACTCCTTCCTCAGAGTGGAGGCCTTTCCCCTGCCCTAATCTACCCCTTCTGTCTCTTAGCAGCCAGGCTTCCGTCGCTCTGCAGTGACAGACGTGTCCCTTTCCTTAAGGCTCTTTCCACAGGTGCCACCGCGCTTCTCTCTCAGGCAGAGGGGATGCCCAGGCAAAGAGGATTTCGCTCCATGCGGGTTTAGTCCACCGTGCTGTGGAGACTAGCGGAGGCAAGCAGCAGGCAGCATCCCACAGACCCGACTCTGATTTCCCAAAGAATGCTGTACTTTCCCAGAAGGGATGCCCCGTCAAAGAGGCTTTCGCTCTATGCGGTTTCTCCCATCGTGCAGTGAATACTAGGTTAAGGCAAGCAACAAAAGCAGCCCACAGAATCGACTTTGATTTCCCAGCGACTGCTCTGCTTTTGTAGAGGTTTTCAGCTTGGCGCGAATCGCACTTCGCTGCTGCTTCCTCAGCAAGGCTTTGGTCGTTTGCTCTATCGCAGCTGGGAAGAAGAGCCGCGGGAGAGCTGGTGCCTCTTGGGCCTTGCTTTCCCGGGCTCCAAGTTCGCGCCCGGGGTTCACCTTGCTAAGCCGAACTAAGCTGACAGAGTCACAGCCCTGCAGCAGCGAGCCTGGCCTAGCATGGCACTCAATGCCTATTACCACCTCCTGGTGACGGTAAAGCTTTGCCTTTTGCTCAGGCACTCAGGGAGACTCGGGGACTAGGCCAGTGCCTTCACCTCAGTAGAGAGGAGGCGACAGGATGCATGAACACGGCCCGTGCACCGGGATGGGGAACTGTGGGGGACTGTCACCACTCCTTCCTCGGCACACCCCCTGCCAGCCACAACGCTGCCACATCTTGGTGGAACACGGCATCTGACTGGCCGTTTCTCCATGGGGTTGTTTCTGCGAGTTGCGGGTATGGCACATGGGGGCAAGCCCGTCTGCCCTTCCACAGGTGGCCAACGAGATGCTGTCCCCTTGGGACCAGAAGCACAAGACAGGCCTGCCTTCTGCCCAGACTCCTTCCTCAGAGGATAGCACGCGCCCGTGCGCTAGTCGTCCCCTCATGTCTCCTTAGCAGCCAGGCTTCCATCTCTCCGCACAGGGAGCGGGTGACACTTGTCTTGCTACCGGCCTGCTGTTCGTGCCATGGCAGGCTATCCTGCTTCGCGAGCGTTTCCCGATCCCAAGACCAAGGGCTCCTTCTCTTCTCCAGGAGCGGCGTGCTGCGCCTTCCCCACACTTGCTCCTGGGGAGCGCGGTGACAGACGTGTGCAACCATGCTTCCCTCTAAGGCAGAAGGGATGCCAGGGCAAAGAGTATTTTGCTCCATTCGGGTATCTTCCACCGCGATGTGGAAACTAGCTCAGGCAAGCAGCAGCAGCATCCCCAAACCCAACTCACATTTCCAAACGAATGTTTTGATTCCCAGTGTAGATCACAAGGCAAAGAGGCTTTCGCTGTATGCGGGTTTCTCCAGCTGCGAGACTGGGCTCAGGCAAGCAGCAGTAGCCCGCAGAACATTTCTCAGCGAATGCTGTGCTTTCTCAGAGGCTTTTGCTTGGAGCGAACAGCACTTCGCCGCTGCTTCCTCAGCAAGGCTTCAGTCGTGTCAGGGAAGCAGAGCTGCGGGAGAGCTGGTGCCTTTTGGGCCTTGCTTTCGCAGGCTTCATGTTGGCCTCCTGGGTTAACCCTGCCAGGCCGAATTAAGCAGACACAGCCACAACCCTGCAGTGGCACCCTATGCACACTACCATCTCCCGGTGTAGGCATCGCTTGGCCTTTTACTCTGGCGCTCAGGCGTTCTCGCGGACTAGCCCAGTGCTTTCCCCACAGGAAAGGAGACGTGACAGGATCCCTGCACACTGCCCGTGCACTGAATAGGGAGCTTTCAGGGACTGTCCTCACCCCATCCCCTTAAACCCCATGCCACCTCCAAGCTTCCACATCCTGAAGGAAGACGGCATGTAACTCCCTGTTATTTCAGGGAGCTGTTTCTGTGTGTTCAGCGTAGGCTCCTGGTGGCTAGCGCATGTCTGCCTCAGGGACAGGTGGCCAAGGACCTGCTGTCTCTTTGGGCCCAGAGGCTCAGGACAGGCATGCTTTCTGCCCAGACTCCTTCCTACGAGTGGTGCACGCGCCCTGCCCTACTCATCCCCTCCTCTCTCTGTAGCAGACAGGCTTCCGTGTCTCTGCACAGGGAGCGGGTAACACTTGTATTGCCACCGGCCGCTGTGCCTGCCAGGGCTGGCTCTCCTGTTTCGCAACCGTTTCCAGATCAGAAAGCCAACGGCTCCTGCTCTTCTCCCTGGGCAGCGTGCTGCACCTTCCACAGACATGCTCCAGGGGAGCGCAGTGATAGACGTGTCCCTTTCCTTAAGGCTCTTTCCACAGGGGCAACCGCGCTTCTCTCTCAGGCAGAGGGGTGCTAGGGCAAAGAGGATTTCGCTCCATGCGGGTATCTTCCACCTTGCTGCGGAGACTAGCTCAGGCAAGCAGCACCAGCATCCCCAAACCCAAATCACATTTCCCAACGAATGCTTTGATTTCCCAGTGTAGATCACAAGGCAAAGAGGCTTTCGCTGTATGCGGGTTTCTCCAGCCGCGAGACTGGGCTCAGGCAAGCAGCAGTAGCCCGCAGAACATTTCTCAGCGAATGCTCTGCTTTCTCAGAGGCTTTGGCTTGGAGCCAACAGCACTTCGCCGCTGCTTCCTCAGCAAGGCTTCAGTCGCGTCAGGGAAGCAGAGCTGTGGGAGAGCTGGTGCCTTTTGGGCCGTGCTTTCCCGGGCTTCATGTTCGCCTCTTGGGTTCACCCTGCCAGGACGATATAAGCAGACACAGCCACAACCCTGCAGTAGCGTACGAAGCCTAGGATGGCACCCTATGCACACTATCATCTCCCGGTGTAGGCATCGCTTGGCCTTTTACTCTGGCACTCAGGCGTTCTCGCGGACTAGCCCAGTGCTTTCCCCACAGGAAACGAGACGTGACAGGATCCCTGCACACCGCCCGTGCACTGAATAGGGAGCTTTCGGGGACTGTCCTCACCCCATCCCCTTAAACCCCATGCCACCTCCAAGCATCCACATCCTGAAGGAAGACGGCATCTGACTACCTGTTATTTCAGAGAGCTGTTTCTGTGAGTTTAGCGTAGGCTCCTGGTGGCTAGCGCATGTCTGCCCCAGGGACAGTTGGCCAAGGAGCTGCTGTCTCCTTGGGCCCAGAGGCTCAGGACAGGCATGCTTTCTGCCCAGACTCCTTCCTAAGAGTGGAGCATGGGCCCTGCCCTACACATCCCCTCCTTTCTCTGTAGCAGACAGGCTTCCATCTCTCTGTACAGGGAGCAGGTGGCACTTGTATTACCAACGGCCGCTGTGCCTCCAAGGTCCGGCTCTCCTGTTTCGCACCCGTTTCAAGACCAGAAAGCCAACGACTCCTGCCCTTCTCCCTGGGCAGTGTGCTGCACCTTCCACAGACATGCTCCAGGGGAGCGCAGTGATAGACGTGTCCCTTTCCTTAAGGCTCTTTCCAGAGGCGCAACCGAGCTTCTCTCTCAGGCCGAGGGGTGCTAGGGCAAAGAGAATTTTGCTCCATGCGGGTATTTTACACCGTGCTGCGGAGACTAGCTCAGGCAAGCAGCAGCAGCATCCCCAAACCCAAATCTCATTTCCCAACGAATGCTGTGATTTCCCAGTGTAGATCACAAGGCAAAGAGGCTTTCGCTGTATGCGGGTTTCTCCAGCCGCGAGACAGGGATCAGGCAAACAGAAGTAGCCCGCAGAACATTTCTCAGCGAATGCTGTGCTTTCTCAGAGGCTTTGGCTTGGAGCCAACAGCACTTCGCCGCTGCTTCCTCAGCAAGGCTTCAGTCGCGTCAGGGAAGCAGAGCTGCGGGAGAGCTGGTGCCTTTTAGGCCTTGCTTTCCCAGGCTCCATGTTCGCCTCCCGGGTTCACCCTGCCAGGCCGAATTAAGCAGACTCAGCCACAACACTGCAGTAGCGTGCGGAGCCTAGGATGGCACTCTATGCACACTATCATCTCCCGGTGTAGGCATCGCTTGGCTTTTACTCTGGCGCTCAGGCGTTCTCGCGGACTAGCCCAGTGCTTTCCCCACAGGAAAGGAGACGTGACAGGATCCCTGCACACCGCCCATGCACTGAATAGGGAGCTTTCGGGGACTGTCCTCACCCCATCCCCTTAAACCCCATGCCACCTCCAAGCTTCCACATCCTGAAGGAAGACGGCATCTGAATCCCTGTTATTTCAGGGAGCAGTTTCTGCGAGCTCAGCGTAGGCTCCTGGTGGCTAGCGCATGTCTTTCCCAGGGACAGGTGCTGTCTCCTTGGGCCCAGAGGCTCAGGACAGGCATGCTTTCTGCCCAGACTCCTTCTTAAGAGTGAACCACGCGCCCTGCCCTACACATCCCCTCCTCTCTCTGTAGCAGACAGGCTTCCGTGTCTCTGCACAGGGAGCGGGTGACACTTGTATTGCCACCGGCCGCTGTGCCTGCCAGGGCCGGCTCTCCTGTTTCGCACCCGTTTCCAGACCAGAAAGCCAATGGTTCCTGCTCTTCTCCCTGGGCAGCGTGCTGCACCTTCCACAGACATGCTCCTGGGGAGTACAGTGATAGACGTGTCCCTTTCCTTAAGGCTCTTTTCACAGGCGCAACCGCGCTTCTCTCTCAGGCAGAGGGGTGCTAGGGCAAAGAGGATTTCGCTCCATGCGGGTATCTTCCACCAAGCTGCGGAGAATAGCTCGGGCATTAACCTCAGCGTCACACATATCTGATTCGGATTTCCCAACGAATGCTGTGCTTTCCTAGAGGGGATGCCCGGGCAAATGGGTTTCGCTGTATGCGGGTTTCTCCCACCTCGAGACTGGGCTCAGGCATGCAGCAGAAGAGACCGCAGAACCGACTCTGATTTCCCAGCGACTGCTATGCTTTCCCAGAGGTTTTCAACTTGGCGCGAACCGCACTACGCTGCTGTCCTCAGCAAGGCTTGGTCTTCCGCTCTTTCGCGGCAGGGAAGAAGAACAGCGGGAGAGCTGGTGTCTCGTGGGCCTTGCTTTCCCGAGCTCCAAGACCGCACACGGGGTTCACCTTGCTAAGCCGAACTAAGCAGACACAGTCACAGCCCTGCAGCAGCTTGCGTGGCCTAGCATGGCACTCTATGCTATTACCATCTCCTGGGGTAGGTATGGCTTTGCCTTTTGCTCCGGCGCTCTGGCAGACTCGGGGTCTAGGCCAGTGCCTTCAGCACAGGAGAGAGGTGGCGACAGGATCCCTGCACACGGCCCGTGCACTTGGATGGGGAACTGTGGGGGACAGTCTCCACTCCTTCCCCGGCACACCCCCTGCCACCCACATCGCTGCCACATCTTGGTGCAAGACGGCATCTGACTGCCTGTTTCTCCATGGGGTTGTTTTTGCGAGTTGCGGGTATGGCACCTGGTGGCATGCCCACGACTCCCTTGGGACAGGTGGCCAAGGAGATGCTGTCCCCTTGGGTCCAGAGGCACAAGACAGGCCTGCCTTCTGCCCAGACTCCTTCCTCAGAGTGGAGCTCACGCCACTGCCCTAGTCATCCCCTCATGTCTCCTTAGCAGCCAGCCTCCATCTCTCCGCACAGGGAGCGGGTGACACTTGTCTTGCTACCGGCCTGCTGTTCGTGCCATGGCAGGCTATCCTGCTTCCCGAGCGTTTCCCGACCCCAATTCCAAGGCTCCTTCTCTTCTCCGGGGGCGGCGTGCTGTGCCTTCCCCACACTTGCTCCTGGGGTGCGCAGGGACACACGTGTGCAACCACGCTTCTCTCTCAGGCAGAAGGGATGCTAGAACAAAGAGTATTTCGCTCCATGCAGGTATCTTCCACCGTGCTGCGGGGACTAGCTCAGGCAAGCAGCAGCAGCAGCCCACAAAAACGACTCTGATTTCCCAGCGACTGCTATGCTTTCACAGAGGTTTTCAGCTTGGCGCGAACGGCACTTCGCTGCTGCTTCCTCAGCAAGGCTTTGGGTGTTCGCTCTGTCGCATCAGGGAAGAAGAGCTGCGGGAGAGCTGGTCCCTCTTGGGCCTTGCCTTCACGGGCTCTATGTTGGCACCCTGGGTTCACCCTGCTAGTCCGAACTAAGCAGACACAGCCACAACGCTGCAGCAGCGTGCGTGGCCTAGGATGGCACTCAATGCACACTACATTCTCCCAGTGTAGGCAACAACCCTGTATCTGACTGACTTGTTAATTCTGGGAATGTCTTGCAGATTAATTTGCTTGCCAGAGGTGGTTCCTCTAATTGATGTCTAAGAACCCTAATTAGTTAAGAAAACATTTTAACATTTTCATTGCTATTTATTATTATTATTATTATTATTATTATTGCTAATATCTCTATTATAAATAATTCACAAGGGCATCTTTCTGACAAAAGACAAAGAGCTGGCTACTAGTAGAAAAAGTACTTTTGACTCTGTCAGTGAAAGTGGTAAAGGGATTTGAGAAAATAAGGCAAAGCACTGGAATTGTGTGTTAAAACTTTAAATATTATAGACACATTTACTTAATTTCTGATACTGTTGTTGCTTATAATTAAATAAGATGTTTTCCATGAACCACGCATTACAGCAAATATATTGTTTATACAGATTAAATTTTCATCAAAAGGGACGCCTGGGCGGCTCAGTTGGTTAAGCAGCTGCCTTTGGCTCAGGTCATGATCCCAGCATCCTGGGATCGAGTCCCACATTGGGCTCCTTGCTCGGCCGGGAGCCTGCTTCTCCCTCTGCCTCTGCCTGCCATTCTGTCTGCCTGTGCTTGCTCTCTCGCTCACTCTCTCTGATAAATAAATAAAATCTTAAAGTAAATAAATAAATTTTCATAAAAAAATAGTAAGTGTATTTTATTGTAGGATCATGATCAGCATTTTGCAGATGAGAAAAGTGAAATTTAGAAAAGTATGTCTCTTCAAATCCCTCATACAATATCTGGCCTAGATAGAAGGATATACTATCACAATTGAGGAAGATAATTGAGATTACTTAAAATGATAAACTTTACTGTATAGGGTTTTTAAAAGTTTGCCACAGATTCAGATTCTTTTAAAATGTATATCTATTTTGTGTAAAGAGAATGCACTGAGAAGTAAAAAGAAAGTGATGTATCAGTGCTACCAACTAATGGCTATAATATCATCACCTTATTTATGAACAATGAAACAGTGTGCAATATTTAAATAAATTTAAATAAATTCCTATTTATTTATTATTAAAGAAATTCCTCTAACAAACAGTATCTTTTGAAGGTTGCTAGCAGGAAAGTGTTGTACTTCATGGAAGTAATCAGAAAATATGATCTAAAAGTCTGCTTTCAAGGGCGCCTGGGTGGCTCAGTGGGTTAAAATTCTGCTTTCAAGAAGCTATAACAGTAAGTACTGAGCATTAGCTATTATATGCTATGGATGAATAACTGAAATCTACATTTGAAACTAATGGTACACTATATGTTAACTAATTGAATTTTAAAAAGTTAATTTAAAAAACCCACTATTTTGTAAAACAATATTCCCAACAAGGCTCTTTTGCTTTAAAATACTCACTTTGTAATGAGAGTCATTACTTTTGTCTAGCCAATTCTTACACCACTGTTTATCCCTTCCCTGCTTTATCCCTTCCCAGTATCAATAAAGACTCACTTGGGTTACCTAGAAGCCATGAGAAAGCTTGTAATAGATCTGGCTGGTTTTCACCAGCAATTTGACCACCATGTGCATAGGGAAGTCTATTGATAAAGGCTTTATTGCAATAAGTTGCAAATACATGGATGATTTTGAATTCTCTTTCTTGAGGTCTTGTTTCATGATAATAAATGTAGGGTGGCTTATTGGAATGGATGTTATTAACATATCTTCATAGTTCTAAGTACATGGAATTGTAAAATACATTAATGAATGTGGCATTACTGACAACCGTCCTCATTTTGAAATCAAATTACAGTGTACTGAGCTGAGGAGGCAAAGCAGATTTGGGATTATGAGTGAAATAATTTTAAAAAGTCTTAGGGGTATGATCAGACTATTGGGTAATTTAGTAGAAAAATGTCAACTGATTGAGATTCTGTGTTCCCTGATTTCAGAGAGACGTTAAGATAAATAAGTAACACGAGGAGACTAGGAAGCCAAACATAAGTGATACTTTTGTGCCAGGGTGTGTATACATCTGTTTATCTTCTTGCTTTACCACTAAGGTTGCTCCTAGAGGAGAGTTTAAATATGTTTTGGAGTTAATCTCTGTGGATTACACAAGAAACCACATCCTACAGCTCTCCCTGAAACACCGCTTATGATTTCAATGTAATTTGGTTTTTGCATTTTTAGAAATAACAAAATACTTTGCAAACTCATCTACTTTATTACCACCACAAGTGAGTCAGCTGACTCCACATTTTAACACAGTGACAGTCACAGAGGAATGGAGGAGTGAGTAGAGTGATCAATATATGTGCTTTAAAGAAGTATAACAGGGTAGAAGCTATTTCCAGGAACCAAAACATGAGTCAGCAGCTGCGCAGGAAAAGTGATGGAATAAATGACTCATTTCAGAGGAGTTCTATAACATATTAGTTCTATAATGTATCTTCAGCACCCAATTACCCGCTTTGATCTAAAGATAAGGATTTACAGTTAAGATCCCATTTATGATTTCTCTGGTAGGGTCTGAATCATGTTTACTATTGTTTTGACTATTACTTGAAACCTATAGTAGTACTTGGGATATGTGTTGTGTATTCTGTGAACATGTGCTATTTTTAGATTAGATAATTCCTGTCTCGAACCCCTGTTAATTTGTTTGCTTTTGTTTATTTGATAGTGCTTTCAGTAAATGGATATATCTGAAAAATTGCAAAGCCATTATTAAAATAAGTTATTATGATATATAGCATGGAATTGCACATTCCTCCTTTGAATCCGACAGAGCTTCACCATATCCTTAACAATTTGGGAAAAACATGCTATTATTTTTCTTCATAAAATTTCTCCTGTTAGGCTGTGATGGTTGTCATCAGCAGTAACTCCTCTGAAGGCTTTGTCAAAAGAGTTGAAAAAATTGGAAAGGTGTGAATGAAGCTGTTTGCTGAATGTAAAGAGAAGAGCATTGAAGTACAATTCACACTCTTACTTCTCCTTCTATGCTTTCAGATGTTTGACATTTGAAAATTTTGCTTCTAGAAGAGATGCCCTATATAATTCTTACTTTAAGGAGCAAGGTGCTTTTATAATTTTTTTATTATTCTACCATTCAAGTATTTCCATTTAAATTAAATTCAATACCATTTAAAAAAAATCAAAAGTGCAGCCAGTATTCAATTCCTTGGCTAAATAATTTTAGAAAGCTTTGTGTTATTGAACCTACAGGGTTTTTCTGTAGTTTTAACTCTTTCTTTCTGTGATTTTTCCCATTAGTCCCGTAATATAACAGACATTGAGGATAAAGAAGGACTGAATAGAACAATCCTTGGCCTCATGAAGTTGAGAATCTAGGAAGGGAGTCAAACAATTCAATCATTCAGAGACAATTTATTGAGTGTCTGGTCTAAGATTAGCACAACAAAACCCCAGCACAGAGGAATCATTTTAATGGGAGAGATAGATAATAGGTAAGCCAACTTTAAAAAAAATTGTACTGGTTTTTCTTTAATAGTGATGCATATTTGAACTAAATAAGCACATTTTTAAAAGAGCAGTGATTGAGAAGAGGCTTTTTAACTGAGTGGTCCGAAAGGGCCTCCCTGAAAAAGTCTGTTTTGAACAGATTTCTGAATAATATCAGCCAGGAAGCTGCGTAAATATCTCAGGGATGGGTGATTTTTTCAGTCACAAACTGTAAATGCTCCAAAGTCACAATAGAGCCATACGTTTTTCTAATAAAGTAACTTCTGACAAAGAATGAGAAGAAATAACTAACTCAGGTTTGAAAGAAAAGGGACAGACTTTCTATGGAATTCATATTTAATTAAAGCTGTAAAGGACAAAAGTACAATAGAGCAAAATTCTGGTCATGCTGATATACCTAATGAAAGTTCATAAACAAGGTGTGGGTAGCAAAGAGTGTGTGGGAATGTTGGTAAGAACAGTGGGGAAGAGTCATCCCTGAACATGTTCTTAAATAAAGCAATTCTTGTGTTGTTTTTTCTGTGAAAGCATAGCAGTCGCTGGGAAATCAGAGTCGTTTTTGTGGGCTGCTGTTGCTGCTTGCTTTAGCCTAGTATTCGCAGCACGGCGGGAGAAACCTTCATACAGTGAAAGGGTCTTTGCCTGGGCATCTCCTCTGGGAAAGCACAGCATTCTTTGGGAAATCAGAGTCGGGTCTGTGGGATGCTGCTGCTGCTTGCCTGATCAAGACCCAACAGCACGGTGTAATAAACCCGCATAAGGCGAAATCCTCTTTGCCTGGGCATCCCCACTGCCTGAGAGAGAACTGTGATTGCGCCTGTGGAAAGAGCCTTAAGGAAGGGGACATGTCTGTCAATGGGCTCCCAGGAGCCTGTCTGGGGAAAGTGCAGCAAGTTGCCCAGGAGAAGAGAAGGAGCCATTGGCCTTGTGGTCGGGAAATGGTCGCGAAGCTGGAAAGCTGGCCCTGGCAGGAACAGCGGGCCGGTGGCAAAACAAGTGTCACCCACTCCCTGTGCAGAGAGACGAAGCCTGGCTGCTAAGGAGACCTGAGGGGGCGATTGGGCCGGGGAACGTGCTCCAATCTGAGGAAGGAGTCTGGGCAGAAGGAAGGCCTTTCCTGTGCCTCTGGTCCCAAGTGGAAAGCATCTCCTTGGCCACCTGTCCAGAGGGCAGACGTGGGCTTGCCACCAAGCTTCCGGCCCTGAACTCGCAGAAACACCTCCTGGAGGAATGGGCAATCAGATGCCGTCTTCCTCCAGGATGTGGCAGCATTGGCGGAGGCAGGGAGTGTCCCGGGGAAACAGAGACAGTTACCGATTACTGCCATTTCCAGGGCATGGGCGGTGTGCAGTGATCCTCTCACGTCTCCTCAAGGATGGAGAAGGCACTGGCCTAGTCCCCTGTCTACCTGACCGCCAGAGCAAAAGGGACGGCCGTGCGTATGCTGAGAGATGGCATTGTGAGCAGAGTGCCATCCTAGGCCACGCACGCTGCTGCAGGGTCGAGGCTGTGTCTGCTTATTTCAGCTTGGCAGAATGAACCCAGGATGTGAACTTGGAACCCGGGATAGCAAGGCCCAAGAGGCAGCAGCTCTCCGGCAGCACTTCTTCCCTGACATGACTGAAGCCTTGCTGAGGAAGCAGCGGCGAAGTGATGTTCGCTTCAAGCCAAAGCCTCTGCGAAAGAACAGCATTTGCTGAGAAATCAGAATTCGGTTCTGCGGGCTGTTCTATTGCTTGCCTGTGCCCAGTCTCTCGGTTGGAGAAACCTGCATACAGCGAAAGCCTCTTTGCCCGGGCATCTCCTCTGGGAAAGCACAGCATTCGTTGGGAAATCAGAATCGGATGTGTGGGATGCAGCAGCAGAATGCCTGAGCTAGTCTCCGCAGCACGGTGGAAGATACCTGCATGGAGCGAAATACTCTTTGCCCTAGCATCCCTTCTGCCTGAGAGAGAAGTGTGGTTGCACATATCTGTCACCGCGCTCCCCAGGATCAAGTGTGGGGAAGGCGCAGCACGACGCCCCCAGAGAAGAGAAGGAGCCCTTGGCCTTGGGGTCGGGAAACGCTCAGGAAACAGGATAGCCTGCCATGGCACGAACAGCAGGCCCGTGGCAAGAGAAGTTTCAACCGCTCCCTGTGCGGAGAGATGGAAGCCTGGATGCTAAGGAGACATGAGGGGACGACTAGGGCAGGGGCGTGAGCTCCACTCTGAGGAAGGAGACTGGGCAGAAGGCAGGCCTGTCTTGTGCCTCTGGACCCAAGGGGACAGCATCTCCTTGGCCACCTGTCCCAAGGGCAGACTTGGGCTTGCCACCAGGTGCGATAACCGAAACTCGCAGAAACAACCCCATGGAGAAACGGGCAGTCAGATGCCGTCATCCACCAAGAAGTGGCAGCGATGTGGGTGGCAGGGGGTGTGCCGGGGAAGGAGTGGAGACTGTCCCCCACAGTTCCCCATCCAAGTGCACGGGCCGTGTGCAGGGATCCTGTCGCCACCTCTCTCCTGTGCTGAAGGCACTGGCCTAGACCCCGAGTCTGCCAGAGCGCCGGAGCAAAAGGCAAAGCCATACCTACCCCAGGAGATGGTAATAGCATAGAGTGCCATGCTAGGCCACGCAAGCTGCTGCAGGGCTGTGACTGTGTCTGCTTAGTTCGGCTTAGCAAGGTGAACCCCGTGTGCGGTCTTGGAGCTCGGGAAAGCAAGGCCCACGAGGCACCAGCTCTCCCTTGGCTCTTCTTCCATGCTGCAATAGAGCGAAAGACCAAGCCTTGCTGAGGACAGCAGCGAAGTGCGATTCGCGCCAAGCTGAAAACCTCTACAAAAGCAGAGCAGACGCTGGGAAATCAAAGTCGATTCTGTGGGCTGCTTTTGTTGCTTGCCTGAGCCTAGTATTCGCTGCACAATGGGAGAAACCCGCATAGAGCGAAAGCCTCTTTGCCGGGGCATCCCTTCTCGGAAAGCACAGCATTCTTTGGGAAATCAGAGTCGGGTCTGTGGGATGCTGCCTGCTGCTTGCCTCCGCTAGTCTCCACAGCACGGTGGACTAAACCTGCATGGAGCGAAATCCTCTTTGCCTGGGCATCCCCTCTGCCTGAGAGAGAAGCGCGGTGGCACCTGTGGAAAGAGCCTTAAGGAAAGGGACACGTCTGTCACTGCAGAGCGACGGAAGCCTGGCTGCTAAGGAGACACGAGGGGTAGATTAGGGCAGGGGAAAGGGCTCCACTCTGAGGAAGGAGTCTGGGCAGAAAGCATGCCGGTCCTGACCTTTGGGCTCAAGGAGACAGCAGCTCCTTGGCCACCTGTCCGTGGTGGAGACATGGGCTTGCTTCCAGGTGCCTACCCTGAACTCGAGAAACAACTCCCAGAAAGAACTGGCCATCAGATGCCTTCTTCCTCCAGGATGTGGAAGCTTGGAGGAGGCATGGGGTTTAAGGGAAAGGTATGGGGACAGTCCCCAAAGCTCCCTATTCAGTGCACACAGCGGTGTGCAGGGATCCTGTCACCTCTCCTTTCCGGTGGGGAAAGCACTGGCCTAGTCCCCGAGTCCGCCTGAGCGCTAGAGTAAAAGGCCTAGCGATGCCTAAACCGGGAGATGGTAGTGAGCATAGAGTGCCACCCTAGGCTATGCACGCTACTTCACGGTTGTGGCTGTGTCTGCTTAGTTCGGCCTGGCAGGGTGAACCCAGGACGCGAACATGGAGCCCGGGAAAGCAAGGCCCAAGAGGCACCAGCTCTCCTGCAGCTCTTCTTCCCTAACGCGACTGAAGCCTTGCTGAGGAAGCAGCGGCGAAGTGCTGTTCGCTCCAAGCCAAAGCCTCTGCGAAAGCACAGCATTCGCTTTGAAAGGATCTGCGGGCTGCTGCTGCTTGCCTGAGCCCAGTCTCGTGGTGGGAGAAACCCGCATACAGCGAAAGCCTCTTTGCCTGGGCATCTCCCCTGGGAAAGCACAGCATTCGTTGGGAAATCAGAGTTGGGTTTGTGGATGCTGCTGCTGCTTGCCTGAGCTAGTCTCCGCAGCACGGTGGAAGATACCCGCATGGAGCGAAATACTTTTTCCCTAGCATCCCCTCTGTCTGAGAGAGAAGCATGGTCGCACAGGTCTGTCACCGCGCTCCTCAGGAGCACATGAAGGAAGGCACAGCACGCCGCCCCCAGAGTAGAGAAGGAGCCTCTGGCGTTAGGGTCGGGAAAATTGAACAGCCACATGCAGAAAAATGAAATTGGACCATTTCCTTACACCATACATGAAAATAGACTGGAAATGGATGAAGAAGCATAATGTGAGAAAGGAATCCATCAAAATCCTTGAGGAGAGAACAGGTAGCAACCTCTTTGACCTCAGCAGCAGCAACTTCTTCCTAGGAACATCGCCAAAGGCAAGGGAAGCAAGGGCAAGAATGAACTCTTGGGATTTTATCAGATCAAAAAAGGTTTTGCCCAGCAAAGGAAACAGTTAACAAAGCCAAAAGATGACTGTCAGAAGTTATCTGGGAGAAGATATTTGCAAATGACATACCAGATAAAGAACCAGAATCCAAAATCTATAAAGAGCTTATCAAACTCAACACCCTAAGAACAAATAATCCAATGAAGAAATGGGCAGAGGACATGAACAGACATTTCTGCAAAGAATACATCCAAATGGCCAACAGACACATGAAAAAATGCTCCACATCACTCGGCATCAGGGAAATACAAATCAAAACCAGAATGAGATACCACCTCACACCTTTCAGAATGGCTAAAATGAACAAGTCAGTCAATGACAGATGCTGGCGAGGATGTGGAGAAAGGGCAACCCTCCTATACTGTACGTGGGAATGCAAGCTGGTGCGACCACTCTGGAAAACAGCGTGGAGGTGCCTCAAAAAGCTGAAAATAGAACTAGCCTATGACCTAGTGATTGTAGTACTGGGTATATACCCTACAGATACAAACGTGGCATTCTGAAGGGGCACATGCACCCAAATGTTTATAGCAGCAATGTCCACAATAGTTAAACTATGGGAAGAACCTAAATGTCCTTCAACAGATGAATCAATAAATAAGATGTGGTATATATGTACAATGGAATACTATGCAGCCATCAAAAGAAATGAAATCCTGCTATTTGTGATGACGTGGATGGAACTAGAGGGTATTATGCTTGGCGAAATAAATCAGAGAAAGACAACTATCCTATGATCTCCCTGATATGATGAAGTAGAGATGCAACATAGGCTGTTTCGGGAGTACGAAAAGAAAAATAAAAAAAGTTGGGATTGGGAGGGAGACAAACCATCAAAGACTGAATCTCACAAAACAGACTGAGGGTTGCTGGGGGTAGGTGTGTTGGGAGAGGATGGTGGGGGTATGGACATTGGGGAGGGCAGGTGCTATGGTGAGTGATGGTGAATGCTGTGAAATGTGTAAACCTGGTGATTCACAGACCTGTACCGCTAGGGATAAAAACACATTATATGTTTATAAAAAATTTTTAAAATATAATTTAAAAAATCCATTAAAGAAAAAACACATATTGCAAGCCCAGAGCTAATCTCATATTCAATCAAAAAAGTTTGAAAGTTTTCCCCTTAAAGATCAGAAAAAAGACAAGTGTGTCCACTTTCACTACTCTCATTTGACATAGTACTGGATGTCCTGGCCAGAGAAACAAGGAACACAAAGAAATAAGAGACTCCAAAAAAAAAAAAGGAAGAAGTAAAATTTTCTTTTTTTGGATAACATGAACTTACATGTTAAAAAATCCTAAAAACTTCACAAAAAAATTTGAATAAACAAATTTAGTAAAGCCGCCAAATACAAGATCAATATATAAAAGACAAGAATTTTGTTTTGTTTCATTTTTTTAAATATGGAATGCTTCCCTGTTTTTCATATCATCCAAAGTAAGCCAAAGTAAGCAAAAGACAGGAGCATTTTAACACTCTAATAATGAACTACCTGAAAAAATAAAGAAAACAATCTAATTCACAATAGCATCAAAAATAATAAAATACTTAGGAATAGATTTAACTAAGAAGATGAAAGATCTGTACTCCATAAACTATGACATTGATAAAGAAATTGAAGGAGACACAAATGGAAAGATAGCTCATATTTATGAATGGTAAGAATTAACATTGTTAAAATGTCCATACTACCGAAAACCATCTGTAAATCCAATTCCTATCAAAAATCCAATGTTAGGGGCGCCTGGGTGGCTCAGTGGGTTAAGCCGCTGCCTTCGGCTCAGGTCATGATTCCAGGGTTCTGGGATCGAGCCCCGCATCAGGCTCTCTGCTCAGCAGGAAGCCTGCTTCCTCTTCTCTGTCTGCCTGCCTCTCTGCCTGCTTGTCATCTCTCTCTGTCAAATAAATAAATTAAAAATCTTTTAAAAATCCAATATTATTTTTTTACAGAAGTAAGTAAAGAATCCTAAAATTTATATGAGACCATAAAAGACAACAAATAATCAAAGCAGTTCTGAGAAAGAATGAAGAAGAGAAATTACACTTCTTGATTTGAAACTATACTACAAAGCCCTCATGCTCAAAACAATAAAGTATACTGGCATAAAAACAGACCAATAAACAAGTAGAACAGAAATAAATCCTTTCATACAGTCACCTAATATTTGACAGGGGCCAACATATGTAATGGGTTAAGATAGTCTGTTCAATAAATGATATTTAAAACTGAATAGTCACATAAACAGTATGAAACTGGAAGCTTATATCACTCATAAGGCTTAACTTGAAATAGATTAAAGACTTAAAGGTGATGCATGAAACTACATTTCCTAAAGGAAAACATAGGAAAAATTCTCCTTGACATTGGTCTTGCCAATAGTTTTTTGGATACCAGACCAAAAACACAAGCAAAAAAAGCAAAAATAAATAAATCGTATTACATCAAACTAAAGTTTCTGCATTGCCAAAAAAAAGAGAGAGAGAGAATGAAAACACAATCCACAGAATGTAAAAAAATACTTACAAATCTTATATCTGAAAAGAGGTTAATAACCAACAGATACAAATAGAAAAAATATATAATTAAAAAAATAGCAAAAGGATCTCAATAGACTTCTTTTTTTCAAAAAGAATGCTCCAACAGGAGCATTAAAAAGTGCTCAACGTAAAAAACTCAGGGCAAAGTCATTATGATGTTGTTGTTGTTGTTTACCTCTGAAAAACACAGCAAGATATTACTACCTATTAGAATATATACTACCAGAAATTGAAACTAACACATTTTGGTAAATATTGGGGAAAATGGGGAACTTATGCACTGTGATAGGGATATAAATTTGTATGGAAAACAGTATGGAGACTATTCATATTATTAAAAGTAAAATTACCATATGATTCAGTAATCCCACTTCTAGGGATATATCTAAAGGAAACGAAGTCACTGTTCAAAGACATATCTGCACTCTTATGTTCATTATAAAATTATTAACTCTAAGCAAGAGATGGAAATAACTTCAGTATCCATTAATGGATGAATGAATAAAATAAGTATGGTAAATATATACTATGGAATACTACTTACCCATGAAAAATTAAGAAATACTGCCATTTACAACAGCATGGATGGATCTTGAAGGTGTTATACTAAGTGAAATATTTCAAAGATTTTATATATTTTTTAAATTTATGTATTATGATATCCCTTACATACAGAATCTGAGGAAAAGGCAAACTAATGGAAATTTAGAGTTGAGTTGACAAGGGGTGAACCTGGGGTGGAGTAAGGTGGTCAAAGGGTGCAAACTTGCAACTATAATACGAAAAAGTTCTGGGGATCTAATGTACAGCATGATGATCATAGTTAATAAAATATACATACTTTTTTTATTGTGCTTCCCTTTATTAAACTTTGCATATATCACATTCTTACAAGTTGAAAGTTTATAGCAATCTTGTATAAAAGAGGTCTGCTGCCACCATTTTTCTAACAACATTTGTTCATTTTTGTGTCTCTCTGTCACATGTTGGTAATTCTTGCAATATTTCAAGTTTTTTCATTATTATTGTATTTGTTATGGTGATCTGTGATCAGTAATTATGACCCACTGAAAACTCAGAACTAGTTTACTTAAGGTATATACATTGTTTTTCTTTAAAAACATAATGCTTTTGAACAGTACAGTATAGTGTTTATTTTTTATATGCACTGGGAAACATAATTTTTTATATGCACTGGGAAACCAAAAAAAAATAATAATAATAATTTGACTTAGTTTATTGAAATAATCACTTTATTGAGGCCGTCTGGAACAAAACCCACAAGACCTCTGAAGTTTATCTCTACTATACTATATACATAGAAGTTGCTAAGAGAGTAGATCTTTTTTTTTTTTTTTTTTTTTTTTAAGAGAGTAGATCTTAAAATTCCTTACGATACATGCATAAAAACAGTGGCAACTATACGAGATAGATTGCAATAAAGATGTGTACCGATTTATCAAATTGTACAAAATTTACACAATGTTAAAAGTTTGCAATGTTATAAGAAATCATTTCTTAAATTTACAAATTATAATATGTCGATTTTTTTTCAATAAAGCTGGCAAAAACTTTTTGTAGAATTAATCTATTTTTCAAAAAAGGAAGTAAGGAAGTAGAAACTGCAACTAACTCTGAAATAATAGAATATAAAATCCATTTTCGTTATATACACTGTGACAAAAACTATTACTTAGTTTACAATGGAGTACTTATGAAGCATGAAGGATGGTCTATAAATAAGGCTGAAAGAGCTCAGTTTTAAGGTTTAAATTTAAAATCTTCTTTTGAAATACTAAACTGACCCCCCAGTTTTCCAAATGTCTTAACTGCATGAATTTATTTCATACAACTCTATAATCTAGTTTCATAAGAAAGCAGCATGCAAATTTTGAATAAGACAGACTCGCTTAAGTTTCTTTATGTTCAACAGTAAAGGATACTTCTCTAAAAATAAATAGAAGAAAAATCAGCATATTTATTATGATAATTATTATTCATAATGAGATTCATATTGAATTAGGGAATACATATCCTCAGAGGGGGTAACATAAAATGAAATTTATTTTGGTAAATGTGTCTATGAATAGTCAATACAATGCCTCAATAGAAATGAATATTACCATTTTGAACAATTTAATTACTATTATTAGAATTATTATAAGTATAAAAATAGCTATCATTTTAGCATGGAATACGAGACTCTCATGCTCCATGCTTCATCACATCTACACAACAACTCTCATAATAAGTATTATCATCACCATTTTATGGGTGAAAAAACTGAGGCTAACACATTTAGATAACTGGTTTATGATTACACGGCTAGTAAAGATGCATCACACTAATTTAGGCTTTATGATTTCAGAATTGTACTCTTTCCACTGCACATTCTATTACTCTGTAAATACTTGGCCTGTTTTCATTTAGTTCTTTAATTTTATTCCTGTGGTGATGGCTTAAAGCTTCATTTAAAGGAAGCTTAAAAAAATTCATTTAACCAAAAGCTCCCAAGAATTAAAAATGTCATGGATCTAATGTAGACATGGATATCATTAGTTAATGCGTAACTATATATTTTCCACCCTAGTGAGATAACAATCAGAGTATTTTTCTAAGTTTTAGTCTCTCAGTCTTAAAAAGGACTTTGTTAAAATAGAAATATTTAGACAAAGGTCATCAAAAGTCTGCATCAGGTCACCTTAAGATAAATATTAGAAAACTGAGGAAACAAATGGAGATTTGAACACTGAGCTATGATATAATGAATGGTTTCAAGTATTTAGTAGAGTATAGAAAAGCCCTTTAAAGCCTGGTCTTAGACTAGCATTCTGGGATATGTCCATCTATCATCTATCTATCTAGATATAAATTTGAAAACTTTTTTAACTTAAAGATGTTGAGAAATAGAACATAATCAGCACCATAGAAGATCTGTTTATGATAACAACCTAGCCCCTCCTCCTAGTTTGTTAATATTCTCTCTTATTTAATGTAACATCGTGCAAATAGACCACTACTGATCGGCCGTTATGAACGAAATAGCTATAATCATCTGTTTGCATATCCTGGTGAAAATATTCATTTAGTTCCATGTTGTATTTCTAGGAATGGACCAAATCTTTATTTTTATTTTTAAGTTTTCTAAATATTTTCCAATTTACCTCAAATGTTTTTATTATGGGCACTTTCATTCTTTCACATTCTTGCAAGACAATTTTACTGTTGCCCAATATGGTAAGTGTGTAATAGTATGTCATTTTAGGTTTTAATTCATTTTAAATTTAATTTAATTCCAGATTCATAATAAAGATAAACAGTTTTTATATATGAGTGGCCATTTGGATTACCCTTTCTGTAAAGTACATGCTCAAATCTTTTGATATCTTAACATTGTGTCATACTGACTTCTTTAATAGAAGATTTTCTGAGTGAACTTTTAGCTGTGTAGGTCTTCTCTATTTATTTAGAACTTGTTTTCATTTCAAAACCTTTATATTTATTTTCATAATCTGCTTTTATTTTGCTTTGTCTATTATCTATCTATCTATTTATTTACAAACAAGAGAGAGCGAGCGAGTGAGAGCGCAGGGAGGGATAGTAAAAGAAGGGAAAGAATCTTAAGCAGGCTCCAGGCTCAGCACAGAGCCCAACTCTGGGCTCTATTTCACAAGCCTGACATCAGGACCTGAGCCAAAATGAAAGAAATAAAATAAAATTAAGGTGTTAAAAAAAGGAAAAAGAATTGGAGGTTTAATTAAGTGAGCCACCCAGGCACCCCTGTGGTATCTTAAATTGGCTGTCATATCTTTAAAGTTCTAGAGTATCCATTTGGTTCATTTATAAAATCTTTCTCAATATCATTTTTTAGTTTCAGTTTTTTGTTCAATTTGCTTCCCCTCTCATTTCTTTGAGCAGAGTACTCAAGCCATTTTACAATATTTATTGATCATTTTAATATCATACTTAATCCCATTTTGTCTATCAAATCTTGTTAATGGTTTTTCTTTGTGTGCTTTGTTACATTTTGGTATGTTCAAGACATTATATTTGAAACTTTTATTGAGTAGGGATAATTAAGAGCTATAATAATGGTATGGTCCTCCTTGGCAGGATTTTCTCTTATATCTGAGACTCTACAAGACAATCATACTCCAAATTCAGTGGTTGACTTTCTCAGTTTACACAGAAGGCAAGGTAGGCTCTAGTCTTATTTCTGCTTCTCCTTGTGCTTTGGGGATCTCAACTTAAATTTGGGTTGTACCAAAGTCCTCAAATTTGATTGCTGCTGGATTATGAATTTTGTTTCTCTAGTATCAAGAGTCTATTAACAACACAGCTCAGTGTGTTTTAGCAGTTTCAAATGCTCTCATAGCTAAAATGGCTTCAGGGCATATATCTCTAGGCTCTCATTGTATTTCGTATTTTGGCCCAGTAATCCCACACTTAATTTTTATAATCATTCTGATATTTTTAATTTTAAAAGCTATTTTGTCTGGATTTTTAGTTGTCTTAAGTAGGAGTTTTTAGATCACCATTACTAGAAGCAACAACAAATATACATGAAAATATCTGCAGTAGTTTATCACATTTTTATGGCTTTGAACTTCCATAAGCTGAGGCATCCTTCTCTAATCACTTAGGCAAACTCCAAGTTACCCTTTAAAACAACACAAGAATTGCTTCATTTAAGAACATGTTCAGGGATGACTCTTCCCCACTCTTCTTACCAACATTCTCACACACTCTTTGCTACCCACACCTTGTTCATGAACTTTCATTAGGTATATCAGCATGACCAGAATTTTGCTCTATTGTATTTTTGTCCTTTAGAGCTTTAATTAAATATGAATTCCATAGAAAGTCTGTCCCTTTTCTTTCAAACCTGGGTTAGTTATTTCTTCTCATTCTTTGTCAGAAGTTACTTTATTAGAGAAACGTATGGCTCTATTGTGACTTTGGAGCCTTTACAGTTTTTTGACTGTAAAAATCACCCATCCCTGAGATTTTTACACAGCTTCCTAGCTGATATTATTCAGAAATCTGTTCAAAACAGACTTTTTCAGGGAGGCCCTTTCGGACCACTCAGTTAAAAAGCCTCTTCTCAATCACTGCTCTTTTAAAAATGTGCTTATTTAGTTCAAATATGCATCACTATTAAAGAAAAACCAGTACAATTTTTTTTTAAAGTTGGCTTACCTATTATCTATCTCTCCCATTAAAATGATTCCTCTGTGCTGGGGTTTTGTTGTGCTCATCTTAGGCCAGACACTCAATAAATTGTCTCTGAATGATTGAATTGTTTGACTCCCTTCCTAGATTCTCAACTTCATGAGGCCAAGGATTGTTCTATTCAGTCCTTCTTTATCCTCAATGTCTGTTATATTACGGGACTAATGGGAAAAATCACAGAAAGAAAGAGTTAAAACTACAGAAAAACCCTGTAGGTTCAATAACACAAAGCTTTCTAAAATTATTTAGCCAAGGAATTGAATACTGGCTGCACTTTTGATTTTTTTTAAATGGTATTGAATTTAATTTAAATGGAAATACTTGAATGGTAGAATAATAAAAAAATTATAAAAGCACCTTGCTCCTTAAAGTAAGAATTATATAGGGCATCTCTTCTAGAAGCAAAATTTTCAAATGTCAAACATCTGAAAGCATAGAAGGAGAAGTAAGAGTGTGAATTGTACTTCAATGCTCTTTTCTTTATATTCAGCAAACAGCTTCATTCACACACCTTTCCAATTTTTTCAACTCTTTTGACAAAGCCTTCAGAGGAGTTACTGCTGATGACAACCATCACAGCCTAACAGGAGAAATTTTATAAAGAAAAATAATAGCATGTTTTTCCCAAATTGTTAAGGATATGGTGAAGCTCTGTCGGATTCAAAGGAGGAATGTGCAATTCCATGCTATATATCATAATAACTTATTTTAATAATGGCTTTGCAATTTTTCAGATATATCCATTTACTGAAAGCACTATCAAATAAACAAAAGCAAACAAATTAACAGGGGTTCGAGACAGGAATTATCTAATCTAAAAATAGCACATGTTCACAGAATACACAACACATATCCCAAGTACTACTATAGGTTTCAAGTAATAGTCAAAACAATAGTAAACATGATTCAGACCCTACCAGAGAAATCATAAATGGGATCTTAACTGTAAATCCTTATCTTTAGATCAAAGCGGGTAATTGGGTGCTGAAGATACATTATAGAACTAATATGTTATAGAACTCCTCTGAAATGAGTCATTTATTCCATCACTTTTCCTGCACAGCTGCTGACCCATGTTTTGGTTCCTGGAAATAGCTGCTACCCTGTCATACTTCTTAAAAGCAAATATATTGATAACTCTACTCATTCCTCCATTCCTCTGTGACTGTCATTGTGATAAAATGTGGAGTCAGCTGACTCACTTGTGGTGGTAATAAAGTAGATGAGTTTGCAAAGTATTTTGTTATTTCTAAAAATGCAAAAACCAAATTACATTGAAATCATAAGCGGTGTTTCAGGGAGAGCTGTAGGATGTGGTTTCTTGTGTAATCCACAGAGATTAGCTCCAACACATATTTAAACTCTCCTCTAGGAGCAACCTTAGTGGTAAAGCAAGAAGATAAACAGATGTATACACACCCTGGCACAAAAGTATCACTTATGTTTGGCTTCCTAGTCTCCTCGTGTTACTTATTTATCTTAACTTCTCTCTGAAATCAGGGAACACAGAATCTCAATCAGTTGACATTTTTCTACTGAATTACCCAATAGTCTGATCATACCCTAAGACTTTTTAAAATTATTTCACTCATAATCCCAAATCTGCTTTGCGTCCTCAGCTCAGTACACTGTAATTTGATTTCAAAATGAGGACAGTTGTCAGTAATGCCACATTCATTAATGTATTTTACAATTCCATGTACTTATAACTATGAAGATATGTTAATAACATCCATTCCAATAAGCCACCCTACATTTATTATCATGAAACAAGACCTCAAGAAAGAGAATTCAAAATCATCCATGTATTTGCAACTTATTGCAATAAAGCCTTATCAATAGACTTCCCTGTGCACATGGTGGTCAAATTGCTGGTCAAAACCAGCCAGATCTATTACAAGCTTTCTCATGGCTTCTAGGTAACCCAAGTGAGCCTTTATTCATACTGGGAAGGGATAAAGCAGGGAAGGGATAAACAGTGGTGTAAAAATTGTCTAGACAAAAGTAATGACTCTCATTACAAAGTGAGTATTTTAAAGCAAAAGACCCTGTTGGGAATATTGTTTTATAAAATAGTGGGTTTTTTTAATTAACTTTTAAAAATTCAATTAGTTAACATATAGTGTACCATTAGTTTCAAATGTAGATTTCAGTTATTCATCCATAGCATATAATAGCTAATGCTCAGTACTTACTGTTATAGCTTCTTGAAAGCAGAATTTTAACCCACTGAGCCACCCAGGCGCCCTTGAAAGCAGACTTTTAGATCATATTTTCTGATTACTTCCATGTAGTACAACACTTTCCGGCTAGCAACCTTCAAAACATACTGTTTGTTAGAGGAATTTCTTTAATAATAAATAAATAGGAATTTATTTAAATTTATAAATATATAAAATAAATAGGAATTTATTTAAATTTATTTAAATATTGCACACTGTTTCATTGTTCATAAATAAGGTGATGATATTATAGCCATTAGTTGGTAGCACTGATATATCAATTTCTTTTTACTTCTCAGTGCATTCTCTTTACACAAAATAGATATATATTTTAAAAGAATCTGAATCTGTGGCAAACTTTTAAAAACCCTATACAGTAAAGTTTATCATTTTAAGTAATCTCAATTATCTTCCTCAATTGTGATAGTATATCCTTCTATCTAGGCCAGATATTGTATGAGGGATTTGAAGAGACATACTTTTCTAAATTTCACTTTTCTCATCTGCAAAATGCTGATCATGATCCTACAATAAAATACACTTACTATTTTTTGATGAAAATGTATTTATTTATTTTAAGATTTTATTTATTTATCAGAGAGAGTGGGCGAGAGAGCAAGCACAGGCAGACAGAATGGCAGGCAGAGGCAGAGGGAGAAGCAGGCTCCCGGCCGAGCAAGGAGCCCAATGTGGGACTCGATCCCAGGATGCTGGGATCATGACCTGAGCCAAAGGCAGCTGCTTAACCAACTGAGCCGCCCAGGCGTCCCTTTTGATGAAAATTTAATCTGTATAAACAATATATTTGCTGTAATGCGTGGTTCATGGAAAACATCTTATTTAATTATAAGCAACAACAGTATTAGAAATTAAGTAAATGTGTCTATAATATTTAAAGTTTTAACACATAATTCCAGTGCTTTGCCTTATTTTCTCAAATCCCTTTACCACTTTCACTGACAGAGTCAAAAGTACTTTTTCTACTAGTAGCCAGCTCTTTGTCTTTTGTCAGAAAGATGCCCTTGTGAATTATTTATAATAGAGATATTAGCAATAATAATAATAATAATAATAAATAGCAATGAAAGTGTTAAAAAAAGTTTTCTTAACTAATTAGGGTTCTTAGACATCAATTAGAGGAACCACCTCTGGCAAGCAAACTAATCTGCAAGACATTCCCAGAATTAACAAGTCAGTCAGATACAGGGTTGTCCGTAGACTGAAAGGTGAAGCAAAAGGACTAGGTTTGGAAAATAGGTAAGGACAGTGAAAAAAATGATCAAATTTTTGGGCAAAATAAATTCTTAGGTGTCCTTTCAATGGAGTCCTGGGCATTATGTAGCAGAAACTCTGGAGATTATCTCAATCCATTGGAGTCACCCTGTTTAGTAGCTTGCTATTGACAAAGTTATTTACAAACTGTAGAGCAAGAGGTTATAATGTAGAAAACTGATGGTAATGCACAAGATTCTTGTTAACAATAATGCAAGTTAGAGATATTTCATTAGAAAACATAAATTCTATAACCCAAATTATGGGCCCAGAGCACTTCTGCTGCACAACTCTGCTTATATCCCAAATAACCATGTGAACTAGTTTTAATATCTGCTTCTTATTAATTTTTGAATAAAAATTCTTGACACAAGTATTTTATAATTGTTTGATAATCATGCATTTAATTTCTTGGAGAACAAAACACACTTTAGCGTAACTATGTTCGTTCACAGAACCAGCCTTGATAACACACTTCTATATGTTAGAAATGATATAATAAATGTAGAATATTGGGCACTCGTTTGGTATTCTTTGCCATGTTTTGCACTATTTAAAAAGAGATCAGTGAATTTGGACTGGAGTTAGTAGACATGGAAGAAAATAAAATATTACAGAGAGGAATACTCTGTGGTCCACAACCTAAACGGGCTGGGATTCCCATCATTTGGATCCCTGTAGCTTTACAAAAGTCAATTAAATTTTTTTATCTTCTATTAAAGTGGTTTCCCCAGTACTTTTTCAAACATTTCTTGTAAAGTATTGTTTCCCAGAAAAAAAGGGATTTTGCACATGTATCTGCCTTTGTCTCTGGTCATGATCTCAGTCCGGATCCTGGGATCAAGCTCCATATCGGGCTTTTTGCTCATTAGGAATTATACTTCTCAGTCTCTCTCTGCAGCTACATCCCCCTGCCCCACTCATGCTCTCTCTCTCTCTCTCAAATAAATAAATACAATCTTTAATTTTTTAATTAAAAATAAGATAAGTAAAATAAAATAAAAAGTCTGGTCTTACTGCCCCATTTAGCTCCTATTTTTTTAGTTGTATTTAAAGCAGCATGAGAGAACATGAGGCTCTCAAACTTAAAAAAAAAAAAAAGGAAAAAATTGAGTTTTGTTAGGATTTAAGATCTTGTCTTCTAGAAAAAACATTGGCTTTTTTAACATGTGAAAATTAACAAAAGATAATAAGATAGAATTCTAATAATTTTTGTAGAAATTAAAAATTTCCTCCAACACAATTACATCAGACCCATTAAGTAAATTCATTCCAATGTCCGAAACCAACCTTTTCTAATACTAATGCATCTGTGTAAACAGAGTCAACCCAAGGAATAAATAAATATTATTTTTTTTCCAGTCTCTTCCACAGTCACATCTGGGTATATTGGTAGCAAGCCAATTATCTATCTTATAAGACATGATATCATAAGGAAGGGTATTCTGTCCATTTGGAACAACTGAAAATCATTGTAATTTTATCTTGGTGCAGTAACTTGATATGGCACAGTGTGGGTTATGAATATATTTTATTTTTTTTTACTGGGAAGAAGAGATTATAGAGATATTGGTTATCCAAGAGAGACTGACAGGTGTTGATAGTTGCCAGGTCAATATCCATTTACTTTTTCCTTGAATCTCAGAAAGCACTGAGGGATTGACAAGAAGGAAACATAAAACAACATCAAATATTTTATTGTCTCTTTTCTATTTATATTGTAACCACATGACAAAGTATCAGTCGTACAATATATCATTCTCTTTATCTCTATCTTTCTGCCAGAAATGTGGGCTTAATAGTGAGAACTCCAACAGCAATTTTTGCAACTGTGAATAAAAAGCCATGAAAACCTCTAAGATAGTTCACTTCACTTTCTTAAGACGCTGAACCAACACCAGAAAACACTCTCTGTAGTCTTCTTGTTAAGTGAAAAAATATGGTTAAACCACTTTTGAAAGTCTACTACATACAGCAAAATGTAAATCTTAATTGAAATATGTCCTCTCAGCTGTGCTTAAGCAACTGAGTCCTGAGCTTTTCAGGTTTTCAGTCTGAAAGAGTACACCTCTGGTGCTCAGAAAGGGAAGAGAAAGGACACCCTGTTCTCCATATAAATTAAAGAAGAGAAATCTGTGCATTTAAGTGGGCCATATAAAATTTATCAAGCAATTATCTCCTAACTCCTTCCTATCCAAATTACCTGATATGCTCTCCCTACTCCTTTATTCCACGTTACTGCCTTTTCCGGGATTCTGTATCACATCACAACATGTCTTCTGTTATTTCCTTCTTGAAAGCTAGTTTTGTTTTCTCCATCTAAAAAAATCAACAATCATTGTGTATTTCAATTCCCATTTTCCTCAAATGCATTGATTCTTCTTATCTATTACTCTTTTCTCATACTCAGTGTCTTTGTCTTTATGGGGTTTGTACTTTGCTTTTCCCCATCCTTTACTGCCATTATATAATCAAATCTAATAACTTCTTAGAGAAAGTTAAAAATTCCTGCATAGCCACACGTGAACACAAAGTCACTGATTTTTAGCAAACCTATAAGATAGTCAGACATCCATTCAATTTCTTTTTTTTTAAGATTTTATTTATTTATTTGACAGAGAGAGATGACAAGCAGGCAGAGAGGCAGGCAGAGAGAGAGGAGGAAGCAGGCTCCCTGCTGAGTAGAGAGCCCGACTTGGGGCTCGGTCCCAGGACCCTGGGATCATGACCTGAGCCGAAGACAGTGGCTTAACCCACTGAGCCACCCAGGCGTCCCTCCATTCAATTTCTTAACTGAGTCTCAAATGCATCCTGAGTTCTAACCTAAACCTAAGTTCTACTTCTTACACGTTGTTCTATGACCAAATCCTTTCAGTTCAGTATTTTGTAACATTTAAATATTAATCAATTGATGCTTTGTCTGTGTATTTCTATGATAATAATTTGAATACTGTAGATTTATTGTTATATTTATAGATTTATAATCAAAGTTTCATCAGTTGAAGTTTTTGGAAATTTCAGATATAATGATTAACCTAAAATGATACTGCCTCAAATCCCTCTGATATCAAGGCCCAACACTTGATTATAGCCAAATCTGTGGTGGATAGTTCCATGGGAAATTGCAGTTACTTAACACTGATAGCATCTCATGTTCTCTCTCTCATTTTAGAATGTCTCCAACACAACCCAAAAGTGTAGGAGAGTTAATGTCCTCTGAGGACAGCTTTCAGTGAAGTGGAAATAAGAGCCATAGATAAAATTGTCAGTTTTCAGGTCTTCATGAGGACAACTTAAAGAAGTTTCTCAGGACCTTTCAGTAAAAGCAAGTCTTCATTTTCTATCCACAACAATTATATCAACAATGTACCTCTTTGACAAAGTTGTTTCTTCACTGTATCACTTTCCCATTCTTTTCTCCCTTGGATAATCTCCCAGATAAACTAACAGTACTCAAATCCTTTGTCCTACTCTTTGCTCTCAGGATAAATGGAGCCAAAAGACTTAGATTAATATCAAGTTCTGAATGGGATCTTAGAGCTATTTCTGTCCAGATTTTCATAAACATAGGGACCTTTGAATTATTAGGCTATAAATAAGTTCTAAATGGAGGGGGCAAAAGCAAAAAGTAGAAATTTTTATGTTTGATTTTTAATCATGATTAAAAATAATGTTAGTACATTATAAAAGTGTGGATCTTTGTAAAACAATGTCATAATGTAAGAAATAGGTTGCATAGTCCTTTTGAGAATATGAAACCAAGTGTTCAGGTGCCATCTAATTTCTTGTTTAATCCAGAACTTTGGTGTACATTATCTTGAGGAATAGAATTTTGAAGTCCAGACAGACTAACAGAAAACTGACCCAAATGTGTGTGTTTATATTTCTGCTTTTGTTGTAAAAATCAAAGTGTGATTGCTGGTTTAAAATGGTAAAACTAATAATGTTCATGGACTCTATTATAAATTTTCTAATTGTATGGGAAGAATCCAAGAAACATATAATTAATTGATTTGCAAATCCTCAAAGAGCTACAGGATCAGGTAGTGGTATGTTCTGATTCAACAGCATCATAATGCAGCATTTTATATGTGTGGCTAATGGATATTTTCATGAATGTTTGCTAGCTAGTCAGCCAATACAGAGAAATATTAGGTAGGGTAATTACTCACAGCTGTGTTTAATAAAATGAGAGAAAATTATCAAATGACATTAATAATAATAATCCTATAGCAGGCTAAATAATTCAATGATAATTACAAGTATTAATCTAGCTTTCTTCCCTGATTATGACTCTTCTCTCCTTTATCATAATGGGAGTAGCAGATTGTCTGCAATGAATTGTGAAAACCCAGCAGTGACTTTGGCAGTGAAGGCCTCCCATCAATTTTGATAGGTTAAAATGATTCTGGATGGTCTTGAGCAAATGTGTCAATTTTTTTTCTGTGTGTGTAATAAAAGAAAGAAGCAATAGTAAATTCTTGCTGTTATTCCATGGAGCCAATAAAATCATACTGCCAACAAGAGGCTGTTGACATCGTAAGTGTGGTTAACTGTCTTGAAATACTAGGCCTTGAAATAAAATTCCAATATTTCACATAACCTCTTTTTTTTTTTAAAGAAAAAAACAAAACAAAACAAAACAACTATACTGCTTACATTTAGGGCCCTGCTGTTGTGTAACTATTTTTGAACATGTCTACTGTAAGTGTATATATATATATATTTTTTTCTGTGCAATAAATTCATTTAGAGATAAATTTAGATTGCAAATTATTTGGGGGGAGGCATGGTATTTGTGGCTAGTCTTACAAGTAAAAAGGACTAAAAGAAAGAAGAAAAACATTTTTTATTACAGCATATTTACATCTGTCCAAAGTACTTATTTACTATCATACTGACTAATGTATAATACTGTACACAAAGAAAGAAGTTAAATGAGTTATAATTCAGTCGAAGTATAGCTGGCCATTTTAAAACTTACCACTGAATCTTTCTGGTATGAAATGTGATATCTGGCAATCTGGTCCAGTTCATTACATCAGGTCATTTGTATGTTCTTATTACCATTTTGATAGCATAGCACATTTTATAACCCAGACATTTTACAATGGAACTATGATGCATGTATTTTCAAAAGTATAGACATACATGAAGCTATGAGGTCAAAAAAGATGAATGTCCGTAGTACCATATAGACTCAACAAATAAAAATGTCCAAGGCTCTGAGTGAGATTTATGAATATTGTATAAGATTAGGCCAACATGTGGTTTTGATATAAATCATCTGTTCTTAAATTAGAATTACAATCGTTGAGTACAGTGTTGAAAATGGCAGATAGATTTTAGCTATCTTTGCTCAGTAGGGAAAATGGAAAAATGTTTAGTTTGGTCAGATTTTCACTTAACTTCTGAAAAATCTTATGTTTGAGAGAACCCTTCTGAAATAAGAATCCTGAAAGACATAACCCCTTTGGCACAAGTTTTCAAGAAACTTGTTGGATGTTGTAGACAATTATATGGCACACGTACTGTTCTAGAGGTTTCATGCCAATAATATGTAAGCCATACCAAGGCTACATATACATATAGAGATGTTCCTCAGCTTACAAGGGGGCTATGTACAGAGAAACACATAAAAAACTGAAAATGCATTTAATACCCCTAAACTATCAAATATCATAGCTTACCTTAAGCTTATTTCAACATACTCAGAACACTTACATTTGCCTGCATTTGGGCAAAATCATCTTAAGCAAAGCCTATTTTATAACAAAGTATCAAATATCACATGCAATTTATTAAATATTACACTAAAAAAAAGAAGAATGGTTATATATAGAATGGTTGTAAGAATATTAGGTGTTCACCCCTGTAATCTTCTAGCTGACTGGGAGCTGTGGCTCACTGCCCCTGCCCATCATCACAAGACGGTACCATACCACATGTCACTGGCCCTTTTTATAAAGACCCAAATTCAAAATTCAAAGTACAGTTTCTACTGAATCACTTTCACTTTCACATCTTTGCCAAATATATTGTAAGTTGAATCATTGTAAATCAGGAGCCATCTTATTTGAAAGTTAAATCACAGTCACCCGTATACACACAAAAAAAGGCCTTCATGTAGGGCCATCTATGTATCTCTAAACAACATAGCATGACCTATCAACAGCAAAAAATGGATGTGAAGGGGACAATTGCTTTGCGTCAGTACTCTGAGCAGTAACATACATGGCCTTACTCACCTAGCAGAACTCCAGAGCTAGCTGATGGCAAGGAATTTTACAAATATTTGCTGAACAGCTTAAGCACTATTATTTTTAAATTAGTGTGCATATCTGTTTTCTAAAGATATGTTAATTTATTTTATTGACTTATTACAAAACCAAATAATTTCCTCTTATTTAAGTGGCAGGTAAATAGAATTCTTTTTAATTTAAATCAAATGGCTTTTTAGGGAAAATATACTAAAAATTCTGAAACTTGTATTGCTTATGAATCTTTTATTGGAATCCTTATCAAGTTGTATTTTTCAAGTTTTTCCTAAATAATCTTCAATGAATTGAAAATATTTTTTGGATTTTATTCAAGGCTATTAACTCACAATTTCACTTTGTTCAATATAGTGCTAAACGTTCAACCAAAACGTTGTGTCTTTTTTTTTCCACTACCACATCCTCCATCTACTGACTGGATTCTCTCCCCAACTAGCACATATATACCATTGTCTATCTTTAGGATAAGTAAGGGTCATCTTTTGTCTTTATTCTATTCCTCGCATGCTTCTGAATTTGTTGAATTTTAATATAGTCACACCACAAGCATCACATATTTGATTCCCCTTTCAATAGTAAACAGTGCACAACCAGAGCATACCTTCAAAGCTATCAATAGACTTACTCTGATATATTATTTTTGTATTTTTGTAAATTAAAATAATTAAATTATAGAACAAGAGTTTCAGGTGGTAGGTGTTGTAAGTTTTACCCAAACTGACTTTTGTCAAACTCGTTTTTGTCATCATATATGACAAGTAGTTTTCTCACGTTTGTTTTTAGAATATCCTTGTATAATGAATATTTACACTGATATCTAGTATAAAAATCTTGCAATTTATTTTAGAAACATTAAGATATTGAAAATCAATCTATTTCTTTGATTCATTAAAGACATTTTTGGCTTGTTTCCAGTACTTTCTTACTGGTTAAAAAATGAATTTGAAGAAGTCTGAATTTCATTATTATATGGCACTTTCCCTTTGATGAATACAAAGACGATATTCTATATTAGCTATCTGAGAAGAATTTGTTTTTTTAATTTTATTTATTTGTGAGTGAGAGAGAGCACAAGCAGGGGGAGCAGCAGGGTGAGGGAGAAGCAAACTCCCGGCTAAGCAGGGATTCTGTTGCAGAACTGAGTCCCAGGACCCTAAGATCATGACCTGAGCTAAAGGCTCAGGCGTTTAACTGACTGAGCCACCCAGGTGTCCCAATCTGAGAAGAGTTCTGTATGTTATTCCTATTAATATGCAGTTTAAAGTCTAGGTGATTAACTTAATATTTTAGTGGCTATTACATAGATAGCACTATGTTCCAGGCAGAGAGTAAGAAAGAAATAGTAAATCAACCATATTCTATGCATTCTAAATGAAAATAATTAATCAATCATAATAAATCCTTCTATTTATGGAATATCAACTTATAAGCTTTCCTCCATATGAACAATGCCAAATACCAAAATAAAGGGTCATCTAATACAAATAAAGGATAGAATTAAAGAATTCTGGTAAGCCATTTAATTTTGAAAAATGGTGCTATATTGTTGCTGAGTTGTGGTTTTCAGTTACATAATATCTGATAAGTGTAGAAGTAACATGAGTGTTACGTGAGATGAGAAATGGTTTATAATTAAGATAGTTTTAAAAGTACAGATAAATACAAATTTGTAAACATAGCATTATGGAGGAATAAAAATAAATGATAGCTACACACTCTAAAGTGAATAAATCTTGGAAAGTTAATAGAGAAGTAAAACAAGGGCAGTGCAAAAAGTATGGTACATTTTTATGAAGTTCAAACAAATTCTGTGAAACCATAGATGGACTTAAAGATACTATTATGTATCAAATATTGTAAAAATTAAGCAAGGAAATAGCAAACATAAAATAACCAAAGCATACAAACTTGGGTAGATACAATAGGTGTGATCATGTTCTACTTCAAAAAGAGATGAGTTAATAGATAAATAGAAGTAACTAGACTTTTTAGAAGTTAATAAAACTTTGCCTGTTATTTCTTAGTAATATAAAATATATGGTTTTCTAACAAAAACGTTTATTTTAAAAATATTTAAAAATAAATTTCAGGCTACTCATATGGTTATATTTACTTTTCCACTGAAGGAAAAGCTGGTTGTTGAAGTTGTAGTTGTTTGTTTGTTTTAGTCTCTTCCTGGTTTTTATTATTATAATGTGGAATAAGGAATGTTCGATTGAAAAGTGAATTATTTTATAGACAAAATCATTACTTGATTCACCTCCTGGTACAGCAGATGGAACTCCTGAAAATATGCCCTTTTGCCTTACAGAAGAGTAACAGTTATGCTTACTTCTGAAACATACTTGGTGGTGGCCCTAAATAGAGACACCATAGTAAACATTTTGAATATTTGCAATTAATTTTTATAGTCATAGGGCTCCAAAAGGCACTGCTGGTATCTTAGCAGGTATTTCAATAAAGCTAAAAGTTGCCTGACTGTTTAAAAATATTAACAAGGCACAAAACGGCAGAAGTATTGTCCTCAGATATTATTTTTTTCCATATGCTCCTGATTCCAGACATGACAAGTTATTTTTTTAAATTTTTTTATAAAAGATTTTATTTATTTATGTGACAGAGATCACAAGTAGGCAGAGTCAGGCAGAGAGAGAGGAAGAAGCAGGAACCCTGCTGAGCTGAGAGCTCAATGTGGGACTCGATCCAAGGATCCTGGGATCATGACCTGAGCAGAGGCTTTAACCCACTGGGCCACCCAGGCGCCCCCATGACAAGTTATTTTTGATAGATATATATACAATGTATTTTCCAGTTATAAGAAAAATGGTTCTGCTATTTTTAACCTTTTTTAAAAATTACATAATTTTTTAAATTAAAATTTTATTTTTTAATGTTTTAATTTTCTTTTCTTTTTTTTAAAAGATTTTATTTATTTATTTGAAAGACGGAGATCACAAGTAGGCGGAGAGGCAGGCAGAGAGAGAGAGAGAGGGAAGCAGGCTTCCTGCGGAGCAGGGAGCCCGATGCAGGGCTCAATCCCAGGACCCTGAGATCATGACCCGAGCCAAAGGCAGCAGCCCAAACCACTGAGCCACCCAGGCACCCCAATGTTTTACTGTTCAATATACTACTTAGAATATAAAACCTATTCCATTTGGTAAGATATTTACCATTTAAAAAATGGTAATTTTCTCATAGTGTGTTCCCCTCACATTGCTTTATTTTGAATAAAAAAAACTTCACAATAAACATAATTGATGCTTTCCTTTTGATGGTCCCTCTGTTGGTCATACTGTATATGAGCCATGACAATTAGTTTTACAAAATTTATTCATGTTTGTTGATATGTTTTATCATAACTAATTTTCCCTCCCTTATCTAGATTCCCCAGCTTTCAGACAGGTGGACACTTCAATAAACCATACCCAAGGGATGTATCAAGTACTTCTTAGACATCTCTCAGATCCTTGAGGTCTCATTTTACCTAGGGATTTGCAAAAGGTTCTGCCAGAGGCACCACTGTGACAACTGATGACCATGGTCTATCTCCTGCTAAGCTCAAGAGGTCACTGGTTTCCAAGTTTATCTATACAATTAATGCATTCCAGCAAGTTCTTTGTTTTTTAATATTAACAAACTTACTTTAAAGTTTATATGAAGAGGCAAAGACTCACAATAGTCAACATAGTGTTGAAGGAGAACAAAGACTGAGGACTGACTTCAAAGTTTACCATAACGATGGGGCGCCTGGGTGGCTCAGTGGGTTAAGCCTCTACCTTCGGCTCAGGTCATGATCCCAGGGGCCTGGGATCGAGTCCTGCATTGGGCTCTCTGCTCAGCAGGGAGCCTGCTTCTCCTCATCTCTCTCTCTGTCTGTCTCTCTGCCTATTTGTGATCCCTCTCTGTCAAATAAATAAATAAAATCTTTTAAAAAAAGTTGACCATAACGATAATTGTAAGCAAGATATTGTAATACCACAGAAAGACTAGATTAAAGGAACCAAATATATATTATCAATTATATTTTATATTTAATATAAAAGCAAAAGCAATACAAGAGAGCAAAATACAATCTTTTAAACAAATGGTTCTGGAGTAATGGTGAAGCTAAATGTAAAAATATAAGATAAAAATAAAATAAAATAATAAAATAAAATAAATCCAGGCAGATATCATACACTCTTCACAAAAATTAACTCAGATTGGATTATAAACCTAAACATGAAACATGTAGAAGGTAATATAGAAGAAAATTTAAATTACCTTGGTTTTGGCAATAACTTTAGCTACAAAAGCACAAGCACTGAATTTTAAAATGTCTACCCTGTGAAACACAATGCCAAGTGAAATGAAAAGGCAAAGCACAGACTATGAGAAAAAATTTGCAAAATACACCTCTGGCAAAGGACTGTTAATCAAAAATACACAAAGACCCCTTAAAACTCAACAATGGGGGAAAAACCTGATTAAAAATGAGCCAAAGACCTTAGCAGATACCTCACAAAAGAAAATATTACAGATGGCAAATAAGCATATAAAAAGATGCTTCACATCATATGTCATCAGGAAAATGCAAATTAAAACAAAAAAGAGACACCCGTACATACCCAGAATTCAGAACACTGAAAACAGAACACGAAATGTTGGTGAGGATGTGGAGCAACAGGAATGTTCTTCCATGTCTATTGAGAATAAAGAATGGAAAACAACTTGGCAGTTTCTTACAAAACTAAACATATTCTTGCCAGATGATTCAGCAGTAGCAGTTCTTGGTATTTATCCAAAGAAGATGAAATCTATACCCACAAAGAGGTCTATAGTAGTTTTATTCATAACTGACAAAAGCTTGGAAGCAACCAGGATATCATTCCACAGGTGAAAGGTCAAATAAAGTGTAGTACATGCAAACAATGGAATATTATTTAATGCTAGAGAAATGAATTACCAAGCCATGAAAAGATATGGATATAAATATTTAATAAATATTTGATTTTAGGCTTCTACCAGTCTATCAATAGTATTAGTATATTTTAACAGTGAATGCTCAGCAGACATGAATTTACCTAATAAAATATTTTGGGTTCAATATTTTAAATACTTCAACCTCTATGATTATATTCCTAATAATTTTGAATTGGGATAAATAAAACTTAACTTTTTGTAACTTGTTTCAATATGCAAAAGAGCTCAATGAAATTTTAGAAAATAAAAATTTACAAAAAAAAAGTTTAGTTTACTATTGCCAAATAATTTAAAACTTTATCTTATATTCAAATACATATATTTTTCTAAATTGATTTATATGCTACTAAAACCAAAAACTTTTAGTTATACTAGATTTCATATCATGCCATCAATGCCAGAAAGCCATCTGTCGATGACTTGTCTTAAATAGAGTTAAGATGGGCGTTATTACAATGCAAGATGGAAACAAAGATAGTATAACAATTGAGTGTTACATAACTTTTCTGTTTAGATCAAGTTACTAATCTACAAAAGGCTTTTATCGGTGACAGACTTGGGAATTTAACAAAACTTTTAAACTAGCATGTGCGACTCATTCCTAGAAAACAACACAATCAATAACACTTTATTTAGATTAAATCATGACTATTTCTCCATTTGAATAAAAAAGGTAGCAATTCCAATAAGTTTATTGAACGTGAAAAGTTGAAATGCTGTAATGCTCCTAAGGAATCAAATGATCCAGTCATGAATTACAAAAAAAAATGATATAAATACCAAAGTGTTTGTATAATTGTAATGTACAACTGCCCATTAGCGTTCAATAGTGTAGGCTTGTACAAGAACTCTATAAAAGAACTCCACTTCTAAACTGTGGAAAATATGTTCCCTTTCTCCCTATATACAACTATTAAGCCATTCATTTAGCTTTTAAAATATCCACTTAATACAGGCTTTTTACTCATTTGAACCCGGCAGCAGGGTTCTATTCTTATTGCTTACATCTGAAGGATAGACTTCTAGCGAAAGAGGTAAAGCCCATAAAGGAGCCCAATATTAACAACAAAATACAGTTTAGTGATCCCTTACAATCTGCCAGCTACCTTTCTGAGAATACTTCAATTAATAAAACATATAAAATAGCTGACCACAAAGAGCTTACATTCTTTTGAAATATAATAGTGAAATAAACCAATAATAGAGGGGTGCTTCGGTGGCTCAGTCCATTGAGTGACTGCCTCTGGCTTGGGTCATAACCTCAGGGTCCTGGGATGTAACTCCCCAGAAGGCTTTTTAGGCAGTGGGGTGTTTTCTTCTTCCTCTGCGCACCCTCCCAATTCTCTCTCTCTCTGTCTCAAATAAGGAAATAAACCAGTAATAAAATAATGATTGATGGTTGATGGCGATAAGTGTTACAAAGAAATACAAGAAAGGTAAAAGCCATTGGAGAATGCTGGGATGAAAGTTAATTTTATTTTGTGTTGGGTGGTTATATCTCATTTAGGAGATGTTATGTGCACAAAGACCCAGGAAGTGAAGGAGGGTGTTATACAAATATTAAAGGAAAAGATTGCTCTAGGCAGAGCAAGTAAGTATATAGACTTTGTGTGAACAGCTTGTCTGTTACTTTTGAGGAAAAGCAAGGAGGCCAATGAGGAGTTCATAGTGGTGGAGAGAGGAAGAACGTATTGTACCTTCTAGTACATTGAAACGCCTTCAGTTTTTATTTAATATGAAAGGGGAAGATACCAAAAGACTTTCAACAGCAGAATAAAATCATCTGACTTGATTTTTAGGTTAAGTTGCTGTACCAAAATAAATTTGCAGGGAGAAAGGAGTGCAGTATGTGTGGAAGTGGGGCTATCAATCAAGTCAATAATTCAGGAACATATGATGGTGTTTTTAGCATGCTGGGTGGTAATAGAAGTGGTGAGGTATGGTTTTTATTTTGTATATATTTTGATGGTGAATATTCCGGTGAACAGGATGGGGTATGTGCAGGACAGACAATATCAACATTTATTTTACCTGCACAAACAGAAGGGTGGAGTCTTCATTCCCTGATATGGAGAGAACTCTGAGTTCAATTGTTCTTTGTCATTAAATGGCATAGTGATGATGAGGATTTAGTCAGACAGTGAAAGAGAACAGTAAGCATAGTGTTAAGCGGTAAGACATTATAATACATTTGAACAACAAAAAACGTTGTGTTGGATCATGTGTTTGTGTGAGTAAATAAATAAATAAGGCTTCCTGGGCTTCTGATAGAGGTAAAGAAGACTAGTATATGATCCAAAGGGGCACGGGCACCAAATGTTTATAGCAGCAATATCCACAATAGCCAAACTATGGAAAGAACCTAGATGTCCATCAACAAATGAATGATATATATATATATATATATATATATATATATATATATATATATATATATATATATATATGATGGAATACTATGCAGCCATCAAAAGAAATGAAATCTTGCCATTTGCGATGACATGGATGGAACTAGAGGGTATTATGCTTAGCAAAATAAGTCAACCAGAGAAAGACACTATCATATGATCTCTCTGATATGAGGAACTGGAGGTGCAATGTGGGTGCTTGGGGGACAGGAAAAGAGTAAATGAAACAAGATGGGATCAGGAGGGAGACAAAGCATAAAAAACTCTTAATCTCACAAAACAAACTGAGAGTTGCCGGGGAGTGGGGAGGGTAGGGAGAGGGTGGTGGGGTTATGAACATTGGGGAGGGTATGTGCTGTGGTGAGTGCTGTGAAGTGTGTAAACCTGGCGATTCACAGACCTGTACCCCTGGGGCTAGAGTACATTATATATTAATTTTAATAAAAAGAGGTTTTAGCAAAGAGTGTGTAATCAGGCATATTTTATTAAAGTAACCATGTAAAATGATGGTTGAAAATTGGAATAACAGAAAACATAAAAATTAGAGATTTTAAAAAGCAATCTGGGACAGTGTAGAGATATAATCAATGCTATTTTAATAGTGTTATATGGTGACAGATGGTGGCTATATTTATAGTGATCATAGAATAATGTATGGAGATATTGAAAACCTGAAACCAATGTAACACTGAATATCACTATACTCAAATAAAAAAATAGTAAAAATAAAACATTTTATTTTAAAAAGATAAAAAGAGGGACAAGAATTTGTAAAGTGAATTTCAAAAAGCTTAAAGATGAGGCTAAGACATACTCTGAACCTTGAGGAAAACACCATTTTGAAAATTCTTCCCATTTTGAGAAAACTCAAATGAATCAATACCATAAAAGAACCTATTTTAACTGAGAGATGTAATGAATGCTCAAGAAATAATTTTATGACAGGATAATTCTTCCCTATGAAACAGCATACAGAAACCAGGGGAAACACCTGGAAGCAAAATAAACTATACTGAAAATAAGAATTAGGAAAAAGATAAATGATGAAAGATAAGAAAATTAGAACTGTGAGAGAGACCTAGTGAATAGAATTTTTAGCTTGTGGTTTAATGTTTTTGAGGATAATCTAGAGTTCATAACTGCCTTGAGACAGGCTGGTTGTAGGCAGTTTAGGCAGACCCCTAAGACAGGCCTACTTTGGGCAGGTGGTGTTGGAGGAGGCCATTGGGCTGGACAAAGACAAATCCAACCATTTGACTAAAGTGTCTGTGAAGATGTTGAAGTCAGATGCAACAGAGAAAGACCTGTTAAATCTAATCTCAGAAATGGAGATGATGAAGATGATTGGACACACAAGGACACCATCAACCTGCTGGGTTCTGCACACAGGATGGTCCCTCGTACACTCTCATGGAATATGCCTCCAAAGACCACATACAGGAGTACCTGCAGGCCCAGAGGCCTCCTGACCTGGAGTACTGTTACAATATCAGCCGCAATGCAGCAGAGCAACTCTCCTCCAAGGACCTGGTATCCTGTGCCTATCAGGTAGCCTGAGGCATGGAGTACCTTGCCTCCAAGAAGTGCATACACAAAGACCTGGCCACCAGGGAAGTGCTGGTGACAATGGACAGCATGATGAAGATCTCAGACTTCAGCCTTGCCAGAGATATCACCACATCAGTTACTATAAAAAGACAACCAACAGTGGACTGCCTGTGAAGTGGATGGTCCCTAAGGCCACGTTTGACCAGAGCTACATCCACCAGAGTGACTTCTGGTCTTTTGGGGTGATCCTGTGCAAAATCTTCAATCTGGAAGCCTCCCATATCCTGGAGTGCCTGTGGAGGTGGCTTTCAAGCTGCTGAAGGAGTCATTTGATGGATAAGCCAATAAGTGCACCAGAGAGTTATACACAATAATGAGGGGTGGCTGGCATGTGGTTCCTTCAAGCTGCTGGTAGAAGACCTGGATCATACTGTGGCCTTGACCTCCAACCAGGAGTACCTGGACCTGTCCTTGGCCCTGGAACAATACTGTCTATGCTTTCCCAACACCTGAAGCTCCACCTGCTCCTCAGAGAAGAATTCCACCTTCTCTCATGTGCCGTTGCCCAGGGAGGCCTATCTGCCCTGACACCCAGCCCAGCTTGCCAATGGTGGACTCAAATGACTAGTATCCCTATTACTCCTGTCCAGATTCCGTCATAAGCTGTAACCCTTACCCCCCACCCTCCCTGCAAGACTCACTGCCTTCTCCTTTGTCCCTTTCCTACAGGCAGGAGCCAGAAGCCTACCTGAGGCCTTCACCCCTTGAAGTTCACCTCTCTCCCCCTTCCTCTTCCTCCTCCTTACAACCTGCTCATGAAAGAAAGGCACAGAGAGGCAGGTACTTGCTCGTGGCTACTTCCTTCCCACCCATATGTTGGACCAAGACCCCTCCCTGGCATCTGGTACTGCCTGGACGTCGAGGGAGTGGGAGATGAGGCATGCCAGTGAAAGCTGTTGGAGCTTTCCTGTTTTGGTTTTGTCTGCTTAGCATAACATGTAAGACTGAGTTCTGGTGGCAGGGACCTAGTCCTTGGGGCTATAGCACTAGCGAGGGGAGGTCAACTGCTGTGGGCCTTGGCTAAGAGCAACCCCTGCTCCAGAGATATGGTGCCAAGGGCTTATTAATTTTGATACTAATTTGCTTTGCTGACCAAATACCTGGTATCAAAAGATGGGAAGGCAAAGACTGAAAGCAGTGTTGTGACCATGGGGTCCAGCCCCAAACTATGAAGAAAACACAAAGTGTATAAATCTGAGTAAGTATATATTTACACACCTTTTTAAATAGGTTGTTATCAAAGATTTAATCAATGGGTAATATGCTCCTCGTGGCTGGGAAGCATCAGTTGCCATATATTAAAAACAAAGAAAAGAGGTGTCTGGGTGGCTTCCTCCATAAGTGTCCCTTCTTTTCAGGTCATGATCCCAGGGTCCTGGGATGGAGCCCCACATCAGGCTCTCTGCTCAGTGGGAAACCTGCTTCTCCTTTTCCCTCTGCCCTGCTTATAGTTCCTCTTCCTATCTCTCTGTCTCTCAAATAAATAAAATATTTTAAAAAAAGAAAGAAACAAAATGTTTTTAAAAGGTCTTTTTTTTTTTAAATTTTCTAGGGGTGCCTGGATGACTCAGTTGTTTAAGCAGATGTTTGCCTTTGGCTGAGGTCATGATTCCAGTGTACAGGGCTCCAGCCCTGCATGGGACTACTTGCACCCCAAGGAGCTTGCTTCTTCCTCTCCCTTTGCACGTGCTTCCCCCCGCTTGTACGCTTCCACTCTCTCTCTCCCTCTTTCTCTCTCTTGCTGTCAATAAACAAAATAAAATGTTTTCCTAAATAAATAAATAAATAAATAAATAAATAAATAAATAAATTTCTAAACCTACTTTCATTTTAGGTCCCTTAACAAAAATTGCTACTGCTTCATTAAAAAAAAAAAAAGAAAATTTAGAAATGTGCTTCCAGAGCTAAAAAGCTGTTTTGTTTTTTGTTTTTTTTTTTTTTTGGTCAGGATTAAATATAGAAGTGCTTTAAAAAGTAAAAGAAAAAATATGCTATATTAACACTAATCACACTATAACTTTGGTGGTTATATCAAGATAATGAAAAGTGATTTTAAAGCAAATTTCATTATCAGACATAAAGATCAAGTCAAAATTACAGAATAGTAAAAGGATGAATTACTCAGGGAGTATAATAATTCTTGACTTTTAATACTTAATAACAGATTTGGGGATATATAGGGAAAAACTAATAACAAAAATCATAACTTCTACCTTAGAAGAGAAATGGAAAAAAATTTCAACACCTTTATTTTTAGATTATATAGACAAATGGTCATCAAATTGGTAATATATGTAAGACTTGAACAAAATTATCAACTAACTAGATATGCTTGATATTACAGAACACTCCCAACAACCGCAGACTACATATATCTTAAGCCATGATTTTCTTTGCAAAGGTCAACATTGATAATGTTCTAGTCATTCCTCCGTGTACCAGGAAAGAAGTAGCACTTTCTTGAAAGACACAGCTATCAAAGCTCCATTGAGAAACCGTAAAGATGGAGAAGGGATTTGCAAATTATATATCTGATAATGGACATCTATTCTGATTATTAAAAATTGAAAAAAACCTTACTAATAACCAAACAGAGTATCCAATTTTACATGTGAAGAAAATTATTGCAGAGACATGTCACCAATAGGATATGGATGGCTTATAAGCACATGACAAATTTCTCAACATTTAGACATTAAAGAAATACAAATTAAAATCATAATGAGACATGCTTACATATCTATTAGAATGGCTAAAATTATAAAGGCTAATTGTACTTCGTCTGAGCTAGATTGAGAAGCAACAAAAAATCTAAACTGTTGTTGGCATATATCATGATACCACCACTTTGGAAAATATCTGCCATATAATAGGTTCAGTAGAAAATTTGTAAATTTCAGGAAAAAATAATGTTGAGAGTATACTGAATTTCATAAGTCATTTCAATATTTTTTTCCAAAAAAGAAACTATGTAAAACATGCCTTAAATTTACTTTCAAAATATTTTATAACATAAAATGGACAATATACATAAGCCTTAAAGAAACAATCATATAAATAACCATTTCATACCTACTTAAAAATTGCATAATACCACACTCCTCAATCCTCTCTGAATGCTCTAAAATAACCCTTCAAAGGAAATACATTTTTAAAAATAACAGATTTTTTTTGGCAAATAATTTAATAAATAAAAGTTTCATTCATCTACGTAGATCATAATAAATGTTTTTAATAAGCATGAAATTATAACTCTGAAGTGTGCTAAAATGAAACCACCTGCTAAGGGTGAGAGAACAAAAATAAACATCATTTTTCCAAATAAGAGGAATTTATTACCTTTGAATCAAAGCATGTGGATTTGTTCAAACTGGCAATAAAGGAATATGGAAACACAAACCATAGAAAGTCATATTTTAGATTTCTAAAAGACTTCAAAGTGAAGAGTATACATTTTTTAAATGTTACATAATGCTACATAATGACAAGATGACAGGTTGTGACATATAGCATTTTAAGCTCTACTCATAATGGAACGGAAGGTGTCATTTCCCTATAATTTTATATATGTCATTAATTTACTATATCTGGATACAACATATTACCAAACAGATGTTCATCAAAGAATAAATCATTTTGAATGGAACATAATAATTTGAACCTACATCTATTAATCATTTCTTTCGATCAAACATTTATAGTCTTGCTAAACTTTTTATCAGTTGTCGATAAAATTAAAAAACAATAGGATAAAAAAGTCGTGTTTGGAAAAGTAGATTTTCTTTGAAATTTGCATTTAAATGAAAATATTTGCTGATATTTTTAAAACTTTAAATGTAATTTTATATATATCTGACCTATCAAATGATATAAAATTTTTGGAGACTTAATATAGTTTGGGGCACATGGTAAGCAATAATCAATTTTTTTGTTGATCCAAGTGTTCTTGTATTATTTTTCTTAATTATTCTAGTACCACAATTTATAGTTCTAAGATTTTTCCACCCCCCCCCCATTTTAATATCTCTTAAGGTGGCACTCACCTTGCACTTGATGAAATATCCTACTTTAACTGACAGCATTTCACTTTCTTAGTCGAACATAAACTATAGTGCATCTTACCCTTGATGAAAGCTAGGATGCAATTAAATACTCTATTATGGTTACGATTCTGATATTTGAAATCCTCCCGTAGCTCCCTGTGCCCACACAGTGTAGTACCTCACCTCCTCGCCATAGTATACAAACCATCTCACCCCCAGTGTTAACCCCGGGGCTCAGCCTCCATCCCCAGGTGATGCTGCCAGATCAGCTGTCGGTTGTCATGAACTTGCTGTAGTTTCCCGAATGCACTGTGCTGCCTCCTGGCACTTTGAAACTTGACACACTCATCCTCATTCTTCGCTTTGCCCTTCTCTATCACCTCCCCTGAAAATCTGTTCCTAAGTGGTATTTCCTAGCTCCAACCTACCCTTGGCAGTCTTTTATCTCCCTGTGGTAAAGCCTGTCACACTGCACCATGGACATGCCCGTTGTCCCTCTGAGAAAAGGGACAATGAGGGCCCCCCAGCATTTGCAGCTCTAGTGCAGAGCCGCATGCCTGGCTTGCAGGAAATGCCAGATCATGAAGACAAACGGAGATCATCCTCTGGCTAAAACCAGCTCTTCTTTGCCTACCGCAGGATCTGGATCAATAAAGAGCAGCCAGTTATTATAGCTGTTTTTCTAGGGATATTTCCCCCATATATTTCAGGGGTTTCTGGTTAGCCCCAGAGGGCAATGTTTTTTCTTCTGCAGGGCAGGCAGAGGGCTGCAATGTAGTTCTGCAATTGCCAAACTGGAGGGCTTGTGGGCCAGGAGTTGAGGACAGAAGTCTGAGAACACAAGCAATCTTAGGGTCTGGGCAAGGGCATGGCAGGTACGCTCTGCAGATGAAACAAGATCTCGTGCATCTGAAATCAGGTGAGGATCTGACAAACGCTCAGGTTGGATTTTTTGTCCCTTATGGCCCTCTTCATGAAGAGGTGGTGGATCACGAGGCCATGGAATTTTTCCCACGATGGGAGTTGTGAGATGCTCCAAACCGTAAAGATTCTTCTGCAGGGCGATTGAGACCTGTTGGTTGGCTCCAGGACTTCCCATACGGATCGATTCCGAGTAGGGTTCTAAGGATGGATGGCTGGGAAGCCCGACTCTCATTCCTCTTGTGTCCTAGTGACAAGACAGGTTAGATCTGCTGGATCTGGGGGAGAAACTGAGAGGGTTGAGTTGAAATGGACTCTCTTGTGGATGGGTCCTAATGTGGGTTTGTGTCCATGGAGAACTTGGAATGAGGCAGTGGCACAGGGTCCCTGAAGGGTTCTCCTAACCAGAGGCTTTGACTCAGCTCCAACGTGCAAGATTCCCACGTGGAGACGAGATTTCTTCTGATGGGTGCCTCAAGAAACAGCCATATGCTGCTATTGGAATCCAGGCCTCTGAGGAGAGATGCCTGGACAACAAAGCAATGGATCCGATTAGGATCTAGGTGCCTGCTCACTGCAATTTACCTCTGGGGACATCTGTCCACGGGTCTAAGTGCAGGTAGATGCTCAGCTGGTGTCAGACCACCCTTGTTTTTCCTGGGCAGTCAACACTATTGGGATGGCCCCGGGCACTTTGGAGGTTTATCATCCTATTTCTAGGTTTGTGGCCAATGGAATGGGCAGAATTCCCAGGTACAGTCCTCAGGTTTGGCTCCAAGAACCTGTGCCTGTAGGTTTTGTGGGCCAGGGCTGTGGGGACAGTTGTCTGAAAACACAAACTCGGCTTAGGTTTCGGGTCGTAGGTATTGCAGGACTGATCTACAGACAGTGAGGAGAACTCTTCAGGATATGAACAAGGGGGCAAGTGTGAGACCCTTGCTCAAGATTTTGTCTCTGGATATTGTGTCACTGATGGCCGTGGAATGTCCGGGTGGCCTCATGGGCCATGGACGAGTCTTCCTCTCTGGGCATTTGGCCCGATCCGAAGAGTTTGGGGTTATTCTTTGAGATGGGAGGAGTTGGTTTTGTTTTGTTTTTACCTCAGGTGTCCCACCAAAAGAGAGTTTCCAGAGCAGAGCCCTGGGGAGGGGCGAGGGGACAACCAGAAAGCTGGTTAAAACTTGGGGCCTAGGGCCATGGCAAGCCCATTATGACGTCTAATGGTCCAGCCACTGAGAGGACTTACTAGAGGACAGGACTCACGCTGAGGATCACAATGCGTGTTTGTGCCCTCTTCGTACTTAAGCATTGGCGGGGCATAATGTGTCAGGGTCAGGGTCAGTGTCAGCGTTTGGGTTAGGGTTTGGGGCAGGCTCACAGTCAGTGTCAGGGTCAGGGTTAGTGGTTACTGTTGGGGTTAGCCCCGCTCCTGGGTCATGGACCCATCCGTTCAGGGTCTCAGGATAAACCCTGTGCAGAAGGGTGTAGACCCTCCACCCGATCCCACTTAACCAGCCTTAAACTGGTGTGTGAACATAACTTGCCCACCAGACATCTAAACCCTCATCAGCCTGATCCTGCTTGGGGCATCTCCTCCCACGATGGCATGGCAAGGTCCTCTTTACACACAGACACACAGACACCCAGAGGCACACACACACACACAGTGAGAGAGAGACTGCGAAGAAACCTAGGGCTACACCAGTGGATCAAAAGGTGTGGGACTCTCTGACTCTGAGCCCCCTGGTGTCACCTTTTGATTTTATTAGCCAAAGGGTCTGAGGCATTGGGGAAACATGATATGACCTGAAGGGAGGCGACGTGTCTGGCGGGCGAGCTCTCTTCTCCCTGCATCCTCTCGGCTTCAGTACAGCAGAAAAACATGTCGCTTCCTTTAGGATGTGCCTAGAAATGAGCTGGGCAGGGGGTTTTTCTCTGTAATGGGTTGCCTGGATACGTGGGTTCCAATTCCGTTGGGCTCTGTCGTCAGGGAAGTGAGGTCACCACTGCCTGGGGGCTCCTTACCGAACTTCCTGCTGTACAAGAGCTCCCTGAGCCACCGGTGCGCAAGCTGCTCAGGCTCACACTCCACTCAATGCAGTGCCCATCCAGTGACCCCCATTCAGACTCCACCCAGCCCTTGGGAGGCCTGGGTGCAGCTGTTGTCCCCGCTAGAGGCAACAGAGCTGGGTTTAGAGTAGGTTAGTGTTAGGGTTAGGGAGAAGAAAGACTTAGGGTCAGGGTTAGGTTTAGACGTCGTTGGGGTCAGTGTTAGCGTAAGGCTTAGGGTAGGGGTCAGAGTCAGGGTTAGGTTCATGGTTAGGTTTAGGGTCAGGCTCACAGTAGGGTCACGGTTAGCGTAACGGTCAGAGTCAGGGTCAGGGTCAGTGTTAGGGTGACGGTTAGGTTTAGGGTCAGGTTCAGGGTCATGGTCAGATTTAGGGTCAGGTTCAAGTTTTGGTTTGGGGGCAAGGTTCATGTCAGGGTTAGGGTTAGGTTTGGGACAGGTTTAGTGTCAGGGTTAGGGTCAGGGTCAGGGTTAGGTTCATGGTTATGGTAAGGTCAGCTTTATGTTTAGGATCTGTTTTATGAGTAGGTTCAGGATCAGGGTTAGCTTTAGGGTTACGATTCTGTTCAGGATCTTGGATTGGGTCAGAGTTAGGTGTACATTCAGGGTTAGGGTCAGTGTTAAGGTCAAGGCCAGGGTAAGGTTTAAGGTTAAGGTCTGACATAGGCAAAGTTCAGAGATAGGGGTATGATATGATCAGGGTCAGGTAGAGGGTCAGGATTATTGTTAAAGTGGGGTTAGGGTTAGGGCTAGGTAGGTTGAGGGTTAGGGTTAGACCGGGTTAGGGTCAGTGTCAGTGATAATGTTAGGGGTTAGTTTTAGGGTTAGGTTCAGCATTAGGTTTCGGGTCAGGGCCCGTGTTAGTGTCAGGGTCAGGGTTACGTTTAGGGTTAGAGTTAGGGTCAGGCTCACATTCAGTGTCAGGGTTATGGTTAGGGTCAGGGTCAGGGTCACTGTTAGGGTCAGGGTTACGTTTCTGGTGTTTGCCTGGGTCAGGGTCAGGGTGAAGTCTAGGGCCAGTGTCAGGTTTACGGTCAGGATCAGGTATTGTTTTAATGTCCACATTCGGGTCAGCGACAGGGTTATATCGTTGTCAGTGTTAGGGTCATGGTTAGGTTTCGGCTCAGGGCCAGGATCAGGTATAGGGTCAGGGTCTGGTATAGGCAAAGTTCAGGTATAGGGTTATGATCATAGTCAAGTATAGGGTCAAAGTTAAAGTTAAAGTTTAGGGTTAGTGTTAGGGTTAGCGTTTGGTGGAGGGTTAGGGTTAGAACTTGTTAATATCAGGGTCCGTGGTAGGGTTAGGGATTAGTGCTAGGGTTAGTTCAGCGATAGGATTCTGGGGAGGACCCGTGTTAGTGTCAGGGTCAGGGTTGCATTTAGGGTTAGAGTAAGGGTCAGGTTCACAGTCAGGGTCAGGTTTAGTGTTCAGGTCAGGGTCAGGGTACTGCCAGGGTCAGGGTTAGATTTATGGTCATGGTCTGGGTCAGGGTCAGGTTGAAGTCTTGGGCCTGTGTCAGGTTTACGGTCTGGATCAGGTATTGGTTTAAAGTCCACATTCAGGTCAGCGACAGGGTTATGTAGTGGTCAGTGTTAGGGTCATGGTTAGGTTTAGGCTCAGGGCCAGGGTCACGTATCGGTTCAGGGTCTGGTATAGGCAAAGTTCAGGGTTAGGGTTATGATCATAGTCAGGTATAGGGTCAGGGTTATTGTTAAAGTTAGGGTTAGTGTTAGGGTTAGCGTTTGGTTGACGTTTAGGGTTAGAGCTTGTTAGGATCAGGGTCTGTGGTAGGGTTAGTGGTTAGTGTTAGGGTTGGGACCAGCGATAGGATTCTGGGGAGGGCCCGTGTTAGTGTCAGGGTCAGGGTTACATTTAGGGTTAGTGTTAGGGTCAGACTCACAGTCAGGGTCAGGTTTAGTTTTCAGTTCAGGGTCGGTGTCACTGTTAGCGTCAGGGTTAGATTTATGGTCATGGTCTGGGTGAGGGTCATGGTGAAGTTTAGCGCCAGTGTCAGGTTTAGGGTCAGGTATAGGTATTGGTTTAAAGTCCACATTCGGGTCAGGGACAGGATTGTGTAGTGGTTAGTGTTAGTGTCATGGTTAGGATAAGGGTCAGGGTCAGGTTCAGGTGAAGGTCAGGGCCAGGGTCAGGTTTAGGGTCAGGCTTTGGTATAGGGTCAATATTTGGTTCAGTGTCACAGTTAGGTTTGTCGGTAGCGTTTGGGATTGGGGTTAGAGTTAGAGTTAGAAGTAGCGTTATGGTTAGGGTTAGCGTTAGACAGCGTAAGGTCAGGGTTAGGGTTTGGTTTAGGGTAGGGGTTAGTGTTAGGGTCAGGGTCAGCGTTAGGTTTAGGTTCAGGGTCCGTATTAGGGTCATGGTTAGAGATACATTTAGGTTTAGGGTTAGGGTCAGGCTCACAGTCACGGTCATGGGTAGGGTTAGGGTCAGGGTTATGTCAGCGTCAGGGTTAGGATTAGGGTCATGGTCAGGGTCATGGTTAGTTTTGAGTCTTGGTTACAGTAATATCAATGTTAGGTTTAGGTTCAGGGTCCACATCAGGGTCAGTGTCAGGCTTAGGTTTAGGTTTAGGGTTCCGGTCAGGATCAGAGATAGGGTCAGGGTCAGGGTCAAGGTTTGGGTTAGGGTTTGGGGCAGGCTCACAGTCAGTGTCAGGGTCAGGATTAGTGGTTACTCTTAGGGTTAGCCCCGCTCCTGGGTCATGGACCCATCCGTTCAGGGTCTCAGGATAAACCCTGTGCAGAAGGGTGTAGACCCTCCACCCGATCCCACTTAACCAGCCTTAAACCGGGGTGTGAACATAACTTGCCCACCAGACATCTAAACCCTCATCAGCCTGATCCTGCTTGGGGCATCTCCTCCCACGATGGCATGGCCAGGTCCTCTTTACACACAGACACACGGACACCCAGAGGCACACACACACAGACACACACACACACACACAGACGGGGAGGAGACCTAGGGCTACACTGGTTGATCATAAGGTGTGGGACTCTCTGTCTCTGAGCCCCCTGGTGTCTCTTTTTGTTTTTTTTAGCCAAAGGGCCTTGGGCGTTGGGGAAAGCTGATATGACCTGCCATGGAGGGGACGTGTCTGGCGGGCGAGCTCTCTTCTCCCTGCATCCTCTCTGCTTCAGTACAGCAGAAGAACATGTCGCTTCCTTTAGGATTTGCTTTGAAATGAGCTTGGATGGGGGGTTTTCTCTGTAATGGCGTGCCTGGATACAAAGTTTCCTATTCCGTTGGGTTCTGTCGTCAGGTAAGTGAGTTCAACACTGCCTGGGGGCTCCTTACCAAACTTCCTGCTTCACCAGAGCTCCCTGTGCCACCGGTCCCCAAGCTGCTCAAGGCTCACCCTCCACTTAATGCAGTGCCAATCCAATGACCTCCATACAGCCTCCCCCAAGCTCCTGGGAGACCTGGGTGCAGCTGTTGTCCTCGCTGGAGAGAACAGAGCTGGGTATAGACTAGGTTAGTGTTAGGTTTAGGGTTAAGAAAGACTTAGGATCAGGGTTAGGGTTAGACGTCATTGGGGTCAGGGTTAGCGTAAGGCTTAGGGTAGGGGTCAGGGTTAGGGTTAGGTTCATGGTTAGGTTTAGGGTCTGGCTCACAGTAGGGTCACGGTTAAGGTTATGGTCAGAGACAGGGTCAGGGTCAGTGTTAGTGACGGTTAGGTTTAGGTTCAGGTTCAGGGTCATGGTCAGATTTAGGGTCAGGTTCAAGTTTAGGTTTGGGGGCAAGGTTCATGTCAGGGTCAGGGTTAGGTTTGGGACAGGTTTAGTGTCAGGGTTAGGTTCAGGTTCAGGGTTAGGTTCATGGTTATGGTAAGGTCAGCTTTATGTTTAGGTTCTGTTTTATGTGTAGGTTCAGGATCAGGGTTAGCTTTAGTGTTATGATTCTGTCAGGATCATGGATTGGGTGAGAGTTAGGTTTACAGTCAGGGTTAGGGTCAGTGTTAAGGTCAAAGCCAGGGTCAGGTTTAAGGTTAAGGGCTGACATAGGCAAAGTTCAGAGTTAGAGTTATGATCAGGTTCAGGGAGAGGGTCAGGATTATTGTTAAAGTGGGGTTAGGGGTAGGGTTAGAGGTAGGTTGAGGGTTAGGGTTAGACCGGGTTAGGGTCAGGGTCAGTGATAATGTTAGGGGTTAGTTTTAGGGTTAGGTTCAGCGTTAGGTTTCGGGTTAGGGCCCGTGTTAGTGTCAGGGTCAGGGTTACATTTAGGGTGAGAGTTAGGGTCAGGCTCACAGTCAGGGTCAGGTTCAGTGTTCAGGTCAGGGTCGGGTCACTGTTAGGGTCAGGGTAAGATTTATGGTCATGGTCTGGGTCAGGGTCAGGGTGAAGTCTTGGGCCAGTGTTAGGTTTACGGTCAGGATCAGGTATTGGTTTAAAGTCCACATTCGGGTCAGCGACAGGGTTATGTAGTGGTCAGTGTTAGGGTCATGGTTAGGTTTAGGCTCAGGGCCAGGGTCACGTATAGGGTCAGGGTCTGGTATAGGCAAAGTTCTTGGTTAGGGTTATGATCATAGCCAGGTATAGGGTCAGGGTTATTGTTAACGTTAGGGTTAGTGTTAGGGTTAGCGTTTGGTTGACGTTTAGGGTTAGAGCTTGTTAGGTTCAGGGTCCGTGGTAGGGTTAGTGGTTAGTGTTAGGGTTGGGTTCAGCGATAGGATTCTGGGGAGGGCCCGTGTTAGTGTCAGGGTCAGGATTACATTTAGGGTTAGTGTTAGGGTCAGGCTCACAGTCAGGGTCAGTTTGCTGTTCAGGTCAGGGTCGGGGTCACTGTAAGGGTCAGGGTTAGGTTTATGGTCATGGTCTGGGTCAGGGTCAGGGTGAAGTTTAGCGCCAGTGTCAGGTTTAGGGTCAGGTATAGGTATTGGTTTAAAGTCCACATTCGGGTCAGGGACAGGATTATGTAGTGGTCAGTGTTAGTGTCATGGTTAGGATTAGGGTCAGGGTCAGGGTCAGGTGAAGGTCAGGGACAGGGTCAGGTTTTCGTCAGGCTTTGCTTTAGGGTCAATGTTCGGTTCAGTGTCACAGTTAGGTTTTGGAGGTAGGGTTTGGGATTGGGGTTAGGGTTAGAGTTAGAAGTAGGGTTATGGTTAGGGTTAGGGTTAGACAGCGTAAGGTCAGTGTTAGGGTTTGGTTTAGGGTAGGGGTTAGTGTTAGGGTCAGGGTCAGCGTTAGGTTTAGGTTCAGGGTCCGTATTAGGGTCATGGTTAGAGTTACCTTTAGGTTTAGGGTAAGGGTCAGGCACACAGTCACGGTCTTGTTAGGGTTAGTGTCAGGGTTAGGTCAGCGTCAGGGTTAGGATTAGGGTCAGGGTCTGTGTCATGATTAGGTTTGAGTCATGGTTACGATAAGGTCAGATTTAAGTTTAGTTCAGGGTCCACATCAGGGTGAGTGTCAGGCTTAGGTTTAGGTTTAGGGTTCAGGTCAGGATCACAGTCAGGGTCAGGGTCAGGGCTTGGGTTAGGGGTTGGCATAGGCTCACAGTCAGGGTCAGGGTCAGGGTTAGTGGTTACTGTTGGGGTTAGCCCCGCTCCTGGCTATGGACCCATCTCTTCAAGGTCTCAGGATAATCCCTGGGCAGAAGGGTGTAGACCCTCCACCTGATCCCACTTAACCATCCTTAAACTGGGGTGTGAACATGACTTGCCCACCAGACATCTAACCCCTCATCAGCCTGATCCTGCTTGGGGCATCTCCACCCATGACGCATGGCCAGGTCCTCTATACACACAAAGACACAGACACTCAGAGGCGTGCACACACACACACACACACACACACACAAACACACAAACACACACACACACACAGTGAGAGAGAGACTGCGAAGAAACCTAGGGCTACACCAGTGGATCAGAAGGTGTGGGACTCTCTGACTCTGAGCCCCCTGGTGTCACCTTTTGATTTTATTAGCCAAAGGGCCTGAGGCGTTGGTGAAACCTGATATGACCTGCCAGGGAGGGGACGTGTCAAGCGGCGAGCTCTCTTCTCCCTGCATCCTCTTGGCTTCAGTACAGCAGAAGAACATGTCGCTTCCTTTAGGATGTGCCTAGAAATGAGCTGGGCAGGAGGGTTTTCTCTTTATGGGGTGCCTGGATACGTGGGTTCCAATTCTGTTGGGCTCTGTCGTCAGGGAAGTGAGGTCACCACTGCCTGGGGGCTCCTTACCAAACTTTCTGCTCCACCAGAGCTCCCTGAGCCGCTGGTCCCCAAGCTGCTCAAGGCTCACACTCCACTCAATGCAGTGCCCATCCAGTGACCCCCATAGAGTCTTCCCCCAGCCCTTGGGAGGCCTGGGTGCAACTGTTGTCCCCACTGGAGGGAACAGAGCTGGGTTTAAACCAGGTTAGTGTTAGGGTTAGGGAGAAGAAAGACTTAGGGTCAGGTTTAGGTTTAGACCTCGTTTGGGTCAGGGTTAGCGAGGCTTAGGGTAGGGGTCAGGGTTAGGGTTAGGTTCATGGTTAAGTTTAGGGTCAGGCTCACAGTAGGGTCAGGGTTAGGGTTACGGTCAGAGTCAGGGTCAGGGTCAGTGTTAGGGTGACTGTTAGGTTTAGTGTCAGGTTCAGGATGATGGTCAGATTTAGGGTCAGGTTCAAGTTTTTGTTTGGGGGCAAGGTCATGTCAGTTCAGGGTTAGGTTTAGGACAGGTTTAGTGTCACAGTAGGGTCAGGGTCAGGGTTAGGTTCATGGTTATGGTAAGGTCAGCTTTATGTTTAGGTTCTGTTTTATGAGTAGGTTCAGGATCAGGGTTAGCTTTAGGGTTACGATTCTGTTCAGGATCACGGTTTGCATCAGAGTTAGGTTTACAGTCTGGGTTAGGGTCAGTGTTAAGGTCAAGGCCAGGGTGAGGTTTAAGTTTAAGATCTGACAAAGGCAAATTTCAGAGTTAGGGTTATGATCATGGTCAGGGAGAGGTTCGGGATTATTGTTAAAGTGTGGTTAGGGTTAGGGTAGAGGTAGATTGAGGGTTAGGGTTAGACCGGGTTAGGGTCAGTGTCAGGGATAATGTTAGGGGTTAGTTTTAGTGTTAGGTTCATCATTAGGTTTCGGGTCAGGGCCCGTGTTAGTGTCAGGGAGGGTTAGGTTTAGGGTTAGAGTTAGGGTCAGGATCACATTCAGTGTCAGGGTTAGTGTTAGGGTCAGGGTCAGGGTCACTTTTAGGTTCAGGGTTAGGTTTCTGGTGTTTGCCTGAGTCAGGGTCAGGTGAAGTCTAGAGCCAGTGTCACGTTTACGGTCAGTATCAGGTATTGTTTTACAGTCCACATTAGTGTCAACGACGGGGTTATGTAGTAGTCAGTGTTAGAGTAATGGATTGCATTCATTAGTTTGGATACGTATTTGCCATGTTACCCAATTAGTTATGTAATGACTTCAAAATTTGGGGGCTTAAAACAACCCTTTTGTCATATTACATATGTTTTGGGGGTCAGAAATTAGGGCAGGATCTCATGGGGCAATTTTTATGCTTAATACGGCATTAACTGAGGTCAGTGGGTGGTGGCCTTCAGCAGGCGGCTGCTTGGTCTAGAGGATTCAGGATGACTTTATGCACATGCCTGTCACTTTGATGGGTACAGTTGGGAGATGAGGCTCAGATGGCCCTCCACTTCCGTGCAGTCTTTGTCACAAGGTTGTTGGACTTATTTCCTGTCCACTCAGAGCTCCAATAGCAAATGTTCCAAGAGAGGGGTTCCTTTTGGACTTGGGCCTGAAACTGACACGTTTATTTCACTGTTTAACACAGTCACATAGCCCATGTGAATCAAAGGGAATGGGGAGTCATAGGATTTGTGATCATTTTTTAACGTGCTACATATGTTCATATGTGCATTTTTTCCCATTTCTCTGACCTGTGGGAAAATGGAAGTTATTGATCAAAGAGTCACAGGTTATCAAGCGGTATGAGAGACTTCAGACTTAATCCAACCTCCATACTTTATAGATTAAAGAATATATATGTAGGTGCACATGTACATCTCCATATCAGTTATTATATATACACTTGTATATCACTAAAAATGGTATCTGTGGATTAGCCAATTCTTCTATCTTCATAGGAATGAAAAGGACTCGTCATTCCCCGGCAAATCTGAAGAAAGAAGCCAGAGCGAGAGTAAGGGAGAAAAAGAGTGAGAGGAGCATCTGATGGGATAGGATTTCTTACAAAAGGACTCCTGAAGTGACCAGAGAAAACAGACCAACAGAAAAGGGCAGACTTTGACCTAGCGGTGCTCAACGACGTGAATATCCACATGGAACAGAAGAGGTTTTAACGCTATTCCCTACTGATGTAGCCTACATACTAAAGAGGACATCAGAAGTTTTCTGGAAGATACCATAGAAAACCATTTTGAGGACCTGGGGGCGGTGGCAGAGATGAGTGGAACAGAACACCAAAAACAGGAAGCCCAAGAAAGCTTGGGTGCCGCTTCCAGATGGCGACGAGAGAAGAATTAGGCACAAACCAGTCAGCTGGAAAAGACTGGGAGCAGGGGACAACAGTCGAAAAGGTCGTCTGCCAAGAGCAACTCGACAGTCTCACTTTTATTGGATAGAAAACAATAGCCAATAGAAGGATTGAGGAAGGTCAAATGTGAATCCCATCTTGCTGACCAGCAAGAAGGAGGATAAAGTTTATAGTTAAACAAGCACATTGAAAGAACTCTTCTAACTAACAACAGGCACTTCTGGGAAGAGAAAGGCTCTATGGCGGATAAGGGAGGCAGGCGGTTTTCATTCCACCCTGAGCTAACCTGTCCTTCCCGGGTGCTCCGCTTTCCTGAAGCAGGCGGCATTCCGCCCTGGGCCGGCCGGGCTTCCAGCCAGCGCAGCTTCTGTGAGGGGGCTGCATTCCGCCATGAGCAAGCGAGGTATCCCCCGCTGCCCAGCTTCTGTGAAGGGGCGGTGTTCCGCCCTGAGCAAGCTGGGCATCCCCAACTATAAGTGCTACCATTTTACTTAAAACTGTGAAATTTGGTCAGATTTAAATTTCAATTTATGTTAAAACATTCTGTAAACTGTGTTAAACTTTGACATTTGTTCCCTCTGTTCAGTGAATAACACTATATCATATTCTGAAAAATACGCTAATTTTCATTTTGAAAAATATCCCTTTTTCCTCTTATGGTAATTATTAATATGAATTAATAGTAGAATTTGATATGGTTCCATATGCCCATAAATACTTTATTGTATATTATCAAATTTAATAATGAATATAATGTACTTCTTTGGACAATTTTTAAAGACCAGTCTACTCTTAAAAAAATGGAGACGCACTTCTTTAGTTCACACAAATTTCATTTTATTATATATAACCTCAGATAAATTTCAACAAATCATAATTTATTAAAATTATGTCTACTTAAAAATCTCATAGAAGAGTAAAACCATCAAAAATAATAATAAACACACACAACACACACACATCACCCATGTATTGGCAAATTACAATTGCTGTAACAATACATTAGGCATTCCACTGTTAAGGGCTATCAAAATTTCCATCAGTGACAAAAAGATTTGTATCCAAATGGACTGATTTTCCAGAATCCAAGAAAAAGTCTCCTAGGGTTTATTTAAAGATAAATATTTGAACAAATACTTCTTAAATTTAGGAAATTCAGAACATACGATTAAAGAATGTTTGCAGTGCAGACTATATTCAATCCTTCCTTCAAAATGTGCCTTTGAGTACATAATTCTGTTTTCTCTATCTAAATTGAGCTGTCCTCCAAGGAAGTTTTCTAAAATGTGTGTCTCTGTGTGATAAATGTTCTAAGACCTAACATGCTTCATTGTATTTTTACTGTGCTCTCAAATTTAATCAATAATTTGGCTTGATGTATAATATCTAGTTTCAAATTTCTTTTCCATCTATACAAACCCCCAGCTGTCTCCATTATATGCTATTACTATTGAGAATTCTGCTGTCAGTATTATTCTTGTACATTTTAGGTGATCTGTTCTTCTCTTGGGCATCATTTATGCTCTTCTATGTTTTTGATATTCTTAAAACTCACCATAATGTATATGAGTGGTTTTGTGTGTGTGTGGATTTTGTTTTGTTTTGTTTCTGATTTCTCATGTTTGGCATCATTTTAAGTCTGGTAATTTTTATCTTTCTTTAATTCTCCAAAATTTATCTCAGTACTTATTTAAATATTTTCTTTATTTTTTTTTCTTTTCTGCTGCATTTGGGCAGAAGTCATTAATTTGTTTGTTTGTTTGTTTGTTTTTCCCAACTCATTTATTCATTTTACAGCTATATTCATCTTAGTCTCCATTTATTGTATTCTTTATTTCAACAATTTTCACTTAATTTATATTCACAGTATAGTATCTTTTCTTTGTATATGTATATCATTATTTTATCATATACTTTTAAGCTATTTTTAAAAATATTTTACTTATTTATTTGACAGTGAGAGATCACAAGTAGGCAGAGAGGCGAGCAGAGAGAGAGGAAGGGAAGCAGGCTACCTGCTGAGCAGAAAGCCCGATGTGGGGCTTGATTCCAGGACCCTGAGATCACGACCTGAACCGAAGGCAGCGGCTTAACCCACTGAGCCACCCAGGTGCCCCTTTCAAGCTATTTTTTAAAAGTACAGTCATTCCATTTTTTTTTTAAGATTTTCTTTATTTATTTATTTGACAGAGAGAGATCACAAGTAGATGGAGGGCAGGCAGAGAGAGAGAGAGAGAGGGAAGCTGACTCCCTGCTGAGCAGAGAGCCTGATGCAGGACTTGATCCCAGGACCCTGAGATCATGACCTGAGCTGAAGGCAGCGGCTTAACCCACTGAGCCACCCAGGCGCCCCACAATTTTAAATTCTTAAATCCTTATGAAGAAGCATCATTTGGAGGGAGCAGTTTTCATAATTTATCATCCATCAGCCTTTTTTTAAAAGATTTTATTTATTTATTGGACACAGAGAGAGATAAAGAGAGAGAGAGAGATCACAAGTAAGCAGGGAGGGAAGCAGGCTTCCTTTTGAGCAGAGCCCGATGTGGGGCTGGATTCCAGGACCCAGAGACCATGACTTGAGATGAAGGCAGAGGCTTAACCCACCACCCACGTGATGAGAGAGCCACTCAGGTGCCCCTCATCCATCAGTCTTAATTGATTGGAGGAAAACGTGTGGAGGAATAATGCCTTAGGGAGCTAATCTCTCTAAAGAATTTTCAAGTCTTTACCCCTTCAAGGTTTTTGTACAGTTCTGAGAGCCTCTAAACATCCAGCTGATTTCTACAGTGACAGGCCTGTTAAAACCTGTCTTCAAACCAGGAATAGAGCTTGAAACATACCAGTCAAGAGCAACTTTGAGTCTTTTAAGGAATTTATCATCATTTCTTTGTTTTTAGTTTATATCTGAAATAGTTCCATATTACACTTGCATAATTTCTCCAGAGCTGACTTTGAAGGAGGCATTCAGTTCCAGCTAGTTCCATATTTTGGCAAGAACTGTAATTCTATATATATATATATTAAAAAAAAAACATATTTTAGGGCGCCTGGGTGGCTCAGTGGGTTAAAATCTCTGCCTTCGGCTCAGGTCATGATTCCAGGTTCCTGGGATTGAGTCCCACAGTGGGCTCTCTTCTCAGCAGGGAGCCTGCTTCCATTCCTCTCTCTCTGGCTGCCTCTCTGCCTTCCTGGGATCTCTGTCAAGTAAATAAATAAAATTTTTTAAAAAACATATTTTATACCAGTTATTCATGTTTATTAACTAAGATATCACAATATAAATAATACAAACAGTTGCTCTTTATTAATACCTTCAACCAAGATAAAAAAATATGTCATATTTTCTCCAAAAATTCTATATCATCTGATAGGTCAGATATATATAAAATTACATTTAAAGTTTTAAAAATATCATCAAATATTTTCATTTAAATGCAAATTTGAAAAAAAATCTACTTTTCCAAACACGACTTTTTATCCTATTTTTTTTGAATTTTGTCGACAACTGATAAAAATGTTTAGCGAGACTATAAATGTTAGATCGAAAAAAGTGATTAATACATGTAGGTTCAAATTATTATGTTCCATTAAAAATGATTTAGTCTTTGATGAACATCTGTTTGGTAATATGTTGTATCCAGATATAGTAAATTAATGATATGTATAAAATTATAGGGAAATGACACCTTCCGTTCCATTATGAGTAGAGCTTTTAAAATGCTATTTGTCACAACCTGTTATCTTGTCATTATGTAGCATTATGTAGCATTTAAAAAATGTATACTCTTCACTTCAAAGTCTTTTAGAAATCTAAAATATGACTTTCTATGGTTTGTGTTTCCATATTCCTTTATTGCCAGTTTGAACAAATCCACATGCTTGGATTCAAAAGTAATAAATTCCTCTTATTTGGAAAAATGATGTTTATTTTTGTTCTCTCACCCTTCACAGGTGGTTTCATTTTAGCACACTTCAGAGTTATAATTTCATGCTTATTAAAAACATTTATTATGATCTACATAGATGAATGAAACTTTTATTTTATTAAATTATTTGACAAAAAATCTGTTATTTTTAAAAATGTATTTCCTTTGAAGGGTTAATTTAGAACGTTCAGAGAGGATCTAGGAGTGTGGTATTATGCAGGTTTTAAGTAGGTATGAAATGGTTATTTATATGATTGTTTCTTTAAGGCTTATGTATATTGTCCATTATATGCTATAAAATATTTTGAAAGTAAATTTAAGGTATGTTTTACATAGTTTATATTTTGGAAAAAATTATTAAAATGACTTGTGAAATTCAGCATACTCTCAACATTAATTTATTCTGAAATTTACCAATTGTCTATTGAACCTATTATATGGCAGATATTACTTCAGACTACACTGGTAAATGAAATACTTGGCTGTGTAGAACTTTTATTTTCATGGGTGAGACAATTAAAAGCTATAAACCTTAATAAAAATTGCATAGTGCATTCAAAATTGATGAGTATAATGGGGAAAAAGAAAAAATCGATCAGGTGAGAAAAATCAAGGTTGCTAGGCAGGGGATGGGTTGTTAAAATTTTTAATAGGAAGATCAGGGTAGTTACAATGAAGCTGACAATTGAACAAAGGTATGGAAAGGTGATGAATTTGCCCAGAGCTATCAGCAATAAGGTCACTCCAGACAAAGGAATTGGCTATCTTGAAGGCCATAAGGTTGGATCATGCCTGGCATATCTGAGGAATAGCAAGGAGGCCACTGTGAGTGACTGAAGAGTAGCAGGGAAAGAGGTCACAGAGGTTAAATGAGTGGCTAGATCATGTAAAAGCTTAGAAGTCATTGTAAAACTCTGGCTTTTATATTTGGAATCTTACTGTGTGATAGAATTTCTGCTAATAACTGAGAGTTCAAATGTCCATAAAATTTCAAGGATTCTTATTCTAGTAAGACAGAATAAAGAAAAAGAGTTCATATTTTCACATGGTGTAACAAATGCTCGGAGATCCAAGTGTAGGAAGCTATGGGAGCACAGAAGAAGGCACTAAAATCTCACCAATATATTTGGTGACTGTGACTATATATAAATTTGTATTTTCTAGATTTTTTTATAGTCATGGAATCACACAGTATATACTATTCATTGCCTGGCTTTTCTTTTCTCAGCATCATTATTTTGAGAATCTCCAACTGTAAATAGTTCATTTTGATGTTGAATAGTAATCTCTTTAATGAATAGATCATAATTTGTCTTTGCTCTATTGATGGACATTGATGAACATTTCCATTGTTTTCAATTCTTAAAAATAAAGCTGCTATGAAATTCATATACAAGTCCTTGTATGAACATAGGGTTTGTTTCTCTTGGTTAAATGCCTAGAAGTAAAATGGCTATTTGTGTAACTGCAACATATTTTGCATTTAAAAAAATTTTCAGACTATTTTCCAAAGTGGTTGTATCATGATATATGCCAACAACAGTTTAGATTTTTTGTTGCTTCTCAATCTAGCTCAGACGAAGTACAATTAGCCTTTATCATTTTAGCCATTCTAATAGATATGTAAGCATGTCTCATTATGATTTTAATTTGTATTTCTTTAATGCCTAAATGTTGAGAAATTTGTCATGTGCTTATAAGCCATCCATATCCTTTTGGTGACATGTCTCTTCCATTATTTCCTTCACATGTAAAATTGGATACTCTGTTTGGTTATTAGTAAGGTTTTTTATTTTTATTCATTTTTTAATAATCAGAGTAGATGTCCATTATCAGATATATAATTTGCAAATCCCTTCTCCATCTTTACGGTTTCTCAATGGAGCTTTGATAGCTGTGTCTTTCAAGAAATATGCTACTTCTTTCCTGGTACACGGAGGTATGACTAGAACATTATCAATGTTGACCTTTGCAAAGAAAATCATGGCTTAAAATATATGTAGTCCAGGCCTCTTCCTGAAGAGTTAGCTCTGATCAGAACGTCACTTTCCTCGAAGACTTTGCAAAGTTAAGGGAAAACCAGGTAGACAGAGCCCTAATCCCTTAACCTTGTGTTTCAGAACTCTAGGAGATGAGGACAAAGGCAATACCATATATCCATGCCCTCACCTTTTTCCTCGAAAAGGCACTTTCTGTCCGTTAGTCATCACTGACCCGTTGGGAAAAGACACTGACAATGGACTTGCTCACCCACAGGATGACAAACCCCATGGAGAGCTGTTGGTATCCAAGATGCCTCACTGTTTCTTGAGATCTATAAATTGTAGTGGAAATAGAACACCTTGCTGTCTCTGGAGAATTGTTGGCCTAAAGGAAGGTATAATGAACATCATTTTTTTCCTATTTATCTAGAAAGGGGAAATGGGACATTAACCCACAAGACAACCTGAGTTCCTGATCAGGCTCAGAGGGCTCTTGTTCTATCCTTCCCGGGGCTTCCTACCTAAAGCCATAGGATACCAAGGTCATGGGAGAGGGACAGCTGCTTCAGTGAAGCCAGCATCTGTGATGTCACAACGCTTTGAGGTCATAGCAACCAATCCTCATAAACCCATGCCTGATCACTACACTTGGTTGGAGTATTCATGGGTGTGCCAATAGGACCCCTAGCCATCCCATACCGCTGGAGCCGCCTGGGTCTCTCACCAAGGCAATTTGTGAAGCGAGTCGGTATCACCATCTCCATGGCCCGATTCGTAGTGTTTGGTCCTGACTGTCAGCACCAGCCCTCTGGATTTCGGGGAAAGGCAAGAATCCACCATTCCATCTTAGCCAGGAAAGGTCAAGTAACAATCAGGCCTCAAGCAAACCTCAGGGGAGGGAATCTGAGCCCTGCACAAGGGTTAGGCCCTCCCACCCATTCACCAATCTTCTGAACAGGAGAAGGGCCACCCAAGGAAAGCTCAAAGGGAACACCCCCAATCATGACATAGACATGTCTGGAGTCTTCCACAGTGCAGACACAAGTGTTAGGGTTTTTAATCAAAGGAGCAAGACTGATACAAAGCGAAGGTCAAGCAAAGCTTAATTTCATTCCAAACATCGAGAATCATACTGACTGGTCAGGGCCTTCTCTTCCAAATTCGACCCCCTCCAGCATCACAGACTAACATGTATAGATGTAGTTTAGCTGGGCTATACACAGGTGGCCTTGAGATTGCAATACACAGAGAAAACTGCACAGTGGTGCTAAATCTGCCAGACATAGAAAAAAACTGCCAGTAACACACGGATGGACAATTGAATCTCAATTTACCTAGTAGATATAAGCTCCCCACTGACTGGATATCTTCATCTGCCCTGACCTGCCCTTATATCTAGGATTTGAGAGTAAATACCTTTGGAAGGGGCAGTATCAATCTAAATTTACTGCATGAGGTCAATCTATGTATACTGCATAAACACAAAATGATTCCCTCTGGCCACCCAGGCTCTTACATTCCTCCCTATTCTTTGGAGATTAGTCCAATCTTTGACTTTTCATCCAGTTCTACATTCTCTGGTTATAAAGGGTTTATTGAGCATGTAATTCTAACATTTTTATCACTCTCATTTTCTTTTGTACATGACACTAGTGCACAGTCGGCTGATGACTTACCCATTTACCGCTTCATAGAACCCTTTCCATTTTTTTTTCTAATTTCCTTTATCTAATTAACTACCTATACTTTACATAAACAGGTAAAAATAGGAGCAACAACAAACTCATAGTCTTTTCAGTCTTAGATTTAGTCCACAGTGAACGGGATCTTTGGCTGTGGCTTCCACCTTTTGGGGTCATCTTCATCCTTGGCTCGTTTGATGTGACATGCGTGAATCCAGGCCCTGATGCATTCTACTTTTACTGCTGTGGTGTGGTCAGGGTAACAGTAAAAGGTCCCATCCAGCGAGGCTCCAAGCTCCCCACTTGATAATGTCATATCCAAACCAAGTGATTGGGTTGGAAAGGAAGTGGTTCCACCTCCATCTCCATACCAGTGTGGGCAGTCTGGATCCCTGCATTTTTTTTTTTAATACAGACTGTAATGCCTGCAGTGACTGGAGTACAGACTGATCAGTCATTTCTGCTAGGGCAACCTTTTGTAGCTGAAAACAGAGCGGGAGCAGGGGTTCTCCCAAACATTTCAAATGGGGTCACCCTGTTTAAATAGTGTGTACATCTTGCCCTGAGTAGGGTGAAAGGAAGCAGATCCACCCATCCACTGCCCGTCTCCAGGGTTAGTTTTGTCAAGGTCTCTTTAAGAGTCCGGTTCATTCTCTCTACATGCCCAGAACTCTAGGTCTGATAGGCACAATGTAGTTTCCAATTTGTGCCCATGGCCTTGGCCAATTCCTGTGAGACTGAACTCAAAATGCAAGGCCATTGTCTGACTCAACCGTGAGAGGCAGCCCAGACCTAGGAATTATTTTTCTTGTAGCTTTCTGGCTATCACTCCTGCCGTCTCATGTTTCTCGGAAAAAGGCTCAACCTGGCCTGAAATGGTATCTACAAAAACTAACATATACTTGTCACCATATTTTCTGGGTTTTATTTCTGTAATATCTATTTTCCAATAAATTCCTGGTACCCTACCTCTTTCTCTTTTCCCTCTTCCAATTCTAGTTCCTCCCACATTAACTGCCTGGCACTGAGCACATCTATCAACTATATCCTGAACCATACACCGTAATTTAGAAGCCTGGAAGTTCCTTGAGTTTGAGTGACCCCAGGTGAGTACCCTGATGTATCTGGTCTACTAATTTCTTACCTAGTCTTCGAAGAAGAATTAAATTTCCTCTTTTAGTCTTAGCCCAGTCTCCTTTATAATATAATTTAGCCATTTTTGTAAATACTTTAAATCTTCCTCTGAATACTCCAGTTTATCTGGTAGGGATAGATCCAGGTGTGTAACCAGCTCTTGCATTGTTTCTCAGGCTGCTTGCTTTAAATCTCGATCTGATAATTGGTTTCCTTTTGAAATCAGATCAGTCCCCTTTTGGTGTCGCAAGACATGCATAACAGCCACCTCTTTTGGGTCCCAATATTTCTCTTCTGTTTTAATTCCTTTTCCTTCTGCTGTTAATAGGCTCCTTACTTTGTAAGTAGCTCCATGTATATGGAGAGTAGCAAAGACATACCTGTGGTCCGTATTGATGTTGGTGGTTTTACCTTTAGCCATCTGCAGTGCCCTAGTGATTTCAATCAGTTCTGCTTGTTGTGCCGAAGTTCCATGTGGCAGGGTGCTGCCCAGAATTCCTGCTCAGGATAAACTACCACAGCCCTCACATACCTCACATACCTCTTTCCATGAATAGAGTCATGTCTGCATCTGGGAAGAGCATGTCTCTGAGATCCAGTCTTATTCCTGTGACTTGGTTTAGGACCTCCGCACAGTTGTGTGGATGTTCAGCCAGCTCCTCTGGGAGCAGTGTGGCTGGATTTAGCACCACTTGTGGCTGTGAGATCACTCTTGGTTTGTTGAGGAGGAGGGCCTGATACCCTGTCACTCGGGTGTTCACCATCCATCAGTCAGTTGGAGTCTACGAAGGTCCGCGATAGCGTGTGTGGTGGTCAAGATGAGATTTTGACCTAATGGTCTAGCATTATATCTCATTTGGTTAAGACCTACATGTCCAACGAATTTAATTCCATTTGTCATTCAAGCAACCCTTCACAGTTTCAGGTTACCGAAGACTTTGGAAGCCACTTTAACAATTACCCATTAAAACCTTGAGACAGACAAATAACTATCTCCACTTCAGATGCCATGCTCTCCCGCCAACAAGGGGGAGGGGCTAGGCAGTCCACATCAGGCCAGAGAAGGCAAAGAATTCCCCCCAAAACAAAGGGGGTTTCGGCAGCTGCTGGGGAATATTTTTTAAAGTCTTTGGCTCAAGGTCGGTTCATCCCACAGTGCCAGTTCTGCTTATCAAAAGTGGTCCATTAGGCACTCATATTCCATGCTCAGCTCCAATAAGCATCAGCATGGGCACCTTAACTAACTCTTAGACTAACCCCAGTTGGCTACAGTCATAGCCCTTAACACACAAAATGAGTGAGTGAGAAGCCTCACATCTATTATGAAGAACAGAGAGATGAAAGTCAGAGTCCCTTTACTCTCTGCTTGCCCCATTCCTTCAATCATAACAAACAATACAACAGACAACAAAAGGACCAGGCAAAGACAACCGTAGGCCCAACGATTCTTACCCATAACCTGCCACTGGTGGGGGCTTTCTTTATCCCCTGATCGCCTAGGAGGACTCGAACCCCCAAACCGCCCAGGGGGACTTGAACCCCCTGAATGTCTAGGGGTACTCGAACCCCCCTGACTATCCAGGGGGACTCGAACCCCCTGGAGTTCACCTAGGGGTATTTGAACCCCCTCTAACCGCAAAGGGGAACTCGAGCCCCCTGACCATCTAGGGGGACTTGAACCCCTGACCACCCAGGGGGACTTGAACCCCCATACGATCTACCAGCAGAGGATGGGGCATCTCCGCATCCACACCAGCTCTGGGGAGCATGGCTGCTGCCAACTTCTACCAGTGGGCCATAGCCTGCAGCTCCATGCAGGATCCCATGATCTTACCTCCAGAGGCTTTTCCAAAAATTCCAATGCTGTTTCAGTTCTCATCATTTGAATTCGGGTGGCCCTCCAAAGATAGGGTCCTTATTCAAAGGAGCGAGACTGATACAAAGTGAAGTTCAAGCAAACGTTAATTTTGCACAAACCATCGAGAATCATATTGACCGGTCAGGGCCTTCTCTTGCAAAGAGGCGACCACTCCCAGCCTCACAGACTAACATTTATAGCGGTAGTTTAGCCAGGCTATACAGAGTTGGCCAATGAGATAACAATACAGAAAAAACTGCACAGTCGTGCTAAGTCTGCTACACCACAAAAACAAAAATGCTAGGTAACACATGGGTGGACAATTGGATCTCAATTTACCCTAGTAGATATATGCGTGCCCCTCTAATGGGATGTCTTCTCCTGGCCTGATTCACCCTTGTATCTAGGCTTTGAGAGTAAGCTCCTCTGGGAGGAGTAGGGTCAATTTAGTTTACTGCATGGGTTCAATATAAGTTTACTGCTGAAACACAAAATGACTCCCTCTGGCCTAGCGGCCCTTATAACGAGTACTTGTAGCGTCTCTAGAAATCGAGCCAAAATGACTTCCAAATCTTCAAAACTGACGATGTACCAAAGGCAGATTCTACATCCTAGACCCTTAGGTCCAGAATGGACTCATGTACTTGGAGTCCACAGGAGCAAGCATGGAGCATGTTGGAAAAGACCCATAGCCCAAGTGAAGCCATCTGAAAGACGTCCGTACCCGTTTCAGGAAGACAACTTGTATCTTCAAAAGGACGCATTGAAGAGGATTCAAATGTCAAAGAACCTGGAGCATTCCCACAGGGTCCTGCAGATACCCTCTGGAGAAGTACATGTAGATGTTACAGCACAAGCCTGCCTTCACCCTCTCATGAACATCCCCCAAATGGTTTCATGGGATAAGCAAACAATGCCTCTTGTGGAAGATGGGCGTGTTCTAATGGAGGCAGCAGAAGATGAACAGTGGGACAACAAAGGGCCATTAGAGAGCCACAGACAGCGTATGCTACAGGTTGGTGAGGATATTCAGGAAGACAAGGAACTGGAGAATGAACATTGGAGCTCTGAGCGAAGGTCTGGCATTTGAGGATGGTGGGAGGTTCTCTGAACCTGGCTGCCTTCCATAGAGATCTAGGTTCAAATTAAAGAAAACATCCCCTGGCCACAGTCAATCCTTGTACCCCGGTTATGTTTTTGTCTTTTTGTCAAACAATGCACATGCACATATTTGACAGAGAGACAGAGAGATCACAATCAGGGTGTAGAGCTGGAGAGGGAAAAGCTGACTTACCCCTGAGCAGGGAACCTGAGAACAGAGTCGATGCCAAGACCCTGGAATCATGAGTTGAGCTGAAGGCCGCCTCTGAACTGATAGGCACAATCCATGACACAATCTTTGACTTCTGAATACGTCCTAGTTCTAGACGTGAACCACTGCTCTGTCATTGTTCACAAATGCAGGGGAAATGGATTTTGGCTTGGGCTGGTGTTGCTTGAGCTATCTGGCCTGCTTCGAGAGCTGGTATAGTTTGTCCTCTTGAGGTAAGTGACTTGGCTATGTACAAACTACACTCCCACGCATATTTAGGTAAAGAGAATTCCTCCATTGATAGCTTTTGCAGAGGGAATGAAACTATGTCTTGTTGTTCTATGCTTCTGTGGATGGTGATGTGAGTCCTCCTTGCCTCTGAATCTGGATCTCTGTTTCTGCTCCCAGATGAGGGACAGTTTTAGCTCTGAATTCTCAAATCCATGTTCAGCCCTCTTTTTTTTCTCTCACTCCTACTTCTCCTACAATAAGCACCTCTTTCTATTCCTTGGAGTCAATGACTTTCCTAAGCTCATTGTCATGTTTCATCATTCTTCCTTCTTTCTTTCGATTTGTTTCCTTATTTACCAATCCTTTTCTGCCAGGTCAAAAATTTGGTCCTTTGCTTCTGCCAGCTTCTTGGACTTTTCCTTCAGTCTGCTACCAATCTTTTAATGATGATTCTAAATGTTATTTAGAGAGACATTCTGTTCTTAATATATTTCAAATATTCTACACAAGGCAAAGTGGATCCAAGTAATCTGTAGGCAAAATAAGATTTTAGAGAATTATATATTTCCAACAGTATTTATAAAATATTACCTTTATGTAAGGCATCATCCTGGACTTTGTGGAAAACACACAAAGGAGTAAGAAGTGGCCCTTCAAGAAACATATACAATATCAAGGTTTAACATGAAGCAGCATGTCTTCTCTAAGTAAAAAAACATTGTACCAACTGACTTTACTGAAACTTTATATTTATTGCTCTCGTTTAGGTCATAGTGTCCTTCTGCATGCAGGCTGCTACAATGGACATGATATAGACTGAATAGCTTATAAAGAACAGGAATTTATTTCTCACAGTTCTAGAACTGAGAAGTTCAAGATTAAGGAATGGGCAGATCCAGGGAGAGCCCACTTCCTCATAGATGGCTATCTTCTCACTGTAAACGTACATGATGAATGAATCAAGAGAACTCTCTGGGGTCTCTTTTAAAAGGACTGTAATCCCACTTATAACCTAATCACCTCCCAAAGGCCCCTATGTTTTAATACTATCACTTCCAGAGTTAGATTTTGTAATATGATTTTGGGAGACATAAACATTCACACCATAGTATATATAAACAAAAGAGACACAAAAACAACAAACAACAAAAATTATTTTAACTACCTATTATTTTCAACTACATAAAATTTTAATTTGTTTCTATATAATATTAAATAACTCATTTGAGTGATTCACTTATATCCAATGCATCTGAGTGCAATTAAATTTGCTTACCCAACATATCCAGCAGCATATTTCTTCAGACTATCCCATTCCCCACCTTACAGGATTTACCACAATTAGAAGACAGGGGATAGAGGATAGATAGATAGATGTATACATAAACACACTTGTACATACACATATGCATATTTTTTCCTGTTAATTATACTCATGCAAATAAAATTTAAGCTCAAGGAAACCTGTCTTGTGTGTTACTTAATATCCAATTTTTAGTCAACATCCAAAAACAAATAATCCAATAAAAACATGGATAGAAGACATGAACAAGTGTTTCCACAAAGAACACATTCAAATGTTCAGTAGATACATGAAAAGATGTCCATCATCATGTATCATCAGGAAATTGCAAAGCAAAACTAGAAAGAGATACCACCTCACACCTGTCAGAATGGCTAACATCAACACTACAAGAAACAAAAGGGGTTGGAGAGGATGTGAAAAAGTAACACTTGTGGGGGCTGCCTGGGTGGCTCAGTGGGTTAAGCCTCTGTCTTCAGCTCAGGTCATGATCTCAGGGTCCTGGGATCAAGTCCCACATTGGGCTCTCTGCCAGGCATGGAGCCTGCTCCCTCCTCTCTCTCTCTACTTGTGATCTCTCTCTGTCAAATGAATAAAATCTTAAAAAAAAGAAAAAGTAACAATTGTGAACTGTTGGTGGTGATGCAAACTGATACAGCCATATTTGAAAACAGTATGGAATTTCCATAAAATTTAAAAATAGAAGTCCTTTGTGATCCAACAATCCTGTTGGTGTGTATTTACCCAATGAATTTAAGAAAACTTATTCAAAGGGATGCTAGCACCCCTATGTTTATAGCAGCATTATTTGTAAAGCTAAGATATGGAAAGAACCCAAGTATCCATCAATTGATGAATAAATAAAGAATAAGTGGTATGTATATACAATGGAATATTATTCTGCCATAAAAAAGACTGAAATCTTGCCATTTGCAATAACATGGCTGGAACTAGACAGTATAATGCTAAAAGTGAAATAAGTCAGAGAAAGACAAATACCTTTACTCATATATGGAATAAAAGTAACAAAACAAACAAGCAAAGGGGAAAATAATAACACATAGAAAGAGAAACAAAGCTAGAAACAGACATTTCATAACGGAGAACAAACTGATGGTTACTTGAGAGGATCTGAAAGGAGTGATGGAATAAATAAGTGATGGGGGTTATTTAGAGCACTTGTCATGATGAGCACCGAGTGCTATATGTTATATTGTACACATGAAACTAATACAACCATATATGTTAACTAACTGGATTTCAAATGAAAATTTTTTAAAATCCCAGTTTTTAGCTCACATTCTGGCTTACAAAAGGGATTTAGTCAGGAATTTGGAGATTAGTTAATAAACAAATAAGGGGTGAACAGGCAGTTGTTAGATAAAATTACTATCCTTTCTGGCATGACTTATACCTTTTATCTAGAATTAATTTTAGCATTTTAGACTCTTCCTATTTTATTTTGAGTCATTAAACAAAAATTTCCTCAAAGGACCTTAGACTCCATCCAATTTGAGCAACAGTGTGAGAGAGGAAATGGTGTCCAGGAGGAAAAAAAAAAAAAGATAAAACTACTTTTGTTTACTAGTGAATGCATAGTTCTTCCACAGAAGAAGCTCTAAATGGTCATGGCTCCAGCTTTATATGTGTTCAGTCATATGTTCAGAAGTAGGTAACACTATCAAAAAATATAAAGAATCTGAGATTATTTTCCCTTATTTGAAAGCTGGTGTATGAGTCTGCCGTGGTTTCTTGGGTGTTGATAGAAGACGCAGACTCATGGTTCAGAAATAATATAGCTTATTATTCACAGCATTAGAGGTAGCCAGAATATTAACAGTATTTGTGTTTGTGTGTGTTTCTGTGTTTGTGTGTGTGTGTGTGTGTGTGTGTGTGTGTGTGTGTGTGTGTAGGGATGGGAGTTATATATCAGTTCTGAGCCTCAGTTCCCACAAGAAGAATCAAAACAGAGGCAGATAATATTTGCAAACACAACAGGTTAAGGTAAAAAAAAAGATACTATTTCTGTCCTCCAAGTCTATTCAATACAACCATCTTCAAAGGATGGTCTAGAACAAATAATAAATGCAGAAATGTAAGCAACCAATTGAAAAGTGTCTCCCAAGAAACACACTTTGAGAGTCTTCCTTTGACAAAAATACTATAAGATATTACATGAATCAGGTGCATTGAATACTGGAAGGTTAAAATTACAAGGGACCAAATATTTTTAAGCAGACTGGCATCCAGTAGAATTCAAATAGGTTTTATAAGATTGAGGAAAGAAGCCATCAAAACCGGGGCCCAGGGGCGCCTGGGTAGCTCAGGCCATGATCTCAGGGTCCTGGGATCGAGCTCTGCTTCAGGCTCTCTGTTCAGTAGGGAGCCTGCTTCCCCCTCTCTCTCTGCCTCTCTGCCTACTTGTGGTCTCTGTCTGTCAAATAAATAAATAAAATCTTAAAACAAAACAAAACAAAACAAAAAACCTGGGCCCAATTTTCCCAAAAGTATGATTCTGATTCTAGTCTCTATGATGTTATCCCTTGAAGACAATGTCTCTAATTGAGTTGAATTAGTTTACTAAAGAGCATACCCCCATTTGTTGTAGGAGATGAACAATATGCAAGAGGCAAAATGCCACATGGAAGCCACCTGGTCTTCAGTGGAATATAGAATCAGTTCCTTTGGGATGAATTTGTTCCACATTTGACTTCCCACTTAAGGGAAAATAAGAGTGCCTTCCAATAGATTTTAAATAGGAAATGACAACGGAAGCTTATACAAGATTATAAAATAGGAAATTTCATTTAGATAAGCAATAATTTCAAAGTCATCTTCTTAATATTACAGACTCTTCACATAATCATAATTTTATTTTGGTATTATATGGTAATTTCAAATATAGTAAATATAAAGAATTTACCTCTGTAATTATAGCGATTCTGGTCGTAGTTTAATGGCAACAAAACTTCAAGTTAGAAGTATGGTCTACCAATTATGAGTACATTTGGAAATGGTGTGTCATCTTCACTCCACTTGTCTCACTAAAACAGTGAGCCAAAAAAAGTAGGTCCAAGCTGTTTACTATGGTCAAAATGAGTTGCTTTTGCACTTGGTAAAGAAGCAGTCATATTTTGGAAGAAGAAACTGAGGCTATTAATATTTTCAACTTATTTTCATAAAAGGAAAGAAAGGATAATCTAAGCTAAAGCCAAAATCTTACACAAGGTGGCAGGAGAATGGTCTTTTCCCAGATAAAGGGTTTTTCAACTTAGCCATGTTAGGAGGAAGAAGAGATGAGACATTGTGGACTTGACTAACGTTTGTACACTGTTCAAAAAGTTTTCAAAATAATGTGTATTATTTTTCTTCTTTTAGTTGAGACAAAAACAAACAAACAAACAAAAAACCACTAATGAGCTTACTCTTAAAAGGAGGTAAACAAGAAACTAGCAAAGATTGAGTGTTAGGTATTGTCCCCCTCCTTTTTTTTTTAAATTATGTTATGTTAGTTACCATACAATACATCATTAGTTTTTGAAGTAGTGTTCCATGATTCATTGTTTGTGTAAAACACCCTGTGCCTCATGCAATATGTGCCCTCCTTAATACCCATCACCAGGCTCACACATCCCCACATCCTTCTCATCTTTAAAACCCTCAGTTTGTTTCTTGGAGTCCATAGTTTTTCATGTTTCATTTCCCCCTCCAATGCCCCCACTTCATTTTTCCTTTCCTTCTCCTAATGTCCTCCATGCTATTCCTTAGGTTCCACAAAGAAGTGAAACCATATGATGATTGACTTTCTCTGCTTGACTTATTTCACTTAACATAATCTCCTCCAGTCCCATCCATGTTGATGCAAAAGTTGGGTATTCATCCTTTCTGATGGCTGAGTGATATTCCATTGTATCCATAGATCACATCTTCTTTATCCGTTTGTCTGTTGAAGGGGATCTTGGCTCTTTCAACAGAATGGCTATTGTGGACATTGCTGCTATGAACACTGGGGTGCATATGGCCCTTCTTTCCAGTAAAATAGAGCTAGCCTATGACCCAGCGATTGCACTACTGAGTATTGACCTCAAAGATACAGATGTAGTGAAAAGAATTAGGTATTGTTAAAGCACAAATGCAGGGGATAGAAGTTATGGTACAGAAGAGGGAAGGGCAACCATATGGCAGAGTAGAATAAAGTAGCTCAGGAAGAAATTAGTCATATCCAGATATTGTAAGGCATGTGGGGTTGGCAGGGAGAGCATGAGAAATCATGAGAGAAGAGAGAGAAAATGGACCAGGCAGGAGGGTTTATAACATTTTAACATCTAAGGTAAGCATATGCAAAGCAGAATAGGGAAAGAAATAAAAGTTTTTATAAGACTCAATACATAAGGAATAACGTGGAGGACACTGGGAGATGGAGAGAAGTGTGCTGGGGGAAATCGGAGGGAGAGACAAACCATGAGAGACTGTGGACTCTGAGAAACAAACTGAGGGTTTTGAAGAGGAGGGTGGCAGGTGGTTGGGTGAGCCCAGTGGTGGGTATTAAGGAGGGAATTTATTACATGAAGCACTGGGTGTGGTGCATAAACAATGAATTTTGGATCACTGAAAATAAATTAAAAGAAAAAAAAAGACTGACTACAGACATGGACCTCAGTGTAACACAGATATGGAACTCACTGGAATACCAGCCACTTCCCACCGACACACACAGACTATGATAATAATAAGTAATAATTCAATTAAGAAAATTGCCTGCCAAATAATTTTTCCTCTTTTTATTTTTATGATTATTATTTTTATTTTATTTTTAAAGTTTTTATTTAAATTCCAGTTAGTTAAAATAAGGTTAATATTAGTTTCAGGTGTACAATATAGTGATCAACACTGCCATACAAGGGCTTAAATATAAAAATGAAAAAAAATTTTTTTTAAGGATTTTATTTTTAAAAACCTCTACACCCAAGGTGGATTTCAAATGTACAACCCCAAGATCAAGAGTTACATATTTTACTGACTGATCCAGCCAGGCACCCCAACAAATAAAAATTTTATAAAATTGTTGAGTTTGTGGGAGTCTCATTTGCTCAGTCAGTTAAGTGTCTGCCTTTGGCTCAGATCATGATCTCAAGAGTCCTGGGATCGAGCCCCATATTGCTCATGCTCTCTCTCTCTCTCTCTCTCTGGCTTTTGCTCTTAAATAAATAAATAAAATATTTTTTAAAAAAATTGTTGAGTTTGTTTAACTAGTTTTAAACTAGTAGACAGAGATGAAGTTAAAGTATGATCTCATGGCAGGGAAAAATACAACTTACACGTTTTAAAAATAAAATGTGCAATGCAAGTTACATCACTTCTTTTATCACCACACAGGGACTTTCCCTACTGAGTTGTTGTAATGTAAGGACCTATTTTATATTTTTATATTTTAGCAAGAGGCTTCCATTGAGGTTAACCCTGAAACTGTCCTTGCTCCCCTTCCCCCAGGGGATTCACTTAAAAACAAGTCCTGGAAATCAGCTCCAGGTAACAAAGCCCATATACAAGGGTGGGTCAGGCCAGGTGGAGACATCAATCAGCGGGGGGGGGGGGGGGCGGTGTTTGCATATTGTCTCCCTAGATACTAAGGAGTATGCCCCACTCCTCTGCCCTTTGGGAACCGTTTTGGCATCAATCCTAATCAAGGTGTAATAGGCTGGGTCAAATGTCTATACTAGGGTAAATTGAACCTCAATTGGTCACCTAGCCTCACTGTGGAGTTTCCTGTGTGTGTTAAAATCTCATTGGTCACCTGTGCGTGGCCAGGCCTGACTTCATGGCCTTTGCCCTTAAAAGCTAGACTGTGAAACAGTGAAGGGTTGCCTTCTCTCATAAGAGGTGTGGCTCTGAACTTTCGGTTAGATTCTTGATGCTTGGCATGAAATAAGGCTTTGCTTGACCTTCGCTTTACATCAGTCTCGCTCCTTTAATCATAGACCCATTATTGGGGCATAACAGTATTAATCTTATAGTTATAAGTCCACAATGCATCCATCATCCATTCTACCCCTTAACATTCCCCTTTGGACAGACCCATGATCTAGAACAAGCCTTATTTTATAGTGCCTTGTAGGAGATTTTTGCTGCTGCCTAAATTGCCTACTTTCCTCTCACCATTACCACAGAAATTGGGTCCACTGAAACAAAGGGGTAGTGTAAGAAATTAACAACTTCCATAAATCTCTTTAAATCATAAAGTATAAGATAGTGATACCTTTTTTTCTGCCACATAACCAATTCTTGCAAGAATAAGGTCATATAAGAGAATTTACAACACATGCTAGCATTATCCTACTGGACCCAGATCATTTGTATGTTTCTCTGTCTCTGAGAAATGTAGTTATTTACATGACTGAAACCTACAAATTGTTTGATATGACTACTAATATCACCTACATTATTTTAAAGCCTGTTTAAGGCTTCTGAAATACATAGGTTTTGTAAACACTTATTAAGCATCATGTATATATCAAACACTTTAAAAATCTCTGCTTTAAAAACAGAACAAAAAAACTCTACCTCAATGGAACTTTGAGTCTGAAAAAGATACAGGCAATATACAAGGCAACAGATAGAATAACTACATATTTGATTATATACTCCGAGGATGTCACATTAAATTGATATGAAAATGATGAGAAGGATCTGGATTTCTTGTCAAAATTTTTTGCCTTAAAAAGAAATTGATATTTAGGGAAAGTTGTTACTGAAAGAGGTCCTGTGTCAACCAAAAATGTTAAACCATGATCTGAATAAATTTTCCAGTTGTGATCATTGCTTTGTTTAGCTGTCTTATATTAAGACTGAATTTAGTAATTCAGTCTCAGATTTCAGTAAGTCTTTTTTTTAATGATTTTATTTATTTATTAGAGAGAGAGAGGGAGGGGCAGAGGGAGAGTAAGAACCAGATCCTTGCTGAGCAGGCAGCTGATGCATGACTGGATCCTAGTACCCTGGCATCATGGCCTAAGCTGAAGGAAGACACTTAACCAACTGAGCCACCCAGGCACTCTAGACTGTAAACTTCTTAAAGGTAAAAAAGTTTATTCTTCTAGAAGTTCCACAGACATTTCTAACATCCATAAGAAAGCATGTACTGATGTAAAATGCCAGCAAATCAAATTATTTAGAAAAGAAAGAAAGAAAGAAAAGATATATCTGGATAAAGAGAAAAACAGAAAATCTAATAATACATTGAATTATTAGAGCAAAGAGTGGAGGAAGAGAAAATAAATATGAAATAGAGTTTTCTACTAAAAGAAAAAAATTGAATAAGGCAGGAGATTTAGAAAATTATTATGATAGACTTGAGAAAAAATAAAATAGGAGTTTTTAGAAAATAGCAATGAATGAAAAGGTAAATTGTTCCTACCTCTATAATATTAGCTGTTTGTTGTTGTTGTTGCTAATTTACCTATTTAAGCTAATAAACAAAGAAAGGTTTCATTTAGGGATAAGGTTTCTATATATATATATTTTTTCCATTTAGGGATAAGGTATATATATATATATATATATATATATATATATATATATATATATTTTTTTTTTCATTGTTAGAAAATGTGTCACAGAAAGTGTTTAAACTTTAAGATACAGATGCAACATGTAAAAAACTACATTGTTTGAACGTCTAATTTGTAAATGCTGTTAAAGGAAACTTGGTGGAAATGTCCTTATGTGGTTGTGTTTCTGGAACTAAGTATATTTATTAATAAGGAATAGTTTAAAATTATGAAATGACCAGGAGTGGACAATTTTCCTAATCCTATCAGCTCTTTGCAGCTCTTTTATTAGCCCCCTTCAGGAATACCAGTTTTATTTATCTAATTAAATTTTATATTAATATGCTTTTGACTTTTGGCCTTTCTCTTCATTCTGTTCTCTTTTTTTCCCGTAAATTACATGTTTCTGCTTAACAGCTACTATCAATTCTTTGATATGAATTCTCAGCATCAATTTACTAACTCCAGAGATGAAGCAGCATCAATATTTAGAAGCGAAGAATACAAAGCCTTGGGCATCTGGATGGCTCAGTCAGTTAAGCATCTGCCTTTGACTCAGGTGGTGATCCCAGGGTCATGGGATGGAACCCCAGTTTGAACTTTCTGCTCAGCTGGGAGCCTACTTCTCCCTCTCCCTCTGCCTGCAGCTCCCTTTGCTTGCGTTCTCCCTCTCTTTGTCAACTAAATAAAATAAAGTAAAATAAAATAATGTAAACAATACATTTATTTATTTATTAAAATGCAATTATTACACAATACATAATGTATTGCATAATTATAATAATGATTAAATAATTTATTAAATATTTATATTAAATATATCGATTTAATTAAATAACTATTTTTTAGAATTTAAAATATTTCAAATTTAGATTGTTAAATATTAAATCATTAATTTAATAAATAAATATTTAAACATAATTAAATAAAATAATTTATTTATTAAAATAAATAAAATAATGTTGTCATTATCTGAGCATGTATTTTTAAATAGTCTAAAAACAGCCATCTAATAAAGTCTAAATACATTGAGATCAGATATTTATACAAGTTAACCCAGACACTCAACCCACAATTTCAAAACATTTGTTTTTTTTAAAGATTTTATTTTTTTATTTGACAGAGAGAGATCACAAGTAGGCAGAGAGGCAGGCAGAGAGAGAGAGGAGGAAGCAGGCTCCCTGTGGAGCAGAGAGCCTGATGTGGGACTCGATCCCAGGACCCTGAGATCATGACCTGAGCCGAAGGCAGTGGCTTAACCCACTGAGCCACCCAGGCGCCCCTCAAAACATTTGTTTTTATCTACTACTCAAAATACGATTGTAATGTATTTATTTATAACTTTGATGTAGCAAGGAAACTTGGAGGAAAAGGAGACATTTGCTTTTAATATTTGAAAATTATTTTGTTGATTTAAAAAAAATAAAAACCTTAACACATGAGCATTTCTTCTTAAATAACACTGTGAAGTTTCTGAGTCGCATTCTATTAAAAGTGCTGATAAAATGGCCTCAGTTACTCGTTTAAATTATCAGCTGAATGGGTAACAAATGAAGTAGAGAGCTTTTTAATTATTTATGAATGTATTGCTTGTGGATGGAGTGCCACATAGAGTCACCTCTCTTTTTGGCTTTGTTTTGTGAGCAGCAGTGGAATCTATGAATGAGATTAAACATAAGGACATTCACAGAAATTCTTAATGAACTTCTGGGGAAGGGCAATAAGTGCAAGGAAAAACTGCAGCAAGACTAATTACAAATTTCAAGTGGTCATTGCTTAATTATAGAAGCTTTTAAGTTCAAGTAATATATCTTTTTTATGAGCCTATCATATTGTATTAATTACCACAAACTGCACTCTTGAACACTTATCTTTTCACATATTTCTTATTCTTAGTACTTAAAATTACCCTTATGATTGATAAGTAAATGGATTTTACTGACAATGCATTTATTTACATAAATAAATAATGCTGTTTATATATATAAAAACAATTGAATATGTGTATGTGTTCAATGAAATTTTTTTTTCAAATTAACATCTTACTTCTACCACATTGGTTACAAATAGATATAGACTTTATAGATTCATCAAATATTTTATTCTCAAATTTATATCTCCTTTGTGAAGTAAATGAAACTGTATATATTAAATATAATCCTATCACATGTAACAGTTACTAGTGCATCCCAGGACATACATAGGTCAGGTCCTACTCAAGGCATCACGGATAACTGGATTTAACTTTCTATCCTGGGAGTCTTCTGTATATTTCTGTGGCTTTTATACTACAATCAGGAGGAAGAATTCTTTTGCTAAAAGCTTCCAAATCGGGCGCCTGGGTGGCTCAGTGGGTTAAGCCGCTGCCTTCGGCTCAGGTCATGATCTCAGGGTCCTGGGATCGAGTCCCACATCGGGCTCTCTGCTCAGCGGGGAGCCTGCTTCCTCCTCTCTCTCTCTGCCTACTTGGGATCTCTCTCTGTCAAATAAATAAATAAATAAAATCTAAAAAAATAATAATAATAATAAAAACAAAAGCTTCCAAATCACTATGTGAGTAGATTATTTGTAGACTAGTGATATAATATTATAGTTTAATATGTAAAGCATGATAAAATAAAATGCTATTGACATATTTAATTTATTCAGAAAAGCATTCATTTAGTTATCAAGCATTCATTTGCTTTTTTTAAAGATTTTATTTATTTATTTGACAGCACAAGTAGACAGAGAGGCAGGCAGAGAGAAAGGAAGGGAAGCAGGGTCCCTGCTGAGCAGAGAGCCTGATGTGGGGCTCTATCCCAGGACTCTGGGATCATGACCTGAGCAGAAGACAGAGGCTTTAACGCACTGAGCCACCCAAGAGCCCCAAGCATTCATTTTCTTTATACAGAAGAGATAGAACAATATTATATAGTAGAAAATACAGTAAATAATCTAGAAACCTTGATCATTGTGTTTTGGCAATTTTAGAACATAAAATTAGCTAAAGCTCAAGTGCAAGTTATATTTGTATCCTAGGAGGAAAAGTTAATTAAAAGTTTGTTTATTACCATAGTTTAACACTTCAACAAAATGATAATGAGTCAAAAATTAATGAATATATGAAGTATACAATAAAAACAATAATCTTGAGTGTATGTGACTCACTGTAGGTATTGATAGGCTAGAAATCAAAGGGAAAGTATCTATAGGGTTTGTTCAGTTCCATGCTCATCAGATTAATAGGCTTTCTCATATTGCTTCCTTCATCACATTAATTTGTCTAATGAAGTTTTCAAGAGTTAAAGACAGTGATAGGTTCATGGCTGGAGAGAAGGTACAGAATCTAAGATAGTTCAGCAGTGCTTATTATTTAAGAGAAAGACAGCATGGGAGGTGAGGGGTGGAAGGAAAGGGATAAGAAGAGAGAATCTTAAGCAACCTCCTTGCCCAGCACAAAGCCTAAAGGGGCTTCATCTCATCGCCCTGAGATAACAACCTGAGCTGAAATCAAGAGTCAGATGCTTATCTAATTGAGTCACCCAAGTGCACCATTTTTTTCCCTGTATCTTTATTTTCATCTCTTTCTGTAACTGAGTTTCCCTTCAAAATCAGGACTTGCATACACAACCTAAATAATTATTTTGGGATTTGATCACGTGGAAGAGGAGAGAATGAGAAGAGCTAAGTGGTCCAGGAGAAACATATATGAGTTCAGACTGAGTGGATTATGATTGTGGACAACTGAGCATCAATCCTAATGCACAGAATACATCTCAGAATTATTTTCCTGAAACAAGAAAGAATCTGTTTAACCCACTGGCTTCTGCATCCTATCCACAGTGGTTAAAATTCATCCCAGAAGTAATTAATGTCCCTGACTTTTCTATTAATGGGCATGAGAGAGGAGCTGAGTGGGCTTGGTCAGTGTCCCACCTAATGAAAGGCAGAGCAGATTCAGGCAAAAAAAATATATATATTAGTTCTTTCCAAATTAGATTTAATGGGATTCTGTTTTTCATTCATGAATTCATTTTGCATTTTATATTTTATCGATTTTTCTAAGCTTTGGCCAATATTCACTACATTTTTGAATAGCTTTTATCTATTATTGTAAATCATTTTTCTGCTACATTTGTTTAGTCATGGTTATCCATTTCTTCTTCCAAGTTTTTCAGATATGTGATATCAATTTCCAAATAAATTATTTAAAATGTTTATTTTTTATACTAAACTTCTATGAAAAACATTGATATATGTATTATGGCATATTGTTCCCCTTTCAACTTATTTTTTATTTATTTATTTATTTATTTATTATTTTTTTAAAGATTTTATTTATTTATTTGACGGAGAGAGAAATCACAAGTAGGCAGAGAGTCAGGCAGAGAGAGAGAGAGAGAAGCAGGCTCCCGCTGAGCAAAGAGCCCGATGCGGGGCTCGATCCCAGGACACCGAGATCATGACCTGACCCGAAGGCAGCGGCTTAATACACTGAGCCACCCAGGCGCCCCATCAACTTATTTTTTAAAATGTGAATGTGCCTTGGCAAATATATATTGTTTCATTTTATGTTTATGTAGATTCTTCATAATTTTCCCAAGTTCATTGGCTTATGGTTTATATTTTTTTAATAATTTTCCTACTGCCAATTAATAGATTTTTTTCCATTACCTTGTCTAAGTTGCTATTGCCATTATAAGTAAAAAGCATCTGGAAATCTATATCCCTGTCCAGTTTCCTCCAATCACTCATTATTTTCAGGATCTAGTTGGATTTTCTTACAGGTTCCAGGTGGACAAGCTTTTGAACTGGTGCTAATTATTATTTGTTTGTTTCTGGCTTCCTGCATTTACCAGCTTAGGGATCATTTTTAACAATTATGATGAAATGAGGCATCATATTCTTATTCTCAACTTCATTAATAATGATATTAGTGTAACATGTCCTACAAGATAGTGATACATGTAAAATAATTTCATTGACCAAAAAAGTGGTGGAAAATGTAAATAAAACACAGTGGCAGCCAACTAGTCATTTCAAGTTGAGCTATTTTTCCCCCTTTATCTCCCTGTCTCTTTAATTTCCTGTAGCACATTCCTACCAAGTATTTTAAGGTGTTTTATATGCACATACATAGAGATCATCATGGAGTCTAAATCTCATAATTCCTTGTCAGTTTTAAATATTTTAAGTATTGTTCATTCCTATGTCAGTTGTCTATTAACTTTTTCTCCACACTGCACTTAATTGCAAGGAAATATTTAATTTTAATATAAATTAATTAATCACTTTAATAAATATTTTTACCTTATGGATTAATCTTTGATGCTTATTTCTTAATTTTTTTTAACTTTTAAAATTTTATTTATTGAGAGAGAGAGTGAGAGAGAGAGAGAACAAGCACAAGCAGGGGAAGCTGCAGAGGGAGAGGGAAAAGAAGAAGCAGGTTTCCCACCAAGCAGGGAGTCAAGCTCAGTCTCAGGGCCTTGGGATCATGATCTGAGGTGAAGGCAGAGGCTTAGCTGACTGAGCCACTGAGTCTAATTGTTATCTTTGATATTTAAGGAAATACTTTATCATCTCTAATTGATCCCCTATGTCACAAATACAGTTTTCTCTATGGTGCTATTAATTTTATTGTCTTCAAATGAGACTCTTTTTCTAGAAGCATTTTTAATCAGTCTCTTAGGTCTATAATTTAGTTTTTATACATTTCATTTAGTATTTTATTTTATCTTCATCATCTCTGAGTATTCCTGACCAGTACTCATTGGTCAAATCTTTCTTATTAATCTATTCCAAAAATTTGCTTGTTTCTATAATATTTTGTTATGACTGCTGTCGTTCTTAGGTTTTGCCTTTATATTCTTTTTGTTTTGTTTTGTTGTTTTATGCTTTGGTGTTTTTGTTGTATTGTTTTGTTTTTCTTTTGAATTAATACAATTAAACCTTTAGATTTCTTTCATACCTTTAATTATTGTCACTTATTTTCACAAATGATATTACCGTAGTACAGTAATTCTAAATATTTCTGAATTAGCTGTATTTCTTTTTAGGTATAAAGTTAACTTCCAGTTACATGGACTTAATATTTTGGTCATTCTATTCTAGTTTTATTGCCTTATCATTGGAAAATATAGCCTGATACTTAACTCTAGGGAATGATGTGGGAGAGCTAGGTTCTTGTCTCTTGGAGTCAAAGAAGGAATCTCGTGGGCAATGGAGAGTGAGGAAGTGACAGAAGTTTATCAAGTGAATATATAGAAAAAGCTCTCACAACTAAGAGGGGTCCCCACACAGTTAACAATGAGTGCCTTCAGGGTTTATTTTTTATAAAAAGGTAACCAGGCAACTTTAATCCTTTTAACATCTCTATCAATAACTCCTGCAATGGCTTACCTCCTTTTGAGGGTCTGATTATTCTTTTTTGGTTACAGGTGTTTATCATAGAGACACCCACCCCACATGACCCACTCCATACACCTAGGGCAGGGTGGTCCTCCATCCCACATGCCTAGATCAGGGTGCTCTTCCCTGGGATAGGGTGGTCCAATTTATCTCTTTACTCTGGTTTTCCCACACCACATTTTGGGGATTTCTGAGAGCCTGTTCACAAAGTTCCTTATGGATCTCTTCCTCCCTAGCCCCACCTGTCCGTTACTCATTTTGAGAGTTGATATTACCAAAGTACTGTAATTCTAAATATTTCTGAATTAGCTGTATTATTTCTTTTTAGGTATGAAGTTAACTTCCAATTATATGAATTTAATATTTTGGTCATTGTTTTCTAATTTTATTGCCTTATTCTTGGAAAATATAGCCTGATATTTAACTCTAGGAATTTATTGGCATATACTTCTGGCCTAAATAATGGCCTGTTTGTGTAAACGTTCAACTTATGCTTATATACTTACTGAAGACTATTGTTTTGGGATGGCTACATCCCAGGATGGCTACATTTATTAATAGATCAGGACTATTAGATTCTCTAAATTTTGATGTCTCTTAATTTAAACTAATTAAATTATCAGTTAATGAAAGAAGTTAGATTTTTTATGTACTACTGCATCTAAACTTTAAAGTCTTTTGCTATTATTAGACAAGTATGTCATCCTGTTTTTATACCAAGTCTTACATTAAAAAAAATCATACTATATGAAATATTACTTATTATTATTATTATTATTATTTTTAAAGATTGTATTCATTGGGGTACCTGAGTGGCTCAGTCAGTTAAGTGTCTACCTATAGCTCAGGTCATAATACCCGGGTCCTGGGATAGAGCCCCGCAGGGGGTTCCCTGCTCAGTGGGGTGCTTCTCCCTCTCCCTCTGTTATTCCCCCTCCTGTGTGCATGTTTTTCTTTTCTCACTCTCTCTCAAATAAATAAGTAAAATTTAAAGATTATCTCTCTCAAATAAATAAGTCAAATTATTTTTCTCAATGGGAGGGAGAAGCAGACTCTCCACTGAGCAGGGAGCCTGATGCAGGGCTCAATACCAGGACCCTGGGATCATCACCTGAGCTGAAGGCAGACAACTTGAACCGACTAAGTCACCCAGGCACTCCAGTTGTTTATTTATTTATTTATTTTTATTATGCATATGTTTTATCTCTCTTTTCTTCAAGTCTTTTTTTCGATCTTTTTACTTTTTTACTTTTTTCATAAAACTGAATTATTTCAAGATGACTTGGTCATCCTCTTTTACCCCACCCCATAGGTCATAGAGTACATTTTAACTGTTAAAATATTAGTATTTAAGTGCTGCCTACACAAATTAAGGCAAATTATCTGTGGTCTGTATTCCTGAAAATATTTTTTTTTATTATGCCTTCCTATTCCAATGACATTTTATAAGGATCTAAATGTTTACATTTGTGATTATTTTTTTCAAAATAATAAAGCTATTACTTCATTCTTTTTTATATCTGATGTTATTTAAAAAATTTCTGTCAGTCGGATTCTTGTTTATTAATGAATTATTTTTTTTCTCTCTAACACTTATGATTTTTTTTTGTCTTTGGTATGTATGCCCTAGTTTGGGATTCATAGAGTCAACTATAGTTATGAATATTTTCTTTCTTTTTTTGTATGTAAGTTTTAATCCAGTGTCTTGACTCTTTTATGCTTGAGAAATAGATGTACATTAATATTCAAATATTTCTTTCCTTTTTCTTCTTTCATTTAAAAAAAAGTCATTTATTTTATTTTATTTAAAAAAATATTTATTCATTTATTTGGAGTAGAGAGAGAGGGTCATGAAGAGTGGCTGATTATATACTTTCAATTTGGGAGGAGGTTAGGGATAGCACAAGCCTCCAAGGTATTTTATAAACAAGGTTTCCAGGACCTTGAGGGGGCTAGCTATTGTTAGGGAAAGGTCATTTATTACTATTTAGTAAAAACTCAGGGAAGAGACTCTTCTGATGTGTATCAGTGGGTATATGCTTGGGAGATGATTGCCAATGTATATCTTGAGGGCAGGGGTGGGGAATAGAGATAAAGAAGTTTCCAAAGTAATTTTTACATGTGAAAGTAGATTTTCAGTATCCTGGGGGGGTGGACTAAGAATGTTTTTTGCCCTGAGTAGATGTGTCCACATGGAAGCAGCTGAGTCCCCAGAGGAACTTCAAGGACTTGTCAACAGGCTATGAGTAGTAAGGAAATCTAATTTTTTCTCTAGCTTTTGTTCCACACGTATCACCTACATCTTACACCTCTTTTATATTGATAATTTTAATGCTTTGCTGGTATCCAGATGACTATATCCTTAAGTGACTTCTTATCTCTATTGAATCCATTACGTATTCTATCCATTGTATTCTTAATTCAACTAGATTACATATATTTAATCTATTAGTACCACTAGGTTCTTATTCTTGTTTTTATTTCAAAATCTTTCCTTAATTCCTTACATTATTTATTGGGTATATTTTAAATCCCTGATATACTCACTTATTATATATAAGCTGTCAACCTTATTCTTATTTTGAGGTAGCTATATCTTTTTGGGTTTTAGGACATCATACCAACAATGCCAAATAATTTTCAGACAACAGCAGGATATCCAAGAATTCAACTAAATTCTGACACTATCTACCTGAACATAGTGTAAGATTTCATCAGTTAAGGGATCAGTCCTCCAAGACTATCTCCAACCCCATCTCAGATGCCAGTCTCACTGTAGGCCCAGGTTATTACCTGTGCTTGTGACTGAGCAACTACAGGTTGGAGGTCCCAATGGCCTACTTCTTACGTTCTTTTAATTTGCTACAGGGACTCACAAAACTCAGAAAAATACTTACTTTATGTTTGCCAGCTTATTAAAAGATATAAAAGAAGATTTAAATCAATAGATAGATAAAGAAGTGCACAGGGCAAGGTATGGAGAATGGGCACAGAGCTTCTATTACCTTCTGTAAGACTGCCACTCTTCCTGCCTTTTCATACATTTAACAAACTAAAAGCTTTCTGAACCCAGTCCTTTCAGGTTTTCTGTGGAGGCTTTGAAAGACCCGTGGATCCCCTTACCCAAGAATCCAACACTGCCACTGGATGCAATCAGCAAGAGGTTCTTTATTGTTTTGCAGGCGCCTGCGGGTGGTCAGCAGCTCCTGCTAGCTGAGCACACCCGGCTGGGGTGGTGCCGGGTTTTTATAGACAGGTACAAACAAGTTTTGGGTGGGGCACAACTGATTGGTTGACAGTTAGAACTTTGAAAAAGGCATACTTGGTGTTAGTGGATTGGCCCTGGAAGACCCCCCTCGCGCGGAGAGAAAGGCGGGAAGGGGAAACAAAGAGGGGAAGTTTGACCTTATTACTGGGCAGAAAGGCATCCTGTCTATGTGACCTATGTGACCATGCAGCCCCCTTGCCTACGTGACCTACGGGACCATGCCCCGGCTATTAGGAGAGGGTATCTTGTTAAAACAGGAGTCAAGTGTCATGCCCTTAAAGCCAAGCGGTAACAGAAAGGCAAAAGAGCAGTTACATTGAATTCAACCCTGGGGGAAGGGTCTTTTCATTGCAAGGGGAGGAGGGGTACTTTTACACAACAAAAGAGCAGTCAATTAGTTAACGACGGGGAAGGGGGTCTTTCAGCTTCATGACATAGTCATGACTGACTAAATCATTGTCATTTGCTGATCTAATCTCCAGCTCCTCTTCCCTCCCCAGATAATCCTGAATTGGGAGGAAGGGGAGGCATGTTGGGCAAAAGTTATGAAGGCTTTCACCAAGTGGTTGGTCCTTCAGGCAAACAGCCCTTGCCTTGAGTGAGGTCTGAAGGTCACTTCATTAACATAACAAAACACACCTCTCTCACCCTTATCACAGGAAATTCCAAGAGTTTTAGAAGCTGTGAGTCAGTAGCCATGGTTGAAAACCAAATATTCAGATGACCAAAATATATTTCTTGTAAACCACTATATTACCCTACATGCTTAAGTATTTAATTATGTGATCTTTTAAACTAATATTTTTCTAAGAGTCTAAACTGTTCTGTCAGTAATCTGGATTGGGGAGTGATGTATTGCCAAATTTCTGTCGTTTCAGTCCAGGAAGTCAAAGAGAGACAACAGGAGAGCCCCTTAGGGCAGGAAGTTCAAAGTAACAATGTTGACTACTACTCCCTTTTCTTGATTTTTTTTTAAAACAAGCAAAGCATCTCTTCAGAGTTGCAGTTTAAAGCCAGGAACATGCGGAATTGGGAGAAAAAAATAGTTAAATTTGGAGACTTGCAGAGGTAGAATCAGAGTAGTGAAAGCCATTACAGTAACGGAACTAACTGAGGTCAGTCTTTGGTGAATCACAGAAACAGGTGGAGTTGTCAAACAAAGGAATCTTTGTTTACAACATACAAGGAGATCACAGGGAATAAGTTCCAAAGCCTTGACTGTTTGAACAGGAGATTTTTATTTAGTATTTAAGATGAATACTCAGAAGGGAGAGTTTTATTATCCCGTGTATGGTTGGTCATAAGGTTGTGGATGCATGCACATCCACATATGTATTTGTGCAATATGTATTGCATGTTCACCTGAATGAAGCTTGTATTCCACCAAGGGCAGAAACTTCAACGTTAGAATAAAGCAGAGGTAACTGTTGGACAAGGGAAAGGGACTCTGCAGGTTTCAAGAGCAGATATAAACTAGATGGGGTCTTGGGCTCATTTTCTGGGACAAGGAATGCAAGGCCTTGATTACTTTTGAAATAGCACTAGGAGTTTTACCACTGATTTATTGTCTCAATAGCTTAGGCTATTTCCTGGTCTGGTGGTGACTGTTAGTTTTCCCATTGCCTTGTTCCCTCAAAATCCTTAACTAGTGAGGTTTTTGCATTTCTTTGTAAGAGCCTCCCAGGAAATTTTGGAAGAAGTGTGCTTGGGCAAGTACACAGGTGGGGTATAGATCATTGAAAATAGCTGGGGACAAAAAATGACTTTTCTTATGTCAGGAAAACTATATCTCATCTTTAATTTTCTGGGAACCTCTAACTCTTTCTGCTGATGTTACCAGCAGGCATCTGAGATATAACTGATTGTTCTCTTGAACCTAAGGAAAAGGAAATGTAGAAAGCAAAAGACAAAACTTTAAAATCTATCCTGCAACTCATAATTCACTGCAGCCACCTCTCTGTCTTTCCCTTTCTCTTTTTCTCTCTTTCTATTTCTCTCTCACTTTCTCTCTCACATACGCACAACACACGCAAATCAACTTAAAACAATTTTTAATTTTCCCTACTCCATTTTAATATACTTGAGGCATGATCATTTTCTTAGTAAATACAAGAAAAAAAATCTAGGATTCCATCATTCTGTGTGATTAAAGTATTGAGGAATTTACTTCCAATAGCACTTATAAAAACATATTTTATTTAAGTAATATTTTATAATCAGGTGCCTGCATTTTTCTTATTCTCCAACTAGTGTTATTTGGCAATTAATATTTTGTCAATCAATATTCCCCTATATCTGAATGTGTGGGCAGTGAGAGATGAGTTAGAGGCAAGAATGGTGAACACTCCCAACAACTGCAGACTACATATATCTTAAGCCATGATTTTCTTTGCAAAGGTCAACATTGATAATGTTCTAGTCATACCTCCGTGTACCAGGAAAGAAGTAGCATATTTCTTGAAAGACACAGCTATCAAAGCTCCATTGAGAAACCGTAAAGATGGAGAAGGGATTTGCAAATTATATATCTGATAATGGACATCTACTCTGATTATTAAAAAATGAATAAAAATAAAAAACCTTACTAATAACCAAACAGAGTATCCAATTTTACATGTGAAGGAAATAATGGAAGAGACATGTCACCAAAAGGATATGGATGGCTTATAAGCACATGACAAATTTCTCAACATTTAGGCATTAAAGAAATACAAATTAAAATCATAATGAGACATGCTTACATATCTATTAGAATGGCTAAAATGATAAAGGCTAATTGTACTTCGTCTGAGCTAGATTGAGAAGCAACAAAAAATCTAAACTGTTGTTGGCATATATCATGATACAACCACTTTGGAAAATAGTCTGAAAATTTTTTTAAATGCAAAATATGTTGCAGTTACACAAATAGCCATTTTACTTCTAGGCATTTAACCAAGAGAAACAAACCCTATGTTCATACAAGGACTTGTATATGAATTTCATAGCAGCTTTATTTTTAAGAATTGAAAACAATGGAAATGTTCATCAATGTCCATCAATAGAGCAAAGACAAATTATGATCTATTCATTAAAGAGATTACTATTCAACATCAAAATGAACTATTTACAGTTGGAGATTCTCAAAATAATGATGCTGAGAAAAGAAAAGCCAGGCAATGAATAGTATATACTGTGTGATTCCATGACTATAAAAAAATCTAGAAAATACAAATTTATATATAGTCACAGTCACCAAATATATTGGTGAGATTTTAGTGCCTTCTTCTGTGCTCCCATAGCTTCCTACACTTGGATCTCCGAGCATTTGTTACACCATGTGAAAATATGAACTCTTTTTCTTTATTCTGTCTTACTAGAATAAGAATCCTTGAAATTTTATGGACATTTGAACTCTCAGTTATTAGCAGAAATTCTATCACACAGTAAGATTCCAAATATAAAAGCCAGAGTTTTACAATGACTTCTAAGCTTTTACATGATCTAGCCACTCATTTAACCTCTGTGACCTCTTTCCCTGCTACTCTTCAGTCACTCACAGTGGCCTCCTTGCTATTCCTCAGATATGCCAGGCATGATCCAACCTTATGGCCTTCAAGATAGCCAATTCCTTTGTCTGGAGTGACCTTATTGCTGATAGCTCTGGGCAAATTCATCACCTTTCCATACCTTTGTTCAATTGTCAGCTTCATTGTAACTACCCTGATCTTCCTATTAAAAATTTTAACTCCCCATCCCCTGCCTAGCAACCTTGATTTTTCTCACCCTGATCGATTTTTCCTTTTCCTCATTATACTCATCAATTTTGAATGCACTATGCAATTTTTATTAAGGTTTATAGCTTTTAATTGTCTCACCCATGAAAATAAAAAGTTCTACACAGCCAAGTATTTCATTTACCAGTGTAGTCTGAAGTAATATCTGCCATATAATAGGTTCAATAGACAATTGGTAAATTTCAGAATAAATTAATGTTGAGAGTATGCTGAATTTCACAAGTCATTTTAATAATTTTTTCCAAAATATAAACTATGTAAAACATACCTTAAATTTACTTTCAAAATATTTTATAGCATATAATGGACAATATACATAAGCCTTAAAGAAACAATCATATAAATAACCATTTCATACCTACTTAAAACCTGCATAATACCACACTCCTAGATCCTCTCTGAACGTTCTAAATTAACCCTTCAAAGGAAATACATTTTTAAAAATAACAGATTTTTTGTCAAATAATTTAATAAAATAAAAGTTTCATTCATCTATGTAGATCATAATAAATGTTTTTAATAAGCATGAAATTATAACTCTGAAGTGTGCTAAAATGAAACCACCTGTGAAGGGTGAGAGAACAAAAATAAACATCATTTTTCCAAATAAGAGGAATTTATTACTTTTGAATCCAAGCATGTGGATTTGTTCAAACTGGCAATAAAGGAATATGGAAACACAAACCATAGAAAGTCATATTTTAGATTTCTAAAAGACTTTGAAGTGAAGAGTATACATTTTTTAAATGCTACATAATGCTACATAATGACAAGATGACAGGTTGTGACAAATAGCATTTTAAAAGCTCTACTCATAATGGAACGGAAGGTGTCATTTCCCTATAATTTTATATATATCATTAATTTACTATATCCGGATACAACATATTACCAAACAGATGTTCATCAAATACTAAATCATTTTTAATGGAACATAATAATTTGAACCTACATGTATTAATCATTTTTTTCGATCTAACATTTATAGTCTCGCTAAACATTTTTATCAGTTGTTGACAAAATTCAAAAAAAATAGGATAAAAAGTCGTGTTTGGAAAAGTAGATTTTTTTTCAAATTTGCATTTAAATGAAAATATTTGATGATATTTTTAAAACTTTAAATGTAATTTTATATATATCTGACCTATCAGATGATATAGAATTTTTGGAGAAAATATGACATATTTTTTTATCTTGGTTGAAGGTATTAATAAAGAGCAACTGTTTGTATTATTTATATTGTGATATCTTAGTTAATAAACATGAATAACTGGTATAAAATATGTTTTTTAAAAAATTTTATTTATTTACTTGACAGAGATCCCAGGAAGGCAGAGAGGCAGCCAGAGAGAGAGGAATGGAAGCAGGCTCCCTGCTGAGAAGAGAGCCCACTGTGGGACTCAATCCCAGGAACGTGGAATCATGACCTGAGCCGAAGGCAGAGATTTTAACCCACTGAGCCACCCAGGCGCCCTAAAATATGTTTTTTTTTTTTTAATATATATATATATAGAATTATAGTTCTTGCCAAAATATGGAACTAGCTGGAACTGAATGCCTCCTTCAAAGTCAGCTCTGGAGAAATTATGCAAGTGTAATATGGAACTATTTCAGATATGAACCAAAAACAAAGAAATGATGATAAATTCCTTAAAAGACTCAAAGTTGCTCTTGACTGGTATGTTTCAAGCTCTATTCCTGGTTTGAAGACAGGTTTTAACAGGCCTGTCACTGTAGAAATCAGCTGGATGTTTAGAGGCTCTCAGAACTGTACAAAAACCTTGAAGGGGTAAAGACTTGAAAATTCTTTAGAGAGATTAGCTCCCTAAGGCATTATTCCTCCACACGTTTTCCTCCAATCAATTAAGACTGATGGATGAGGGGCACCTGAGTGGCTCTCTCATCACGTGGGTGGTGGGTTAAGCCTCTGCCTTCATCTCAAGTCATGGTCTCTGGGTCCTGGAATCCAGCCCCACATCGGGCTCTGCTCAAAAGGAAGCCTGCTTCCCTCCCTGCTTACTTGTGATCTCTCTCTCTCTCTTTATCTCTCTCTGTGTCCAATAAATAAATAAAATCTTTTAAAAAAAGGCTGATGGATGATAAATTATGAAAACTGCTCCCTCCAAATGATGCTTCTTCATAAGGATTTAAGAATTTAAAATTGTGGGGCGCCTGGGTGGCTCAGTGGGTTAAGCCGCTGCCTTCAGCTCAGGTCATGATCTCAGGGTCCTGGGATCAAGTCCTGCATCAGGCTCTCTGCTCAGCAGGGAGTCAGCTTCCCTCTCTCTCTCTCTCTCTGCCTGCCCTCCATCTACTTGTGATCTCTCTCTGTCAAATAAATAAATAAAGAAAATCTTAAAAAAAAAATGGAATGACTGTACTTTTAAAAAATAGCTTGAAAGGGGCACCTGGGTGGCTCAGTGGGTTAAGCCGCTGCCTTCGGTTCAGGTCGTGATCTCAGGGTCCTGGAATCAAGCCCCACATCGGGCTTTCTGCTCAGCAGGTAGCCTGCTTCCCTTCCTCTCTCTCTGCTCGCCTCTCTGCCTACTTGTGATCTCTCACTGTCAAATAAATAAGTAAAATATTTTTAAAAATAGCTTAAAAGTATATGATAAAATAATGATATACATATACAAAGAAAAGATACTATACTGTGAATATAAATTAAGTGAAAATTGTTGAAATAAAGAATACAATAAATGGAGACTAAGATGAATATAGCTGTAAAATGAATAAATGAGTTGGGAAAAACAAACAAACAAACAAACAAATTAATGACTTCTGCCCAAATGCAGCAGAAAAGAAAAAAAAATAAAGAAAATATTTAAATAAGTACTGAGATAAATTTTGGAGAATTAAAGAAAGATAAAAATTACCAGACTTAAAATGATGCCAAACATGAGAAATCAGAAACAAAACAAAACAAAATCCACACACACACAAAACCACTCATATACATTATGGTGAGTTTTAAGAATATCAAAAACATAGAAGAGCATAAATGATGCCCAAGAGAAGAACAGATCACCTAAAATGTACAAGAATAATACTGACAGCAGAATTCTCAATAGTAATAGCATATAATGGAGACAGCTGGGGGTTTGTATAGATGGAAAAGAAATTTGAAACTAGATATTATACATCAAGCCAAATTATTGATTAAATTTGAGAGCACAGTAAAAATACAATGAAGCATGTTAGGTCTTAGAACATTTATCACACAGAGACACACATTTTAGAAAACTTCCTTGGAGGACAGCTCAATTTAGATAGAGAAAACAGAATTATGTACTCAAAGGCACATTTTGAAGGAAGGATTGAATATAGTCTGCACTGCAAACATTCTTTAATCGTATGTTCTGAATTTCCTAAATTTAAGAAGTATTTGTTCAAATATTTATCTTTAAATAAACCCTAGGAGACTTTTTCTTGGATTCTGGAAAATCAGTCCATTTGGATACAAATCTTTTTGTCACTGATGGAAATTTTGATAGCCCTTAACAGTGGAATGCCTAATGTATTGTTACAGCAATTGTAATTTGCCAATACATGGGTGATGTGTGTGTGTTGTGTGTGTTTATTATTATTTTTGATGGTTTTACTCTTCTATGAGATTTTTAAGTAGACATAATTGTAATAAATTATGATTTGTTGAAATTTATCTGAGGTTATATATAATAAAATGAAATTTGTGTGAACTAAAGAAGTGCGTCTCCATTTTTTTAAGAGTAGACTGGTCTTTAAAAATTGTCCAAAGAAGTACATTATATTCATTATTAAATTTGATAATATACAATAAAGTATTTATGGGCATATGGAACCATATCAAATTCTACTATTAATTCATATTAATAATTACCATAAGAGGAAAAAGGGATATTTTTCAAAATGAAAATTAGCGTATTTTTCAGAATATGATATAGTGTTATTCACTGAACAGAGGGAACAAATGTCAAAGTTTAACACAGTTTACAGAATGTTTTAACATAAATTGAAATTTAAATCTGACCAAATTTCACAGTTTTAAGTAAAATGGTAGCACTTATAGTTGGGGATGCCCAGCTTGCTCAGGGCGGAACACCGCCCCTTCACAGAAGCTGGGCAGCGGGGGATACCTCGCTTGCTCATGGCGGAATGCAGCCCCCTCACAGAAGCTGCGCTGGCTGGAAGCCCGGCCGGCCCAGGGCGGAATGCCGCCTGCTTCAGGAAAGCGGAGCACCCGGGAAGGACAGGTTAGCTCAGGGTGGAATGAAAACCGCCTGCCTCCCTTATCCGCCATAGAGCCTTTCTCTTCCCAGAAGTGCCTGCTGTTAGTTAGAAGAGTTCTTTCAATGTGCTTGTTTAACTATAAACTTTATCCTCCTTCTTGCTGGTCAGCAAGATGGGATTCACATTTGACCTTCCTCAATCCTTCTATTGGCTATTGTTTTCTATCCAATAAAAGTGAGACTGTCGAGTTGCTCTTGGCAGACGACCTTTTCGACTGTTGTCCCCTGCTCCCAGTCTTTTCCAGCTGACTGGTTTGTGCCTAATTCTTCTCTCGTCGCCATCTGGAAGCGGCACCCAAGCTTTCTTGGGCTTCCTGTTTTTGGTGTTCTGTTCCACTCATCTCTGCCACCGCCCCCAGGTCCTCAAAATGGTTTTCTATGGTATCTTCCAGAAAACTTCTGATGTCCTCTTTAGTATGTAGGCTACATCAGTAGGGAATAGCGTTAAAACCTCTTCTGTTCCATGTGGATATTCACGTCGTTGAGCACCGCTAGGTCAAAGTCTGCCCTTTTCTGTTGGTCTGTTTTCTCTGGTCACTTCAGGAGTCCTTTTGTAAGAAATCCTATCCCATCAGATGCTCCTCTCACTCTTTTTCTCCCTTACTCTCGCTCTGGCTTCTTTCTTCAGATTTGCCGGGGAATGACGAGTCCTTTTCATTCCTATGAAGATAGAAGAATTGGCTAATCCACAGATACCATTTTTAGTGATATACAAGTGTATATATAATAACTGATATGGAGATGTACATGTGCACCTACATATATATTCTTTAATCTATAAAGTATGGAGGTTGGATTAAGTCTGAAGTCTCTCATACCGCTTGATAACCTGTGACTCTTTGATCAATAACTTCCATTTTCCCACAGGTCAGAGAAATGGGAAAAAAATGCACATATGAACATATGTAGCACGTTAAAAAATGATCACAAATCCTATGACTCCCCATTCCCTTTGATTCACATGGGCTATGTGACTGTGTTAAACAGTGAAATAAACGTGTCAGTTTCAGGCCCAAGTCCAAAAGGAACCCCTCTCTTGGAACATTTGCTATTGGAGCTCTGAGTGGACAGGAAATAAGTCCAACAACCTTGTGACAAAGACTGCACGGAAGTGGAGGGCCATCTGAGCCTCATCTCCCAACTGTACCCATCAAAGTGACAGGCATGTGCATAAAGTCATCCTGAATCCTCTAGACCAAGCAGCCGCCTGCTGAAGGCCACCACCCACTGACCTCAGTTAATGCCGTATTAAGCATAAAAATTGCCCCATGAGATCCTGCCCTAATTTCTGACCCCCAAAACATATGTAATATGACAAAAGGGTTGTTTTAAGCCCCCAAATTTTGAAGTCATTACATAACTAATTGGGTAACATGGCAAATACGTATCCAAACTAATGGAAATCAAGGAATATGTTTAAAGGCACCAAGTTATCTTAAAAAGTTCTCTGAACACACAGAAAAACAGAAAGAGACCCATAACTACAGAGAACAAATTGATCGATTCCAAAGAGGAGGCAGCGGGTGGACAGGCAAAATGCGTGAAATACAGTGGGAGATAACAGGCTTCCAGTTACAAAATTAATAAGTTGCAGGACGAAAGGCACAGCATAGGGAATATGGTTGGTGGTACAGTACGGCGAGCACAGCATAACATACAGACTTGTCAAATCTTGTTGTTTTATATCTGAAACGAATGCAACATTGTGGGTCAGCTATAATTCAATTAAAAAATCAAAGGAAGTTTAAAAAAGTTAAGAGTGAGCTCTGTTATCCAAATAGGACATACGAGATGGATTTCCCATCATACCATAAATTGAAAACGACTTCTCTTGATAGAACAATGCTTTCCTTAGTCTTAGTCCCCACTCCCTCCACAAAAACAAAATTTCAAAACAAAACAAAAAAACAAAAAACAAAAAAACAACTACTTTTGAAAAACATCTTGTTATTTTGAAAATTATAACTGCAGTGAGTGAGGAGAGTGAAAACAAACTGATAATCCACGTTTCCTCATTTCTTATCCCTTTTATGAAGATGAACAGTAAAATCATATGTAAGAATTAACCAGAGAGAGGTCCATTTTCCACTCACTATAATCAAGCTGGAATTCTCAACTATTATTTAGTATTAGTTGATTCTGGTGGCAAATGCAAATATGGTTTCACTTCTTGGGCACATGAGGAAGATTTGGTTGGTGAAACAGACATACCAGGTTGGCCCAGGCCTGCACTGCCAGGGTTCAGAAAATTGCAAGATACAACCTGACACTTAAAACTTCCCATCAACAACTACCGCTGCCCCCCCAACATCTTGTTTCTTCCCACAGACAGCTCATACTGAGACCTGTCCACTGTCAGGGTCAAGCTAAAGGGGGATGCCCACAAACTAGGTGGGAAATGAGAGGATGCAACTGCAGCTCTCTGGGGATGCCTAAGGCCACTGAATGCCCCGTCATGATTCTCCAGCACAGATGGGGGCAGCCTGCACCACGTGGGTGGAGCTCTAGGACACAGAAAGAACTGGAGTGGCAGTCAACAAACACATGTGTTTGTGTAATATATAAACCCCCATAGGGTTGTCAATTGGTGGGATTCACTTTTTCTAACTGTTCACCCCATGACATACAACTTCAGGAAACCCAGAGCCCATGGATTATTGTTGAAGGGCACATTCGGACTCAATCAAAGTGTAACTAAGCGTAATCATACAAATAAATACAAATATCATTAAAAAATCAATACCACCTCAAACTTTCTTTTTCATTCCCAAATGAGCTTTTATGGGTTTTAATATCAATTAATGTGCTTATAGAACTGGTAAAAAAAACAGTCAATGATGAAATTTTAAAATTACCACTCTGCTTTCCCTAATTTCTGTTGATGTACATTTATCTCACACAAAAATGAATTACTAAGGAATAAATCATACTTCACTGAACACGTTTCAGCTGAAATGATGCACCAAGATGTACAGCTTTGGTCAGGCTTATACTGTTGTTGTCAACATAGTATATGGGGTGTAAGAGCTACTGTCTTTTCCTTCTCCCATGAATATTAGTCCTAACAGATTCTTCACGTGGAAAGAAAACTTAGTCTAGAAGATACACTAATTCCTCTCCTCCCTGGTGAAAAATACTGTTAGAGGTATTAGTTTTAGATAGAGAAGCAAGTTCACTTTGGAAAAAAGCACACACACACAAACCCCTCCAACATGACCTTTAATACAGTGATAAGGGTGAAAGTGTAAACTTCATTTGGAAACAGCACTCAAAATACTGTTTTGAAGGGCCTTTACAACAGCGGTATACTCTTTGAAAAGATTTTTCAGATCAACTGATTGAATCATATTTAATTTACCTAGGGACAATTAGATAAAATTTAAAATTCCAAACAAAAACTTTTAGGACACAAATAAAATTATATGTGCTTTTATTCCTGCAACTATCTCCAAAATCTAATATTCAATGGTTTAAATTGCTGCATTTCTCATTTGCAATGCAGATGAAGAGAGGAACACAGCAGACACATGTGAGATGAGGTGTGAGGCATAAAAGGGAGCACAGGAGGCAACTGACCAGCTGAATAGCGACTGCCCCAAAGATGACCATATCCTGAGCCCAAGAAGCTCTGAGTACTTTACCTTACCTGGCAAATGGGATTTAGCAAGCATGATTAAATTAAGGTGTGAGGGGGGAGAGATTATCCTGGATTACCTCGGTGGTCCCAATGTAATCATGAGGATCCATAAGGAGACAGGAGGATCAGAATCAGAAGGCAATGTGAAGTTGGAAACAGAGGGATAAAAGGTGGTGCAATGAAGGGCCACAAGTCAGGGAATGCAGGCAGCTTTAGAAGCAGGACAAGGCAAGAAAGTGGATTCTCCTCTAGAGCCTCCAGAAGGAACACAGGCTGCTAACACCCCGATTTTACCACACTGAGACTGATTTTTGAACTTCTGACCTCCAGAACTGCAAGGTAATCAATTTGTGTTGTTTCAAGCCACTGAGAATTTGTCATTTGCTACAGTGGCACTAAAAACTACTAGAAGAACTCACTGAGACATATTGAGTCTGTACAATGGCAGGGACCATTTCTAGGTAGGGCTATCTTCAGGGTGTGGTAGTACTGGATCTGGAGAGTTGACTGCCAGCATCCTTCCTCCCTCCCCCTCCCTGAACCCCAGTGCACTGTGTGCCTCCTCCACTGCAGCCCAGGTGACTCACAGGAAGCTGGCCCCATCCACACTACAGGGAAGGGGTCTGTCATGGAAGCCAGTCATGTTCCTCCTGGGCCATTCACACAGCCAGCTAGCTGCACGACAGTCAGTGCCTTGTTACTGTTCTATGAGAGACAGTAACCTAGGTTGTCCCACACACACAAACGGGAAGGGCTTTACAGAAATATCTGGGTTGTCTCTGAATGTGAACAAGAAAAGCAGTGCCCCCACTGCGGGCAGCCATCACACAGTCAGCAGGGGGTGGAAGACAAACTGGCCAGAGGGAAAGGACACAGTAGGGAAAAATGGAGAAAAACACGGAGACAGTGTGAATAAAACACATTCTCTGCAAGCACTGCCATGAGATGCTTCTTCATGAGATTGAAGGTTTTTTTTTTTTTTTTTTTTTTAATCTTTAAGACAGTTTGAGTTAGGATGAGACAACCATCCAAACTGATTCAGGAGGTCAGACTTTACGGAAACTAAGAAATCCAGATAATAAAAGTAGATGACTCACATGTGTGAAAAGTTTCCTTTCCCACTAAGGGCGGGGGGAAAACTAGAACCTTGAATTTGTGGCTATTCCATTATTCTTGCTATTTTTTATCACTCAAATGTATTTTTCAAGAATGAGGAAATTATTCTCAATAAATACAGTGATCGGGGCGCCTGGGTGGCTCAGTGGTTTGGGCTGCTGCCTTTGGCTCGGGTCATGATCTCAGGGTCCTGGGATCGAGCCCCGCATCGGGCTCCCTGCTCCGCAGGAAGCCTGCTTCCCTCTCTCTCTCTCTCTGCCTGCCTCTCTGCCTACTTGTGATCTCCGTCTTTCAAATAAATAAATAAAATCTTTAAAAAAAATAAATAAATACAGTGATGGTTCCCTGAAAATTTGTAACCAAGTAGGAACAGTCAGAGTCTCTAAACAGATTGTTTTGAATTGACTTAACAATCACAAAAATAGACTGTAAAATTTATCAAAGAGTGGGGCTGAGTTTCTTTTATATGATTTCATGCAAATTTTTGTCTACCTGATGATTTTTGGTTTTTGTCTACAGGGTGAGTGAATAAAGGTGTCTCAACATGGTCCAGAACTAATGGTGTTCCCTGGCTCACTATGAAATCCAGGGTCATTTCTGTTTCCTTTTCCATGAACTTCTCCTTCCTCTCATTTGGTCTGTTTTTCAATCGGACTGTTTGTCTTCTTCTCAATTTGTAGGCACGTCAGAGACATGAACTCCTTGAACAGCTGATGTTACAGATGCTTTTCACAGCCTGTTGCCCACATGCAGCTTTACTCTTTTTTGATATACAAATCTTTTTCAAATTTTTAAAATAAAGTGTCATGTCATTTCTTCTATGGTCTGTGGGTCTTATCTCTACCTAAGGTAGTCTACCACTTTCCAAATTTTTACATGCCCCTAGATTGTCTCCAAATTCTTTATCATTTTGTTTGTAGAGTTAGAACTTAAACCAATTTACAAGGTTAATCAATCTGACATCTGCTTACATATGTGATAGGAAGCAAGAGTTCTAAGAAAGAGAGTTCTTTCAGCTCTGAGGGATAGAGCTTAAAGTCAATATTCAATGATACTCTGTCTCATTTTCTAGAAGGAACTGGTGGTTTCTGTTTGGAACTCTGACAATTTTTTCTTAGTCCCTGAAAGTCAAATAGGTTTACGTCTGTTTTGGTTTGAGTCTGTTCAGCTAATTCTCCCTGGGACTTGAAGGCTTTATGAACTGAAGGCATGACTGTTTTTCAGCTCAAGTAAATGCTGCATTAGTTCAGTTATAACTTCTTTTATTTTCTCCTTTTGTCCTCAGGGTACTTGCAAGGTAGATTTGGACCTGACCTCAGATCTTACTTATTCGTTTCTCATTTCCATCTCTTTGAAATTTTCCTCAGTGTTCTGGGATATTCCTTTGGAAAATCAATTTTGTGGGGCACCTGGGTGGCTCAGTGGGTTAAGCCACTGCCTTCAGCTCAGGTCATGATCTCAGGGTCCTGGGATCGAGTCCTGCATTGGGCTCACTGCTCGGTGGGGAGCCTGCTTCCTCCTCTCTCTCTGCTTGCCTTTCTGCCTACTTGGGATCTCTCTCTGCCAAATAAATAAAATCTTTAAAAAAAATCAATTTTGTTCTCAGCAGTGATCATTACTGTTTACAGGGTTCCTATTACATGTTACAACTAGTGAATTTAAGTTTCAAATCTTTCTTGTATTTTTATGTTTTAAAAGATTTATAAAATTTATTTGACACAGAGAGACAGAGAGAAAGTGAGCACAGACAGGGAGAGTGGCAGAGGGAAAGGGAGAGGGAGAAGCAGACTCCTCACTTAGCAGGGACTCCCCACCCCCCACCACAGGGTTTGATCTCTGGCAGACATTTAACCAACTGAGCCATCCACGCACCCCAAAGCTCCCTTTCAAAATCTTCAGTAAGTATTTTGCTGCTCTTTACTGTAACTGTATCCCCCTCAGACTTCTTGACAATAAGTTTGTCTAGCTCTGTAGTCAGTTCTTAATCAATGAGGACACGTGCTCTGGACCTCAGTTTGGTGCTCCTCCACCAAGATGCTACCTGCCACTCAGGTGTGTGAACTCTTGCAGCTCAGGCCTAGTCACACTTTTGGGAACTCTGGGGCATCAGCGAAGCTACTCTAAGGGGACCATGCTTTGTGCATAAAAGCAGGCCCCTGCCATGAAGCAGCCCCTCTCAAACCTCCCCAAGTTGTCCTTCCTTACACAGCACAAAGTCTCTAAGAAACTCCACCTGCTGGGAAAGCCCATTTCTCTATGACCAAGGACCACAAGAGAGGGAAGGTATACCATGGGCCCCACACAGAAAGAGGTCTTCACTGAAGGCCTTCTAAAGAGAGTCTGCCTTTTCTTCCAGGAATTCCATCATGGCACCTCAAAATCCTGAGATCTCTTCCACTGCTCCCTCTGAGATGCCAAGAGGCACTTGGAAGTCAAATAGGTCCTTCCCACAGCCCACCTACATGATTATTGAGGGCCTGCCTGGTGCTGGGGATGGGTGAAGGCAACACAGGCCCCTGGTCTTATGCTCTGATGTCAATGGCTCTTGAGCAAAGGAAGGAAAATGAGAGGGTCCAGGAGACTGCACACAACATCATGTTTTCAGAACATCTCCCTGGCCCCCAAGATCACCTTGTCATGGCAATGTCAGCAGGGCATGGCAAGTGCTATCTCAGAAGTCCCTCTGACACCTCAGCAACAGAGAGAGAGCCCACCCATAAACATAATCCCTAGAACCAGCATCCTTTAGGAACCAAAACCCCTATGAGTCAATTACTTTGGTATGTGTTAGTGTATTTTTACCTATGTAAAATATAAGAAAAAGAGGAATGACATACCTGTATGATTTGGGGCAGTACAGCAACTCGATTTTGAGTGTTTTGGATTATAGCTAGATACTTTTTTCCAAAAAGAAATTTATAATCCATTTAATAAAAACAATGTGAATTGCCATGTATGGAATTTTTATACTATAAATGTTTTCATTGTCTTGAGTTGTAGTAATGTACATACACTGGCGCTGGTCTCAAATGGGGGATGTCTGGAAGGAAACAGAATACATGATTAGGGGAGTGAGTGTAAGCCACCACCCTAAACAGTTCAATTTCTCACAAACATATACCTCAGCTATATATTTGATTGGATGACTATCAACTAAAACTTTAAAATTAAAGTACCAGAAATTATTAGGGATGACATTTTTTGGTAGACTTGTTTCTGATTCTGCCTTGTGACCTGACAAAGGTGGGATGGTGACTCCTGTTACTGCTTGCTTATTATAGCTATGGCATACAGCGGTGGAAGTACTAAGTACTAAGCCACTAGAAAATTTGAGAAAGGATAAGCAATTCTAATAGTAAGGATATTTTCACATACATTATAACTAATTTAATATTTTAGGACTGAAACAAATCTAGAAGAATGTACAGACATTCTTCATCATTTCAGGTACTTTAACATCCAATACTACCCTAATCAAATCCATGAGACTTTAGTTTTATAGCCTTTTCCTTGTAGATGAATCTGAAGAATAGAATCAGTATAAACTACTTTATGTCTGAAAAAATTCATCTTTGAATTTTGACTTGACCAGCTCCACAGAATTAATAACAAGTCCCTTTCTTGGTGCAGCCACATTGGGAAACAGTGTGGAAATTCCTCAAAAAAATTAAAATGGAGCTGCCCTATGACCCTGCAACTGCACTCGGTATATACCAAGAAGATACAGATGTAGTGAAAAAAAGGGCCATCTGTACACCAATGTTCATAGCAGCAATGGCCAAAGTCACTAAAGTGTGGAAATAACCAAGATGCCCTTCAATGGATGAATGGATAAAGATGTGGTCCATATACAATATGGATTATTATGCCTCCATCAGAAAGAATGAATACCCAACTTTTGTATCAACATGAACTGGTCTGGAAGAGATTATGCTGCGTGAAATAAGTCAAGCAGAGTCAATTATCATATGGTTTCTTACTTCTGGAGCATAAGGAATAACACAGAGGACATTGGGAGATGGAGGGGAGCAGTGAGTTGAGGGAAATTGGTGGGGGAGACAAACCATGAGAGACTGTGGACTCTGAGAAGCAAACTGAGGGCTTTAGAAGGGAGGCAGGTAGGGGGTTGGGTGAGCCTGGTGATGGGTATTATGGAGGGCACATATTGCATGAAGCACTGGGTGTGGTGCATAAACAATGAATTCTGGAACACTGAAAAGAAATAGAATAATAAAAAAAAGTCCCTTTCTCCTTTAAATTTCATAATCAATACAAAAAGTTACATGGTATTGGACTTGAGCTACTACTTGCTGTATGTCCAGCTCTCTTACTTTCTTTTTTTTTTTATTTTCAGCATAACAGTATTCATTGTTTTTGTACCACACCCAGTGCTCCATGCAATCCATGCCCTCTATATTACCCACCACCTGGTACCCCGACCTCCCACCTTTTATATACCTGGAGGCACTTGCATGAGGCAGACAAGTTCTCAATAAAGAACTTTAATTCAATATATTAAAGTATACTATGTTTTCCACAGTGAATATAGACTATCAAATCAGAATCAAGTTCTGAAAAAAATACCCATATACAGATAGCTACCAAATACACAGCCCGGTACCTCTAAAGGTTAGTACTTCTACATATTTCAAAAGGCATCAAGTTTTTGCTGCTTTCCCCTGATCCAAGCATGCACATTTGTGTGTATGTAAGTAAACACCCACAGACAACTGAATTAGTAGTCCACATTCACCACATGGATTAATGCCTGTTGTGATCTCTTTCCCTCCCAAATTGTTTCTGATTATTCACTTTAACTAATTTTGCCTGCTTTCCAATAATAGGGAGAAGAAAATTTGCTTCCTCACCCCAGCACCAATCAAAGGGATACTTATGTCCTGTGAGCCTTCATTTTTCATAGGGGAAAACAAACAAACAAACAAACAAAAACCCAAAAAACCCTGAGCAGTGAAACTAGAAATTCCCTCATGTTTCCTTCCTTTCTGGAGCTTACTGCCCTTAGGTTGCACAGTTGCCCAAATATTGGCCCCTCCATAAGAAGCTGTAAGTAGCACATAGTGGATGAAAGATCCAGGATATAAGGAAGGGCTACTCTGGGCAGTTGCATGGCCTGGGATTGTCTGCCTCACCACTGGGCAAGGTCTGGGGTCTGGGGTCACCGTACCTCAACACCGTTAAGAGAAGACTTCAACGAGAATGTTTATTTCAACATCTTTGCATGAGAAAATAAACACTGCCTTCAATAAACAGTTTCAATTAAAAATTAAAATTTTAAAACTTAATTTTAAATATAATTATACCAAGAAGAATCATGACACATGTTGAATTATTTTAGGAGCCACAGTCTTCCTGAGGTACAAATAAATAGTTTGTACAAATAGGTAAAATCATTTATTAGGAAACTTTAAACCTCTTACAATAAAGTTACCATTAAATATAAGAATAAAGTGACTATTTTGCTTAAAAATAAACAAAGGTCACTTTGAAAGAGAATGGCAGCTTCCCTGTGGACATCCTCTATACCCAGCCCAATCAGTACTTACCAAGTACAAGTTTGTAGATTTTGCTAACATGGTAAATGATGGAAATAAATGAGGAAGACAAGATTTTCAAAACAGTGTAAAAAGAACTTTAAAACAAGTATCTTGATTCTCCTTATTCTTCCACTCTAATTTGTAGCCTTTGGATAATATGTGGGAAAGAACATATATACATTTAAATTTTAACTTAAATGTCTACTGAAATAAAATGCTATCTTATTAAAATTCCTATCCGAAATTAAAAAAAAGTCATGGTGACAAATAATGTTGACAATCATGTAATGTAATCCTATCTTAAAACTCAAATTATGCTAAGAATGAATATTTCAAAACTAAATGGTTCACTTTGTTAAAAATATTCTTACTGAGTATTAAAAAAATCACCCAATGGTATCATGTTTTTAAACTCATTCTACTCATCATGCCTGTATTTTATCCTACCAGTTCTCTCTAATGACTTAGCATTCTTTCTTGTCTGCTCTCCTCTCTCATTTCCTTTCACCAGCACCAAAAACACAAAGACTCCAAAGTCCTGAGAGCAGACTGGAGTATCCCTTTGCCTTCTAGAAGCTGTGCATTTTGACCCTACTGGTCCATTCCACCTGCCCAATAGGCAAGATTGCCCAATAGGACAGTGCAGTCAGGAAGGGAGGCAAGGACAGAATCTTGAGGGATAGCAGAGAGAAAGAATCACCTTAAGAAAACTGGCAAGAATTCCTATCTTACATTGAGGTATTCCATCCATTTTGAGTTTAATATTTTGTTCTGATAACACAACTCTGGGTGGGCTCCGAGATGGCTCCTCAGTGGGGACACATCACCAGAAGACCACACCATGATTAGAATTTAGAATCTTCGGCACCCCCACCCCAACCCCTACATTCCCCCAGAGAGGGGAGGGGGCTAAAAGCAGAGCACATCTATGTAAGGAAGCCTCCATAAAAATCCTCATAGCAGGGACGCCTGGGTGGCTCAGTTGGTTAAGCAGCTGCCTTCGGCTCAGGTCATGATCCCAGCGTCCTGGGATCGAGTCCCACATCGGGCTCCTTGCTCAGCAGGGAGCCTGCTTCTCCCTCTGCCTCTGCCTGCCATTCTGTCTGCCTGTGCTCGCTCTCTCCCCCTCTCTCTCTTTGATAAATAAATAAAATCTTTAAAAAAAAATCCTCATAGCAGGGGTTTCAGGAAACTTCCAGGTAAGTCAACATATCCAAGTACCAGGAGGGGGATAAAACCCAGCTCCACAGGAATAGACATTCCTGTGCTTGGGACCCTCCCAGACTGTGCCCTTTGTGTCTCTGCATCTGACTGTTCATCTGTATCCTTTATCATATCTTTCATAAATTGCAAATGAAAACAAATGTTTCCCAGAGTTCTGCGAGCCACTCAGTTGAACCAGAGGAGGAGTTGAAGGAACCTCTGATTTGTAGCCAAGTTGTAGAGAAGTTGTGGGTAACCTGGGCTCCTCCTACTTATGACTGGCACCTGAATGTGATGGAACAGTCTCACAGGACTGAGCCCTTAACCTGTGGGATCAGATGCCATATCAAGGCAGACAGTGTCAAAGCTGAGTAAAACTACAGGACACCCAGCTGGTGTTGCAGAGTTGCCTGGTGAGGGAAAAATCCACAGCCTCAGCCACAGTGTTAGAAGTGAAGTGTTCTGTGTGAATATGGTAATATAAAAGCCGATGGGAGAACTGAAATGTTTGCTTGACATACACTCTCACACAAAATATTATGTATGCCAGGTCTTTGCTGATGTGATATAGCACATATTCAAGTTCTAGTGAAATATCATAAAGAGTCAACTCAAAAAACAAACAAACAAACAAGCAAGCAAACATACAAAATATGGATGAGCTGGGAGAAAATAAGCAATGTTTCCTCTTTCCTATCAAGAGAAAGACCATTCCTGAATTATCCAAAATTTTGCTTTTACCTGAATAACCATACAGTTCAATAGGACTTGAAGGAAAAAGCATGTTTGGTCCTCAGCGATCCTTTCCCCTGATATGGCCGGCAAGAGTGGAGTGATTCTTGTGGATATATCTTTGCTCCAGAGTGGGGAAAAAAAGGAGTTCTTTCACCAACGTTCAAAGGGTTTTTAAAAAATGGCCTTCATTAAAATACATCTGCCCCTCCTTTGGAACCTGCTCACGCTACACTCCAGGCCAGCGAGCATCAAGGGGTTGGAAATACGGTACAAACTCCCATGAAGCCACCTCTCCCTCTAAACTATTCTTCTCTCTGCCAAATTCTGCTTCGGTCAGCCTAAGGATCAAATACCTGTCTTTGGGCAATAAAGTGATGTGCATTAATCAATCATTGGCCCTAACTGGCAAGTTCCTTAAAAACTCATGGGACACAGATGGTTGCCATGACTTTCCCAGGAAGCAGCTACTGTCTTTCCATGAATGCGGCATGAAAATACAGGGCTGGGTGAGCAGATGAATGTCCACTCGTGAAACAATCATGCTGAGGACAATAAACAGTAGTTTTGGATGGCAGATTTAAATTTCATTCACAGCCAAGAAAACACTCCAGATACATGATGTGTCTCCACTTCCTGTTGTTTCCAACATCTGAGTCCTCCCTTCCATTCCTGTTTCCACCACTTCAGTAAATGTCTCCCATCCTCATTGCATATAAAAAAGGCTCTGATTCTTTCTATTCTAATGTCTGTAAGACATTACTGTGAACAAGAGCAGGGGATAATTCCTCCTCCAAACCCATCTACGAAATAAAGGGTTCTATTCAGGATCATGACAAGCTGAGGAATCCCTCAAGAGAACTTCCAGAGTCATTTCAACCTGTAAGGCTGGCTAAAATGTTCCTCACCATCCGCCACACCAGGGCTAGGACTGATGAGTGTCTCCACCATGCAGGTCCCTAAGGATGACATGATCGCTGGGAAACCAGGCACGAGGCAAGCAAAAATCAGCACCTGCTCTTCTGCAAAGTTTGTCTGAAGTGCTTGAAGCCACAGAAGAAACAGATTGACTCCTTCAGATCTTACCTAAAAACAAAATTAAAGGTGACAAAATTAAACACATGTTTATGCAGAGATGCACTGCAATGCAGATTCAGTTCTGAGAAAGAAAAACTAGAAGTTAAAGGTACCGTTAAACTCCTGCACCAAGTTCTTAGTGACAAGAAATCAGGCGTGCTGCAAGAAGCCCAAGGGTGAAGAGTTGGGGTCTGGAGCCACAGTGCCTGGTTCCAATGCAGGCTCTGCTTTTTGCTTTTTGCTTGCTTAGCTGTGGCCAGTGGAGAACCACCAAACTTCTCCCTTTGCATCAGTCTCTACCTCTGAAAAATAAGGATGATAAAAGAATTTACCACAAAGTGTTTGCACAGGGATAAGTGACTTACAACAGTGCCTGTATCATCAACTGTCATTTAATCACAAAAATAATGCAAAGACAATCATCCTCCAAATTTACAGTGTGCTTTGAATAGGGTTTTTTCTATAATATGATTATGTATCATGGAAAGTTCTTGAAAAATCTCCGAGCTAAATAAGACCTTAAAGACCTGGCTCAGTTATTTGACCTTGAAGCCCATTCATCAGGCATTTCTACACCAGCCCTCCTTTTTATTATTATTTTTTTTTTTGCCCGTGCAGGTAGCTACCTTGAGGGCTGCCACCAAATCATCACTTCCACAAAGAACCATTCAGAAATTTCTGGAACTCATATCATGGCTGGACTTCTGGCATAAGTCCATTGTTCCTGGTGGATGCTTCCAGTAGTAGGAAATGGAACATGCTCAATGAGGGCAGGGGGTTGTGTTTGACTTGCCCACTGCCATATCTCCAGCACCTAGAAAGGTGCCTGAAACACATAGCTGGCATCCAGTAAATGTGTGCAATAAATGAGTGAACTAGACAAAAATAGATATGCACTGGTAGACGTGGCCTGTGGAGTACAGCTTCAAAAGCAGGAGAGTATTGAGAGTCCTACATGGTAGGTTGCATGGCACTGAGTTAAAGAAAATGGGTCCTACAATCAGACCAAAGGTTAAACCTCGAAAGTTGTGCGATCTTGGACAAGTCACCTACAAGAACAAAGACCCCTGTCTTCTATTGATAACAGCTGGGAAGAGAGAACCCATTTCAGAACAAAAGGGGACACAGGACGGCTGTGTACGACACTTATATTGTGGTCAAGATGGCAGTGTAAATTCACTTCATGGGGTCCCACACCATCCTCCCTCACTACCATTTGAAATACATGGTAATAAGAGATGAAATATATATATATATATATATATATATATTTCAGTGTAACACTATTCGTTGTTTTTGCACCACACCCAGTGCTCCATGCAATCCGTGCCCTCTCTAATACCCACCACCTGGTTCCCCCAACCTCCCACCCCCTACCCCTTCAAAACCCTCAGATTATTTTTCAGAGTCCATAGTCTGTCATGGTTCACCTCCCCTTCCAGTTTCCCTCAGCTCCCTTCTCTCCATCTCCCCTTGTCCACCATGCTATTTGTAATGCTCCACAAATAAGTGAAACCATATGATAATTGACTCTCTCTGCTTGACTTTTTTCACTCAGCATAATCTCTTCCTGGAAGAGATTATATATATATTTTTTTAAAAGATTTATTTACTTACTTATTTATTTGACAGAGAGAGATCAAAAGTAGGCAGAGAGGCAGAGAGAGAGAGGAGGAGGAAGAGGGCTCCCTGCTGATGGAGGACTCAATCCCAGGACCCTGAGATCATAACCTGAGCTGAAGAAACAGGCTTAACCCACCCACTTAGCCACCCAGGTGCCCCTAGATTAAACACATATATTTTTTTAAAGATTTTATTTATTTATTTGGCAGACAGAGATCACAAATAGGCAGAGAGGCAGGCAGAGAGAGAGGAAGGGAAGCAGGCTCCCTGCTGAACAGAGAGCCTGATGTGGGGCTCAATCCCAGGACCCTGGGATCATGCCTTCAAGCCGAGCCGAAGGCAGAGGCTTTAACCCACTGAGCCACCCAGGCACCCCTAGATTAAATATATTTTTTTTTAAGAGAAGAGAAAAGTTAGCAAGTGAACCTCGGTAAAAAACAAAACAAAACAAACAAAACCCAAAACTGACAAACATCTCCATGAAGCAGCAACCGCAGAAATTCTCAGTGATGCACAGATGTGTAGCGACAGGAAAAGATGTCTGGAGGCTGACTTCAAGGAGGACAAGTCGCTCCCACTGGAGATAAAGGCAGACAGAAAGGCCTGCTCGCTTGCTGCCTGAAGCCACAACTTCAACTGGGCTGCGGACTTGATTGCACACCACTTGCTTCACCAAAACACTGTGAGGTTTCCAGTAGCTCATTACATCTAAACACTACTGCCTCCTTTAACAAGGTTTCCCTTCCAGATTGCCCCTGACTTACAGGGATAGGCAGTAGGTGTCCCTCCACGTGCTCCTTCCAAATTCTCTCCTCTCTCTGCTTTCTTCTGATCCACTTTTTATTTATGGGCTAGCTTTACAGGATATCCCTTCTGTGATTAAACAGGTCTTAATAATTCTACCTTTTGTAAAGGAAGCCTTCCCCAATTATTTAGATGTTGATAAATATTTACCTCTGAATCTCCATAAATCATCACTTTATATGGCACCAACATGTAGAAAATAAGAATGAAGTTACCCAATTTTCAGAATGAACCATACAAATGACAACCTACCATCTAAAGCCAGAGACAGAAAGAGAACATCTGCATAAACTAAAGTAATGCGGGTTCCTTATTCATTCATATTTATTATGCAAAATGGAAGTTTTAGGAAGATTAGAATAATGCATACTTGTTCTATTATATAGGCAACTAATCCTCTGTAGATGGTAATGTATCCATAACTCCATCTCCAATCTAGAATTTCTGAACACGAGGAGAGGGTATTAAAATCTCCTCTGTGGGAGGCAGAGCATTACAGTGTCTGGCTCTGGCCTTCCTGCTGCAGGATGAGACTTGCAATTAGTGATGGCAAATGGAATTCACAAAACATTTCTGGGCTTTAGAAGACATCGGAAAACTAGCAAAGGACTTAGAAAATGGTAGGAAAGGAAGCAGGAAGAGGGAGGTGGCAGAAACAAGTGAGCCAAAACCTGATCTGTAAGCAACAAGCTCAAGAGAAACAAATCAGGGTGCCAGAGAACAAATGCCATTTTCACTGCAGGATCTCTACAGGCCTGTGCCCTCCAGACCCCGTTCCCACCACACGGTAAGTTGGGGGAACTGAACCTGAGATTTCCTTAATAAACCAGGACCCTCAAATGGAACCAAAGTGATCCCAACCAAGAACACTCCCAGCCTCCTGGCAAAGGAAAGACAAACCCTCCAGGAAAAAACAGACAGACAAACAAACAAACAAACAAACAAAAAACACCAAAAAACAGAATTAAAAGAGATTACATCTATGTTCCAATAAATCTGGTCTCAAAATCCCTTCACAGAGCATGCAAGAAATGAGGCCACTGTGAGAGACAGAAGACTGAGGGAAAAATGAAGACTTTAGACACTGGAATGATCAGATACAGAATAGAAAATATTACATGTTAATTGTTTAAGAACACAAAAGAGGTTTAAAAATGAAGAAGGATCAAGAGCCTATCAAAAGCAACAGGCCAAGTGTGAACATGGAACTGAAGGAAGTTAAACAGGGACCAAAAATCACTGAGACGTAAAACACAACAGAAAACACACCAGAATGGTGGGGCAGTAGATGAGCCCCGAATGAAGGACTTCACAACACTGCACCAAGAAGTGAAGACATTCCCCAGAATGCAACACCAGGAGGCAGGAGAAGAGGATGAACGCCAGCTTGAGAGACACCGAACAACAGACGGGAGGTTTAAATAAGAATCGTGGGAAGTACAGCAGAAGGACAGAGTCAAAATTTCAGAAGAAAACAGCTGAGGATATTACAGAAATGATAAATCCAGAAATACAGGAAATGCACAGATACCAAGCAAGATGAGAAATCTTCAATTAAACATTTTGTGGTAAAGCTATAGAACACCAAAAACTAAGAAAAGGCTTTAAGGAAAAGGCATTTAAAGGAATGAACAGGGTGGAAACAGGGTTTAAAGCTGCTACAGTGGTAAGGAGATGCTAGTAAAATGGTACCTGTAAAAAGTGACAGGAGTATTTTTACTGCCACTACTGCTAATACTGTGTCTAATGCACATAACAACTGAAGACTGCGAAGGTTAAGCTGGAGCAGAAAAAAATTAAACGAATTATGACCCTAAAAAGAAGGATCATGTCGGGGCGCTTGGGTGGCTCAGTGGGTTAAGCCTCTGCCCTCAGCTCAGGTCATGATCCCAGGGTCCTGGGATCGAGCCCCGCATCGGGCTTTCTGCTCTGCAGGGAGCCTGCTTTCTCCTCTCTCTGCCTGCCTCTCTGCCTACTTGTGATCTCTGTCTGTCAAATAAATAAATAAAATCTTTAAAAAAAAAAAAAGAAGGATCATGCCAATGAATTTCACAACTCTGGTGATGACTTTAAAAGCATCTCTTCTTTTTATCATAGCATTTGTATCATGTCCAGGATGAGATATTACAGCACACATGATAGAATATTTTAAAACAATAGTCCATTTTTCTCAAACTCCATGTTGAAAGCAAACGACTCTGTCAAACACTTTGAAGAAGGTAAAAGTAGTGGAACCATGTTTTGTCAAGAAAGCCCAGGGAGAAAAGCAGGTAGTAAAACCAAGTAGCAGTATCGAGGAAGGGCAGCCTCAGGAAGAAAATGAACACCGTTTTCTTCTGCTTTGTTCTCTTTTTTGTTTTCTTGTTGTTGGTATCTTTTTTTTTTTTTTTTTTTTTTTTGGTCTTTCCCAGAAATCACTTCATATATATACATTTATCTGTTCAACTTCAGTGAAAGTTGGGAGGAAAAGGTGCCAGAACTTTTGAATGGTTGTCTTCAGCTGAGTGCTTATTTTCTTCCTTCAGTTTCTCTGGGGTTTCCCACTATTCTTCAATAAACATGTGTTGCTTGCTGGCAGGGTAAAGCCAAATGCATTTTTAAAAGAAGTAATGGCAGGTCATCCGTCCATCCAGATCAGGAGAGAGCCCATACCAGAAAAGGCAGAGAGGGTAGTACACTCCCCTCTGTGAGTTCCTGCCCTCTTGGTCTTTCCTCAGCCCTTGCTCTCTGCTATGTCTCTCCAGTCACACCCCAAACCCAGAGAAACAAAAGGACTCTTCAAAACTTAAACCCTATGAGAAGGGCCACGCGGAGGCAAGGAGAGCCCTGTAAGTCTCTGAGCCATGTGGTCTGTATCTGAGACTGCACATCTCCTTGAGCCACGTTCCATTCCCTCCATGCCTAATGTTGGCCTTGTGTTCTACAGAAGCAGTCAGGGCATCCATACACTCCTCTCTGTGTGCTTTTCTGTATACCTGATCCCATCTCAACCCACAACATCCAGCAGCATGCACCATCTGTCATCTCCCTTCAGTCAACCTGCAAATAGGTAAACACAGCCTGTAAAACCCACCCTTGTCCAAGCTATGTCTGGAGTTATGATCGTCTGTGTCTTTACCATCAAACTTTCTAAAAGGCTATTCTTGTGTGTGACCTCCATGGTATCACGCCCAGTCACTCTATCTCTATGTCTGGCTTAGGACTCCACTACTCACCTCCCATTTTCTTTCAGTACTCAGTGACAACCTCCTCGATCTACCCCCACCCCCTAATCAAGCTTGCTTTGCAACTTTTCACATCATCGAACATTGCTGACATTTCATTCCTTGAAATCTCTCTTCTCTAGACATCTGTGCAAAAATGCCTTCCTGGCATCAAAGCCACGTCCCTCCCCTTCCATCCACTACTCCTTTATTCTTCCCCTTTATCTGCCCAAGAAAAGAAGGAATTACCCTAAATCCTTAACTGTCACTCTCTCTACAAGGAATATATCCCTTGGCAACAGCATGATTGCATCTCTCTTCCCCCAAGCACCCATTCCTACATTTTGACTGTCCAACCAGAACCTACACCTGCACGTCCAACAGACACCTCAACTCAGATTGCCTAAAGCTGCACTCCTCCTCTTACCTCCTGCACCTGGCTCCCTTCCTGAGTTGCCACGACTGTTGTGGCAGTTGACACATCAGACTCAACATTCTGAAAGCACAGAGGCACCCCTAAGCCTACTGCAGCATTTTTTTTTTCCCATAGCCGAGATATAGAAGCAGCCCAAGTGTCCAGCAACAGAAGACAAAGTGGTACATACACACAATGGTATATTACTCAGCCATCAAAAAGAATGAGATCCTGATATTTACAACAGTATGGATGTACCTAGAGGGTATTGTGCTAAGCAAAATAAGTCAGACAGAGAAAAACAAATACTGTATCTCCAGGGATGAATCCTTAAAAAATGCCCTACATATTCAAGTTTTAAGGCAGGACCAGAAGCAACAGTTTTAGCATATATCACCACGATATAAAATAAAATCTTTAAAAAAAAAAAGGAAATAATAGGACAACAGCAATTAGGGTAAAAAGACTTAACAACTGTCTTGCTCAACATCACCAGCACCACACCAGCTACACGTCTGACCCCCAGACCAGCATAGCAGGTGTGAGGACAGGTCCAAGCAGAGGAAGTGTTACTTGTCACATTTTTTGAAAAATGATAAACAGAAGGGATGCCTGGGTGACTAGGCTGGTTGAGCGGCCAACTCTTGATCTCAGCTTGGATCTTGATCTCACGGTGGTGAGTTTGAGTTCCACACTGGGCTCTGCACTGGGTGTGGAGCCTGCTTTAAACTAAACTAAAATAACACCTCTGTCAAAAGTACGTGAATTCACAACTTATATGTAAGTCAAGTTCTACTTGTTCTAAGACAGCATGAAAACCAAGATGTCGTTATCAAGACAGGAAGCAAGATAAATTGTGTATTCCATGTGCCGTGAGATGACTCCAACTGCATCCAAGTCAGCCATGGCCCTCCACACATCTGCAAGAGAGGGTATATTATCCACATTAGCACAGAGGAAACCAAGGCTCAGAGAGGTTAAAAAAAAAAAAGAGTCCAAGATCATAGCATCATTTAGCAGCATAGCCAGAATGTATAGGAATTACCTCAAAACAGGCCACACTAGTGGAAGAATACCTTAGTGTGGAGTTATGAAAACCCAGGTAGAACGCTGCCTCAGAAAGGCAGATAATCAATAAAGGAAAAAGAAAGAGGCGCCTGGGTGGCTCAGTCGGTTAAGCATCTGCATTGGGCTCAGGTCATAAATAATCCTGGGATCTTGCCCTATGTCAGACTTCCTGCTCAGCAGGGAGTCTGCTTCTCCCTCTGCCTCTGCTCCCCATTCATTCTCATAAACAAACAAATCAATAAAATCTTACCCAAAAAAAAGAAAAAAATAAAGATTATAAGCTTACAATAAAGATATGAATGATGAGTCAAAGCTTTCAGTGACACACCCACACCTGCCTACAGTTCTCTGGCTAAAACATGGGTGGAATTGATGGGGTTAGAAGAACAGGAGGCACATAGGCCCGGACAGCACAGCCCCAGCAGATGCAGAATCCTGGTGTAGGTTTAGCTAGCTTTCATTGTCCTTTAAAATGTCAAAGCTAAAGAAATCTGGTAGGGTTATTGAAGTCTGATCCTGGGGGATGCCTGGTTGGCTCAGTCTGTTAGGCAGCAGCCTAACATGACTCAGGTCATGATCACAGGGTCCTGGGATCAAGTCCGACATCAGACCCCTTACCCAACCAGAAGCCTGCCTCTCCCTCTGCCTGTTGCTCCCCCTGCTTGTGCTCTCTCACTGACAAATAAATAATCTTTAAAAAGAAAGAAGAAAGAAAAAAAAAAGAAAAGAAAAATAAAATCTGATCCACAGTATAGAACAACACAAAGGATGGTACTTTCTTGGGCTGATTTCTGTTTGTTTGATTTTAAGTAGGTTCCACAGCCAGCACGGACACTAGTGCAGGGTTTGATCTCAGGACCCTAAGACCATGAACTGAGCCAAAGGCAGACAATCGATTAAGCCACCCAGGCACCCCACTTTCTTGGGTTCTAATGGGACTTTTCCTAGGTTCTAATCCTAGCTGTACTGGCTGCCAGGGGGAATGAAGTCCAGCACCACAAGAAAAGCATCCCAAGGCAGCAGTCCTCTGCAGAAGATTTGCTGGTGGCTGCCATCATCAAAGAGTCAGTGGGTGAAGTTGTTGAAGCACAGTGGGAACAATGATAGCCACTGCCTTTTGGGTGTCACTGAATCATCCTACTCATCTTCAGGAAGCCTGCCCCTTCTCCAGTCAACGCAGCAAAAGCAAACTTGTTAGAAGAACAGGGGAGGGCGTCATCTCCCTGCCTCCCAGAAACTGAAGCAACCAGCCAAACAGTGCAGCACTGGAGTAAAAATAAAAATATGAAGGAATGTGGCTGCACCTGGGTAGCTCAGTCTGTTAAGCATCTGCCTTTGGGTCAGGTCCTGATCTCAGAGACCTGGGATCTGAGACCCACATCAGGCTCCATGCTCAGTGAGGAGTCTCCCTTTCCTTCTCCCTCTGCCCCTGCTCCTAGCTCATTCTCTCTCTCTCTCAAATAAATAAAATTTTTAAAATAAGAAATTTAAAAATAAAGGAATGAATCAAAATGCAGAATTCAGAAACAGAACTACAGATATAAAAACTACATATAAAAACCTGAAATATGACCCGGTGAGTGAGGAAGGATTATTAAATCATGATACTGTATGAATTGATTGCCAATTTTTTCTTAGAACATAGAGCACACTACACTACACGAAAACGAAAACACAAAATTAGGATTGAATACAAAAACAAAATTATCAGTGTTATTCCATCAAGTGTTTCTCTAACCTACTGATCAAAACCTCAGTTCATCCTCCAAAAGAATCTGGGCACCACCTCAGCACACATGAACACATTTTCAGGCCACAGTTCACACTGCTCCAGTCCTCACTCTAAGTCCTGAGCCATGGGCTCCTCCAGGCAAAGCCACCACCAACTAGGCCCCTGCCCTAGAAATCCCCAAACCCAACCACTTCACAACAGGGAGACTCAGGGAGATTCAAATGGGCAGAAACGTGAGACTTTGACTTTTTTTTTTTAATTAAAAGAAAAATACAGCAAGAAAAATTTCTAGCACAAAGTGAAGAGCTAATCTTTCACAATGTCGAGAGTATTAGAATTATCAATACACCATCAGTAGTTTGATAGGTCAAACAGGCCAAAAGCTGGAAACACAAGAGGAAATGCTCACAGCAAACAGACCTGAAAGCCAGGGCCTGGACCGGCTGACATGGCTCTGCCGCTTACCACAGCGAGAAAGTGTAACTTTCCTGGGCCTCAACTTCCCTCCTGGCCAGCAGGAAAGTGGCAACACCACAAAATTCTTATCTGGTCGGGGATTACGTGAAAGGAGAATGCTCAGTGAGAGCCCCGCCACACCGCCCGTCCAGCCACAGTCTGCGCCCAGTGAATGGGAATTTCCTCTACTGCAGCCACACGAAGAGCTGAAGGATCTGCACAGGATGCCTGTTTATTTACCAGTCACAAAACCACGTTCTGCCATAAACAGAGAGGGCAAGAGACCCCAAGAGATGGGAATATCCCTCACCCTTGCCTGGACCAGGCTTTCAAGACAAGTTGGAAAGCCCACAGCAGCTCTGCCACTGACTCTGAATGAGCCTTTGGAAGACAACACCATCCCAAACAACAGTTTAATTTACTTCTCTTTAAAAAGCAGTGAGACAAGGTCTTGGCCACATCTTTATAAATTAACAGCTTAGGAGGCTAAACCCCAATGATTTAGTTATGTCCCCAGCAGGCACACCTCCACTCGTGGGCAGCTTCAGGGAGAAAGGGTGCCTCCCCATCCATGAGGACACCCTCTGACATTCATCTGAAGATGCTTCCTACCCATGGGCATTTACTCCCTGGAACCCCCCCATCTAAGTTCCTCTCTGGATGCTGCACGAGGCAACTTCCTCACACCCCCATCACCACTGGTGACACCGCAGCTACCCCCGAGCCTTCAAGCAGGGTGCACCTGTCTTTGCTGCCAAGCGTCCCATCAGCCCAGCTCCATCACTGATTTCTGTACCCATAATTAATTAACTTATGCATGTATGTATTTATTTATTTTTACAGCTTCATTTATTTTAGGGAGAGATAGAGAGAGAGATACAGAGAGAGCACACACACACAAATACAGGGAGATAGAACCTCCAGCAGATTCTACACTGAGAGCAGAGCACAACTCAGGGCTCAATCCCACCACCCTGAGATCATGACCTTAGCTGAAACCAAGAGTTGGATGCCTCAACGACTGAGCCACCAGGCACCCCTCTGTACCCTTAATCTTAAGAAAAGACAGACACCGCTTCTTTCTGTCAGCCACGGCCTCATAAGCCATCTGTCACACAGCCAAAGTTTCCAGAGGGTAGGACCAGGTCTGCAACACCAGTGATGCCAGAGTATCTCCATAAAACTACAATCTAGTGAGTACCAGGCTCTGCTCTAAGCTCCTAATATGGCCTTCTATTTTGTACCCCTCACAGACCTACATGCTAGGTATTATCCACAGTGCACAGAGGAGGACACTGAGGTCCATGGCTTACCCAAGCGATCTACTTTTATGTGGCAGCAGCAGGGGCCTGAACCCAAGTCTGTGACTCCAAGGCCCCTCCGTCAACTCTGTTACTCATGCAGCCCCAACACAGTCATCAAATACCTCCCTAAACCCTCATCCCTCCTGTGAAAAAGCATGGTCTTCTGCCATTTCCCAGATGGGAAGAAAGCCGGCGTGAGCCAGATATAGTGACCTGCCCATGATGGTACAGGCGATGTCCCCTCTGTTCTCCCCCCAACACCCATGTCATTCTGCACAAGGCCCCATGGGGTCCTTCATGCTTCCAGTGGAAAACTCTGGTGAGACCACCAGTCTCCTGGCAGGCCTTCAACTTGACCCTGGAGGTCAGGACCAGTTAGGAGAAACCGGCTAGTTAAGCCTCTGAAATGGGGTCCTACCACCCAGGAAAACCCCCTTATCTCCAGGGCATCGCCCGTTTGAATTAGCTGGATTTGTAGAGGGCTCCACAAGCACCAGCCTTGCTGAGTCACTTTCTCTAAGGTGGTGGCTGAGACAAAAAGGACCCAGGAAAGAAAGGCATAGGCTGTTGTGGAACTCCAGTGCCTTGGCATCAACAATTAATGTGAGCAGCTGCCTCTGCTCACCAGATCTGCATTTTATGTGGGGCACACTGTTCAAAGTTTACACCCCCCATCTCTGTAACCTTCACGACAACCCCTGGAGCTCCCTGCACCATCATTACCACCTCACAGACAAGGAGACAAGGCATGAGGGGTGTGTAGAATGATGCAGCTCTGTGCTGGGGCCAACCGGGGGAGGACTCCCACAGGCTTGCTCTTCCCACTGCTGCAGAAGCAGCTGAAAACAACGAGTTTTTCAGTTTGCATTATGTAGAGTGGAAAAGTCAACCATAAAGGTCATTCAATTTTTAAATGGGTTATTCCTCAGGATAAAAACAGTTCCAAAAAATAATTTCCGAGAAGTTCAACATATTCCTCCTTCCAGGTGCCTGGAATGTGATGGAATGTTGTTAAAATAAGTTCTGGCCCATCAGTATGCCAGACAGAAACTGGAAGTAAGCTGTTGCAGGTCCCTAAAGGCTCCGTCACAACCCTAAGGAGAAGACATATAACTTTCACTGTCCCAAAGTGGTTATGTTTAAAAAAAAAAAAAAGGCACAGGTGGAACATTTTAAATTACAGACTTTCAATGCAGGGGCAGTGGGGGCGGGGGGGGGGTGTCCCCCAACTACCCCCAAATGTTTCAGCTATATATAGTGACTTAACAAAGTGACTCATCACAAGTACCTACAAGGCGACTGACAGGCAACTGACCGATGAGGAAGGTATTCGGACTGCTTAACAAAACCAACACAACTTAGAATTTTCATTATTAAGAAGAGAAAACCATTTATTAAACACTCGCCAGGCACCAAACCCGCTAGGCACTGTCACACGCTCTACTCATCACAAGGCTGCCAAACTCAGTGCAGAAACTGAGGCTGAGTAAGTCACCTAAGATCATGCAGCACCAGAAACTGGATTCCAACCAGTTCTGACATCAAAGCCCACCCCAGCTTGCTGCAATGCTTCAGAACCTAAGCTTTGTGATGATCAATAAACTACATGCTTAACAATGTTTACACATCTCTGTTAGAATTCAGGGAAAGGTTTTTAAAAATGACATACACAAGGGGAAAAAATAATACAGTTTCTGGAGGCAGGCTGCCCAGGGTTCAAATCTTGGCTCCTCCACTTGCAAGCTGTGTGACCTTGGACTCCTTTAGCTCCCCTGTGCCCATATTTCCATGCATTAAAATGGTAGCCATAACAGACCCTATCTCCTAAGGCAAATAAAGCATTTTGGTGTTGTTGTTCTTCTTTTAAGATTTTATTATTTATTTGACAGAGAGAGAGAGACAGGATGAGAGGGAACACACACAGGGGGAGTGTGAAAGGGAGAAGCAGGCTTCCCACTGAGCAGGAAGCCTGGTGAGGATTAGATCCCTGCACCCTGGGAGCATAACCTCAGCTGAACAACTGAGCCACCCAGGTGCCAACAAATAAAACATTGAGAATCATTCCTGGCATGAGTTAAACCTCAGAAGGTGTGGGCTGGTGCTACTTCTTGCTGGCCACTAGATAGAGTCAGCAGCCTCAGGCCCACTGTTTTAGCAACTCATTTGCATAAACAAAGCCCAGGCTCAGCCACTTTGTGCTTACCCTATGATTTCTTCCTGTCACTAACATCCCTCCTCACTCCTGCTCTGTGGCACTAAGCTCTGGGCCTCAACTTCCCATCTGTCAAATGAGGTGAGGAGCCCAGCTGATCTATCTGAGGTCCTTCCAGCTGGGCAACCTAGGGTTCTTGGTAACTCAGGGCCCAGAAATTTCAGAACCATCCTAACACAAACATTACCAGATGACACTCACTCAATTTCCTCAAATCTTCTCTTCCGTGTTATGTATAAATGCTTATTTTCATGGCAAATCTTCTCCAAGATCCCAGAGCTCCACGAGCACCCAGAATAGGCTGGGCAGGCATCCCCAGTGCTGAGGCTGGGGACATGATGGTCAGAAGCTCTGACCTCCAGGGGAGATGGATTCCAAATCAAGCTGCTCTGATAAGCAGGTCTTCCCTGTTAGAGAGGATTTCAACAGAGCACAGTTAAGAGGAAGTGCAGGTAAGAAACTCAGAACTTGGCCCACCGGACAGAGGGCAGTAGGACAGTGGGCCGGAGGGGTGACAGAGGGATTGAGAGGAATGGCATGATCAACAGAGGCCAGCCAAGGCAGCACTGATGCTCAATGTGAGAGGGTGGGCTGGGGATACACTGTGAAAATGGCTTCAAAGGCAGGAAGCAAGCCCAGCTCAGCACAAAGCAAAGTCCTGAGCAGGAACCTTCTGGGACCAGGTTGGACACTAAGGTGAGCTGAAAATGGCTGTGGCACCCAGTGCAGTCTGAATCTCACCCATGCCTCTCACAGGCTGGGTGACCCCGGGCCAGTTATGCTATGTCCTTTAATGTTTCCTAAAGGGTATATTCACTCCATAACCCTGAGCCATGTTCTCATTTCGGTGAGTGTGGGAGGCCGCAATAAGGCTTGAGACGAGAACCAAACCAGACCCTGACTTGTGCCTCCTTTAAAGTCCAAATAACCTTACAAAAGGTTTAGGACGGGAAAAGTTCAGTAGCACTGGGCAAGAGTCTGTGCTATGTGTTGTGCGCTCGCCTACATGACTTCCCACATGCTTACTAAACAAATGAGAACAATTCGGTTGGGCTAAAAAGTTCGTTGCTGGTCCTTGCTGCCTTAGTACAACCCATAATTTACTTTCAGGTTTGCTGTATTTGTACTGGCATCAGCCATTTGGCGTCATGAGGAACCATAGTTGCTTAACTAAACACAGATGTAATGTCACTATATATATGGCCTTAAGGCTTTGAATAAACTTAGCACTGTTGGACATCCTCCTCAGTGCTCCTCCTGTCCCCCATCTCTCTGCTTCTCGAGTTCTTTTCTTCATCCTCTTACCCTCATGTTCCTGGTTCATTTGTTGCGCCGGCCACGACAGGTGAGGATCTGATGGTGCCCACTATCTACAGAGATCCAATATATACAACTAGGACAGCCTGGAGGGGGGTGGGCAACCCAGGCTGGACAGGGAGTTAAGAAGGAGTCAGGAAGGGCGCCTGGGTGGCTCAGTGGGTTAAGCCGCTGCCTTCAGCTCAGGTCATGATCTCATGGTCCTGGGATCGAGTCCCGCATCAGGCTCTCTGCTCAGCAGCGAGCCTGCTTCCTCCTCTCTCTCTCTCCGCCTGCCTCTCTGCCTACTTGTGATCTCTCTCTGTCAAATAAATAAAATAAAATAAAAAATCTTAAAAAAAAAAAAAAGGAGTCAGGAAGAAGTCATTCCCACACTTGAGGCATGGGTTGGTACTGACCAGAGACACTGGGCAAGAGACAGTGTCCTAGGACTGCTGTAAGACTAGCCGGGTCCAGGCAAAGCGCCTAACAGTGTGTAGATGTAACCCATCTGTAAAAGGTGGACGGGGGGTGGTGGTTGCAGCTGGTTGAGCATCTGACTCTTTGTTTTGGCACAGGTCCATTCACCTGGCCCATTCACCTGTGCCTGCATGTGTTCTGTGGTGTGCTCTTTATCTCTCTCTCTCTCTCTCAAATAAATAAATCAAAAAAAAAAAAAAAAAAGAAAGTCAGGAAGGATCAGGAGACCTGCTGTTAAGGTCCCAAAGACTCCACCTTCCTCAACTAGCCTCCGGAAATAAAGTAAGTGGATGCCCAGGAGCCTCCTGGACACAAAACTTTCCAATGCAAAGCTTTCAATTTCATACTGGAGAAAAGGTTGCTGTGCAAATTCAAGACAAAAAAAGCCGGCCATGGTGGGGTGGGTTTGGACAGGGTTGGTCCTGTAGGGCTCTGGCCACTAAATGCCCACTGCCCAAGCCAGGAGCCTGGAGTCTGTGCAGCCAGTGCTTCCTGAGGCTTCCACATCATAGCCTCACTCTGAAGTTTCCTCCTGGAAGCTCCTTACCCAGGGAGGCCACCTGTGAGCACCCCCTCACACAAACACCCCAGCTTCTGCCCCTCCACCCAGCTGGAGTGAAGGATCCCCAAGCCTGCTCTCTCTGGTCTCTCCTGCACAGAGAGGAGTATGTGCCCCGGAAAGGAGGGTCCCTGAGGATACCTGAGTCCTTGGCCCAAGGACAGCTGGCTTGAGAATGTGGGGTTTCGGTGCTCTAGGCACAGCAGTTCCTAGCGGAAACAGGGTAGGGAGCTCCAAGGTGGAGGGGAGTCCCGGGAGTCTGGGATCACAGATGCCAGTGGCCCCCAAGTGGAAGGGTTTCAGTAACTCCAGAGGTGAGAGGGGCCAGGGGTCAGGCCTGGAGGTGGACAAGGACCACCAACAAGGGGTAGGGGGCCGGAGATGGAAGTGATCCCAGGGTGGTTGCAGGCCCAAAGTAGAGGTGTGGGGGTGGGGGTGGGGGAAAGGGGTCCATGGGCCAGAAAAAAATGGTATCCTGGGGCTCCTGGGTAAAAGGCACTTGAGGTGGAGGGGGCCCAGTGGGGCCCAGGCTGCACGGGCAGAGCCAGCGCCTCTCAGGCTGGGGAGCCCGGCGATTCTGAGGGACAAAATTTTCCATCAAGTTCTGGAAAAGAAGCCTGTCAGCACAGGCGTCTCTCCGGGGTCCAGACGAGCCCTGTAGTACTGGGCCCCTTGATGTCAGTAGGGCCCCACGGGTTCCCTGGATACCGAGAAGTGGAGTGAGGGCTGTGGGGCAAGGGCTATGGGGCGTAGGAGCACCAGGCCGCCAGGAACCTATCCGCCAGGCCCCCCTCCCGCTCCCTTGGACGAAGCAGCAGGTGGCAGCGGGCAGCAGGGCCCCAGTCTCCCTCTCTGCCTAGCGCCCCTACCCCTCCCCAGCCCCTCAGTACCTGAGTCAGCGGGGCACCGATGCACTCCCCCGCGCCTTGCCCAGCCAGCCCAGAACCCCTGCCTTCCCGGGAGGCACTACTTGCACAGTGAGTTTGCTGGGCCCACAGAAGTCGGTGGGCGGGGCAGGCAGGTGCGGGCGAGCTGTGGCGGGTGGGGGGCGGCAAACAGCAGTGCAGGCCTCTCTGCAGGCCCGCGCGCCCTCGCCCAGCCTCCTGTTCTGTCCTGTCCGGTGAGGGGGCTGGCTGCGCCCCCTGCTGGTTCCCGCTGCTCTTCTGCTGACTCCAGGACCCCAGGCCCCGCCCAGTCCCGCCTCCCTGCTGCTCCCTGCTGCTGCTTGAGCTCCAGGCTAGGCCCGCTGCTGCTCCTGGGCAGCCAAGCTGCGGCCCCGGTGCGGTGTGGCTGGCCCTTTTCTCTCCCCAGGGCACAGTGGAGCCGCGAGGGAAGGCCTGAGGGGATCTTCCGTCTGCTCAGTGCCAGTGGACACTCTCCAGGGGCCTCTCTACCTGGTGGGCTCCACCCATGGCCATCTTGGAACCCCTGGAATCCCCTTCAGAGACCAGGTGAAGCCCTCCTTGGGGAATCCAGGCTCCTGGGACCAAGGCGAGTTGATCTTGTGTACTGCTGTGTTTGTTCCCTGGCCTGGCATGGATTGACAGTTGCTGAATTGATCTATTCTGGGGTCATCAAGGGCAGAGCAAAGAGTTCAGGGCTGGGATCCCCAGGCCTGGGGTCCACACAGGCTTGGAGCCTTCTTGGCTGTCCCTGACAGAATGACCAAAGAGGAACCCTCAGAAACATGGATCTGCCTTGAACTGGCAGAGCATTCAGGGACAGGAAGGGGAATGTCTCCTTCGCAGAGTATCTGGAAGCCTGAAGTGGAAGATGGATTTGTCTGAGCCATGGTAATTAGTGTTGGGCCAAGGAACCCCTGGCTTGCTTCTCCTACCTGCATCCTAGGTCTAAAAGGGTGTCTGGGTGGCTCCCTCAGTGCAGCATCTGTCCAGGGTCCTGGGATCCAGCCCTGCATTTGGCTCCCTGCTCAGTGCAGATCCTGCTTCTCTTTCATCCTCTCCCTCTATTTGTGCTGTCAAAAAAAAAAAAAAAAAAAAAAGTTAAGAGGGGGGACAAAAAGGCGCGGAAGTAGGAGGCGTCTTTTCAACTTGTACCCCAAAATGAGCTGATTACCTACCAATCACCCATGAACTCAGCCTGAGATCAGAATTATACACGTGTGGATCTCTACAGGGGCAGAAGAAGCCAGTGGGCAGGTAAAGCGGAGTGGGAACTGTGAACTGATATCAGAAGATAAACAAAAGGGGGAGAGAGCTACCAGAGGCAACCAGTTGGAAAGTAATACCCCAATACAAGCGAGAGTGCCCTGCGTCTGGGGACCAGCATTAACTCGGAGACTGGTTGAAAGCACTCCAAAAGAGCAAAGCATCTCTGGGGAAATTATGGGAATCGGGGCGGCTAGGGACAGGGGCTTAAGTCCCTGGTCCCAGGACAGCCTCCCTTGGCACTGAGTCAGAGAGAGTGCGGCAGAGAAACCAGCTCTTGGTCCCCAAGCTGCCACTGCAAGGAGAATGCATGGGGTCCGTTTCCTGTGAGGGAATGGGAGCCACACCAGGTGGCAGAATGCAAGAGTCCTGCTATAGAGCCTGAGATACTCCCCTGAGAGAGATATAAAGGCCCAGCCGATGCCCTTTGATAAACGCCCTTGTTTCAGAGCCTGCACCAAACTCTCGCCCCAGAGAGGTGTGCGAAGGCCCAGCCTGGTGCTCTCGGACCTGTGCCCCATTCTCAGAGCCTGAGACCCGCGCGCGAACCTCTGCCTTCCCTGAAATTGGTGCATGTAAGGTGGGTGCTCTTAGACCCAGAAAGACCGGGCACTCCCAGCCCGGGCCAGATGGAAAATCTCAGTGTGCGATTGCTGCTTGGAACCTCTCTAGCGGTCTAGAGGTGCCCAAAGCTGCTGCTGCCGTGCTTTTGGGTACAAACAAAAGATCCTACATCCCCAGTGACAGCGACTTGGAACCTGCTCTGCCAGCAGCCAAGGGGGAACTTCTTTGGGCTCTGCAGCCAGACTGAGGCTTCTCTCTGAGAGGGAGATCAGGGTGCGGTTTGTTTTCCTCTAAAACTACAAAAACCATCAAAAGCGGTCAAAGTGAGAAAAAAAAGTGAACAAACAAAAAACCGCCAGAGAACAAAAGCCTGAAAAAACAAAAAGTTTCCTCAGAGCCCACCCCCTCGAGAGGGGCGGTAGGACTTAAGTCAGGGAACATCATTGACTGAAAACCCATATGGCAGGCCCCTTCCCCAGAAAACAAACAAAGAAAGAGAAAAAAAAAGAGAGAGAGAGAGAGAAAGTACTACAAGAGAACTACCACTACTACATAGGAAACTTTTATCTTTCATTTATTCCGACTATTCTGGTTCTTTTTTTTTTATATATATAGGTAATTTTTTTAACCCCAGCAGGATGGTGGAAGGGGTACATGGCTGAGTGCCTCCGGATCTGACCCTGTGTGACGCCACCCGGTGCCTGCAGCTGCCCTCTGGAAGGTGTTGCTTTAGTGGCAGAGCCGGAGGGCACCAAGCATGTGTGTGTCTCCAAAGTCCTGGGCACCACATCACAATGCCTTCCTGAGAAGCAGAATCAAGGACAGTTGCTGATCTTCATTCCTTCCCACCAAAGGTATCTCATAAACCATCTTTGGAAGTTGGAGCCAGGGAGCGCCTGGGTGGCTCAGTTGGTTAAGTGTCTTTCTTCAGCTCAGGTCATGATCCCAGGCTCCTGGGATGGAGTCCCACACATTTGCCTCCCTGCTCAGCTCCCCTGAGCCTGCTTCTCCTTCTCCCTCTGCCATTCCCCCAACTTGTGCTTTCTGGCTCTCTGTGTGTCAAATAAGTGAATAAAATCTTTTTAAAAAGTTTGGGCCAGGGGGCGCCTGGGTGGCTCAGTGGGTTAAGCCGCTGCCTTCAGCTCAGGTCATGATCTCAGGGTCCTGGGATCGAGTCCCGCATCGGGCTCTCTGCTCGGCAGGGAGCCTGCTTCCCTCTCTCTCTCTCTCTGACTGCCTCTCCATCTACTTGTAATTTTTCTCTGTCAAATAAATAAATAAAATCTTTAAAAAAAAAAAAAAAAGTTTGGGCCAGGGATGCCTGGGTGGCTCAGTTGGTTAAGCCGCTGCCTTCGGCTCGGGTCATGATTCCAAGGTCCTGGGATCGAGTTCCACATCGGGCTCCTTGCTCGGCAGAAAGCCTGCTTCTCTCGCTGCCTCTGCCTGCCTCTCTGCCTGCTTGTGTGTACTCTCTCTCTCTATCTCTGGCAAATACATAAAATCTTTAAAAAAAAGAAAGTGTGGGCCATACTCTTTAGCCATTCTACTTTCCCTGGGGTAATTTGCCACCTCCCTGAATGTACCTGCATCTTTCCCAAAATCTACTTATCTTCCTGCCTTCGTGACCATAATGAGTCTATAAATTTTCAATAGACAGTGTGAACTTACACTTGCTAATATTTGCATAACATGCACCTCTTTCGATCTCAAAGAAAAGCTTCACACCACAATGGTCTCTAATCTCCAATTAGTTTCTGTTCTGGGATCCCATTGGAATTCTATGCGCCTGTCCCCTAAGATCCCATAAATTGTGGTCCAGTTTCCCAGCCAGCCAAGGAAAGCACATGGGAAATCTTGCTGAAGTATGAGTAAGAGCCAACGAAAGGGAACATATTTATCTGCCTCGAATGCTGGGACCTGAGGAAAGCAAGTTTCATTACAGACAAATCAGGAAGGAGGTTCAGATTGCTTTTTATGTCACTCTGGAGTGGAGGTCTGCTCACTCACAGAGGCTCAAAATCTTCACAAAGGACAATGCCCCCCACCCCCAAAGTCAGCTGGGGATTCTCAGGAAAACTTTAATTGAAAGTATTACGGATTCTCCAACTTCCCAAAATGCAGGAGGAACATCTACAAGCAAGACTGTCACCACTTTTAGGCAATTACACTTATTTACCTTTTTTCTTCCTAGAAAATCATCCTCTCTCCCAATCCATGATCTTCTTTTGTAACAGTTTCCTAAAGAAGGAAACAGGTGTCCTCCCATTCCAGTTCCAACCAAAATAATAAAATAAAAATCTTTAAAATTAAAAAAAAAATTGTGATTTGTTGAGACAGAGCACATATGCAGAGGGACAAGCAGACTCTCCCACTGAGCAGGAAGCCCGATTTGGGGCTCGATCCCAGGACCCTGAGACCATGACCTGAACGAAGGCAGATGCTTAACCAACTGAGGCACCCAGAAAGCCCCAAAATAATTCAATTTTTAATCACTTTGCCATAGACACTTTTGGGTGGCTTTGAAACACCAGAATCTCATTGACTTATCAGTGTCCTCTTCACCATCTCAGAAAAGGACTGGGTGCCTCTCAGAGGCCTCTCTCCCCTCTTGACCCAGGTCCCAGCCAAAGGTCCTTCACATTAGAGTATGAGGAACTGAGCGGGATGGGGTGTGGAAGCACCCTGGTGTGGGGTGGGGGGCTCTGGGGCCCTCCCACTCCCAACTTCAAAGACAGCGCCTGCTTTCCCCTGCCTCATATAGGTACCCTGGGTTTGCCCTCTTTAAGGTTCCTGGTTGCTGCTAAGGTCTGAAAATCTCCTAAGTAGCACAAAAGCCATCATGTGCATTTTGGCCACACGGGACAGAGGGAGTTTAAAGGAAGAAAGATAAAGCTCCCCAGAATGAGCCAGCAGCTCTGGGCTTCCCCGCACATCTTTCCTGACCTTCAGAACCCTGGGAAGGAGCCCCTTGGTGCAAAGTCACAGGGGGAGCCCACGCACAGCCCAGGCCTCCTGCCCCAGGTCCTCTCCAGCCATAAACTGACCCCCTAGCCCCTTCCAAACCGTCTACAGCCTCAAACCACTGACGTGCGGTTCAGCACCCATCTCCAGAGCGCAGGATGCACGTGGCTTCCCGGCACCCTTCCGTGGCCGCTCCCAAAATCACCGTGGGAATGTCGCAGCAAGGAGACAGGGAATCGATTTTTATCCTCTGGGTTGTCTTCCCTCGTAGCCCCTCAGGAGTCCCCACGCAGCAATGCCGCGTGGGCCCTACTGCTCTGAATCCACTTCCCCGGAGGATTCCGCTTTTCTTCAGCGTCTGTGTCTGCAAACCCGGCTCCTCTAACACCCCCCACCAAACTTACCAAGAACCAACGGGGGAAGAAGTTCATTTCTGGCCGACAAGCCTTTAATCCCTGAGAGCTGTGGCTGATGCAGGAGCAGCTTTTCTTCAAATGGTGATTTCGATACGAGGTCGTTTTGCCTGCCAGCCCCCAACATCCCTGACGTGTGGCTCCCAGGGGCCTCCCCGCGGCCAGGCCTGAGAGTGGAGCCCACCCTTGGGCTCATTTTCCACCACGCTGAATCCAGGCAGCGGCCCCGTCTCACTACAAAGGGTGCTGAGTAATGAGGTGCCGCCACCAGGAAGAGAGGCAGCAGGTCAGACAGATCTGGAGAATGACACTGGCCTTCAAGGGCCCCTCACAAGGGAAATACCATTAAGTAGCAGATCTGAACAGATATACTGTGTTCCACATTCACGCCGTAAGGATGGGGTTTCCTCGAGCCCTAATCAAAGGAACTCTTTCACCTGAGATCACTTGACCAATCGGTGACTCAGTTTCCTTATACTAAAAATGAGGATAACAATACATCACAAGATTGTTTTGAGGAGCACACACGTTACAAAGTGTTTAGAGGCACCTGGGTGGCTCAGTGGGTAAGCATCTGACTTCAGCTTAGGTCATGATCTCATGGTCCTGGGAGAGGGCCGTGTCAGGCTCCTTGCTCAGCGAGGAGTCTGCATGTCCCTCTCCCTCCCTCTTCACTTCCTGCCCTCTCTCTCTCTCTCTCTCAAATATATAAATAAAATCTTTAAAAAAAACGAAGTTCTTAGAACACTATATGCACATAGTACAGGACACACAAGCACTTGTTAAACAGATAAAAGGGTACAAGAGGCTGGCTTCCCTTCAGATTTCTAATAGGCCCCTGTCTGGGGGTCTCTAGCTCTTAGGAAGTGGGGAGGCCGCAGAAGCCCAAGATTGTAGAGTTCCTCTGAGGCCAAGTTCAGTTTTCTATGCAGGACAGAAAACCTATAAAACACATCCCAGACTTGCTTCGCTGCCTTCCTAGTAGGGAATCCGTTCCCTCAAGAGTGGTCCAACCTCTCTTCCACTATTTGGGATGTAGAAAACGTTTAGACATTTCTCCATTGGTGCTGATTCCATCCTCATTTTTAACAATCTAGCTGTGTGTTCATCTGGTCTTCTGTTAGTTCCTTTATTCAACAAACATAGAGGACTCACCATGTCCTAACTGTGACCAAGACATCCAGCATCTCATCCCACAAAGGAAACATATTAGCAAATGTGGCAGCAAAGAGGGATGGGGTAAGGCAGTGGCATCTGAATCAAGATCAAACTAACAAGCAGAGCCTGCCATGAAGAACATTCCAGGTATGGGCCCCATAGGCATGAAGGCGGAAATGAATAGATTATGTGCAGACAGCAGGACAGGGGACTAAGGGGACACTGGAAAGGAAGGCTGCGGAGCAGCTGTCGGCATTGGAGGCCTTGCGAAGGACTCTGGAATTCCTTTTGGTTTCAGCCAGAAGCTACATGAAGGTTTAAGCGGGGAATCATCAGATTAGCTTATATTTGTAAAAGATCGCTCCTCTTCCACAGAAGAAATGGGGATGGGGTGGGGGTGTCCACGAGCCTAGAAGCTGGAAATGGAAGCAGATGAAGTTTCCAATATCCTGGCCAAGGAGTGAGTCTGTCGCAGTGAGAGTGTCAAGATTTGCAGTTCAAAACTTTTTAGTAAAGTGGCTTATTAAACACACAGCTAACTATTGCCCGGGGTTCCTACTTTTGTAATAAGTTTTTTCTGAAACTCAAAAAGGGGAGAGGGGCTCTCTGCACCACGTGCCAGTCAGGGCGGAACATCATCGTCACATTACAGGGTGTTTTCAGAGCCTGTTATCCTTTTAGTACGACATCCCTCCCACCCCGAGACAACACCGTGCCTCTTTCCGCCAACAGAAGTTGAGTTTTTCCCTTTCCCTCTTCCTTCTTTCGAGGGCAGAGCTCAGGGCTTCTCCACAGATTCCATCCTAAGTTCATAGATCTCACCGAGCCGACCACATTCCCCTCCCTGTGGGCGCCAGGAAACGCCGGAAACATCTGTATCTGCACCTGAACATGGGACCTTGGATCCCAGCTACAGTTACTTGTGCTGTGGTAACAAGGACATCATGTCACGTTTCAGGACATTTTCGTATATAAGGCCTCGGGTCGGGATGCTCAGGGTAGGAAATGGGTGGGTTCGCCCCTGGGCAGAGTGGCATACCTTCTCTCTCCTCCTGGCCTTTGCCCGAGTTGGAGATGCCCTGTTCCTTCCTCTTCACCTGAGTAATCATTATCTCTGCTTCCAGAAGCAGCTCAGGGGGCCACCTCCATCCGAGGGGCCTGTCTGTCAGTGAACCAGGGAACAAAGATGGAAGACAGGCCCAAGCTGCCTTCCTAAAGTGGGGTTATATTTGACACTTTAATAAACCTCAGAGCCTGAGCCTCTCTGCTCTCAGACTGGCCAGGGTGCAGCTCTCACTCTTACCAAACCCGTCCACCTCTCCTCCCCCCACCGCGGGGCACAAGGGTTTTCTCTGCCCGGCATCTATTTCCAGGCCCCAAAAATCATATCCCATTGTTCCAGGCCATCTGAACTCATGCTTAATAAACCATCCACCTCACCCTTCCGCCACCACCCCGAATTTCCCACAGGGAAAGACTGTTTCAAGAAGAAAAGGAAATTCTTCATTAGGGCTGGATTTTAAAAGCAAGCTTCCACAAAAAACCAGAAAACAAAATTGGGTATAAATACCATCCAATAACCACTAAATATCTTTGGTTAAAGCACCTGCCTGCCTGTGATTCTCAGGTCCAGATGTGAGCTCAGTGCACATCCAAAGGAAGCAGAATTTGAACCTGATGCCAAATGACAAATGATCCTGAACTTCATGACCATTTAAGTGCCACAGTGGCTAGACTAAATTGCTCTGATGCAGAATTTCTCCCAAGTATAGGTTACTGAGAAACATAATATTGCTTGAAAATGTATTTAGGTGCGCTCATCCTTCTCAGACCAACACTCATGGGCTCTTAGTCATAACCAGGCTTAAGCTAACACGATTCCCCTATTTTCCCCAGAGAGGGAGGGAAACAAGAGGACATGTCTCTCATGTTCCAAGATCAAAAACTGGATCACAGCACTCACAGCATCAAGTCTGCCAAACCAGAGCTCTGGGTATGTACAATTCTTAAAGAGCTAATTGAATGGAAAACAGCCATCTGGGGCTGGAAACCCTTATGACATTCCTGGAAATGTATGGGCTTTAAAAGGATTATGCAGGGTGATGTGACTTTCAAAATTCCCAAACTCTGAACTGAAGCCTAAATGAGAATATGTTAAATTCACCCATTCCAAAACACAGCACAGTTGACTCGGACCCTAGAGCCCAGCTGTAGCTCAGGGTGTCCACACTGCAGCCTGTCTGTGGGAGGTCTGCAGACCACTCCCTGCTGAGAGAGTCCAGCCAACCCAATCAGCCTACCAGCAGGCTGTGGCACAAGGTCCAGATCCTAGCCCAGGCACCAGCCAGGGTTCCCTTTGGCCTGCCCTCTTATGGTTGAACAACAATCATGGAGAGCCACAGGGAGAGCGGCATTGGGTCCAGTATGGCCACTCCCTGGTCCTCCACAACACTGGTTGCACACTCTTCAACACAAGAAAATGGTGTGCAGAAACAAGGGCCTGCCACAGTAGGCTGTCGAGCAAGGAACAGAAAGCATCAGGGGACAGGTGGGACTGCTGGCTGGTCTCCACCTCTCCCAGAGGGCAGAGGCTGCAGAGCTTCTGCAGGCTAAGCAGAGACATGTCAGAATTACCTTCCCAAAAAGTAGGCAGTAAAGGAGGATTTCAAGCAGCCACAACCACCAGCAGGCCTGCGACCTCCAGATATCAGGGGCTTGACCATGACCGTGTCGGTAAGCAGAACACACAAGTGCCTTCTGGAGCGAGAGAAGACAGCTCAACGCTGATAACTGGTCCTCTCACTCTTCTCTGCTCTCAGCAAGTGATCCTGAAAGGGATGGACAAAGTTGGTCAGATTCACTGGAGAAAACACGAGCCAGTGAAGACGTCCCGGCTCGCACTAGGCCTCCCTCCAAAGGCTAGCTGCCCCACCCCTGGCACCTGGGTAACGCTGCTCTGGGGCCATCCACACAAAACGATTTACGTACCCCCCACCCGCAACAAACACACACAGACACACACACACACACACAAGCTGCATCGGGCTTTAGGAACCTAACTCAAACGCACCCCTAACAACAACCCCACAGGTGTGACTGGGTTGGACACTCCCAGCAAGGGAGGGAAGGCCCCCCCCTTGGGTCCTTGCCAGCGGCAGGGTGCCACCTGGGCCTCCGCCTCATCCTCTCCATCCGCGGGGAAGTCGGAGCGGCCCCCACCAACCACCACCACGCAACCAGATTGATTCTCGCACTTCAAATCCCCGCTGCCAGGGCCCCATCTGTGTGCTGACCGAAAAGCCGCCCTCAAGCAGCCGGCCCACGGAGCGTCTGGAGTTCTCCCAGCCCCGCGCTCACGCCTCCCCAGGCAGCCCCCGCACCCGCAGGCCGCGCCTTACCGCCAGTGTCCACGAAGCGCGGGGGCGGGCGGTCCCGCAGCGTGGCACTCCAACCCGCGCTGGCCTCGTCCTCGTCGGACTCCTGCCCTTCGGGGGGCGTAGGGAGGCAGCGGGGGGCGGGGGGGGCCGGGGCGCTCGTGTTGGGCGTCCGAGGAGGCGGCGGAGGAGGAGCGCGAGGCGGCGGAGGTGCTGTAGAAGGCGTTCCCGCCGCTGTCCGGGCTGGACTCGCCGAACACTTCGTCCCAGATGTGCAGGCTCTCGTGGCGCGCCAGGGCCGCCTCGAGCAGCGCCGGCGGCCTCCTCCGCGCGCTCCCGCCGACCTGGGCCATGGCCCCGGCCGCCGCCCGCGCGCCCGCCCCCCAGAGCGCCTCCCAGCCGCACGCGCCGGGCACCGGGCCCGCGCCGCGGCCCGCCGCCCCCCACCAGCGCAGCCCGCAGCACAGCGCCTGCCGCCCCACGCCCGGCTGGCCCGCCATCTTGGCCGCCTCGGGCCCAGCGCCGGAGGAAGCGCCCTCGGAGCTCCGGCGCCGCAGGCTGCAGGCCGCGGAGGGACGCAGGGCGCGAGGGCGGGAGGCAGGGGCTGCGGCCGGGCCCAGGTGCCGCCGCTACCGCCGCTGCTGCGTCTCCTCGGCGCCCGCTGCGTCCCCGCGCGCCCTCCCCCCGCACCCCGCGCTCCCTGGCCGACCTTCCCGGGCGCGAGCCGCCAGAGACCGACCCGCCTCCTCGCACCTCCGGCCCGCCCGCCGGCCAATGGGGAGCAGGCCGGGGCGGGGCCCGAGCGGGGCACGCCCCACACCCCTCGGCCGAGCTGGGCAAGGAGAGCAGCTGCGGCGGCGGTGGCGGCAGGGGGGAGGGCGGCCGGTGGCTTCCTCGCCTGCGGGACGTGTGGCCCGGGACGGCCACCCGCAGGCCCCGCGCGGCCCCGCAGGGGGAAGGGAGGAACCGAGTGGGTGTCGGGGGTTGGGGGGGACGCAGCCGGTCTTCCCGCCGCCCCAGCCGGCTCACGGAGCGTGAAGCCCGCGCTCTCGGTCCCCTTCCGCAGTCGGCACCGGCGGCGGCGGGGAGCTGTCCGCCCCGGTGGTTCTGAACCAGGCGCTGCGGAAATTCCAGGTAGGCGCCGGGCCTGAGGGTCACGATTCCCGTGGCTGCTGTGGCTGCTGCTGCTTCGGTGCTCCACAGCCGGCTGTCCCTTGAGCTCTTGCAAGCACAAAGGCTATCTGGCTTCCGGGAGCCTTGCTCTAATAAGGAGCCCTCCTCGCTGGTTCATTCCTGGGGTCAGGTGGTGACTCAGTCTCGCTTCAATACCCCTGTAATTTGAGGGGGTCAACATCCGATCTTAGTCATTCCTTCCGTCTTTGACCTTTGACATCTTTAAAATCAAAATATTCATTACCTTCCAAATATTAATTACTCTAACACCACCACTGCAACATCTTCACCCATACATTTGACACACTTGTCTGTTAAAGTACGGCACAATCACCCAGGCTTCAGTGTTCTGATAAACAATAGATCAGAAAGGTTTCATCCATCCCTCTGCCTTGGCCAGGAGTGCGTGGCACTCATTCCATTGATGACAATACACGTGATCAGGCGTTTCTTGCTCCTCTCTCCCTCCCACAATAATGCAATAAGTCACAATGATGGTAATTGGGCCATAAAGTCACTTGCACTCTGAAATAAAATAAATCCACAGAGATGTGAAGGGCTTGCAAATCCTACTGGGTATTAACTAAATAAGGATTACACGAAAGGGAAAGGCATATTGCTATTTCATGCATAAAGGATGCAGATGCATAAAGGGTGAAGATGTTGGTACCACCAGGTAAGGTCGTTCTAACAGCAGGTGAGCAGCTTCTGCTCTCGCCCTCCCCTCGCAAGCCCCTGTTTCCTCCTCCCAAACCAGAGTCTCTGTACCAGCATGAATTCCTGATCATCACTGAAAGATGATATATAAAAAGGAAAGGATTCACATGACATTGCTTTGTATATGAATTGGCTGATATACGTGAAGTTGTTTGCAAAGCATTTCAACTCCGTTGGAAGAATTGTGTCACAGAAAAGAACTGGTTTCCAGCACTTCTCTATACTGTGTTAACCAGGGAAAGATTCTGAAGAGAGTTCATACAGGTAATCAGACTTTAAAAGGTCATTGACACATAGATTAAAGACGAAAAGTAAGATTGCGTAGCTCAAGTTCAAATTCTGCAATTAGGAATTCTGTAATACTCCTGTAAAATTTAATGACATATATTTTAAAAAATAATTGAAAGGGATCAAAACACTGAAATACATAGGCAAGAACTCCTTCTCTTCTCCAGGCAGCCAATGAAAAAGTCAGCAGCTAAAGTAAGTATTTTAAAAACAGTGGCTAGCTTTGCTACCCAGAGGAAGCAGGAAGTAGAGCAGTAACAGTTACAAGGATGGAATCAGTCTTCCATTGTGCCAAATCTGCATTTGTATGGTGCTAATCCCAAAGAAACCTTAGAGTCTTTGTGCTTATGAGCTCTCAAGTGCTTGTAGCTCACAGAGCATGCAACACTGGGAGAGGATTATATGGTCACAAAAGAAACAGACTGGGAAATCAAATTGTTATCCAAACCCTGGCCCAACAAAAATGAGATGGCTATGTCCATTTAGAATCAAGGGTTTAGCAACCAAGTGCTACTTTGTTTAAACAAATGTTTCCGACCAAGAACAGTAAAAATACTTCAGCCTTTAAAAACAGGTGGCTGATTCTCCTTGTGAAAGGAGGGGAGGAAAGGGAAGAAAACAACTGGAAAACAAAAACCAAAAAACTTTCCCATCTGCTTGGCAACCTCCTACTCGATGCTATGATTATGGTTCTACATCATTAAGTTTTACAAGTAATGTTTTCTGGGAGGATAATTATAGAACCAGCATTATACTGAGATCTTTTAACTTTGAGTCATTTAAACACATCTTCCAAATAATACAACTTTGTAATATAATTAATTTTAAGATTAATTATAATTAATATTGAGCTTTTGGTTCATAGTCTGCACAAAAGGCTCCAGGGTAGTAAGAACAACCCATTTCTGTAGTAGATTCCTTAGGCTTTGTTAAGCCAGAGAGGTTCATGCTCTTGTGAAACTGGGGATAATAGCCATATTTCATTGAGTCTTGGCCTCCTTTCCTGGTATAGTTTAATAAGAAACAAAAAATGCTACCATTCAAACTATGATACAATGTTTTCTTTTCATTAATATTTTAATTTAAATGTATTCAAAAAGCTCTTTGGTAAGTATTTAGACAGATTTTTATTACATATGGCCTTAATGCATACATAAAATAAAAGTTAAAATTTTTGGTTAACGTTTTTCCAAACCTCACATTAAGAATCTCACTACTTTTATTTACTTTCTAACTGAGAGATTTCAGTGCCCAGATTTTTCTCACAATATGTTCCTCTGAGCCACCCAGAGCTTTTGTCATGCTGCACTTAAAAAATTATTATTAGACATATAGCTGACATCCAATGTTAAATTAGTTTCAGTTGTACAACATAGTAATTTGACAATTCTATACATTACTCAGTGATCACCAGAGTAAGTATATCATCACGTCACCATATAAACTTATTATAATATCATTGGCTGTATTCCCAATGCTGTACTTTTCATCTCCAGATGAGAACAGGAAATTATTTTATTTATTTTATAACAGGAAATTTGTACCTCTTAATCCCCTTCACCTATTTCACCCATCCCCCATCCACCTTCCCTCCCATAACCACCAGTTTGTTCTTTGTATTTAAGAGTCTATTTTTGTTTTTTTTTTTGTCTGTTCACTTGTTTCTTTTTTTATATTCCATAGAGACGTGAAATTACAGGGGCCCCTGGGTGGCTTAGTGGGTTAAAGCCTCTGCCTTTGGCTCAGGTCATGATACCACGTTCCTGGAATCGAGCCCCAAGTCGGGCTCTCTGCTCGGTGGGGACCCTGCTTCACCTGCCTCTCTGCCTGTCTCTCTGCCTACTTGTGATCTCTCTCTCTTTCAAATAAATAAATAAAATCTTCAAAAGAAAAAAAAAAGGAAGTGAAATCATATGGTATTTGCCTTTCTCGGTCTGACTTATTTCTCTTAACCTAATACCTTCTAGATCCAGCCATATTGTCACAAATAACAAGATCTCATTCTTTTTTATAGCTGGATAATATTCCATTATATATCTATATACACCATATCTTTACCCATTCATCTACTGATAAACACCTGAACTGCTTCCATATACTGGCTATTATAAATAGTGCTGCAGAAAACCTAGGAGGGCATATATCTTTTTGAATCAAGTGTTTTTATTTCCTTTGGGTAAATATCAAGTACTAGAATTACTAAAGCATATGGTAAATCTATTTTTAATTTTTTGAGGAACCTCCATACTGTTTTCCACAGTTGTTGCACCAATTTACATTCCCACTAAAAATGTACAGAGGTTCCTTTTTCTCCACATCCTGGCCAACACTTGTTCTTTCTTGTCTTTTTAATACTAGCCATTCTGACAAGTATAAGGTGATAGATCTCCCTGTGGTTTTGATTTTATTTTCCTGATGATGAGTGATATTGAGCATCTTTTCACATGTCTATTGGGTGTCTGTATGTATTTTTTGGAAAAATGTCTATTAAGTCCTCTGCCCATTTTTCAATTGGATTATATGTTGGGGTTTGGGTTTTTTGGGGGTTTGGTGTGTGTGTGTGTGTGTGTGTGTTCTTTACATATTTTGGTTATTAATTCTTTATTTTATTTATCATTCACCACTGTATTCTCCCATTCTGTAGGTTCCCTTTTGGTTTTGTTGCGGGTTTCCCTTACTGTGCAAAAGCTTTTTATTTTGTTGTAGTCTTAATAATTTATTTTTGTTCTTGTTTCCCTTGCCTAAGCAGACATACCCACAAATAATGTTGCTAAAACCAATCTCCAAGTGATTACTGCTTATTGTCTTTTAGGAGTTTTATGGTTTCAGGGCTCTCATTTATTCATTTAATTTTTTTTTTTTAAGTAAGCTTTACACTGAATGTGGGACCTAAACTCACAGCCTCAAGAATAAGAGTCACATGCTGTAAAGGCTGAGCAAGACAGGCACACCTCACACTTCACATTTAGATCTTTGATCCATTTTGAGTTTCTTTACGTGTATGGTAAAAGAATGTGGTCTAGTTTCATTCTTTTGCAAATGGCTCTCCAGTTTTCCCAACACTGTTTTTGAGAAGCCTTTCTTCTGTTACATATACTTGCCTCCTTTGTCAAAGATTAATTGACCATATAATTGTGGATTTATTTCTGGGCTCTCTATCCTGTTTCCGTTGATTTATGCGTATATTTTCTCCCAGTACCCTACTGTTTTGATTACTATAACTTTGTAGTATATCTTGAAATCCAAGAAACTGATACCTCCAGCTTTGTTCTCCTTTCTCAAGATTGTTTTGCATGCTACACTTCTTATAAAAGTATTCTGAGGTCATCCATTCTGCTTGGTTTGATGCTGGTAGGGTTTCTCTTTTTCTTTTTTCTTTTTTTTTTTCCTTATCTGAGATTTTCATATAATAACCAGTTTATTTTCTTTCTTTAAATGGTCCTCAAAAGGCCTGTGGCTTGGCATGCCAAGGGATGTAGATGATCAGTTGTGCCCTAGGAGCAGTAACCACATGGCACAGGGTCAAGCTGTGGTAACCTTATAGGGACTTCCACCTGCTCAGCCCCAACTATAAGACAATTCCTGACATTGGAGATGTGAAAGAAAATGGGAGGGGAGGGGCATCTTAAAATCCATAAAATATGGCCTATTGTCTCCTGTTTGTACTTTTACAATTTCTGATTTTGCAAATGGCCAAGCTGCCGCAGGGAACAAAAATGAGGTCCTAAGGTGGCAGAGACTGACCTGGCCAGCCCTGTACTGCACAGGCTATGCGTTACTGGATCAGTATGAATGGAGAAAGCAGGGGTGAGTCAGGGAAGCTGCTGCTTCTCCCTACATTGCCTTCATCACCCACAGGGAGGGGGCCCAAAGCCAAGCAGGACCTCCTGGAACTGAGACAGGGGAGGGGAAAAGAAAGCTGAACGATGCCACAGCTGCTGAACCATGACCAAAATATGGGGGAGAAGGCTGGAGGCAAATGTGCATGGTACACCGTGACATTTGGAGTCCTAGGTGACATAGAAGCTTAAGGATCCAACCTTGCTCAAACTGATTTTACATGATGATTTTATCTACTAATCAACCCAGAGATGCAGAGAATGAAATAGGGCAATACTATAGAAAATGCTTGAGAGAAATCTCTCTTATGATTGAGATAACCTGATATTTCCATTGATTCATTCATTCATTCGTTCAACAATTATGTACTGAGTATTATGTATCAAATCCTCTTCTGAACACAGACTAAATAAGGAAAAAACCCACAAATACCATTTTTATAGCACATGCATTCAAATAGAAGAGAGAGAACAGACAGTAAATAAATAAATATATAATATGTCAGCTGTTGATAAGAAGTCAAAAGTAGAGAGGGACAGAAACTATGTTGATTGTGATGGTGCTGGTGCTGGCTGTGTGTGCAGTTAAGGGAGATTACTCTGATAAGAAGACATTGGCAGATCCTTGAGTGGATTCAGAGAACAAGACGGGTACATTTAAGAAGAGGAAACAAGTGCAACGCCCCAAGAAAGGCACGAACTTGCTGTACTCTGTTAAACACTAAGGAGGCTGGTGAGCGGAGGCAGAGACAGCTGAGTGAAGAGGTAGGAGATGAATTGAAAAGGAAGTTGAGTGTTAAATTTTGTGAGACTGAATTTTGTATTGAGTGAAGTGGGGAGCCATTGGAGATCTTAGAGCAGAGAAATAACAAGGTCTGACTTTTGTCTTAAACGGATTGCTTTAACTGCTGAGTGGAAAATAAACTAGAACAGAGCAAAGATGGAATCCAGAAGACCAGATAGGAGACTATTACAATAACTCATAGAAGACGGTGTTTTGGACCACAGTGGGAGTAACTGAAATGTGGAGAACTGGTCAGATTTAGAATATATTTTGAAGATAGAATCCACAGCTTCTACCAAAGAATTAAACGTGGGCAGTGAAAGAAAGAGATGAATCAAGAATGACTCTACAGTTTCCTGTTTGAGCTATTGCAAGACCAGCAGAGCTCGAGAAGAATAAGAGCTTGGTTTTGAACATGTTGGGTTTAACTCATCTAGGTAGATCTGGAAAGCAGGCAGTGGAAGAAAGCTCAAAATCCAGGTCTGGACTGGAGGTGGAGATGTGGAGTCATCAGGAGATAGATGGTAGAAGAGGGACAGTCACCAAGGACTCAGTGTAGACAGAGGAGAAGTCTGAGGTTGGGTCCTGGAGCACATTCATACTCAGAGATCAGGGAAATGAGAAGAAACCCCAAGTGGAGGGGTTTGTCCTCACTCAGAAGGGATTGGTGTAAGGGTTCCACCCAGGTAAACTTAGTGGGATTCTGTGGGTCTTCTTTCCTTACCGATTTTTCTTTTCAAGAGTTATTTGAGAGAGAGAGAGAGAGCAGGAGCACACACATGCAGGGGGAAGAGACAGAAGGAGAGGAAGAGAATCTCAATCAGATTCCCCGCTGAGCATGGAGCCTGACGTGGGGCTCGACTCCATAACCCTGAGCTCATGACCTGAGCCAAGATTCACACGCTTAACCACTTAGCCACCTAGACACCCACCCAGTTTGTTTTTCATTCTTTTTTTAAAATATTTTATTCATTTATTTATTTGACACAGAGAGAAAGAGAGAGAGAGAGAGATCACAAGTAGGCAGAGAGGCAGGCAGAGGGAGAGGGAGAAGCAGGTTTCCTGCTGAGCAGAGAGCCTGATGCGAGAGCCCGAGACCCTGAGACCAGGATCTGAGCTGAAGCCACCCAGGTGCCCTCAATTTACTTTTCTCAGTGAAGTCATCAGAAGGGTCGGTCATCAGCTGTATCTGATGGAAGGTGTTCAATTCTCACTCTGAACAAAATGGCTGTACATTAGAATCACTGGGAGAATTTTAAAAGCACACTTATATCCAGACCCTAATTGGATATTAATCTAATTGGTTCTACACCAATTAGATCAGGTCCTTTGGAGGTGGGCACTCCTGTGTTTTAAAGTCTTCCAGGTGATTCAAAAGTGTGGCCAGTGTTGAGAAGCCCTGGCTTAAGGTTGGAGGAAAGAAGATGTGGAATAGTCAAAATATTTCACGAGAAGAATGGAGATTCTGTCGGTCAGAGAAACATACTTGGATTTGTGGCTGAGAATTTAATGTGAAAGGGGCGCCTGGTAGGCTCAGTGGGTTAAGCCGCTGCCTTCGGCTCAGGTCATGATCTCAGGGTCCTGGGATCGAGTTCCACATTGGGCTCTCTGCTCAGCAGGGGGCCTGCTTCCCTTCCTCTTTCTGTGATCTCTTCCCTTCCTCTCTCCTACTGTGATCTCTCTCTGTCAAATAAATAAATAAAAACTTAAAAAAAAAAAGAATTTAATGTGAAAGCTTCCAGCATTGTTGCTTTTCTCACCAACCACCTTCAGCTGCCAGGGGCAGACATAGGGTGGACAGAAGTTTGGGTTTTTACCAGGGTGGGGTTTTATCAGGTATGTATGATGTATGATGGAGGTGAGAGTATGGGACAGGGATTATAGTTATGGGAGTGGACTCTGTGCCAGCTGCGGAGGCCTGTGAGAATTTGGGGTAAGGATCAAGAACCACAGAAAATGAAATAGGAGCATGCCTGGATGGCTCAGTTGGTTAAGCAGCTGCCTTCGGCTCAGGCCATGATCCCAGCGTCCTGGGATCAATTCCCACATCAGGCTCCTTGCTCGGCAGGGAGCCTGCTTCTCCCTCAGTCTCTGCCTGCCACTCTGTCTGCCTGTGCTCGCTCTTGCTCCCTCTCTCTCTCTGACAAATAAATAAAATCTTTAAAAAAAAGATTCTCTTCAAAAAAAGAAAATGAAATAGGTAAATGGATTCTTCTGAGTGACTTAGATAATTAATACTTCTTGAAATAATTTAGTGCAGCCAGACCCCTGCAAAGCAGCACAAACAACTCTGATGAGTGCTTCAATCTACCACTTCTTCCCAGGGCTTCAATCAATTGCTTTCAACAAGTGAACATTGAGATATTTAGAGCAAAGGAAAAAAAATAAATATTGGAAGTTCGCATTTTTTTTAAGATTTTATTTATTTATTTGACAGAGACACAATGAGATAGGGAATACAAGCAGTGGGAGAGGGAGAAGCAGGTTTTTCCTCTGAGAAGGGAGCCCGATGCGGGGCTGGATTCTCAGGCCCCTGGGATCATGACCTGAGCCAAAGAGCAGATGCTTAACAATTGAGCTACCCAGGCTCCCCTGGAAGTTAGCTTTTTACATTCTTGGAAAATGGGATTTTGTACATTTATGTCCTTTTTCTGTCCCCTTGTGGATATTTTCCCTCTTGAAGCACACCCAACCCCTGCTCCACAGTTGTCCAGTAAAAGAAAGGGATCTGAGTGCCATCCCCAAAGTTCACTTGCGTTTCCCAGGAGAAACAATCCTGGGAAGCTGTTTTACACAAAAGAGTAGATTGCTCAGTTGTAGAAACTCAGGTATTATAAGAAAACGGGAGAGATATTCGTTACTAGAAGGGGGACTTGCTCAGCGTTTCTAAATTCACATTGGTAGATTGTTGAACTGTTGTAGGCTGAGTGTTAAAATCACATCTTTTCCTCCGTTTTCTTACAGAGACAATGATGGTTCTTCCAAGATTGTCTGTGAAAGGCTAGGCACCTGCAAAACCACACATTTGACCTGAGCCATCACCCAAGTAGAATGTAATCCGCTCTCAGATCATAGGAGAAAAGAGAGAGAGAGAGAATCCCAAGAAGAAACACTCACGTCAGGATTTTCATCAAATTTAGTGCACGTCTCACCATTTATCTTCATTTGCGGTAATTTTTTAAATAAACACTAATGTCGAATTGCCCTGCGTTACAACGAGCAACTCAATTATCAGAAAATCACGAGTCTCCAACGTTTGTTCTAATTACTAAAGCAGAAGAGTGGACAGAGTTTAGAAAATTTTCAACAAGGCTTAAACAAGAGAGATTTTCCACTTTTTTCTAATCAGGTCAACATAGATACCACTTTCCCTACAACCTTGTAGGCAGTTGGTATTTTTCAGAGATATCATTTGGTTCTTTATAGAAGGCTTAAAGTTGGAGGTCCATAAAAACGATAATCAACTTTTATGTGTGCCTTCTATAGGCCAGGAACTGTGCTAAATGAACAGTATCTAATTTAATCCTCCTAACAAGCCCTGTGAAGTCAATACTACTGACTATTCTCACTCCAAGGGGGGGGGCAAAGCAGATGCTTCGAGAGTTGAACTCGGTTTTCCAAGTTCATACAGCTCGTATATGATGGAATCAGGACTTGAGCTCAGTCTAATGCCAGGTTGGACCCTCAGTGGCAGCTACTGTAGTTTTTTTGACCGTCACCTGCTTCCCTCCCCCACCCCCACCCCCATCTCATTCCCATTTAGGGATAATCAGCCATACCTAAATGACAGTGGCCAGGCAGGAAGGGTGGCTACTGGGTTTAATTATTTATATCCAGGGGGAAGAGCCGCCTCGCCCCATACGTTCTGCTTCAGCTCTTGCCCTGCCAGGGGAGTAGTCATCCTTCAAACCATCAGTGTTAATTGCTGGTGAGGGATGTATTGGGCGGCAGGGGTCACACCCAGTTTACTAGTCATGCATATTTCTTTCAGAATACCTAAGTACCATTCCCTTGGAGATGAGAAGAAATGATGGGAGGGATGTTAAAAGGGACTCCCAGAAATATTTCTGGACCAGTCATGATCACTAGCCCTTATGATACTCTTGGAGTCATTTTACTGGTTCTTGAAATGAGTGCACTTGCCCTAGGATGGCTTGGCCCCTCCCAGTAATCAGAAGCTCCAAGAATGGGTCAAAGATTACTTTATTTGCTATAATTCTGCAAGTTGAATGTATCTCTCAGCCATTTCCTGTGAATGCTATTATGGGGCAGGCACAGGGGGATGACTATGGGACAGAAACATATCAGGTGAGAGGGATCCTATGCTTTTGTATGAAGGAGAAGCCCATTCTCCTTGGTGATGGGAGTTTTCCTTCTGCTCTGACTCCTGCCCAGCCGGGATCAGTGGGGAGCCTCCTCCTTTGGGCGACAGGTCTCTTTCTTTCTAAATCTTCTTTTTTTGGGACAAAAAGCAAGACTACCCTTCTTTTCATCTTTCAGCTTTTTCATCCTGGCCAACGACACTCAAACACCCTCGCCCCTAATTTGGGCTGCTAGACTATGCCAAGAGGCCACATACTGGATATATTACCTCAGGCCCAGTGTTTGGACTTCACTGAACCTTAATTGTAACATCTGAGAAGGGTTGGGGAGGCGGATGTTGTGAGGATGCATTAAGACAATGTTAAATTTTTATCACGGAGTCAAGAAAGATCTCTTGTTAGGAATGTGTTCAATCTTACCAGCATAGAGGGCAAAATAGCATTTTACATATATTTTTTTAATAAAGTATTTCTTTTTAAAAAATTATTTATTTGACAGAGAGACAGAGCAGGAATACAAGCAGGGGAGTGGGAGAGGGAGAAGAAGTCTTCCTGCTGAGCAGGGAGCCCAATGTGGGCCTCCATCCCAAGACCCTAAGCTTATGATCTGAGTGGAAAAACGACGCTTTAAGGACTGAGCCACCCAGGTTCCCTGCAAAACAGCATTTTTTAAAAAGATTTTATTTATTAATTAGACCGACAGAGATCACAAGTAGGCAGAGAAGCAGGCAGAGAGAGAGGGAGAAGCAGGCTCCCCACTGAGCAGAGAGCCAGATGAGGGGCTCCATCCCAGGACCCTGGGATCATGACCTGAGCTGAAGGCAGAGGCTTTAACCCACCGAGCCCCCAGGCACCCCGGAAAACAGCCTTTTAAACAATATTTTTATTTTTATTTTATACATATATATGTAAACAGAGAATTGAATGTATACATATAAATATAACTTGTAAACACATTTGATATATATTTATGTTTATCCTAGGATGCAACACTGCCCTCCTGAGCAGCGCAAGAGGGTGGGTTTTTACAAACAGCTTGACCCAACTGAACGGCCTGCCTTGCGCTGCTGCTTAAGAGAAAGCCTTGAGTTGGGAAAGGTTTGGCAAATACTGAGAAAAACCAGTCAATTAATATGTTAAAAACACTACCCAACCACAGTATGAACCATTTAGACATATGGCTTTAATTTTGACTTTAGTCTCCAAAGCCTAGGGGTCCCTGGGGAAAGGGGGCAGAGGGAGAGAAAGGACCAGCTTCTCTGTGGGCCAGGTTTCTGGGGTTGCTCCCAGCCCTGCCCCCAGAGGGAATGCCCCCACCCAGGGCTTTGCTCCCAGAAGGGCCCCTCCCCCAGAAAGCCCCTTCCCAAATGGCCCTGACCTTTGGCCACACCCTCAGAGGTCCCATTATCCACCCCCAATCCCCTCACACCCCCCTACCCTGCCAAGCACCGCCCTCAGAAGGGTTCTAAGGTGAAGTCAGTGTGCTTCTCTCTCAATGTCTAGGAATTACTCAGTTTTATTTTTGACTTTGTGTTTTTTGAGCGAAGTGGGTGGTGTAAGGACCTACTTTATATTTTTATATTTTAGCCAGAGGCTTCCATTGAGGTTACACAATAACCTTGTTGTTTAACCCTTAAGCTGTCCCTGCTCCCCTTCTCCCAGGGGACTTACTTAAAAACAAGTCCCGGAAATCAACCTCAGGTAACAAAGCCCAAATACAAGGGTGGGTCAGGCCAGGTAAGACATCTGATCAGTGGAGGGCTGCATACTGTCTCCCGAGCTACCAAGGAGTATGGGTCCCGCTCTTTGTGAGTCTTTTGGGCGAAAATCCTAACCAAGGTGATAGGCTAGGTCAAATATCTACTAAAAGGTAAGATGTAATTCAATTGGTCACCTAGCATCACTGTGCAGCTTTCTCTGTGTGTTACAATTTCATTGGCCACCTGTGCATGACCAGGCCCAACCGCATGGCCTATGTCCTTAAAAGCTAGTCTGTAAAGGAGAGAGGGGTTGACTTCTCTGTAAGAAAAGCGGCCCTGGCTGGTCAGTTTGATTCTTGATGCTTGGTGCAAAATAAAGCTTTGTTTGACCTTCGCTTTGTATCAGTCTCGCTCTTTTAATCATGGACCCATTATTGGGGCATAACAGGTGGGATAGTGGAGCACGTACATAGTGGAGGGGACAGCCCACTGTGGGTATCCACCATTCCTTGCCTGTACTGCTCATTTGCATGTACTGCTCGCCCTGCCCGGTGAGCACAGCATGGAAATGGACACCTCGTGAGTGGTGGTCAACGAGACTCACTGACCACGTGATGTCTATGACCGAGTCAACCGGAGCTCGCCTTCCCTACAGACCAGAGCTTGCTCTGAGCACCGGCAGGAGGCGGTGGCCTCTTGTGAGCAGCCCAGAACCCTGTCTTGTCCTTTCTCACTCATGTCACCTCCCTGTGTTAGCCAAGCCTTGGAAGTGGTGACTTAGGAGGGAAGGGAAAGAAAGGCAGCCCCTGGCTCCTGATCCTGTCAAGTTCCGTACTCATCAGGAAGCCGAGGGCAGCAGGGTTGGTGGAACAGGTGTGAGTCCCCAGGTGAGGTAAAGATGGCAGAGCTGGTCTTGTGCAGGATTTCTACGGTTCTGATAAGAAGAGGGCACGTGGGTGTGCCCCAGCTGTGGAATCCCTGCGTGAATTATTTAACACTGACATTGCACCCTGCGAAGATGAATGGCATAAATCATGCCCATAATCACATCATAAAATTTTTATTTGCTTGGAATGACATTAAATGCAAATAGAAAACAGCAGCCATGCCCCTTCAGAAGACAGATGATGGAGGAAATGAGCTTTCTATTTTAGTACCTTTAACAAACACTTCCTCCCTGTTTTTGCCCAAAGGGCCCTATATCTTCATTTTGCATGGGGCTTGTAAATTATGTAGCCAGCCCTGGGGACAGCTGTGCAGTGTCTCAATGACCCAGTGCAGGGAATGGCAGGAGCCTCCCTCCTTGATACAGTAGTATTACACAAGCCCCTGAAGCTGAAACAGAACTTCAGGATAAAGTCTGGGGGGGAGGTCCTCAAATTTCTGAGTCATGGGCTGTCATAAACAAAATAACAGCCGGGTGGCTTAGGCAACATACAATTTATTTTCTCATGGTTCTGGGCGCTGGAAGTCCACGATCAAGGTGGCAGTAGGGTTCGATTCTTCAAACGTCTCTCCTTGGCTTGCAGATAGCTGTGTTCTCCACTCTGTCTTCAAAGGATTGTCCTTCAGTCTGTACTGTCTGTGTCCTAATCTCTTCTTCCTGTAAGCACACCAGTCCTGTTGGCTTGGTGCCCACCCCCAGTGAGCTCGTTTTCCCTTTATCACCTCTTTAAAAATCCTGTCTCTGAATACTGCCACATTCTGAGATGCTGGGTGTTAGGACGTCAACGTAGGAATCTGGGGGCATCCAACTAAGCCCATAACAATAGTCAAAACTGGATCCGAAACTGAAATTTAGACACATTTTAAAATGCTAAAAGTGTATATATATAATTTTTGTGGTAGGCCTGAGATGGTTGGTAGGCTGAGATGTATTTGTAACCTTTGAGGGAAACATCCTTTGGAATGATCAAAGAGAGCTTCTATGTAATTCCATACATCCACAATTAAACCCCAGAGCTTTTTAATTTGGAATTTGGCTGTTTTGTGCTTGGTGGTAACCAAAACCAGCCTAGGGCTTTTCTTTTGTTTTGGCAGAAAAGTAGGAGGCCGAGGACTTGAGCATTTAGACATCTTGCTGTTCTTTGGTTTAATTAAGCTCTTGGCTCTGTAGAGGAGAGATGATGTTCATTACATGTCATTGGCCACAATGTTCCTTTTTTAAATTGTTGTTAACATTTGTGTTATTTTTCAGTATAAGAGACAAGCTTTATCTTAGTTTGGGCTGATGTAACAAGAGCACCATAAACTAGGTGCTTTAAAGACATACTTATTTCTCTCAGTTCTGGAAGCTGGGAAGTCTACGATCAATACCCTGGAAGATTCCGTGTCTGTTCAAGTGCCCACTTCCTGGGTCACAGATGACCATCTTCTCCCTATAACCTCCAAGGTGGAGGAGGCGAGGGATCTCTGTGGGGTCTCTCTTATGGAGACACTAATCTCGCCCATGAGGACTCCACCCTCATGACCTAAACATCTCCCAAGGACCCCATCTCCTAGTTATGTCCCTTTGGACATTGAGTTTTCAACTTATGAATCCTGGAGGGATACACTGTCTACAGTGAGCTTCGTCAAACATCTTTTATGTTCAAGGCACTGTTTTTTGGCAAAATTAATCATTTCCTACACATCCTTTGAAGCAAGAGTATTTCTGCACTTTGCCTTCCTTTAGAACCTTTCTCTAGAGAGGATCCTAAAAAGTTCAGAAAAGATGCAGAAGAAACCTGCTGGTTAGCTCGTTTTTCACAGTAGAGCAGAATTCATTTTGAAGTAGGTTAATCTTAGAAATCCAGGCGAAGACACTTCGCTTGAAAATCATCTCAAATGATCAGTTAGTTTTGTTAGTATGAGTAATAGTAACTATAAGATCAATAGAACAACTTTTTGTTCTACTGTGGGCCTACTGTGTGCTGGGTACCTCGGGGCACCTGAGTCGAACCATCTCGTGATCCTTTCAACAGCCCACTGAGGGTCACACTGTCTTCTCCTCCACGTTATGGATGAGCCTTAAGTCTGGGCCAGAAATGACACAACTTTCCCAAAGCCATATTGCTACTGAGGGGCCAGCTGGGATCTACGCCCACTCTGGTGCCAGAGCCTGTGATTGCAAACGTGGGCTGCACTAGCTGTTCAGAACCAAGGACTGTTCATGGAGGTGACACAGCTAACCCGTGAGACCCACCACCCTTTTCCCTAAGGTCATCCCGGTACAGCCTGCAGTGATGGCCCGAGTTAAGCATTTGAACTTGGTGCTGCAGAGGGCGTGTTTTAGGGACAAGATTGGTGTTAAGGGGGTCTAATGAAGCCCAGAGGGAATGGAAGGAAACAGGACTTGGGGAAATATCTGGGTCCCTGGAGCTGTGATCTCCTTTTATTACTGTGCACCACTCTTTCACAAAAATAAATAAATACATAAATACATACATACATACATACATACATACATACATACATACAAAAAATATTTGCCAACATAGCACAAATTTAAGCAAATTTTTGATAAATTATAAACTCTACTACTCTACTAAATTATTATAAAAGGCATGCAAAAGCTAAACAGTTAAATGGATGACATGAAATATGAATAAAACTTATAATATTTTCTTCCAGCCCCTTTCTGGACTATTTGTCAAACTCCCTTTGGAGAAGACTTTTTAAAGATTTGTTTATTTATTTATTGAGAGAGAGAGAGACAAGACGTGTGTGCACATGTGAGTAGGGGGGGTGGGGCAAAGGGAAAAGGAGAGAAGCAGACTCCCCATTGAGCACAGAGGCCTCACTAAGGGCTCAATCCCATGACCCTGAGATCATGATTTGAGCCAAAATTTTGAGTCAGACATTTAATCAACTGAGACACCCAGGTGCCCTGGAGAAGTCTTTTTAAGAAAGAGATAGGACACTGGATTTATAGCAATAATTCCTAGAATTAATCTTTAAAAGTGGGAAGATAGAAATGGTTTTTTTTTAATTTTTTAAAGATTTTCTTTATTTATTCATAAGTGATGGGAGGCAGAGGCAGAAGCAGGCTTCCCGCAGAGCAGGAAGTCCAGAGTGGGACTTGATCCCAGGACCTGGGATCATGACCCTAGCTGGAGATAGACGCTGGAGATACTGATAAACCAAACTTTAGGGAAAAATACTGAACTTTACTGGGAAGATGAAGCAGAACAACAGCATATGGCAGCAACATGAGTTTTAGATAGTTGTTGGTCACCCAGAAGGCTTAAGGTGGAGAGAAAAACAAAAGGCTGTAGTGACCCAAAATTGTCCGAGTTGTGTAATTTGACCCAGGAACTTCCGGGTGACATAAAGATTTGTTTATTTATTACACGGACAGCGCCATGTGGGGACAGAGCGAGGGGGAATGAGAATTCCATACAAACGTGTGAGTGGCTCTTCTCCCATCTCCAGGGGGGAAGGAAGAGATTGGGTTTACTCCAGTAAGCATGGTGATGAGTTGGTGAGGAAGGTTGACTAGATGTCTGGACACCTGAAAAAGCCAGCTAAGGGGGCTTCCTGGCCATCTTGTCAGTGTCTTATTGAAAGCTTGTCATGTGCAAGACTTTCTTTTAACAGGTTGCCAGGTGAATTGATGTACAAATCAGACTACCGGCCGCCATGTGTCATTGCACAGTGCCCTGCAACTAAGGGGATGCCCTTAGCATTACAGACATCGTTCTGTCTTTGTTATTTTGAAATTTAGAAAATATCTTATTAATTTGTTCACCCCAAAGAGGCAATTTATTGCTTACTATGACAGTCTTTTGGTAGAGGACACAAAACTGCTTTCTTTGTTATGAAAATCAATGTGTTACACCAATTTTCTGAAAGATAGAAATGAATTGCCTCCTTCCAGCTGGGTCAGGACATAAGTGTACCCTATGTATTGGTTTTTCAATAGATTCCATTTACAGATTGTACATGTCTCTCAATACAGAAGACATTTGCTCACATTTATGTGTAGAACATTCCCGAACCTGGTCCAGGTTGCGGATGAAACCGTCACTCTGACAGGCAAGGCATAACAAAGAAGAGTTTTCCTGTAAACAATATGTGGTCATGGAAGGAATCAGCACTGCAATTCGTGGCTGATTCCAAAGGCTCTAAGAGGTGGTAGATGCACAGGCAAAGTGGTGACTTTTGCAGAGGAAGCAGGCTGGGGAGAGATAGCAAAACAGAAGTTTGAGAGGTCCCTAAAATCTTCTCCTGTGGGATTATTGGCCATTGAGCTTGAGAAAGGCTATGGTGAAAACTTGAAAGAGCATCAGATCAAACCCTTGGCCACTGGAGGTTGAAACTGACATGAGCAGCACTATCTCTATTCTTGACCCAAGGCCACAGGATGACAAGCTTTGCTTTTTCAATGTGGTCTCAAGTCTCTATACTGCCCTATAAAGAAAATAATACAAATAAATGCTGAGAGTGTAAAGTGTAAGCAGAGCTCCCCTTGGCCATTTCCTAAGTTTTGTCCACTCCGAAGTGAGTATCACTTTGGTGAGTGCATTGCAGGAAATGGCCTTAATGATCAATGGCAGACCTCCACTCCAGAGTGACATAAAAAGCAATCTGCACCTCCTTCCTGATTTGTCTGTAATGAAACTTGCTTACCTCAGGTCCCAGCATTCGAGGCAGATAAATATGTTCCCTTTCGTTGGCTCTTACTCATACTTCAGCAAGATTTCCCATGTGCTTTCCTTGGCTGGCTGGGAAACTGGACCACAATTTATGGGATCTTAGGGGACAGGCGCATAGAATTCCAGTGGGATCCCGGAACAGAACCTAATTGGAGATTAGAGACCATTGCGGTGCAAAGCTTTTCTTTGAGATCGAAAGAGGTGCATGTTATGCAAATATTAGCAAGTGTAAGTTCACACTGTCTATTGAAAATTTATAGACTCATTATGGTCAAGAAGGCTGGAAGATAAGTAGATTTTGGGAAAGATTCAGGTAAATTCAGGGAGGTGGCAAATTACCCCAGGGAAAGTAGAATGGCTAAAGAGTATGGCCCAAACTTTTTTAAAAAATTGTATTCACTTATTTGACACCCAGAGAGCCAGAAAGCACAAGTGGGGGGAATGGCAGAGGGAGAAGGGGAAGCAGGCTCCCTGCTGAGCAGGGAGGCAAATGTGTGGGACTCGATCCCAGGACCCTGGGATCATGACCTGAGCTGAAGGCAGACACTTAACCGACTGAGCCACCCAGGCACCCCCTGGCTCCAACTTCCAAAGATGGTGTATGAGATACCTTTGGTGGGAAGGAATGAAGATCAGCAACTGTCCTTGATTCTGCTTCTCAGGAAGGCATTGTGATGTGGTGCCCAGGACTTTGGAGACAGACACATGCTTGGTGCCCTCCGGCTCTGCCGCAAAAGCAACACATTCCAGAGGGCAGCTGCAGGCACCGGGTGGCGTCACACAGGGTCAGACCCGGGAGGCACTCAGCCACGTACCCATTCCACCATCCTGCTGGGTTTGGAAGAGCGCTATCTAAGTCCCTGCTGCCGAAGGACCATCCAGAGTGACATGTCCCATGGGGCATGCCGGCATTCCTTTACCCCTTCAGGTTATTGGCAGCAAGGCTGGAAATTTTTTTAATTGCCTGGGAAAATGATAGCAAACAGCTCCAAAAAGGAGTTTCAGAACGCAGACTTCATACTATGTTTTGAGTACATTTCATTCATTTGGCAGGTACTGACAGGGTGCTTAATTGCCAGGTGCTGCTGCATTAGAAACGGACTTGAGAAGTTAACAGGAGGGGGCTCCAGCCCTCAACCAGCACATAGTTGATCAATGGATGCATGTGACAGACAGAGCACTGTGACGGGGAGTACTAGGTGCTGTCATAAGAAGGGTATGCCTGGAGTTAAAGGAATACTCGGGGGGAGCCAGCACCAACACTCGGGGAGAGCTGTGGGAAATATGATGGATGCAGATGGCTCCAGGGGAAACCAGAGAACTGCTCAGATCCCTCCTTCTTAACAGCTCCAAGTGCCCGCCGCTTCAGAGTGGGGGCTGGGCGAGCAAGGAGCTGGGGTGGGTGCAGCGATGCCTAAGTTCCGACCTCAAGCCCCTGCACTGTTTCACCTGTCCCTTTAGGAGTACAATGACATAGGATGTCACCAACGGAGGATCTACCCCTGCATCCTGGTACTGGGAAAGCACGCGAGGGCTGCGGAGCTGAAAGCAAGAGTTGGTAGTTCCAGTAATGTGTGCAGGGTTTTAAAAAACTATATACCGGAAAATATCCGGTCTTATTTGCATGTGTTTGTATCATGCACAATTTTTAACTGCAATCCTCCTTTTACCTTCTTCCCTGTTGTTAAGACTCTCCTCTCCTCACCGCTGCCTTTGTCCCTATAATACCTGTTGACAGCCTGGTGCTCATCCATGAGCTCATTCGCCTCTATCCACGCACGCATGGGGCTCTGTCACTGTTTAACAAATATGGGCTCATTTTATCTACCTCTTGATCTAGTGCTTCCCAGTTAATAATCCCTCCTGCATAACGTCCTTCTGTTTTTATCTTCATTTTTATAAAGAATGGCTGCTCACCTTTTATCAGGTGCCTTTATTTTTTTTATCAAATGCATTTGTTGCTATGGTCTTAAGAGTTTTTTCACAGTTAATTTAGTGATGAGGTAAATCTTATTGATTTTCTGGTCTTGAGCTCCCTTTATTTTCCTGGAATGAATCCAAGTTGGTCTCAGGATATAGTCCTTTGATAGATGCCTGACTTCTGTTATTTGCTAACATTAGTTCAGTTTCTGTTAACTAATCTGTTAATAGCTTTTTAATAGCTTCCCCGTTCCTCCCTCTCAGGTTTGGGTATTAAAATTATGCTCAGCTTCATCAAGTGAATTGACTTATTATTGTTTAATTGCCTGTTGCCATTTAACAGTAAAATGACAGTTATCCAGCTGCAAACCTGTCTGATCTTGGAACTCATCTTCTTAATTTTCCATTCTTGAATCATTTGGATGATTTTGTTTTCCTAGGAAATCATCGTTTCTTCTAGGTTATCAAATTGATTAGTATAAAGTGCCTTGCAGTTTAGTGATTCTTTTATATTATGCATTTGCTTTTATATCTCTGTTCCCAATCCTTATCTGTTTTGCAACTCTCTCCCTCTCTCTGTCCCCTCCTCCCTGAAACCCCCCTTTCCCCATTCCCCTTCCCTCTCCCCACCTCCTCCCACACCCCATCTTCCCCCTCTCTTATCCTTAATAGGGCATGTGAAGTTTTTTTTTATTATTATTATTTCATTAATCTTTCATAGAAACAACTTTGAGTTTATTTGCCCCTGATATTTTTTATTAGTTTAAAAATTTATCTTTATTATAACTACTTCCTTTCTTTGGATTGAGCTGCCCTTTTATGATGGGTTTAATTGAGTACTTTCTTTTATTTAAAAAAATGTTTGAAATTGAAGACATTTGACACTAAAGTCTCCTTAGAGTATAACTTCTGGTGTCTTCTGTAAGTTTTGGTATGAAATAGTCTCCTTTCCATTGCTTTCAAGATTTTCTTCAGTCGTCTTATGATTTCTTCTTTGACTGAAGACTGTATTTCTTAACTTGTATGTACTTTCAATTTTTTGTTACCAGGTTATCTAATTCTGATTCTACCGGATTGTGATCAAAGAACTGTTCTTTAAATCTTTAATTTGGAAGGCTTGTAAAGGTTTCCTTTGTTGCCTAGTATGCAATTAATCTTTACAAATATGGCTTTCCTTAGGTGTAAGAAAGAAATGTTTTCCGAGGGAAATAAGGATGTCTATTTTCTTTTTCTTTTTAAAGATTTTATTTATTTATTTGACAGACAGAGATCACAAGTAGGCAGAGAGGCAGGCAGAGAGTGAGAGAGAGGAGGAAGCAGGCTCCCCGTGGAGCAGAGAGACCGATGTGGGGCTCGATCCTAGGACCCTGGGATCATGACCTGAGCCGAAGGCAGAGGCTTTAACCCACTGAGCCACCCAGGTGCCCCAGGATATCTATTTTCTGTGTGTCCTTGTTTTTCCCTCCTTCTAGTAGATACTCCCATTTGAAAAGCTAAAATTTTACCTTGTTATTGCATTTTTAGAGTCTTCAGGTATTATGTTGTTAGAGGTATACCTGCTTATACCTTTTACATCTTCTTTCCAAACTCTGCCTTTACAAATGTCCCTCTTCATCTTAGTACCTATAACTTTAGACCCAACTTGTCTGCGATGAATTTTGCCATTCCGGCTTTCTCTTTTGCATGGTATCTCCTCACCTGATACATTCTCAATCCCTTTTGCATTTTAAGTATGTTTCTTGAACAGCGTGGATCTGTAACCTCCTGATAGGCACTTTAATAGAAAAAGTCAGTCTGTACACATTTAAATTAATGATAAACAGTCATAATTTTATTCCTCCCATCTTATTTTGTTTTTATGTTCCCCATTTTTGATGTTTTTAATCAAGTTCATTCTTTTTGTAATTGATAAATAGAGAAGTTCTTTGCATTTTTTGATGACAGCTTAATTGAGATATAATTCACAGGCCATACCACTCACCATCTAATGTGGACAATTTAATGGCTTTCACTATATTTAACTATGCTATACTGAACTACCTACACATTTTCATCATCCTCAAAAGAAAACTTTAGCCATCACCACCAGTCTTAGGCAACCGCTAATCTACTTTCGGTCTCTGTAGATTTAGCTATTCTGGAAATTCCATATAAATCAAATTATGCAATACGTGGTCTTCTGTGACTGACTTCTCTCAATCAGCAGAATGTTTTCAAGGCTCCTCTGTGTTGTGGCACATATCAAAATTCTATTCCTTTTCAAGGCTGAATAATATTCCACAGGCTGGATGGATCACATTTTATTTATCTCTTCATCAGTTGATGAACATCAGGGTTGTTCTCACCTTTTCGCTATTACGAATAAACCCTAAACCTTCATGCACAAGTTTTTGTGTGGGCATAGTTTTTTTCTTGGCTCTATACACAGGAGTGATATTGGTGTGTCATATGGCAACTCTGTGTTCTGCATTTTGAGGAGCTACTAAACAGTTTCTAATGTGGCTGCACCATTTTCCAAGCCCACCAGCAATTTACAGGTTCCAGCTCTTCACATCCTTCCAACACCTGCTTTTGGGGTTTTTGATAGTTGCCATCCACGTGGGTGGGAGGTGGTATCTCACCATGGTTTGGATTTGCATTTCCCGAATGATTAGTGATGTTGAGCATATTTTCACGTGCTTATTGTCCCATATATTTTATATATACCTTATATGTATCTTTAAATATATATTATATATTTCATATTTTATTTATATTAAATACATATTTAAGAATGTAAATATATTTACATAAATATGTTTATATAAATATATGATCATGTAAAATATATTTACATATACATTTATATATTAATGTATACATTTGAATATTAGAGAAATGTATATTCAAGTTCTTTGCTCATTTTTTAAGAGATTTTATTTATTTATTTGAGAGAGATTTATTGAGAGAGATCACAAGCAGGCAGAGAGGCAGGCAGAGAGAGAGGAAGAAGCAGACTCCCTGCTGAGCAGAAAGCACGGGGCTCGATCCCAGGACTCTGAGTTCAAGACCTGAGCGGAAGGCAGCAGCTTAACCCGCTGAGCCACCCAGGCGCCCCTCTTTGCTCATTTCTTAACTTGGTTGTCTTTTTATTTGAGTTGTAAGAATTCTTCACACAGTCTGAATGCATGTTCCTTATATATGACCTGCAAATATTTTCTCCCATTTAGTGGCTTGTCTTTTGACTTTGTCAATGGGGTCCTTGGAAGCACAAAACTGGGATATTTTGGTTGAGTCCCATTTATTTGTTTATTATTTTTTTTAAGTTGCTTGTACTTTGGTGTTTGGCTGAGGAGCCGTTGTTAGATTCAAGACCACTAACATTTACCTTTGTGTTTTTATCATTTTACTTTATTTTTATTTTTTAAAAGATTTTATTTATTTGAGAAAGAGACAATGAGAGAGAGCATGAGCGAGGAGAAGATCAGAGGGAGAAGCAAGCTCTGTGGAGCTTGGAGCCTGATGCAGGACTCAATCCGGGAACTCTGGGATCATGACCTGAGCAGAAGGCAGCCGTCCAACCAACTGAGCTACCCAGGCATCCCGAACTTTATCATTTTAATGCTTACACTTATGTCTTTGATGCATTTGGGGTTATTTTCTCTGTATGGTGTGAGGCAGGACTCCTGTTTCATTATTTGCATGTGGCTGCTTGGGAGTAAAATACTGTTCTTACCCCCATTGAATTGTTTGGCAGTCTTGTCAAACATTAGTTGACTGTAATTTATTTTCCTTTTATTTTTCCCCATTGAGGCATTTCACGTGCCATGTATATTATATTTCTAGGAAAAAGGAATCCCAGGATTTTCCCTCCTGCCTGGATTCTTCCTTCTTCATGGTGCATGATGCCAGAAGAATTTTTCCATGCAGTGAAACCAAACTGAGGGGATGGAAATATTCTGCCACTTTTCTAGATCTTTCAGTTATACAAGTCTAGGGCTGGTCATGCCACACTTGTTTAACTTGCCCGTGAGGTTCACAGCAGTTTTCCCAGCTCTGTGGTCATCAATAATTTCAAATTTGCCAATGTACTCATGCTTTGTCATCACAGTGAGGAAACGGGATGTTGACTTTGGTGGAGGGCCTCCTAAGAACCTGGCCTTCGCCCCCCCTTTCAGCAGTGTTAATGTTCTTGAGGGCATCTGTGGGACATTTGTTCACACTGTTACTGCGGCACGGAAAGATGGCAGAAAAAGCTTTTTTCCATTTTATTAATATTTGGTCTTGTTCTCCTCCCCTTTCTCATAACCGAATGCGTATTTCCCCTTCGTCATTTGAAAACTGCATACTGTTCTCCAGCTGTTTTCCCCAGACTAGACCTTGTGTATCAAGAATCCTTATTTCACGGTTATTATACACAATCTTAAAGATTTATGACTGTCCACTTATTTTACACATGCATACACACGAAGCACTAAATACGGACTTTATCTGAATGGCTAAATGTTGGCCAAGACAGAAGCCAGTTGTAGTGGGAACTGATAGGATAAAGATATAGTCTGAAGTTTTTGTTCTTTAAAAAAAGCCTTCATGGGGCGCCTGGGTGGCTCAGTGGGTTAAGCCGCTGCCTTCGGCTCAGGTCATGATCTCAGGGTCCTGGGATCAAGTCCCATGTCGGGCTCTCTGCTCAGCGGGGAGCCTGCTTCCTCCTCTCTCTCTTTCTGCCTGCCTCTCTGCCTACTTGTGATCTCTCTGTCAAATAAATAGGTAAAATCTTTAAAAAAAAAAAAAAACAAAAAAAAACCTTCATGGGGCGCCTGGGTGGCTCAGTGGGCTAAAGCCTCTTGCCTTCAGCCCAGGTCATGATCCCAGGGTCCTGGGATCAAGTCCTACATCGGATTCTCTGTTCAGTGGGGAGCCTGCTTCCCCCTCTCTGACTGCCTCTCTGCCTACTTGTGATCTCTGTCTTTCAAATAAATAAAATCTTAAAAAAAAAAGGCCTTCATATTTTATTAAAAATTTTAGGTGTCCGAATTCAAAAGGTTAACAATATAGTACAATAATAATAATAATAATAATAATATATCATCTAATAATAAAATAATAATAATTTCTCCTGCATAGACACTGCTGCACACTAGTAAAATGAGATGTTTCTTTTCTTTTCTTTGTTAAAGATTTTATTTATTTTATTTATTTGACAGAGATTACAAGTAGGCAGAGAGGCAGGCAGAGAGAGAAGGAGGGAAGTGGGCTCCCCGCTGAGCAAAGAGCCCGACGTGGGGCTTGATCCCAGCCAAAGGCAGAAGCTTAAACCACCCAGGCGCCCCGAGATGTTTATTTTCATTTGGGATTATGGAGGGGCAAGGTGTTTTTGGCTCTTCTGCTGAAGTAGGGACTCAGTCAGTATTGTCTCCACCTTTTTCCCTAATAGCCTAATAGTAGCTCTGGAAGATGAAGACGTCCCTCCATCTCCCAGACATGAGGGTTTGACCAGGACATGGGATGTTATAAGCTCATTGACAGTCTCATGAACTAAGCCCTGGTTTATTGGTCACAGTCGTTCTCCAAGTATTTTCAGGAATAAACTTCAGGTGTTGCCCTTACTCTAATTTTTCTTTCTGAGATTTCTGACTGCAATCGCTACTTCCTGCAGTCACTCAAGGAGAAACGAGGCATGTGGCAGCGCAACAGTGTGTTTTTCTTTCAAGATGACAGAATCTCTCTTGATTTCTGTACGCATCTCGGATTTTCATATACGAACATGGATTTTGGTGTCTACCCTGAGGAGATAATACATATGGTGTGAGCTACACATGTATTCTCATGACATGTCACCTGGGTTACCCAGAACTTTCTGGGCCCGGCAGAAAGGCAGAAACCCAGGTGAATTCCTCATTGTTCCAGCAGGCTGTCAGCCCTCAAAGGCCTTCTGGATGTGTTTGTGCATCGCAGTGTCTGCTGTGTAAGATACAGAAAGAGCACAGTAGTTCAGGGGGAAAATATTTAGGAACACATTTTCCAGGAGGAACCAGGATTCAGTTTGGGTGACTCTTGACCATTTTTCATCTTCTGATGACTGAAAGTGGTAGTTAATCTACAGTCATGGTTTTAACATGCATTTCGAATGTAATGTGAGTTTCTATCAACATAAAACTATAAGAACTGTCTTCCTAAAGGGCATTCATGTAAGGCCCGTTATTTTCCAGCTTGATTAATGAAAACAAAATTTTTCTGTAATGCTTTCTTCCTACTCTGTATTAGTTTTCAGGACTGGATTGAAAGTGATTTATTGTGGATAGGGTTATACCTGCTCGTGGAATTTTTTTCTGTTCCTGGGTTTTTAAAGGTGGCAGAGTTGACTTTCTGATTTTAATTCATCTTCACTAGATGAAGAATTCACAAATAGGACTTTTTCTTGAAATAACCATAGCCTGGGGGCGCTTGGGTGGCTCAGGTCATGATCTCAGGGTCCTGGGATTGAGTCCCACATCGGGCTCCCTGCTCAGTGGGGAGCCTGCTTCACTCTTTGCCTCCCCCTCTGCTTATGCTTTCTCTAATAAGTAAATAAATAAATAACCTTAAAAAAAAAAGAAGTTGTATTTGACTGGAGCTTCATGTGGAGTGACAGATCAACAGAAAGACAAAGGAATAAGAGACAGGAAGCAATGAAGGAAAACACAGAGGCGCACAGTATAGACAGATGTTCCTCGGCTTATGACGGCCTCGGCTTCTAATAAACCCATTGTTCAGCTGGAAATCTCTTTAGTTGAAAATGCATGGAAAACACCTAAGCGACTGAACATCAGAGCTTAGCCCCGCCAAACTTAAATGTCTTGAGAACACTTACAGTATTGCACAGTTGGGCAAAATCCTCTAACACAAAGCCTATTTCACAGTAAAGTGTCTGGTATCTCATGTAACTTACTGAACACTGCACTGAAAGCCAGAACAGGACGGTTCAAGTGTGTTGGTTGCTGACCCTCGTGATCACGTGGTTTGCCTGGGGGCTGTGCTCGCTGCCCCTGCCCAGCATTACAAAAGAGGACCCTACTATAGATCGCCAGCCTGGGAAAAGATCCAAACTAAATGCATATCACTTCTGCACTATTATAAAAAGTCAAAAAACCATAAACTGAACCAAGGTGAAGTCAGGGATCTTCTGTACCAGGTGTGTTAGGGAAGGTCAAGTGCTCCTGTCTGGCCAGGAACCATAGTGGTATGGGGGAAAGTTCCACAGTAGAAAGTTCTACAGTGGAGAACCACTAGGACTCAAGCACCAACGGTCACAGGTTACACCAGGAAGACTGGATGCTCTTCTGTGGGCGATGAGAAGCCACGAGCGACTCAGGAAGGCTGAAGAGCTCTGGGCAGGTGGGACAGCTGAGGGCTGCAATGAAGAGGGACAGGTGGAGCTGGGAGACCAGGTGGGGAGAGCCCGCTACCCTCGAACAAAAGGCAACAAAAGTCTGGACTGGGATGTCGGAGATGGTGGAAGGTAATGGGATATTCATGAAACAGAACTGGAAAGCCATGGAAATGAAATAAGAGAGGGAGGGAAAACCGTTCATGACTTTAATTGCCATCAGTATAAAACATGTTGAATTAAAATAAATTGGTATTTTAGACCGATGATGACATCACAATAATGGAAGGAAACCAATTTTGATTTTGAGCCTGGTTAAGGAGACAGTATAGACAAGAGAAAAGCAGAGGCTCTGGAGTCACACAAATGTCACCATTGAGATTCGTCCCCACTCTTCATTGCCTTCCCTGTAAACCCAGGCAAGTGACACCTGCCTCACAGCACTGGTAACAAATAGGGAAGAGCACACGTTCCCACGTTCCCGGGTCAGACAGGACAGCCAGGGATCAGCGGCACATGAGGAGGTGACAGGTGGTCACTAAACTGAGCTCAGGTGCATACACAGCATTTTACATCACCTTGAGATGGCTCCTCTTGTGACCTCTTGAAGAAGGTGGCAGTGGTGAGGAACAAACTCCAGGAGCTTATTAGCATACATGATCTTTAGGCCATCTGGATGAGACTCAACGATCTGGTCTACAATCACCTAGCAGAAGGAAGAGCGTTTTATTTTTATTTATTTATTTGTTTGTTTGTTTGTGTTTTTGTTTGTTTTTAAAGCACCTAAAAGAGAAGTATGAACTATACACTACAGAGAAAAGAATCGTGTAAACCTTAAAAATGCACTTCGTCCTTCCTCCTCCCCACTCAGTATGCTTTCTAAACAGGAGGTAAGTAACAATGGCATGAAAATCTAGGTCCCGGGATTTGGGAATACTGCTCCAACCCTGGGGGACACAGAGGCTGAGGGACAGAGACTGGCCTGAAGCTAAAACATCACACACACTCATCTGCTTCCCTTCTGAGCTTAAAAGCAAAATACTGTATCTGCAGACAACAGCTCTGTATCATCTTCACCCTGGCCTTATCCTCTACCGTCTCCAGAACAGGGAAAGGGCTGAGATGGAAAGTGATGGAAGAAAACACATCTTATTTTGCTTTAGTAATTAATTTTTTTTGGTGAGGCTGAGTTGCAGGAGGTGAATGATAAGCATACAAACTTAAAATAGAAACGTGGCCACAGTTCATTTAATGACATGGAAACGTAAAGTACTTCCCTAATTTAGCATATTAGATTCAGTTCAATGAAAAGGGCATAATTAAATTAAAAGGGCAAATTAAATAACTAAAATATTTTCATTTAGTGTCAAAGAATAATGTGATCTTTTTCACCCCCACAGAGAGAGCTATGAACTATAATAGGATACATACAAAGAAATGACAGATCATTTACTTTTAGTAGTCTAAATGAAGCTGAGAAGATTACTGAAATTAATCCTTCAATTTCACTTCTATCACTGGGATACTGTCTCGTTTTAAAACTGGAAGCCTTTCATCCTGAAGTCATGGTGGGTAGCTTTATACTTACCAGACAGAAAGAACACTCGCACTGGCAGGTGACTGGAAGAAAGCCCTCAAACGCTGAGACTGGCTTCATGACTTCTGTCAGCTTGAACTAGATGAAACCGACGCTCTCTAAGTTGGAAGCTGCTGATTGCTGGCGGCCTCACATGGTGCAGCCCATACTCCGGCCGCTCAGAGGCAGGATACACTGACTCCCTGTATTTAACTGTATCCTTAAAGGTCAAGAACACTGGGTAACCAAGTTCTGGACTTAAGGTACTACCCCGCTAACTCGCCCTTCAAAGCTCTTTATCTTTGAATATTCCCTCCCTCCCACCTTCCTAGCCTGGCAAACTCCCCCATGGTCTTCAAGACTTAGGCCACATCAATTCTGCGAAGATGCTTCCCCTCACAGACTTTCCCTGCGCACAGAGCTGTCTTCCAGCTCCTCCAGTGGGCACGGGCGCCTTGGTGGGGTCACGCTTTTCGGCAACTTCATTAACGTATAACTTATGGAAATGGAAATTGACCTGAAAATGTTCTGATCCGTACCTTCTTCCTAGGCAAGTCCCTCACCCCTACTAAATTAAGATGATCCCTGAGTTATGGCATCACTGTAAGAGACCAGAGCGCATGCCTGATTCCTGCCATGCTGATGGGCACCAAGCGGGACCAACCTTTTCTTACAACCAGAAGAGCAGGAACTAAGAGCATCTTCAAGGAAGAGCCCTGAGCTCTCTCGCACCCAGTCAAGAAACGAAGCCAGATTAGATGCTCTGTGTTTGTGGAATGAGGTGCATGGGGGCACAAACCTCATCCATGTATGGTTTCACCAGTACTTGACCGACTAACGCCTCTGCATCCCGTGTCTTGTCAATTGTAGCGTAAGTCTGGAGGCAGTGCCGTATGATGTCCACATTGGAAGTCTGAAGCCCTTCTAGCAGCAGGCCTCCCAGGGACTGCTGCAGCATGGCCGTAATGTGGGCTATACGCTGCAAGAACAGAGAGACCAGGAAAGAAGGTCCAGGTACCACAGTTTCTAAAAGCTCAAATATATGTGTATAATTTATATACATATGTGTTATATATATAAAGTGAGCCTCTAATTCTACCAGAATATATGTAAGATTAAAATCCCAACATTTCCTAGAGAATAACAATGAATCTCTTCTCCCCATGATTGCTTTCTTTCTTTTTTTTTTTAAAGGTTTTTATTTATTTATTTGTCGAGAGAGAGCACAAGCACACAAGGAGACACGGGCAGAAAGAGAAGCAGGCTTCCTGCCAAGCAAGGAGCCCAAGGTGGGACTCAATCCCAGGACCCTGGGATCATGACCTAAGCCAGAGGCAGTGGCTTAACTGACTGAGCCACTGAGGCGTCCCCTCCCTATGATTTCTTTGAAAGAAAGTCGGCTTCATCAAAGTGAAGTTTAGACAATTACGGAATGACAAAAAGTTATTTGCCTCTTAAGCTACGGAGTAAATCTGACAAACGTGCATTTAAACCCAGTCAAGGACTTTGGATAAATGAACTCTGACTACATCATATGATGTGTCAAGTTACATGAAATTCAGAATTAATTTTACTTGCATAGTTTGGAGACTACGCTTGTGTCTTTACACAAAATCTATCTAGTGTGACATAATGGAAGCAGGGTCCCAAGAAGGAGACACTGAAAAAAAAAGAATTCAAAGCTAGCTTCAAAATCCTGTAGAGTAGCAATTATCAGGGGCAATGCTAGGTCAAACCAAAATCATCCAGGAAATTCGCAAACAGCAAATTGAAAGTCGAAACCAACACTTGCTGGTCTTACTTTGTCCAGAAGAGGCATGCCTTTGCTCTGAACAGCATGAAAGTGTAACTGGTTAAATTCTGTGGCAATTCTCTCCAAAATCTGTCTAGTCCAGAGAGGGCTAGTAGAGACAATTAGAGAAATGTAATTCCCAAAGTTAAAAACCTGCCACCCCCACCGCCCCCCATGCCTTACAGCGCTCAGGCACCTGCACCTGAACGCCATCAATTTTCATGACAAACTGTCTGTGCAGCAGGCCCCAGTGCAAGGGGTGAGGAGCGGGGAGGTCGTAGAAGCCACCGATGCAGCCTGGCCCGGGCCACAGGGCCCAGGCAAGGGGATGGAGCTATTTTAGGTCAGTGTGGGTACAACTGCATGATTCCTCCACGTTCCTCGGGCTCTCCCATTCGTGCCCTTCTTCTCCCTTCTTCTCCCATTCTCTAACCCCCTCCTCTCTCTTGCCCTGTCCTACCATTCATACCCGAAGCCCCCTCTTCTTCTCTGCCTGCCTCATTCTCCCTCCCAAGTACCTCCCCAGTACCAACTACTGCTGTCTCCTCAATCAGCTAAAACTGACCGCCTAGCAGCAACCTGGGAAATCGCTCAGAGCAGCGGACTCCAAGTTGAAATTTACCCAACGGCAGAAAGAGCAAGCTCGGTGCTCCGGGAGCTGGTGATAAATCACTCACAGTGCATCTGCCATCAAGTGGACTGGATACACTTCCCTCTTGCCCTCCACATTAGAAAGCGTCAACCCCATTCAAAAGGAAGTCGAACAGTGAAAGAAAAAAAAACACACAACAAAGGCCCCAAAGCCCCTGCTGGGCTCTATGAGGCATCCCACATCTGAGGATGGGCAGTCAGGTAGTAAGGAAACACACTGTAAGAAAACCCAAAATCGCTGGAGACCTGCCATGGTGTGCCCCGTCCCAGAGCATCAGAACTGGTGTGGAGGGAAGGCAAGCGCTTGGCACGACCAATGCAGAAGCCTAATCCCAACCTCTACTGACTGATCCCATGTGCATTTCCTATTTATCCTTTTCTCGGCATTTCTGGGCCTGGCAGAGCATGATGGATTTACTGTGTGCTGACGCTGCTCTGGCTTTCCTGACTCTAGAGCTCAGAGCTGCTCTTCTGGAGAAAAAAGTCCTCCAAGGTAATTCTGAGCAAGAAAGTGCACAATGTCTGTTTATCAAGGACAGTGTTGCAAAGGGACAGGATTGTAGACACAGAGCTCACTGAGGTGTTTCTATTCGATGAGCACAGCAGTAACAGCAAAGACGGGAAGAACACTGGAGGGCCAGCTCCCCAGGGGCCGAACGTGGACATGGCTGGAGGGGCTGCAGGCGCTGCCAAGGGCCGCAGTGAAGCAGAGCCGCTGGAGACACACGGGCTGCAGAAGGGCCGCGTGCAGACTGTCTGCTAAGTGTGGACGAACGGGGCAGAAGCACGAGTGCAACGGGCTAGAGACACAAGCACAGTGGAGGCTGACCACTTAGTTGAATGCCTTGATGTGAAAGGGGACAGAGACCTAGGACCAGAGAATCGCTTCCTTTGGGATGTGTCCGTTCTTAATCTCCATCATGAGACATGCGGAGCATATGGTCTCTCAAGTTCCTTCCAAATCTAAAGCCTTAATTCCTAAAATTTAGAAACCTAACTCCGCCTGCAAGGGGAGGGACTGTTAGCGTCACACAACAGAGCACTCAGGGCACCAGGCGACCTTGACGCAGGCAGCCCAGCTGGTATGTGTAGGACCAGCCCCGGCTACTCCCACTGCACCACTGTGCATCTCACAGTGCTGACAGGACCTAACTACTCATTTTCTGAGTCACTCATCTACCCTGGCTGATTGAAAATTCACACCAGGAAGGGAACAAGACAATCACAGTATAACAAAGAGAGCCATCATCTTTTTCCTATTTCATAAGTTTTTCCTTTCCTGTTTGTAAATTTCAACTGGATATGTCCTCTACTGTTTTATAATAATATAATGCTGGTGCAAAATACATCAATGGTAATACTCTGGGCATGTCTAGGAAAAAAAATGAGATGGAGAAAAACCAAGATGAATGGTAGGTATGCCTTAAAGATCAACAGGACTTTGCTAGTCCTCAGGGAAGGTGATTCCAAATATACTTTTACACTGCAAGCATAATGACGTGTTGGAACTGTGGTCTATAACCAAAGCGTTTATAGGAACGTGTTATAGATTTCACCATTTCATGCTATCCACTCTCCTGGAGCTACATTCTAGCCACAAACCTGGATTTTCTTCTTGTTCAGAAATGAATTCTAACTAAGCCGTCCCCGCCTAATTAGATTGGATGTGAAGTATTAATTTATGTGCTACTTAGTTAAAAAAAATGCTTACCTGCTTGCTTCTAGTGCAGAGGTTTCTTTCGAAGTTTGTGAATTTAAGATTTTTTCAATCTTTTCAACTGATCAAATAACTTGTATAAGCCTCAACACACACATCTATAAAAATAAAAATTAAGCAAACAAAAAACGTCACCATCTTTACTCTTAATCATCTTTATTTCCCATGCTAAATGCAAGAAAATATAAGACCAAAAGTTAACTTCAAATATATAGGGCATGCTATATTTTGAATATTTCTATGAAACACAGAATTCTCAAGAATGCAAATCTTAGTTCTAGAATAAGCATACTTCCATATTCTATTGCAAATTTATAGAGGAAAAAAAAAACCCTAGACTTTGCTTTCTCATATTCTATACTCTTGTTTCTTTTTTTCCCCATCCTGAATCTTTCTATGGGCATTTCTGTCCTATTTTTTTAAAAAAGATTTGTTTATTTGAGAGAGAGAGAGACTGCATGTGCGCGTGCAGGGGAGGGGCAGAGGGAGAGAGAGAATCTCGAGCAGACATCCTGCTGAGCACAGAGCTCAATGCGGGGCTCAATCTCATGATCCTGAGATCATGACCTGAGCCAAAATCAAGAGTCGGACGTTTAACCAACTGAGCCACCAGGCGCCCCTCCATTTCTTTTCTTATGGCCCTTTATTCATGTTTTAACTTTGGCTTCCGATTGTACTGGCCCTCTCAGTTTACATGTGCATATACCTATATGCCCAAGTACCAAATCATTAAAGACCTTTTACACTACAAATATTATCAAAGAGGTTGAGGGACATTATGAAAACTCTCATCCTTAAAGAACAAAAAAATACAAAGTCATCCATTTAATAAATAATAATAATGATGAACACCCCTGGGAGCTCGATATTCATTCCGACGGGGGGTGGGGGGGCCACGAGAAAATAAAGCAAGAAATACACCCTGCTCTCACAAAGCTTACTGTTTTGTCTGGAAGCGCACGACAAGCATTCTTTGGACAAAAGCTGTGAGGAGATCCAGAGTCGAATTAAACAGAAGGTCCCTCAAACAGGCTTCTCCCCACTGAGATTTTAACAAATATGCTAATAATACACATAGAAAACATTGTACAGAGCAGCAGGCGAGAGTCAGAAGCCCAGACTCCCAATGCCCGCTGTGCCCCTACATCGTTATGATCATGAATGATATCGGGGACACTTGGAACTGGAGATAGCACTAAGGGGCACACTCCCGGGGTGAGCCCTCAGATGTACAGAGCCGTTGCCTGTCTCACACACCTGAAACTAAGCCAACACCACATGCTAACTACTGGGAATTGAAAAAATTAAAGTGAACACCAGAACATAAAGAACACAGGATCAGAAAAAAACAGCAAACCTACGGCAGAATCCTGAGTTTCCTTTGGAAAGCCCACTTCTCCCCTAGTCTCTAATATAGGCCTATTTTCTTTACAGGGCCGCTGACAATTTATACAGTCGTTAACTGTCAAGCGCTGCACCGACAACAGTTATCACTGTTTCTTGTTCTGGAAAAAGTGGGTGATCTTGGGATCGTGTGGGTACCTCTGAAATTCTGTCTTCTTATTTCAGGTAGATAACGTGACATAATGCATAAAATGCACATGCGTGAGAGCTTTGAAAAAAAGCTAAATTTTTAAAAAAAAAAGAAAAAAAGCTGAATAGTGCTGACAAGTTCGCGGAGACAAGAGGAGAGGGCTTCAACTGGCATGCAGCATAAGAAATCTACTGGAGGGTACCTTTTTCTTCCTTATGTCCTCTTGTTTACACATTCGTTCATCTACTGCCCGAATTCCTTCACTGACTGATGACCTGAGACTCTTTAAAAGAATAATAAAGAAAATGTATTACAGACATTGTTTTGTCACATTATCAATTTCCTACATCTCATTCAATTCCACAGAAATTAATACCTGTGTACCAGTACTATGCAGATATTGACAAAAAAAAAAAACATGATATACCAGACACAGTTACTGTTGAGGGGACTCATGACCTGGGGGCATAATGACACGAAGGCAGGGTCGCATGGCTAGAAGAAGAATGACATATACAGTGAAAGTTATGGGGATGAGGGGGCTTAGAATGGAGAACAGATAATATGAAGCAAAGTACAGGAGAGTCTGGAAATTCGACGGGGCTCGAATCGGACTCTGTACACAGCTGCCGAGGTGGGGAGGGGATGGGGAGCAGATGTAAGTGCACACACACTCAGGGGCAGGGTCAGACAGGCACACAGCCATGTGCACTGCAGGCTTCCTTCTGGAGAGAAGCAGAAATAGGAATGGAGGGCCAACTTCACTGAGATGAAGTCTTTAGATTCTGCATATTTTGGAGAACGAAAGAATGTCAAAGCACTGATGCATGATGATGAAATGTGGGTATGGAAATACCAGGAATCAAGAATGAAGAACAGAAGACCAGAAAAAGGCAGAGCACAGAGGTAGAGAAACATGTCCAGAAGCTAATGAATAAAGAGATAATTAGGAATTAGGGCCAAAACAAAGGTTAACAGAAACAACTAGAATGAAGTAGGCAGATCACAAAAATTCCACAGGAAGGTGAATTAATTCACTCCATCAACATTATGAAACACCTCCTGGACGTCAGTATTGTGGCAGCCTACAGGGATGCAATGAAGACAGATATAGTCGTATCCCTCAGTGATCTGAGAATCTCACAGAACAGCTTCAGAGTTGGGACCAGAAAGGCAGGTCAGGCCTGTGGCTGAGCAGGACCAAAGTGGCCATAAAAACAGGCCATGGAAAAGGGAGTGGATATGGTGATGGCAGGGGGTGAGGTGGGACGGGAGCCTGTGTGAGTAGAGCAAATCTGCCTCCAGGGAGGGGGTTCGAGAGAAGAGTGGGAGGCCAAAGGAAGGCTAGCTTGGGAAACAACACCACTATGAGGCCCCGGGAGGAAGAGGCACACCAAGGAGGCAGTGGGAGAGCCCCACAGCGGCTGGTGTGGAATCCAACAGCGGACCATGAAAATCCCTTCCATTCCAAGGAAAAGTATCTTTAACAAGATTTTGTAAAATTCAAATGAGACATAAACCATGGAAAGTATTGGCTACCTCAAGGCACAACTCAAGATTTTTACCTGTTTCACGAACTCTTTCCTGCCTGCCCCTCCCCTAGGCTTCTCAGCACTGATATTTCCATTACTTCGCATTTTTCTTGGTTCTAACCATGTACTGTGTCTTCCCTTAAATTATGTTCTCCTTATATTCTCTCTAGGATGCAGGCACTGTCTTAGGGGAGGGACGCAAGAGGCCACTCAAGCTAGAGGAGACACACAAGGAAGGATGGTGTCGTTTATGACAAGTTTACGACAGGGCATCAGAATGGACAGAGGCCGTAAGTCAGGGCACCAGACACAGACGGGGGGGGGGGGGGCGGGAGGGGAGACAGGGCAGCACAGTTTTCTGTTAGAAGTGATGCCACAACTGCCCCTCCACTGTTCACCCAGGTGGAGTTCCTATTCCCAATGGCTTAGAGGTGGGGAGTCCCATTCCCACAACAGAGATTTTTCTGAGAGAACATGCAAATGTAACATTTATTAAGTATTACATTTTATTTATATTATCCTTTAGTTCCATTAGGGATTACACAGTTTTTGTAGATCAGCCCAGGAACCTAACCACACGTAGCTTACATGGGTGTGGGGGGGTCTTTACAAGATTACAAACTGTTAAAATACAAGTCATTCGTAAGTTAGAAACCACTTACATATGACCAAAGTGGCATTAATAAGTTGAATTTGAAAATATGCTTCCTCTCCCCTGACATTTAAAGGTTGTCTACTCTGAGAATAGGTCTTCTTCAAATCGTACATCTTTTTTTTAGGTTTTTAGCATATGCAAAAACAAAATCATTTACAACACTTCTGAAGGTGAATATTATAATCATGAACCGTTAAAATACAACCACCAGTACCACCAAACTAACAGATGAAAAGAATTCTTAGAGAAAAGCCGACGAGGACAACAGGCGTCAGAGCACACTGTTTTCATTAATTGGGGACTTACCAGAACTTCTTGTAACTGTCGCAAAGGAACAGAAAGTTGATTGAGGGCTTTGTCCATGCAAACCTAAAGGGGCACTTCCCCTCTACCACTGTTGCCAGACTAACCTTACCTATCCTGCAGGGTCAGATCGGCCTGGCCCTTTATCTGTTGCTCTCCTCTGAGTGGTTAGTTTTTCATAGATCCCGTGCTTTGCTTTTGTCAGGATTTACCCTGGATTATCAAAACCCTTTTCTTGTGCCAGTGAAGCCTAAGAAACAGTCCTAATGAGAGAACCAGGAACTCAAACAGATCATATTTATCCTGAATGTTCTGTCCAAAATGAAAAATTCATTTCTGAGGTGCCTCAAGATCTATGAGAAGGGATGTTTCACCAACTCTGTCATGTAGTGGCATCAATTCCGATTCTGTGTCCATTTTCCTACTTTCCCACCAATTAATTCTCTACCACAGAAAGCCCACTCTCAACCGTTTCCTCTCTCAAAGGCAGTTGCTCTTAGAGTCTGCACATGGCACTTGGGGCCTGCTGGTCGTTGGCTACAGCCCTCTGTACTTTGGGTCTAACAGCTGCGGGGCATCAATGAGCACGTCTCTTGTTCGAGGACTTAATATAGTTTGGGGCACATGGTAAGCAATAATCACTTCTTTAGTTGTTCCAAGTGTTGGATCTGTCTTAATTATTCTACTACCACAATTTACTTGTTCTAAGATTTGTCCCCCCCCTCCATTTTAATATCTCTTAAGGTGGCACTCACCTTGCACTTGATGACATATCCTACTTTAACTGACAGCATTTCTCTTTCTTAGTCGAACATAAACTATAGTGCATCTTACCCTTGATGAAAGCTAGGATGCAATTAAATACTCTATTATGGTTACGATTCTGATATTTGAAATCCTCCGGTAGCTCCCTGTGCCCCCACAGTGTAGTACCTCACCTCCTCGCCATAGTATACAAACCTTCTCACCCCCAGTGTTAACCCCGGGGCTCAGCCTCCATCCCCAGGTGATGCTGCCAGATCAGCTGTCAGTTGTCATGGACTTGCTGTAGTTTCCCGAATGCACTGTGCTGCCTCCTGGCACTTTGAAACTTGACACACTCATCCTCATTCTTCGCTTTGCCCTTGTCTATCACCTCCCCTGAAAATCTGTTCCTCAGTGGCTTTTCCCAGCTCCCACCTACCCTTGGCAGTCTATTATCTCCCTGTGGTAAAGCCTTTCACACTGCATCATGGACATGCCCGTTGTCCCCCTGAGAAGATAAAGGGACAATGAGGGACCCACCATTTGCAGCTCTAGTGCAGAGCCCCATGCCTGGCTTGCAGGAAATGCCAGATCATGAAGACAAACGGAGATCATCCTCTGGCTAAAACCAGCTCTTCTTTGCCTACCGCAGGATCTGGTCAATAAAGAGCAGCCAGTTATTATTGCTGTTTTTCTAGGGATTTTTACCCCATATATTTCCCAGGTCTTTACTCTTTTTGTAGCACTTTAATTCAGGCTTCAACCACTTCCTAGTCAGATCAGGTGAAATCATTTTCCTTCCCATACCCTCGATGTATTTCACATCTAGTAATTCTTTATTTAAAGATCTTATTTGCCCATTTGACAGACAGATCACAAGTAGGTAGAGAGGGAGGCAGAGAGAGAGGGGGGAAGCAGGCTCCCCGCTGAGAGCCCGATGTGGGGCTCCATCCCAGGACCCTGAAATCATGACCTGAGCCGAAGGCAGAGGCCTAAACCACTGAGCCACCCAGGAGCCCCCATATCTGGTAATTTTTAACCAACGTGGATTTGCTGCATCAAATAGTTCCTTCTTCTTCAAATATAAATATATAAATAAAGTGATCAAGTCACTCGCATGTCTTAGGAGAATGTCATACCTTTATTAGCAAACTTGAAATCTTGGCCATTGGTTTTGATTTTTGTTTTGGATAGATTTGGTTCGGTGTTTGTCATTTTAAAAATCCCTCCAGCCCTTGGCTCTGTCTGACCCGATTGCTTTCAGCTGTTTCTGCAACAAAATTGTCCCGGCGGCGAAAACTCTCATTGTTTACAGTGGCGCCCCCTTCTGAACACTTTGTTAATAAAAAGCTTTTTTTGTTTGTTTGTTTTTGTTTTTTGGCTATGGTAAATGTGGAACAACAATGAGGTATTTCAAAGAGGGGAACGACAGATAAATTTCTCTAAGGGTGGGGTGAGGGTTACTCAAAAAGGAACTTGACAAGGCTTTTAAAGATATCGACAATCATTATAACATAACGTGACTGATTGTTACCACGCTCTTAACTGGGCAAACACTTTTTGGCTTCCAAGAAAGACTAACATAGTTGAGATGGTTCTAGCGGCCTTCTAGAACAGGGTCTCATGAGGCAGGGATTCTAGCCACTGGCTGTGCAAGGCATGAGGCCTGTTAGTGATTCTATTTTTTCCTCTGCAGAATAGGTCTTTCTACATTCCAGGTCCTTTCTACCCCAATAAATAATGTGGCGATTCTCTCAGTGAGTTGTACTATTGGTTTAAACAGCCAACTGTCTCTTTAAAATGACTTTTGTTTAAATTCCTTTAAAAAGAATTCCTTTCAAAAAAATCTTTTTTCTTTATTTTTTATTTATTATCCCATATGTTTACTCTGATCGTGGAACTTTGTCATTTTGACCTTCCCTGCTGATTAAACTATTCTTCATCATCAGCACCTACTGCTCTCCTCTCCTGGTGATCTCTCCGGAAGGGGTCTTCTCTAGCTCTTCAAGCAGGAGATGGGCACTTCTCCTCTACCCCTGTTTCCAGACCAGCCTTACCTATCCTGCAGGGTCAGGTCGGCCTGGCCCTTTATCTGTTGTTCTCCTCTGAGTGGTTAGTTTTTCATAGATCCCGTGCTTTGCTTTTGTCAGGATTTACCTGGATTATCAAAACCCTTTTCTTGTGCCAGTGAAGCCTAAGAAACAGTCCTAATGAGAGAACCAGGTACTCAAACAGATCATATTTATCCTGAATGTTCTGTCCAAAATGAAAAATTTATTTCTGAGGTGCCTCAAGATCTCAGAGAAGGGAAGTTTCACCAACTCTGTCATGTAGGGGCATCAATTCCGATTCTGTGTCAATTGTCCTACTTTCCCAGCTTGTAATTCTGTACCTCTCAAAGCCCACTCTCAACCGTTTCCTCTCTCAAAGGCAGTTGCTCTTAGAGTCTGCACATGGCACTTGGGGCCTGCTGGTCGTTGGCTACAGCCCTCTGTACTTTGGGTCTAACAGCTGCGGGGCATCAATGAGCACGTCTCTTGTTCGAGGACTTAATATAGTTTGGGGCACATGGTAAGCAATAATCACTTCTTTAGTTGATCCAAGTGTTGGATCTGTCTTAATTATTCTACTACCCCAATTTACTTGTTCTAAGATTTGTCCCCCACCCATTTTAATATCTCTTAAGGTGGCACTCACCTTGCACTTGATGACATATCCCACTTTAACTGACAGCATTTCTCTTTCTTAGTCGAACATAAACTATAGTGCATCTTACCCTTGATGAAAGCTAGGATGCAATTAAATACTCTATTATGGTTACGATTCTGATATTTGAAATCCTCCGGTAGCTCCCTGTGCCCCCACAGTGTAGTACCTCACCTCCTCGCCATAGTATACAAACCTTCTCACCCCCAGTGTTAACCCCGGGACTCAGCCTCCATCCCCAGGTGATGCTGCCAGATCAGCTGTCGGTTGTCATGAACTTGCTGTAGTTTCCCGAATGCACTGTGCTGCCTCCTGGCACTTTGAAACTTGACACACTCATCCTCATTCTTCGCTTTGCCCTTGTCTATCACCTCCCCTGAAAATCTGTTCCTCAGTGGCTTTTCCCAGCTCTCACCTACCCTTGGCCGTCTTTTATCTCCCTGTAGTAAAGCTTGTCACACTGCATCATGGACATGCCCGTTGTCCCCCTAAGAAGAGAAAAGGGACAATGAGGGCCCCCAGAATTTGCAGCTCTAGTGCAGAGCCCCATGCCTGGCTTGCAGGAAATGCCAGATCATGAAGACAAACGGAGATCATCCTCTGGCTAAAACCAGCTCTTCTTTGCCTAACGCATGATCTGGATCAATAAGGAGCAGCCAGTTATTATTGCTGTTTTTCTAGGGATTTTTACCCCATATATTTCCCAGGTCTTTACTCTTTTTGTAGCACTTTAATTCAGGCTTCAACCACTTCCTAGTCAGATCAGGTGAAATCATTTTCCTTCCCATACCCTCGATGTATTTCACATCTAGTAATTCTTTTTTTAAAGATCTTATTTACCCATTTGACAGACAGATCACAAGTAGGTAGAGTGGGAGGCAGAGAGAGAGGGGAAAAGCAGGCTCCCCGCTGAGCAGAGAGCCCGATGTGGGGCTCCATCCCAGGACCCTGAAATCATGACCTGAGCCACCCAGGAGCCCCCATATCTGGTAATTTTTAACCAACGTGGATTTGCTGCATCAAATAGTCCTTTCTTCTTCAAATATAAATATATAAATAAAGTGATCAAGTCACTCGCATGTCTTAGGAAAATATCATACCTTTAGTAGCAAACTTGAAATTGGCCATTGGTTTTGATTTTTGTTTTGGTTAGATTTGGTTCGGTTTTTGTCATTTTAAAAATCCCTCCAGCCCTTGGCTCTGTCTGACCTGATTGCTTTCAGCTGTTTCTGCAACAAAATTGTCCTGGCAGCGAAAACTCTCATTGTTTACAGTGGCGCCCCCTTCTGAACACTTTTTTATTTTTATTTATTTATTTATTTATTTATTTATTGAACACTTTTTTAATAAAAAGCTTTTTTTTTGGCTATGGTAAATGTGGAACAACAATGAGGTATTTCAAAGAGGTGAACCACAGATAAATTTCTCTAAGGGTGGGGTGAGGGTTACTCAAAAAGGAACTTGACAGGGCTTTTAAAGATATCGACAATCATTATAACATAACGTGACTGATTGTAACCGCATTCTTAACTGGGCAAACACTTGTTGGCTTCCAGGAAAGACTAACATAGTTGAGATGGTTCTAGCGGCCTTCTTGCACAGGGTCTCATGAGGCAGGGATTCTAGCCACTGGCTGTGCAAGGCATGAGGCCTGTTAGTGATTCCATTTTTTCCTCTGCAGAATAGGTCTTTCTACATTCCAGGTCCTTTCTACCCCAATAAATAATGTGGCGATTCTCTCAGTGAGTTGTACTATTGGCTTAAACAGCCAACTGTCTCTTTAAAAGGACTTTTGTTTAAATTCCTTTAAAAGAAAGTCCTTTCCAAAAAATCTTTTTTCTTTATTTTTTATTTTTTATCCCATATGTTTACTCTGATCGTGGAACTTTGTCATTTTGACCTTCTCTGCTGATTAAAATATTCTTCATCATCAGCACCTACTGCTCTCCTCTCCTGGTGGTCTCTCCGGAAGGGGTCTTCTCTAGCTCTTCTAGCAGGAGATGGGCACTTCTCCTCTACCCCTGTTTCCAGACCAGCCTTACATATCCTGCAGGGTCAGGTCGGCCTGGCCTGTTATCTGTTGTTCTCTTCTGAGTGGTTACTTTTTATAGATACCTTGCTTTGCTTTTGTCAGGATTTACCCTGGACTATCAAAACAATTTTCTTGTGCCAGTGAAGCTTACGAAACAGTCCTAATGAGAGAACCAGGAACTCGAACAGATCATATTTATCCTGAATGTTCAGTCCAAAATGAAAAATACATTTCTGAGGAGCATCAAGATCTCTGAGAAGGGAAGTTTCACCAACTCTGTCATGTAGGGGCATCAATTCCGATTCTGTGTCAATTGTCTTACTTTCCCAGCTTGTAATTCTGTACCTCTCAAAGCCCACTCTCAACCGTTTCCTCTCTCAAAGGCAGTTGCTCTTAGAGTCTGCACATGGCACTTGGGGCCTGCTGGTCGTTGGCTACAGCCCTCTGTACTTTGGGTCTAACAGCTGCGGGGCATCAATGAGCACGTCTCTTGTTCTAGGACTTAATATAGTTTGGGGCACATGGTAAGCAATAATCACTTCTTTAGTTGATCCAAGTGTTGGATCTGTCTTAATTATTCTACTACCCCAATTTACTTGTTCTAAGATTTGTCCCCCACCCATTTTAATATCTCTTAAGGTGGCACTCACCTTGCACTTGATGACATATCCTACTTTAACTGACAGCATTTCTCTTTCTTAGTCGAACATAAACTATAGTGCATCTTACCCTTGATGAAAGCTAGGATGCAATTAAATACTCTATTATGGTTACGATCCTAATGCAATCCATTACTCTAACACTGACTACTACATGACCCCGTCGTTGACACTAATGTGGACTGTAAAACAATACCTGATACTGACCGTAAACGTGACACTGGCTCTAGACTTCACCTGACCCTGACTCAGGCAACCAGAAACCTAACCCTGAACCTAAAAGTGACCCTGACCCTGACCCTAACACTAACCCTGACCCTGAATGTGATCCTGACCATAACTCTAACCCTAAACCTAACCCTCCCTGACACTAACACGGGCCCTGACCCGAAACCTAACGCTGAACCTAACCCTAAAACTAACCCCTAACATTATCCCTGACACTGACCCTAAAACGGTCTAACCCTAACCCTCAACCTACCTCTACCCTAACCCTAACCACACTTAACAATAATCCTGAACCTCTCCCTGACCATGATCATAACCCTAACTCTGAAATTTGCCTTTGTCAGATCATAAACTTAAACCGGACCCTGGCCTTGACCTTAACACTGACCCTAACCCAGACTGTAAACCTAACTCTGATGCAAACCGTGATCCTGAACAGAATCGTAACAGTAAAGCTAACCCTGATCCTGAACCTACTCATAAAACAGAACCTAAACATAAAGCTGACCTTACCATAACCATGAACCTAACCCTGACCCTGACCCTACTGTGACACTAAACCTGTCCTAAACCTAACCCTGAACTGACATGACCTTGCCCCCAAACAAAAACTTGAACCTGACCCTAAATCTGACCATCATCCTGAACCTGACACTAAACCTAACAGTCACCCTAACACTGACCCTGACCCTGACTCTGACCGTAACCCTAACCCTGACCCTACTGTGAGCCTGACCCTAAACTTAACCATGAACCTAACCCTAACCCTGACCCCTACCCTAAGCCTCACTAACCCTGACCCCAACGAGGTCTAAACCTAAACCTGACCCTAAGACTTTCTTCTCCCTAACCCTAACACTAACCTGGTCTAAACCCAGGTCTGTTCCCTCCAGTGGGGACAACAGCTGCACCCAGGCCTCCCAAGGGCTGGGGGAAGACTCTATGGGGGTCACTGGATGGGCACTGCATTGAGTGGAGTGTGAGCCTTGAGCAGCTTGGGGACCAGCGGCTCAGGGAGCTCTGGTGGAGCAGAAAGTTTGGTAAGGAGCCCCCAGGCAGTGGTGACCTCACTTCCTTGACGACAGAGCCCAACAGAATTGGAACCCACGTATCCAGGCACCCCCTAAAGAGAAAACCCTCCTGCCCAGCTCATTTCTAGGCACATCCTAAAGGAAGCGAAATGTTCTTCTGCTGTACTGAAGCCAAGAGAATGCAGGGAGAAGAGAGCTCGCCGCTTGACTCGTCCCCTCCCTGGCAGGTCATATCAGGTTTCACCAACGCCTCAGGCCCTTTGGCTAATAAAATCAAAAGGTGACACCAGGGGGCTCAGAGTCAGAGAGTCCCACACCTTCTGATCCACTGGTGTAGCCCTAGGTTTCTTCGCAGTCTCTCTCTCACTGTGTGTGTGTGTGTGTGTTTGTTTGTGTGTGTGTGTGTGTGTGTGTGCACGCCTCTGAGTGTCTGTGTCTTTGTGTGTATAGAGGACCTGGCCATGCCATCATGGGTGGAGATGCCCCAAGCAGGATCAGGCTGATGAGGGGTTAGATGTCTGGTGGGCAAGTCATGTTCACACCCCAGTTTAAGGCTGGTTAAGTGGGATCGGGTGGAGGGTCTACACCCTTCTGCCCAGGGATTATCCTGAGACCTTGAAGAGATGGGTCCATAGCCAGGAGCGGGGCTAACCCCAACAGTAACCACTAACCCTGACCCTGACACTGACTGTGAGCCTACGCCAACCCCTAACCCAAGCGCTGACCCTGACCCTGACTGTGATCCTGACCTGAACCCTAAACCTAAACATAAGCCTGACACTCACCCTGATGTGGACCCTGAACTAAACTTAAATCTGACCTTATCGTAACCATGACTCAAACCTAATCATGACACAGACCCTGACCCTAATCCTAACCCTGACGCTGACCTAACCCTGACACTAACCCTAACACAGACCGTGACTGTGAGCCTGACCCTTACCCTAAACCTAAAGGTAACTCTAACCATGACCCTAATACGGACCCTGAACCTAAACCTAACGCTGACCCTGACCCTAACACTAACCCCTACCCTAAACCAAACCCTAACACTGACCTTACGCTGTCTAACCCTAACCCTAACCATAACCCTACTTCTAACTCTAACCCTAACCCCAATCCCAAACCCTACCTCCAAAACCTAACTGTGACACTGAACCGAACATTGACCCTAAAGCAAAGCCTGACGAAAACCTGACCCTGTCCCTGACCTTCACCTGACCCTCACCCTGACCCAAATCCTAACCATGACACTAACACTGACCACTACATAATCCTGTCCCTGACCCGAATGTGGACTTTAAACCAATACCTATACCTGACCCTAAACCTGACACTGGCGCTAAACTTCACCCTGACCCTGACCCAGACCATGACCATAAACGTAACCCTGACCCTTACAGTGACCCCGACCCTGACCTGAACAGCAAACTGACCCTGACTGTGAGCCTGACCCTAACACTAACCCTAAATGTAATCCTGACCCTGACACTAACACGGGCCCTCCCCAGAATCCTATCGCTGAACCCAACCCTAACACTAACCACTAACCCTACCACGGACCATGATATTAACAAGTTCTAACCCTAACCCTCCACCAAACGCTAACCCTAACACTAACCCTAAACTTTAACTTTAACTTTGACCCTATACTTGACTATGATCATAACCCTATCCCTGAACTTTGCCTATACCAGACCCTGACCCTATACATGACCCTGGCCCTGAGCCGAAACCTAACCATGACCCTAACACTGACAACGATATAACCCTGTCGCTGACCCGAATGTGGACATTAAAACAATACCTGATCCTGACCGTAAACCTGACACTGGCCCTAGACTTCACCCTGACCCTGACCCAGGCAAACACCAGAAACGTAACCCTGACCCTAACAGTGACCCTGACCCTGACCCTAACCATAACCCTGACACTGAATGTGAGCCTGACCCTAAATCTAACCCTAAACGTAACCCTGACCCTGACACTAACACGGGCCCTGACCCGAAACCTAATGCTGAACCTAACCCTAAAACTAACCCCTAACATTATCACTGACACTGACCCTAACCCGGTCTAACCCTAACCCTCAACCTACCTAGCCCTAACCCTAACCCCACTTTAACAATAATCCTGACCCTCTACCTGACCCTGATCATATCATACCCCTATCTGAACTTTGCCTATGTCAGACCTTAACCTTAAACCTGACCCTGGCCTTGACCTTAACACTGACCCTAACCCTGAAAATACACCTAACTCTGACCCAATCCAAGATCCTGAACAGAATCGTAACCCTAAAGCTAACCCTGATCCTGAACCTACTCATAAAACAGATCCTAAACATAAAGCTGACCTTACCATATCCATGAACCTAACCCTGACCCTGACCCTAACCCTGACACTAAACCTGTCCCAAACCTAACCCTAACCCTGACATGAACCTTGCCCCCAAACCAAAACTTGAACCTGACCCTAAATCTGACCATGACCCTGAACCTGACCCTAAACCTAACCGTCACCCTAACACTGACCCTGACCCTGACTCTGACCGTTACGCTAACCGTGACCCTACTGTGAGCCTGACCCTAAACCTAACCATGAACCTAACCCTGACTCTGACCCCTACCCTAAGCCTTACGCTAACACTGACCCCAACGACGTCTAAACCTAACCCTGACCCTAAGTCTTTCTAATCCCTAACCCTAACACTAACCTACTCTAAACCCAGCTCTGTTGCCTCTAGCGGGGACAACAGCTGCACCCAGGCCTCCCAAGGGCTGGGTGGAGTCTGAATGGGGGTCACTGGATGGGCACTGCATTGAGTGGAGTGTGAGCCTGAGCAGCTTGCGCACCGGTGGCTCAGGGAGCTCTTGTACAGCAGGAAGTTCGGTAAGGAGCCCCCAGGCAGTGGTGACCTCACTTCCTTGACGACAGAGCCCAACGGAATTGGAACCCACGTATCCAGGCAACCCATTACAGAGAAAAACCCCCTGCCCAGCTCATTTCTAGGCACATCCTAAAGGAAGCGACATGTTCTTCTGCTGTACTGAAGCCGAGAGGATGCAGGGAGAAGAGAGCTCACCCGCCAGACACGTCGCCTCCCTTCAGGTCATATCATGTTTCCCCAATGCCTCAGACCCTTTGGCTAATAAAATCAAAAGGTGACACCAGGGGGCTCAGAGTCAGAGAGTCCCACACCTTCTGATCCACTGGTGTAGCCCTAGGTTTCTTTGCAGTCTCTCTCTCACTGTGTGTGTGTGTGTGCCTCTGGGTGTCTGTGTGTCTGTGTGTAAGAGGACCTTGCCATGCCATCGTGGGAGGAGATGCCCCAAGCAGGATCAGGCTGATGAGGGTTTAGATGTCTGGTGGGCAAGTTATGTTCACACACCAGTTTAAGGCTGGTTAAGTGGGATCGGGTGGAGGGTCTACACCCTTCTGCACAGGGTTTATCCTGAGACCCTGAACGGATGGGTCCATGACCCAGGAGCGGGGCTAACCCCAACAGTAACCACTAACCCTGACCCTGACACTGACTGTGAGCCTGCCCCAAACCCTAACCCAAACGCTGACACTGACCCTGACCCTGACACATTATGCCCCGCCAACGCTTAAGTACGAAGAGGGCACAAACACGCATTGTGATCCTCAGCGTGAGTCCTGTCCTCTAGAAAGTCCTCTCAGTGGCTGGACCATTAGACGTCATAATGGGCTTGCCATGCCCCTAGGCCCCAAGTTTTAACCAGCTTTCTGGTTGTCCCCTCGCCCCTCCCCAGGGCTCTGCTCTGGAAACTCTCTTTTGGTGGGACACCTGAGGTAAAAACAAAACAAAACCAACTCCTCCCATCTCAAAGAATAACCCCAAACTCTTCGGATCGGGCCAAATGCCCAGAGAGGAAGACTCGTCCGTGGCCCATGAGGCCACCCGGACATTCCACGGCCATCAGTGACACAATATCCAGAGACAAAATCTTGAGCAAGGGTCTCACACTTGCCCCCTTGTTCATATCCTGAAGAGTTCTCCTCACTGTCTGTAGATCAGTCCTGCAATACCTACGACCCGAAACCTAAGCCGAGTTTGTGTTTTCAGACAACTGTCCCCACAGCCCTGGCCCACAAAACCTACAGGCACAGGTTCTTGGAGCCAAACCTGAGGACTGTACCTGGGAATTCTGCCCATTCCATTGGCCACAAACCTAGAAATAGGATGATAAACCTCCAAAGTGCCCGGGGCCATCCCAATAGTGTTGACTGCCCAGGAAAAACAAGGGTGGTCTGACACCAGCTGAGCATCTACCTGCACTTAGACCCGTGGACAGATGTCCCCAGAGGTAAATTGCAGTGAGCAGGCACCTAGATCCTAATCGGATCCATTGCTTTGTTGTCCAGGCATCTCTCCTCAGAGGCCTGGATTCCAATAGCAGCATATGGCTGTTTCTTGAGGCACCCATCAGAAGAAATCTCGTCTCCACGTGGGAATCTTGCACGTTGGAGCTGAGTCAAAGCCTCTGGTTAGGAGAACCCTTCAGGGACCCTGTGCCACTGCCTCATTCCAAGTTCTCCATGGACACAAACCCACATTAGGACCCATCCACAAGAGAGTCCATTTCAACTCAACCCTCTCAGTTTCTCCCCCAGATCCAGCAGATCTAACCTGTCTTGTCACTAGGACACAAGAGGAATGAGAGTCGGGCTTCCCAGCCATCCATCCTTAGAACCCTACTCGGAATCGATCCGTATGGGAAGTCCTGGAGCCAACCAACAGGTCTCAATCGCCCTGCAGAAGAATCTTTACGGTTTGGAGCATCTCACAACTCCCATCGTGGGAAAAATTCCATGGCCTCGTGATCCACCACCTCTTCATGAAGAGGGCCATAAGGGACAAAAAATCCAACCTGAGCGTTTGTCAGATCCTCACCTGATTTCAGATGCACGAGATCTTGTTTCACCTGCAGAGCGTACCTGCCATGCCCTTGCCCAGACCCTAAGGTTGCTTGTGTTCTCAGACTTCTGTCCTCAACTCCTGGCCCACAAGCCCTCCAGTTTGGCAATTGCAGAACTACATTGCAGCCCTCTGCCTGCCCTGCAGAAGAAAAAACATTGCCCTCTGGGGCTAACCAGAAACCCCTGAAATATATGGGGGAAATATCCCTAGAAAAACAGCTATAATAACTGGCTGCTCTTTATTGATCCAGATCCTGCGGTAGGCAAAGAAGAGCTGGTTTTAGCCAGAGGATGATCTCCGTTTGTCTTCATGATCTGGCATTTCCTGCAAGCCAGGCATGGGGCTCTGCACTAGAGCTGCAAATGCTGGGGGGCCCTCATTGTCCCTTTTCTCAGAGGGACAATGGGCATGTCCATGGTGCAGTGTGACAGGCTTTACCACAGGGAGATAAAAGACTGCCAAGAGTAGGTTGGAGCTAGGAAATACCACTTAGGAACAGATTTTCAGGGGAGGTGATAGACAAGGGCAAAGCGAAGAATGAGGATGAGTGTGTCAAGTTTCAAAGTGCCAGGAGGCAGCACAGTGCAATTGGGAAACTACAGCAAGTTCATGACAACCGACAGCTGATCTGGCAGCATCACCTGGGGATGGAGGCTGAGCCCCGGGGTTAACACTGGGGGTGAGATGGTTTGTATACTATGGCGAGGAGGTGAGGTACTACACTGTGTGGGCACAGGGAGCTACGGGAGGATTTCAAATATCAGAATCGTAACCATAATAGAGTATTTCATTGCATCCTAGCTTTCATCAAGGGTAAGATGCACTATAGTTTATGTTCGACTAAGAAAGTGAAATGCTGTCAGTTAAAGTAGGATATGTCATCAAGTGCAAGGTGAGTGCCACCTTAAGAGATATTAAAATGGGGGGGGTGGAAAAATCTTAGAACTATAAATTGTGGTACTAGAATAATTAAGAAAAATAATACAAGAACACTTGGATCAACAAAAAAATTGATTATTGCTTACCATGTGCTCCAAACTATATTAAGTCTCCAAAAATTTTATATCATTTGATAGGTCAGATATATATAAAATTACATTTAAAGTTTTAAAAATATCCGCAAATATTTTCATTTAAATGCAAATTTCAAAGAAAATCTACTTTTCCAAACACGACTTTTTATCCTATTGTTTTTTAATTTTATCGACAACTGATAAAAAGTTTAGCAAGACTATAAATGTTTGATCGAAAGAAATGATTAATAGATGTAGGTTCAAATTATTATGTTCCATTCAAAATGATTTATTCTTTGATGAACATCTGTTTGGTAATATGTTGTATCCAGATATAGTAAATTAATGACATATATAAAATTATAGGGAAATGACACCTTCCGTTCCATTATGAGTAGAGCTTAAAATGCTATATGTCACAACCTGTCATCTTGTCATTATGTAGCATTATGTAACATTTAAAAAATGTATACTCTTCACTTTGAAGTCTTTTAGAAATCTAAAATATGACTTTCTATGGTTTGTGTTTCCATATTCCTTTATTGCCAGTTTGAACAAATCCACATGCTTTGATTCAAAGGTAATAAATTCCTCTTATTTGGAAAAATGATGTTTATTTTTGTTCTCTCACCCTTAGCAGGTGGTTTCATTTTAGCACACTTCAGAGTTATAATTTCATGCTTATTAAAAACATTTATTATGATCTACGTAGATGAATGAAACTTTTATTTATTAAATTATTTGCCAAAAAAAATCTGTTATTTTTAAAAATGTATTTCCTTTGAAGGGTTATTTTAGAGCATTCAGAGAGGATTGAGGAGTGTGGTATTATGCAATTTTTAAGTAGGTATGAAATGGTTATTTATATGATTGTTTCTTTAAGGCTTATGTATATTGTCCATTTTATGCTATAAAATATTTTGAAAGTAAATTTAAGGCATGTTTTACATAGTTTCTTTTTTGGAAAAAAATATTGAAATGACTTATGAAATTCAGTATACTCTCAACATTATTTTTTCCTGAAATTTACAAATTTTCTACTGAACCTATTATATGGCAGATATTTTCCAAAGTGGTGGTATCATGATATATGCCAACAACAGTTTAGATTTTTTGTTGCTTCTCAATCTAGCTCAGACGAAGTACAATTAGCCTTTATAATTTTAGCCATTCTAATAGATATGTAAGCATGTCTCATTATGATTTTAATTTGTATTTCTTTAATGTCTAAATGTTGAGAAATTTGTCATGTGCTTATAAGCCATCCATATCCTATTGGTGACATGTCTCTGCAATAATTTTCTTCACAGGTAAAATTGGATACTCTGTTTGGTTATTAGTAAGGTTTTTTATTTTTATTCATTTTTTTAATAATCAGAATAGATGTCCATTATCAGATATATAATTTGCAAATCCCTTCTCCATCTTTACGGTTTCTCAATGGAGCTTTGATAGCTGTGTCTTTCAAGAAAGTGCTACTTCTTTCCTGGTACACGGAGGAATGACTAGAACATTATCAATGTTGACCTTTGCAAAGAAAATCATGGCTTAAGATATATGTAGTCTGCGGTTGTTGGGAGTGTTCTGTAATATCAAGCATATCTAGTTAGTTGATAATTTTGTTCAAGTCTTACATATCTTACCAATTTGATGACCATTTGTCTATATAATCTAAAAATAAAGGTGTTGAAATTTTTTTCCATTTCTCTTCTAAGGTAGAAGTTATGATTTTTGTTCTTAGTTTTTCCCTATATATCCCCAAATCTGATATTAAGTATTAAAAGTCAAGAATTATTATACTCCCTGAGGAATTCATCCTTTTACTATTCTGTAATTTTGACTTGATCTTTATGTCTGATAATGAAATTTGCTTTAAAATCACTTTTCATTATCTTGATATAACCACCAAAGTTATAGTGTGATTAGTGTTAATATAGCATATTTTTTCTTTTACTTTTTAAAGCACTTCTATATTTAATCCTGACCAAAAAAAAAAAAACAAAACAAAACAGCTTTTTAGCTCTGGAAGCACATTTCTAAATTTTCTTTTTTTTTTTTTTTAATGAAGCAGTAGCAATTTTTGTTAAGGGACCTAAACTGAAAGTAGGTTTAGAAATTTATTTATTTATTTATTTATTTTTTTTTTTAGGGAAACATTTTATTTTGTTTATTGACAGCAAGAGAGAGAAAGAGAGAGAGAGAGAGTGGAAGCGCACAAGCGGGGGGAATCACGTGCAAAGGGAGAGGAAGAAGCAAGCTCCTTGGGGTGCAAGTAGTCCCATGCAGGGCTGGAGCCCTGTACACTGGAATCATGACCTCAGCCAAAGGCAAACATCTGCTTAAACAACTGAGTCATCCAGGCACCCCTAGAAAATTTAAAAAAAAAAAGACCTTTTAAAAACATTTTGTTTCTTTCTTTTTTTAAAATATTTTATTTATTTGAGAGACAGAGAGATAGGAAGAGGAACTATAAGCAGGGCAGAGGGAAAAGGAGAAGCAGGTTTCCCACTGAGCAGAGAGCCTGATGTGGGGCTCCATCCCAGGACCCTGGGATCATGACCTGAAAAGAAGGGACACTTATGGAGGAAGCCACCCAGACACCTCTTTTCTTTGTTTTTAATATATGGCAACTGATGCTTCCCAGCCACGAGGAGCATATTACCCATTGATTAAATCTTTGATAACAACCTATTTAAAAAGGTGTGTAAATATATACTTACTCAGATTTATACACTTTGTGTTTTCTTCATAGTTTGGGGCTGGACCCCATGGTCACAACACTGCTTTCAGTCTTTGCCTTCCCATCTTTTGATACCAGGTATTTGGTCAGCAAAGCAAATTAGTATCAAAATTAATAAGCCCTTGGCACCATATCTCTGGAGCAGGGGTTGCTCTTAGCCAAGGCCCACAGCAGTTGACCTCCCCTCGCTAGTGCTATAGCCCCAAGGACTAGGTCCCTGCCACCAGAACTCAGTCTTACATGTTATGCTAAGCAGACAAAACCAAAACAGGAAAGCTCCAACAGCTTTCACTGGCATGCCTCATCTCCCACTCCCTCGACGTCCAGGCAGTACCAGATGCCAGGGAGGGGTCTTGGTCCAACATATGGGTGGGAAGGAAGTAGCCACGAGCAAGTACCTGCCTCTCTGTGCCTTTCTTTCATGAGCAGGTTGTAAGGAGGAGGAAGAGGAAGGGGGAGAGAGGTGAACTTCAAGGGGTGAAGGCCTCAGGTAGGCTTCTGGCTCCTGCCTGTAGGAAAGGGACAAAGGAGAAGGCAGTGAGTCTTGCAGGGAGGGTGGGGGGTAAGGGTTACAGCTTATGACGGAATCTGGACAGGAGTAATAGGGATACTAGTCATTTGAGTCCACCATTGGCAAGCTGGGCTGGGTGTCAGGGCAGATAGGCCTCCCTGGGCAACGGCACATGAGAGAAGGTGGAATTCTTCTCTGAGGAGCAGGTGGAGCTTCAGGTGTTGGGAAAGCATAGACAGTATTGTTCCAGGGCCAAGGACAGGTCCAGGTACTCCTGGTTGGAGGTCAAGGCCACAGTATGATCCAGGTCTTCTACCAGCAGCTTGAAGGAACCACATGCCAGCCACCCCTCATTATTGTGTATAACTCTCTGGTGCACTTATTGGCTTATCCATCAAATTACTCCTTCAGCAGCTTGAAAGCCACCTCCACAGGCACTCCAGGATATGGGAGGATTCCAGATTGAAGATTTTGCACAGGATCACCCCAAAAGACCAAAAGTCACTCTGGTGGATGTAGCTCTGGTCAAACATGGCCTTAGGGACCATCCACTTCACAGGCAGTCCACTGTTGGTTGTCTTTTTATAGTAACTGATGTGGTGATATCTCTGGCAAGGCTGAAGTCTGAGATCTTCATCATGCTGTCCATTGTCACCAGCACTTCCCTGGTGGCCAGGTCTTTGTGTATGCACTTCTTGGAGGCAAGGTACTCCATGCCTCAGGCTACCTGATAGGCACAGGATACCAGGTCCTTGGAGGAGAGTTGCTCTGCTGCATTGCGGCTGATATTGTAACAGTACTCCAGGTCAGGAGGCCTCTGGGCCTGCAGGTACTCCTGTATGTGGTCTTTGGAGGCATATTCCATGAGAGTGTACGAGGGACCATCCTGTGTGCAGAACCCAGCAGGTTGATGGTGTCCTTGTGTGTCCAATCATCTTCATCATCTCCATTTCTGAGATTAGATTTAACAGGTCTTTCTCTGTTGCATCTGACTTCAACATCTTCACAGACACTTTAGTCAAATGGTTTGATTTGTCTTTGTCCAGCCCAATGGCCTCCTCCAACACCACCTGCCCAAAGTAGGCCTGTCTTAGGGGTCTGCCTAAACTGCCTACAACCAGCCTGTCTCAAGGCAGTTATGAACTCTAGATTATCCTCAAAAACATTAAACCACAAGCTAAAAATTCTATTCACTAGGTCTCTCTCGCAGTTCTAATTTTCTTATCTTTCACCATTTATCTTTTTCCTAATTCTTATTTTCAGTATAGTTTATTTTGCTTCCAGGTGTTTCCCCTGGTTTCTGTATGCTGTTTCATAGGGAAGAATTATCCTGTCATAAAATTATTTCTTGAGCATTCATTACATCTCTCAGTTAAAATAGGTTCTTTTATGGTATTGATTCATTTGAGTTTTCTCAAAATGGGAAGAATTTTCAAAATGGTGTTTTCCTCAAGGTTCAGAGTATGTCTTAGCCTCATCTTTAAGCTTTTTGAAATTCACTTTACAAATTCTTGTCCCTCTTTTTATCTTTTTAAAATAAAATGTTTTATTTTTACTATTTTTTTATTTGAGTATAGTCATATTCAGTGTTACATTGGTTTCAGGTTTTCAATATCTCCATACATTATTCTATGATCACTATAAATATAGCCACCATCTGTCACCATATAACACTATTAAAATAGCATTGATTATATTCTCTACACTGTCCCAGATCTCTTTTTAAAATCTCTAATTTTTATGTTTTCTGTTATTCCAATTTTCAACCATCATTTTACATGGTTACTTTAATAAAATATGCCTGATTACACACTCTTTGCTGAAAACCTCTTTTTTTTTAAATTAACATATAATGTATTATTAGCCCCAGGGGTACAGGTCTGTGAATCGCCAGGTTTACACACTTCACAGCACTCACCACAGCACATACCCTCCCCAATGTTCATAACCCCACCACCCTCTCCCTACCCTCCCCACCCCCCAGCAACTCTCAGTTTGTTTTGTGAGATTAAGGGTCTCTTATGGTTTGTCTCCCTCCTGATCCCATCTTGTTTCATTTACTCTTTTCCTGTCCCCCAAGCACCCACATTGCACCTCCAGTTCCTCATATCAGAGAGATCATATGATAGTGTCTTTCTCTGGTTGACTTATTTTGCTAAGCATAATACCCTCTAGTTCCATCCATGTCATCGCAAATGGCAAGATTTCATTTCTTTTGATGGCTGCATAGTATTCCATCATATATATATATATATATATATATATATATATATATATATATATACCATTCATTTGTTGATGGACATCTAGGTTCTTTCCATAGTTTGGCTATTGTGGATATTGCTGCTATAAACATTTGGTGCACGTGCCCCTTTGGATCATATACTAGTCTTCTTTACCTCTATCAGAAGCCCAGGAAGCCTTATTTATTTATTTACTCACACAAACACATGATCCAACACAACGTTTTTTGTTGTTCAAATGTATTATAATGTCTTACCGCTTAACACTATGCTTACTGTTCTCTTTCACTGTCTGACTAAATCCTCATCATCACTATGCCATTTAATGACAAAGAACAATTGAACTCAGAGTTCTCTCCATATCAGGGAATGAAGACTCCACCCTTCTGTTTGTGCAGGTAAAATAAATGTTGATATTGTCTGTCCTGAACATACCCCATCCTGTTCACCGGAATATTCACCATCAAAATATATACAAAATAAAAACCATACCTCACCACTTCTATTACCACCCAGCATGCTAAAAACACCATCATATGTTCCTGAATTATTGACTTGATTGATAGCCCCACTTCCACACATACTGCACTCCTTTCTCCCTGCAAATTTATTTTGGTACAGCAACTTAACCTAAAAATCAAGTCAGATGATTTTATTCTGCTGTTGAAAGTCTTTTGGTATCTTCCCCTTTCATATTAAATAAAAACTGAAGGCGTTTCAATGTACTAGAAGGTACAATACGTTCTTCCTCTCTCCACCACTATGAACTCCTCATTGGCCTCCTTGCTTTTCCTCAAAAGTAACAGACAAGCTGTTCACACAAAGTCTATATACTTACTTGCTCTGCCTAGAGCAATCTTTTCCTTTAATATTTGTATAACACCCTCCTTCACTTCCTGGGTCTTTGTGCACATAACATCTCCTAAATGAGATATAACCACCCAACACAAAATAAAATTAACTTTCATCCCAGCATTCTCCAATGGCTTTTACCTTTCTTGTATTTCTTTGTAACACTTATCACCATCAACCATCAATCATTATTCTATTACTGGTTTATTTCCTTATTTGAGACAGAGAGAGAGAGAATTGGGAGGGTGCGCAGAGGAAGAAGAAAACACCCCACTGCCTAGAAAGCCTGCTGGGGAGTTACATCCCAGGACCCTGAGATCATGACCCAAGCCAGAGGCAGTCACTCAATGGACTGAGCCACCGAAGCGCCCCTCTATTATTGGTTTATTTCACTATTATATTTCAAAAGAATGTAAGCTCTTTGTGGTCAGCTATTTTATATGTTTTATTAATTGAAGTATTCTCAGAAAGGTAGCTGGCAGATTGTAAGGGATCACTAAACTGTATTTTGTTGTTATTATTGGGCTCCTTTATGGGCTTTACCTCTTTTGCTAGAAGTCTATCCTTCAGATGTAAGCAATAAGAATAGAACCCTGCTGCCGGGTTCAAATGAGTAAAAAGCCTGTATTAAGTGGATATTTTAAAAGCTAAATGAATGGCTTAATAGTTGTATATAGGGAGAAAGGGAACATATTTTCCACAGTTTAGAAGTGGAGTTCTTTTATAGAGTTCTTGTACAAGCCTACACTATTGAACGCTAATGGGCAGTTGTACATTACAATTATACAAACACTTTGGTATTTATATCATTTTTTTTTGTAATTCATGACTGGATCATTTGATTCCTTAGGAGCATTACAGCATTTCAACTTTTCACGTTCAATAAACTTATTGGAGTTGCTACCTTTTTTATTCAAATGGAGAAATAGTCATGATTTAATCTAAATAAAGTGTTATTGATTGTGTTGTTTTCTAGGAATGAGTCGCACATGCTAGTTTAAAAGTTTTGTTAAATTCCCAAGTCTGTCACCGATAAAAGCCTTTTGTAGATTAGTAACTTGATCTAAACAGAAAAGTTATGTAACACTCAATTGTTATACTATCTTTGTTTCCATCTTGCATTGTAATAACGCCCATCTTAACTCTATTTAAGACAAGTCATCGACAGATGGCTTTCTGGCATTGATGGCATGATATGAAATCTAGTATAACTAAAAGTTTTTGGTTTTAGTAGCATATAAATCAATTTAGAAAAACATATGTATTTGAATATAAGATAAAGTTTTAAATTATTTGACAATAGTAAACTAAACTTTTTTTTTGTAAATTTTTATTTTCTAAAATTTCATTGAGCTCTTTTGCATATTGAAACAAGTTACAAAAAGTTAAGTTTTATTTATCCCAATTCAAAATTATTAGGAATATAATCATAGAGGTTGAAGTATTTAAAATATTGAACCCAAAATATTTTATTAGGTAAATTCATGTCTGCTGAGCATTCACTGTTAAAATATACTAATACTATTGATAGACTGGTAGAAGCCTAAAATCAAATATTTATTAAATATTTATATCCATATCTTTTCATGGCTTGGTAATTCATTTCTCTAGCATTAAATAATATTCCATTGTTTGCATGTACTACACTTTATTTGACCTTTCACCTGTGGAATGATATCCTGGTTGCTTCCAAGCTTTTGTGAGTTATAAATAAAACTACTATAGACCTCTTTGTGGGTATAGATTTCATCTTCTTTGGATAAATACCAAGAACTGCTACTGCTGAATCATCTGGCAAGAATATGTTTAGTTTTGTAAGAAACTGCCAAGTTTTTTCCATTCTTTATTCTCAATAGACATGGAAGAACATTCCTGTTGCTCCACATCCTCACCAACATTTCGTGTTCTGTTTTCAGTGTTCTGAATTCTGGGTAGTACGGGTGTCTCTTTTTTGTTTTAATTTGCATTTTCCTGATGACATATGATGTGAAGCACCTTTTAATATGCTTATTTGCCATCTGTAATATTTTCTTTTGTGAGGTATCTGCTAAGGTCTTTGGCTCATTTTTAATCAGGTTTTTCCCCCATTGTTGAGTTTTAAGGGGTCTTTGTGTATTTTTGATTAACAGTCCTTTGCCAGATGTGTATTTTGCAAATTTTTTCTCATAGTCTGTGCTTTGCCTTTTCATTCACTTGGCAATGTGTTTCACAGAGTAGACATTTTAAAATTCAGTGCTTGTGCTTTTGTAGCTAAAGTTATTGCCAAAACCAAGGTCATTTCAATTTTCTTCTATATTACCTTCTACATGTTTCATGTTTAGGTTTATAATCCAATCTGAGTTAATTTTTGTGAAGAGTGTATGATATCTGCCTGGATTTATTTTATTTTATTATTTTATTTTATTTTTATCTTATATTTTTACATTTAGCTTCACCATTACTCCAGAACCATTTGTTTAAAAGATTGTATTTTGCTCTCTTGTATAGCTTTTGCTTTTATATTAAATATAAAATATAATTGATAATATATATTCGGTTCCTTTAATCTAGTCTTTCTGTGGTATTACAATATCTTGCTTACAATTATCGTTATGGTCAACTTTTTTTAAAAGATTTTATTTATTTATTTGACAGAGAGGGATCACAAATAGGCAGAGAGACAGACAGAGAGAGAGATGAGGAGAAGCAGGCTCCCTGCTGAGCAGAGAGCCCAATGCAGTACTCGATCCCAGGCCCCTGGGATCATGACCTGAGCCGAAGGTAGAGGCTTAACCCACTGAGCCACCCAGGCGCCCCATCGTTATGGTAAACTTTGAAGTCAGTCCTCAGTCTTTGTTCTCCTTCAACACTATGTTGACTATTGTGAGTCTTTGCCTCTTCATATAAACTTTAAAGTAAGTTTGTTAATATTAAAAAACAAAGAACTTGCTGGAATGCATTAATTGTATAGATAAACTTGGAAACCAGTGACCTCTTGAGCTTAGCAGGAGATAGACCATGGTCATCAGTTGTCACAGTGGTGCCTCTGGCAGAACCTTTTGAAAATCCCTAGGTAAAATGAGACCTCAAGGATCTGAGAGATGTCTAAGAAGTACTTGATACATCCCTTGGGTATGGTTTATTGAAGTGTCCACCTGTCTGAAAGCTGGGGAATCTAGATAAGGGAGGGAAAATTAGTTATGATAAAACATATCAACAAACATGAATAAATTTTGTAAAACTAATTGTCATGGCTCATATACAGTATGACCAACAGAGGGACCATCAAAAGGAAAGCATCAATTATGTTTATTGTGAAATTTTTTTTATTCAAAATAAAGCAATGTGAGGGGAACACACTATGAGAAAATTACCATTTTTTAAATGATAAATATCTTACCAAATGGAATAGGTTTTATATTCTAAGTAGTATATTGAACAGTAAAACATTGGGGTGCCTGGGTGGCTCAGTGGTTTGGGCTGCTGCCTTTGGCTCGGGTCATGATCTCAGGGTCCTGGGATTGAGCCCTGCATCGGGCTCCCTGATCCGCAGGAAGCCTGCTTCCCTCTCTCTCTCTCTCTGCCTGCCTCTCCGCCTACTTGTGATCTCCGTCTTTCAAATAAATAAATAAAATCTTTTAAAAAAAAGAAAAAAAAATTAAAACATTAAAAAATAAAATTTTAATTTAAAAAATTATGTAATTTTTAAAAAAGGTTAAAAATAGCAGAACCATTTTTCTTATAACTGGAAAATACATTGTATATATATATCTATCAAAAATAACTTGTCATGGGGGCGCCTGGGTGGCCCAGTGGGTTAAAGCCTCTGCCTTCGGCTCAGGTCATGATCCCAGGATCCTTGGATCGAGTCCCACATTGAGCTCTCAGCTCAGCAGGGTTCCTGCTTCTTCCTCTCTCTCTGCCTGACTCTGCCTACTTGTGATTTCTGTCACATAAATAAATAAAATCTTTTATAAAAAAATTTTAAAAAAATAACTTGTCATGTCTGGAATCAGGAGCATATGGAAAAAAATAATATCTGAGGACAATACTTCTGCCGTTTTGTGCCTTGCTAATATTTTTAAACAGTCAGACAACTTTTAGCTTTAGTGAAATACCTGCTAAGATACCAGCAGTGCCTTTTGGAGCCCTATGACTATAAAAATTAATTGCAAATATTCAAAATGTTTACTATGGTGTCACTATTTAGGGCCACCACCAAGTATGTTTCAGAAGTAAGCATAACTGTTACTCTTCTGTAAGGCAAAAGGGCATATTTTCAGGAGTTCCATCTGCTGTACCAGGAGGTGAATCAAGTAATGATTTTGTCTATAAAATAATTCACTTTTCAATCGAACATTCCTTATTCCACATTATAATAATAAAAACCAGGTGGAGACTAAAACAAACAAACAACTACAACTTCAACAACCAGCTTTTCCTTCAGTGGAAAAGTAAATATAACCTTATGAGTAGCCTGAAATTTATTTTTAAATATTTTTAAGATAAACGTTTTTGTTAGAATACCATATATTTTATATTACTAAGAAATAACAGGCAAAGTTTTATTAACTTCTAAAAAGTCTAGTTACTTCTATTTATCTATTAACTCATCTCTTTTTGAAGTAGAACATGATCACACCTATTGTATCTACCCAAGTTTGTATGCTTTGGTTATTTTATGTTTGCTATTTCCTTGCTTAATTTTTACAATATTTGATACATAATAGTATCTTTAAGTCCATCTATGGTTTCACAGAATTTGTTTGAACTTCATAAAAATGTACCATACTTTTTGCACTGCCCTTGTTTTACTTCTCTATTAACTTTCCAAGATTTATTCACTTTAGAGTGTGTAGCTATCATTTATTTTTATTCCTCCATAATGCTATGTTTACAAATTTGTATTTATCTGTACTTTTAAAACTATCTTAATTATAAACCATTTCTCATCTCACGTAACACTCATGTTACTTCTACACTTATCAGATATTATGTAACTGAAAACCACAACTCAGCAACAATATAGCACCATTTTTCAAAATTAAATGGCTTACCAGAATTCTTTAATTGTATCCTTTATTTGTATTAGATGACCCTTTATTCTGGTATTTGGCATTGTTCATATGGAGGAAAGCTTATAAGTTGATATTCCATAAATAGAAGGATTTATTATGATTGATTAATTATTTTCATTTAGAATGCATAGAATATGGTTGATTTACTATTTCTTTCTTACTCTCTGCCTGGAACATAGTGCTATCTATGTAATAGCCACTAAAATATTAAGTTAATCACCTAGACTTTAAACTGCATATTAATAGGAATAACATACAGAACTCTTCTCAGATTGGGACACCTGGGTGGCTCAGTCAGTTAAACGCCTGAGCCTTTAGCTCAGGTCATGATCTTAGGGTCCTGGGACTCAGTTCTGCAACAGAATCCCTGCTTAGCCGGGAGTTTGCTTCTCCCTCACCCTGCTGCTCCCCCTGCTTGTGCTCTCTCTCACTCACAAATAAATAAAATTAAAAAAACAAATTCTTCTCAGATAGCTAATATAGAATATCGTCTTTGTATTCATCAAAGGGAAAGTGCCATATAATAATGAAATTCAGACTACTTCAAATTCATTTTTTAACCAGTAAGAAAGTACTGGAAACAAGCCAAAAATGTCTTTAATGAATCAAAGAAATAGATTGATTTTCAATATCTTAATGTTTCTAAAATAAATTGCAAGATTTTTATACTAGATATCAGTGTAAATATTCATTATACAAGGATATTCTAAAAACAAACGTGAGAAAACTACTTGTCATATATGATGACAAAAACGAGTTTGACAAAAGTCAGTTTGGGTAAAACTTACAACACCTACCACCTGAAACTCTTGTTCTATAATTTAATTATTTTAATTTACAAAAATACAAAAATAATATATCAGAGTAAGTCTATTGATAGCTTTGAAGGTATGCTCTGGTTGTGCACTGTTTACTATTGAAAGGGGAATCAAATATGTGATGCTTGTGGTGTGACTATATTAAAATTCAACAAATTCAGAAGCATGCGAGGAATAGAATAAAGACAAAAGATGACCCTTACTTATCCTAAAGATAGACAATGGTATATATGTGCTAGTTGGGGAGAGAATCCAGTCAGTAGATGGAGGATGTGGTAGTGGAAAAAAAAAAGACACAACGTTTTGGTTGAACGTTTAGCACTATATTGAACAAAGTGAAATTGTGAGTTAATAGCCTTGAATAAAATCCAAAAAATATTTTCAATTCATTGAAGATTATTTAGGAAAAACTTGAAAAATACAACTTGAGAAGGATTCCAATAAAAGATTCATAAGCAATACAAGTTTCAGAATTTTTAGTATATTTTCCCTAAAAAGCCATTTGATTTAAATTAAAAAGAATTCTATTTACCTGCCACTTAAATAAGAGGAAATTATTTGGTTTTGTAATAAGTCAATAAAATAAATTAACATATCTTTAGAAAACAGATATGCACACTAATTTAAAAATAATAGTGCTTAAGCTGTTCAGCAAACATTTGTAAAATTCCTTGCCATCAGCTAGCTCTGGAGTTCTGCTAGGTGAGTAAGGCCATGTATGTTACTGCTCAGAGTACTGACGCAAAGCAATTGTCCCCTTCACATCCATTTTTTGCTGTTGATAGGTCATGCTATGTTGTTTAGAGATACATAGATGGCCCTACATGAAGGCCTTTTTTTGTGTGTATACGGGTGACTGTGATTTAACTTTCAAATAAGATGGCTCCTGATTTACAATGATTCAACTTACAATATATTTGGCAAAGATGTGAAAGTGAAAGTGATTCAGTAGAAACTGTACTTTGAATTTTGAATTTGGGTCTTTATAAAAAGGGCCAGTGACATGTGGTATGGTGCCGTCTTGTGATGCTGGGCAGGGGCAGTGAGCCACAGCTCCCAGTCAGCTAGAAGATTACAGGGGTGAACACCTGATATTCTTACAACCATTCTATATATAACCATTCTTCTTTTTTTTAGTGTAATATTTAATAAATTGCATGTGATATTTGATACTTTGTTATAAAATAGGCTTTGCTTAAGATGATTTTGCCCAAATGCAGGCAAATGTAAGTGTTCTGAGTATGTTGAAATAAGCTTAAGGTAAGCTATGATATTTGATAGTTTAGGGGTATTAAATGCATTTTCAGTTTTTTATGTGTTTCTCTGTACATAGCCCCCTTGTAAGCTGAGGAACATCTCTATATGTATATGTAGCCTTGGTATGGCTTACATATTATTGGCATGAAACCTCTAGAACAGTACGTGTGCCATATAATTGTCTACAACATCCAACAAGTTTCTTGAAAACTTGTGCCAAAGGGGTTATGTCTTTCAGGATTCTTATTTCAGAAGGGTTCTCTCAAACGTAAGATTTTTCAGAAGTTAAGTGAAAATCTGACCAAACTAAACATTTTTCCATTTTCCCTACTGAGCAAAGATAGCTAAAATCTATCTGCCATTTTCAACACTGTACTCAACGATTGTAATTCTAATTTAAGAACAGATGATTTATATCAAAACCACATGTTGGCCTAATCTTATACAATATTCATAAATCTCACTCAGAGCCTTGGACATTTTTATTTGTTGAGTCTATATGGTACTACGGACATTCATCTTTTTTGACCTCATAGCTTCATGTATGTCTATACTTTTGAAAATACATGCATCATAGTTCCATTGTAAAATGTCTGGGTTATAAAATGTGCTATGCTATCAAAATGGTAATAAGAACATACAAATGACCTGATGTAATGAACTGGACCAGATTGCCAGATATCACATTTCATACCAGAAAGATTCAGTGGTAAGTTTTAAAATGGCCAGCTATACTTCGACTGAATTATAACTCATTTAACTTCTTTCTTTGTGTACAGTATTATACATTAGTCAGTATGATAGTAAATACTTTGGACAGATGTAAATATGCTGTAATAAAAAATGTTTTTCTTCTTTCTTTTAGTCCTTTTTACTTGTAAGACTAGCCACAAATACCATGCCTCCCCCCAAATAATTTGCAATCTAAATTTATCTCTAAATGAATTTATTGCACAGAAAAAATATATATGTATATACACTTACAGTAGACATGTTCAAAAATAGTTACACAACAGCAGGGCCCTAAATGTAAGCAGTATAGTTGTTTTGTTTTGTTTTGTTTTTTCTTTAAAAAAAAGAGGTTATGTGAAATATTGGAATTTTATTTCAAGGCCCAGTATTTCAAGACAGTTAACCACACTTACGGTGTCAACAGCCTCTTGTTGGCAGTATGATTTTATTGGCTCCATGGAATAACAGCAAGAATTTACTATTGCTTCTTTCTTTTATTACACACACAGAAAAAAAATTGACACATTTGCTCAAGACCATCCAGAATCATTTTAACCTATCAAAATTGATGGGAGGCCTTCACTGCCAAAGTCACTGCTGGGTTTTCACAATTCATTGCAGACAATCTGCTACTCCCATTATGATAAAGGAGAGAAGAGTCATAATCAGGGAAGAAAGCTAGATTAATACTTGTAATTATCATTGAATTATTAGCCTGCTATAGGATTATTATTATTAGTGTCATTTGATAATTTTCTCTCATTTTATTAAACACAACTGTGAGTAATTACCCTACCTAATATTTCTCTGTATTGGCTGACTAGCTAGCAAACATTCATGAAAATATCCATTAGCCACACATATAAAATGCTGCATTATGATGCTGTTGAATCAGAACATACCACTACCTGATCCTGTAGCTCTTTGAGGATTTGCAAATCAATTAATTATATGTTTCTTGGATTCTTCCCATACAATTAGAAAATTTATAATAGAGTCCATGAACATTATTAGTTTTACCATTTTAAACCAGCAATCACACTTTGGTTTTTACAACAAAAGCAGAAATATAAACACACACATTTGGGTCAGTTTTCTGTTAGTCTGTCTGGACTTCAAAATTCTATTCCTCAAGATAATGCACACCAAAGTTCTGGATTAAACAAGAAATTAGATGGCACCTGAACACTTGGTTTCATATTCTCAAAAGGACTCTGCAACCTATTTCTTACATTATGACATTGTTTTACAAAGATCCACACTTTTATAATGTACTAACATTATTTTTAATCATGATTAAAAATCAAACATAAAAATTTCTACTTTTTGCTTTTGCCCCCTCCATTTAGAACTTATTTATAGCCCGATAATTCAAAGGTCCCTATGTTTATGAAAATCTGGACAGAAATAGCTCTAAGATCCCATTCAGAACTTGATATTAATCTAAGTCTTTTGGCTCCATTTATCCTGAGAGCAAAGAGTAGGACAAAGGATTTGAGTACTGTTAGTTTATCTGGGAGATTATCCAAGGGAGAAAAGAATGGGAAAGTGATACAGTGAAGAAACAACTTTGTCAAAGAGGTACATTGTTGATATAATTGTTGTGGATAGAAAATGAAGGCTTGCTTTTACTGAAAGGTCCTGAGAAACTTCTTTAAGTTGTCCTCATGAAGACCTGAAAACTGACAATTTTATCTATGGCTCTTATTTCCACTTCACTGAAAGCTGTCCTCAGAGGACATTAACTCTCCTACACTTTTGGGTTGTGTTGGAGACATTCTAAAATGAGAGAGAGAGCATGAGATGCTATCAGTGTTAAGTAACTGCAGTTTCCCATGGAACTATCCACCACAGGTTTGGCTATAATCAAGTGTTGGGCCTTGATATCAGAGGGATTTGAGGCAGTATCATTTTAGGTTAATCATTATATCTGAAATTTCCAAAAACTTCAACTGATGAAACTTTGATTATAAATCTATAAATATAACAATAAATCTACAGTATTCAAATTATTATCATAGAAATACACAGACAAAGCATCAATTGATTAATATTTAAATGTTACAAAATACTGAACTGAAAGGATTTGGTCATAGAACAACGTGTAAGAAGTAGAACTTAAGTTTAGGTTAGAACTCAGGATGCATTTGAGACTCAGTTAAGAAATTGAATGGAGGGACGCCTGGGTTGCTCAGTGGGTTAAGCCACTGTCTTCGGCTCAGGTCATGATCCCAGTGTCCTGGGACCGAGCCCCAAGTCGGGCTCTCTACTCAGCAGGGAGCCTGCTTCCTCCTCTCTCTCTGCCTGCCTCTCTGCCTGCTTGTCATCTCTCTCTGTCAAATAAATAAATAAAATCTTAAAAAAAAAGAAATTGAATGGATGTCTGACTATCTTATAGGTTTGCTAAAAATCAGTGACTTTGTGTTCACGTGTGGCTATGCAGGAATTTTTAACTTTCTCTAAGAAGTTATTAGATTTGATTATATAATGGCAGTAAAGGATGGGGAAAAGCAAAGTACAAACCCCATAAAGACAAAGACACTGAGTATGAGAAAAGAGTAATAGATAAGAAGAATCAATGCATTTGAGGAAAATGGGAATTGAAATACACAATGATTGTTGATTTTTTTAGATGGAGAAAACAAAACTAGCTTGCAAGAAGGAAATAACAGAAGACATGTTGTGATGTGATACAGAATGCTGGAAAAGGCAGTAACGTGGAATAAAGGAGTAGGGAGAGCATATCAGGTAATTTGGATAGGAAGGAGTTAGGAGATAATTGCTTGATAAATTTTATATGGCCCACTTAAATGCACAGATTTCTCTTCCTAGGGGCGCCTGTGTGGCTCAGTGGGTTAAGCCGCTGCCTTCGGCTCAGGTCATGATCTCAGGGTCCCGCATCGGGCTCTCTTGCTGAGCGGGGAGCCTGCTTCCTCCTCTCTCTCTCTGCCTACTTGTGATCTCTCTCTGTCAAATAAATAAATAAAATCTTTAAATAAATAAATAAATAAATAAATGCACAGATTTCTCTTCTTTAATTTATATGGAGAACAGGGTGTCCTTTCTCTTCCCTTTCTGAGCACCAGAGGTGTCCTCTTTCAGACTGAAAACCTGAAAAGCTCAGGACTCAGTTGCTTAAGCACAGCTGAGAGGACATATTTCAATTAAGATTTACATTTTGCTGTATGTAGTAGACTTTCAAAAGTGGTTTAACCATATTTTTTCATTTAACAAGAAGACTACAGAGAGTGTTTTCTGGTGTTGGTTCAGCGTCTTAAGAAAGTGAAGTGAACTATCTTAGAGGTTTTCATGGCTTTTTATTCACAGTTGCAAAAATTGCTGTTGGAGTTCTCACTATTAAGCCCACATTTCTGGCAGAAAGATAGAGGTAAAGAGAATGATATATTGTACAACTGATACTTTGTCATGTGGTTACAATATAAATAGAAAAGAGACAATAAAATATTTGATGTTGTTTTATGTTTCCTTCTTGTCAATCCCTCAGTGCTTTCTGAGATTCAAGGAAAAAGTAAATGGATATTGACCTGGCAACTATCAACACCTGTCAGTCTCTCTTGGATAACCAATATCTCTATAATCTCTTCTTCCCAGTAAAAAAAAAATAAAATATATTCATAACCCACACTGTGCCATATCAAGTTACTGCACCAAGATAAAATTACAATAATTTTCAGTTGTTCCAAATGGACAGAATACCCTTCCTTATGATATCATGTCTTATAAGATAGATAATTGGCTTGCTACCAATATACCCAGATGTGACTGTGGAAGAGACAGGAAAAAAATAATAATATTTATTTATTCCTTGGGTTGACTCTGTTTAAACAGATGCATTAGTATTAGAAAAGGTTGGTTTCGGACATTGGAATGAATTTACTTAATGGGTCTGTATGTGTTGGAGAAAATTTTTAATTTCTACAAAAATTATTAGAATTCTATCTTATTATCTTTTGTTAATATTCACATGTTAACAAAGCCAATGTTTTTTCTAGCAGACAAGATCTTAAATCCTAACAAAACTCAATTTTTTCCTTTTTTTTTTTTAAGTTTGAGAGCCTCATGTTCTCTCATGCTGCTTTAAATACAACTCAAAAAAAAAGGAGCTAAATGGGGCAGTAAGACCAGACTTTTTATTTTATTTTACTTATATTATTTTTAATTAAAAAATTAAAGATTGTATTTATTTATTTGAGAGAGAGAGAGCATGAGTGGGGCAGGGGGAGATAGCTGCAGAGCGAGACTGAGAAGTATACTTCCTAATGAGCAAAAAGCCCGATATGGAGCTCGATCCCAGGATCCTGACTGAGATCATGACCAGAGACAAAGGCAGATACATGTGCAAAATCCCTTTTTTTCTGGGAAACAATACTTTACAAGAGATGTTTGAAAAAGTACTGGGGAATCCACTTTAATGGGAGATACAAAAATTTAATTGATTTTTGTAAAGCTACAGGGATCCAAATGATGGGTATCCCAGCCCGTTTAGGTTGTGGACCACAGAGTATTCCTCTCTGTAATATTTTATTTTCTTCCATGTCTACTAACTCCAGTCCAAATTCACTGATCTCTTTTTAGATAGTGCAAAACATGGCAAAGAATACCAAACGAGTGCCCAATATTCTACATTTATTATATCATTTCTAACATATAGAAGTGTGTTATCAAGGCTGGTTCTGTGAACGAACATAGTTACGCTAAAGTGTGTTTTGTTCTCCAAGAAATTAAATGCATGATTATCAAACAATTATAAAATACTTGTGTCAAGAATTTTTATTCAAAAATTAATAAGAAGCAGATATTAAAACTAGTTCACATGGTTATTTGGGATATAAGCAGAGTTGTGCAGCAGAAGTGCTCTGGGCCCATAATTTGGGTTATAGAATTTATGTTTTCTAATGAAATATCACTAACTTGCATTATTGTTAACAAGAATCTTGTGCATTACCATCAGTTTTCTACATTATAACCTCTTGCTCTACAGTTTGTAAATAACTTTGTCAATAGCAAGCTAGTAAACAGGGTGACTCCAATGGATTGAGATAATCTCCAGAGTTTCTGCTACATAATGCCCAGGACTCCATTGAAAGGACACCTAAGAATTTATTTTGCCCAAAAATTTGATCATTTTTTTCACTGTCCTTACCTATTTTCCAAACCTAGTCCTTTTGCTTCACCTTTCAGTCTACGGACAACCCTGTATCTGACTGACTTGTTAATTCTGGGAATGTCTTGCAGATTAGTTTGTTTGCCAGAGGTGGTTCCTCTAATTGATGTCTAAGAACCCTAATTAGTTAAGAAAACATTTTTATAACATTTTCATTGCTATTTATTATTATTATTATTATTATTATTATTATTATTGCTAATATCTCTATTATAAATAATTCACAAGGGCATCTTTCTGACAAAAGACAAAGAGCTGGCTACTAGTAGAAAAAGTACATTTGACTCTGTCAGTGAAAGTGGTAAAGGGATTTGAGAAAATAAGGCAAAGCACTGGAATTGTGTGTTAAAACTTTAAATATTATAGACACATTTACTTAATTTCTACTACTGTTGTTGCTTATAATTAAATAAGATGTTTTCCATGAACCACGCATTACAGCAAATATATTGTTTATACAGATTAAATTTTCATCAAAAGGGACGCCTGGGCGGCTCAGTTGGTTAAGCAGCTGCCTTTGGCTCAGGTCATGATCCCAGCATCCTGGGATCGAGTCCCACATTGGGCTCCTTGCTCGGCCGGGAGCCTGCTTCTCCCTCTGCCTCTGCCTGCCATTCTGTCTGCCTGTGCTTGCTCTCTCGCCCACTCTCTCTGATAAATAAATAAAATCTTAAAATAAATAAATACATTTTCATCAAAAAATAGTAAGTGTATTTTATTGTAGGATCATGATCAGCATTTTGCAGATGAGAAAACTGAAATTTAGAAAAGTATGTCTCTTCAAATCCCTCATACAATATCTGGCCTAGATAGAAGGATATACTATCACAATTGAGGAAGATAATTGAGATTACTTAAAATGATAAACTTTACTGTATATGGTTTTTTAAAGTTTGCCACAGATTCAGATTCTTTTAAAATATATATCTATTTTGTGTAAAGAGAATGCACTGAGAAGTAAAAAGAAAGTGATGTATCAGTGCTACCAACTAATGGCTATAATATCATCACCTTATTTATGAACAATGAAACAGTGTGCAATATTTAAATAAATTTAAATAAATTCCTATTTATTTTATATATTTATAAATTTAAATAAATTCCTATTTATTTATTATTAAAGAAATTCCTCTAACAAACAGTATGTTTTGAAGGTTGCTAGCAGGAAAGTGTTGTACTACATGGAAGTAATCAGAAAATATGATCTAAAAGTCTGCTTTCAAGGGCGCCTGGGTGGCTCAGTGGGTTAAAATTCTGCTTTCAAGAAGCTATAACAGTAAGTACTGAGCATTAGCTATTATATGCTATGGATGAATAACTGAAATCTACATTTGAAACTAATGGTACACTATATGTTAACTAATTTAATTTTAAAAAGTTAATTAAAAAAACCCACTATTTTATAAAACAATATTCCCAACAGGCTCTTTTGCTTTAAAATACTCACTTTGTAATGAGAGTCATTACTTTTGTCTAGACAATTTTTACACCACTGTTTATCCCTTCCCTGCTTTATCCCTTCCCAGTATGAATAAAGGCTCACTTGGGTTACCTAGAAGCCATGAGAAAGCTTGTAATAGATCTGGCTGGTTTTGACCAGCAATTTGACCACCATGTGCACAGGGAAGTCTATTGATAAGGCTTTATTGCAATAAGTTGCAAATACATGGATGATTTTGAATTCTCTTTCTTGAGGTCTTGTTTCATGATAATAAATGTAGGGTGGCTTATTGGAATGGATGTTATTAACATATCTTCATAGTTATAAGTACATGGAATTGTAAAATACATTAATGAATGTGGCATTACTGACAACTGTCCTCATTTTGAAATCAAATTACAGTGTACTGAGCTGAGGACGCAAAGCAGATTTGGGATTATGAGTGAAATAATTTTAAAAAGTCTTAGGGTATGATCAGACTATTGGGTAATTCAGTAGAAAAATGTCAACTGATTGAGATTCTGTGTTCCCTGATTTCAGAGAGAAGTTAAGATAAATAAGTAACACGAGGAGACTAGGAAGCCAAACATAAGTGATACTTTTGTGCCAGGGTGTGTATACATCTGTTTATCTTCTTGCTTTACCACTAAGGTTGCTCCTAGAGGAGAGTTTAAATATGTGTTGGAGCTAATCTCTGTGGATTACACAAGAAACCACATCCTACAGCTCTCCCTGAAACACCGCTTATGATTTCAATGTAATTTGGTTTTTGCATTTTTAGAAATAACAAAATACTTTGCAAACTCATCTACTTTATTACCACCACAAGTGAGTCAGCTGACTCCACATTTTATCACAATGACAGTCACAGAGGAATGGAGGAATGAGTAGAGTTATCAATATATTTGCTTTTAAGAAGTATGACAGGGTAGCAGCTATTTCCAGGAACCAAAACATGGGTCAGCAGCTGTGCAGGAAAAGTGATGGAATAAATGACTCATTTCAGAGGAGTTCTATAACATATTAGTTCTATAATGTATCTTCAGCACCCAATTACCCGCTTTGATCTAAAGATAAGGATTTACAGTTAAGATCCCATTTATGATTTCTCTGGTAGGGTCTGAATCATGTTTACTATTGTTTTGACTATTACTTGAAACCTATAGTAGTACTTGGGATATGTGTTGTGTATTCTGTGAACATGTGCTATTTTTAGATTAGATAATTCCTGTCTCGAACCCCTGTTAATTTGTTTGCTTTTGTTTATTTGATAGTGCTTTCAGTAAATGGATATATCTGAAAAATTGCAAAGCCATTATTAAAATAAGTTATTATGATATATAGCATGGAATTGCACATTCCTCCTTTGAATCTGACAGAGCTTCACCATATCCTTAACAACTTGGGGAAAACATGCTATTATTTTTCTTTATAAAATTTCTCCTGTTAGGCTGTGATGGTTGTCATCAGCAGTAACTCCTCTGAAGGCTTTGTCAAAAGAGTTGAAAAAATTGGAAAGGTGTGAATGAAGCTGTTTGCTGAATATAAAGAAAAGAGCATTGAAGTACAATTCACACTCTTACTTCTCCTTCTATGCTTTCAGATGTTTGACATTTGAAAATTTTGCTTCTAGAAGAGATGCCCTATATAATTCTTGCTTTAAGGAGCAAGTTGCTTTTATAATTTTTTTATTATTCTACCATTCAAGTATTTCCATTTAAATTAAATTCAATACCATTAAAAAAAAATCAAAAGTGCAGCCAGTATTCAATTCCTTGGCTAAATAATTTTAGAAAGCTTTGTGTTATTGAACCTACAGGGTTTTTCTGTAGTTTTAACTCTTTCTTTCTGTGATTTTTCCCATTAGTCCCGTAATATAACAGACATTGAGGATAAAGAAGGACTGAATAGAACAATCCTTGGCCTCATGAAGTTGAGAATCTAGGAAGGGAGTCAAACAATTCAATCATTCAGAGACAATTTATTGAGTGTCTGGCCTAAGATGAGCACAACAAAACCCCAGCACAGAGGAATCATTTTAATGGGAGAGATAGATAATAGGTAAGCCAACTTAAAAAAAAATTGTACTGGTTTTTCTTTAATAGTGATGCATATTTGAACTAAATAAGCACATTTTAAAAAGAGCAGTGATTGAGAAGAGGCTTTTTAACTGAGTGGTCCGAAAGGGCCTCCCTGAAAAAGTCTGTTTTGAACAGATTTCTGAATAATATCAGCTAGGAAGCTGCGTAAAAATCTCAGGGATGGGTGATTTTTCCAGTCAAAAAACTGTAAAGGCTCCAAAGTCACAATAGAGCCATACGTTTCTCTAATAAAGTAACTTCTGACAAAGAATGAGAAGAAATAACTAACCCAAGTTTGAAAGAAAAGGGACAAACTTTCTATGGAATTCATATTTAATTAAAGCTCTAAAGGACAAAAATACAATAGAGCAAAATTCTGGTCACGCTGATATACCTAATGAAAGTTCATAAACAAGGTGTGGGTAGCAAAGAGTGTGTGGGAATGTTGGTAAAAACAGTGGGGAAGAGTCATCCCTGAACATGTTCTTAAATAAAGCAATTCTTGTGTTGTTTTAAAGGGTAACTTGGAGTTTGCCTAAGTGATTAGAGAAGGATGCCTCAGCTTATGGAAGTTCAAAGCCATAAAAATGTGATAAACTACTGCAGATATTTTCATGTATATTTGTTGTTGCTTCTAGTAATGGTGATCTAAAAACTCCTACTTAAGACAACTAAAAATCCAGACAAAATAGCTTTTAAAATTAAAAATATCAGAATGATTTTAAAAATTAAGTGTGGGATTACTGGGCCAAAATACGAAATACAATGAGAGCCTAGAGATATATGCCCTGAAGCCATTTTAGCTATGAGAGCATTTGAAACTGCTAAAACACACTGAGCTGTGTTGTTAATAGACTCTTGATACTAGAGAAACAAAATTCATAATCCAGCAGCAATCAAATTTGAGGACTTTGGTACAACCCAAATTTAAGTTGAGATCCCCAAAGCACAAGGAGAAGCAGAAATAAGACTAGAGCCTACCTTGCCTTCTGTGTAAACTGAGAAAGTCAACCACTGAATTTGGAGTATGATTGTCTTGTAGAGTCTCAGATATAAGAGAAAATCCTGCCAAGGAGGACCATACCATTATTATAGCTCTTAATTATCCCTACTCAATAAGAGTTTCAAATATAATGTCTTGAACATACCAAAATGTAACAAAGCACACAAAGAAAAACCATTAACAAGATTTGATAGACAAAATGGGATTAAGTATGATATTAAAATGATCAATAAATATTGTAAAATGGCTTGAGTACTCTGCTCAAAGAAATGAGAGGGGAAGCAAATTGAACAAAAAACTGAAACTAAAAAATGATATTGAGAAAGATTTTATAAATGAACCAAATGGATACTCTAGAAAGATGCCCTTGTGAATTATTTATAATAGAGATATTAGCAATAATAATAATAATAATAATAAATAGCAATGAAAATGTTAAAAAGTTTTCTTAACTAATTAGGGTTCTTAGACATCAATTAGAGGAACCACCTCTGGCAAGCAAATTAATCTGCAAGACATTCCCAGAATTAACAAGTCAGTCAGATACAGGGTTGTTGCCTACACTGGGAGAATGTAGTGTGCATTGAGTGCCATCCTAGGCCACGCACGCTGCTGCAGCGTTGTGGCTGTGTCTGCTTAGTTCGGACTGGCAGAGTGAACCCAGGGTGCCAACATAGAGCCCGGGAAAGCAAGGCCCAAGAGGGACCAGCTCTCCCGCAGCTCTTCTTCCCTGATGCGACAGAGCGAACACCCAAAGCCTTGCTGAGGAAGCAGCAGCAAAGTGCCGTTCGCGCCAAGCTGAAAACCTCTGTGAAAGCATAGCAGTCGCTGGGAAATCAGAGTCGTTTTTGTGGGCTGCTGTTGATGCTTGCCTTAGCCTAGTATTCGCAGCACGGCAGGAGAAACCTTCATACAGCGAAAGGGTCTTTGCCTGGGCATCTCCTCTGGGAAAGCACAGCATTCTTTGGGAAATCAGAGTCGGGTCTGTGGGATGCTGCTGCTGCTTGCCTGAGCAAGACCCAACAGCACGGTGTAATAAACCCGCATGGGGCGAAATCCTCTTTGACTGGGCATCCCCACTGCCTGAGAGAGAACCGTGGTTGCGCCTGTGGAAAGAGCCTTAAGAAAGGGGACATGTCTGTCAATGGGCTCCCCAGGAGCCTGTCTGGGGAAAGTGCAGCAAGTTGCCCAGGAGAAGAGAAGGAGCCATTGGCCTTGTGGTCGGGAAATGGTCGCGAAGCTGGAGAGCTGGCCCTGGCAGGAACAGCGGGCCGGTGGCAAGACAAGTGTCACCCACTCCCTGTGCAGAGAGACGAAGCCTGGCTGCTAAGGAGACCTGAGGGGGCGATTGGGCCGGGGAACGTGCTCCAATCTGAGGAAGGAGTCTGGGCAGAAGGAAGGCCTTTCCTGTGCCTCTGGTCCCAAGTGGAAAGCATCTCCTTGGCCACCTGTCCAGAGGGCAGACGTGGGCTTGCCACCAAGCTTCCGGCCCTGAACTCGCAGAAACACCTCCTGGAGGAATGGGCAATCAGATGCCGTCTTCCTCCAGGATGTGGCAGCATTGGCAGAGGCAGGGGGTGTCCCGGGGAAACAGGGACAGTTACAGATTACTCCCCATTCCAGGGCACGGGCGGTGTGCAGTGATCCTCTCACGTCTCCTCAAGGATGGAGAAGGCAGTGGCCTAGTCCCCTGTCCACCTGAACGCCAGAGCAAAAGGGACGGCCGTGCGTATGCTGAGAGATAGCATTGTGAGCAGAGTGCCATCCTAGGCCACGCACGCTGCTGCAGGGTCGAGGCTGTGTCTGCTTATTTCAGCTTGGCAGAATGAACCCAGGATGTGAACTTGGAACCCGGGATAGCAAGGCCCCAAGAGGCACCAGCTCTCCGGCAGCACTTCTTCCCTGACATGACTGAAGCCTTGCTGAGGAAGCAGCGGCGAAGTGCTGTTCGCTTCAAGCCAAAGCCTCTGCGAAAGAACAGCATTGGCTGAGAAATCAGAATTCGGTTCTGCGGGCTCTTCTGCTGCTTGATGTGCCAAGTCTCTCGGTTGGAGAAACCCGCATACAGCGAAGGCCTCTTTGCCCGGGCATCTCCTCTGGGAAAGCACAGCATTCGTTGGGAAATCAGAATCAAATGTGTGGGATGCAGCAGCTGAATGCCTGAGCTAGTCTCCGCAGCACGGTGGAAGATACCTGCATGGAGCGAAATACTCTTTGCCCTAGCATCCCTTCTGCCTGAGAGAGAAGCGTGGTTGCACACGTGTGTCCCTGCACTCCCCAGGAGCAAGTGTGGGGAAGGCACAGCACGCCGCCCCCGGAGAAGAGAAGGAGCCCTTGGACATGGGGTCGGGAAACGCTCGGGAAGCAGGATAGCCTGCCATGGCACGAACAGCAGGCCGGTAGCAAGACAAGTGTCACCCGCTCTCTGTGCGGAGAGATGGAGGCTGGCTGCTAAGGAGACATGAGGGGATGACTAGGGCAGTGGCGTGAGCTCCACTCTGAGGAAGGAGTCTGGGCAGAAGGCAGGCCTGTGTTGTGCCTCCGGTCCCAAGGGGACAGCAGCTCCTTGTCCACCTGTCCCAAGGGAGTCGTGGGCTTGCCACCAGGTGCCATACCCGCAACTCGCAGAAAAAACCCCATGGAGAAACAGGCAGTCAGATGCCGTCTTGCACCAAGATGTGGCAGCGATGTGGGTGGCAGGGGGTGTGCCGGGGAAGGAGTGGAGACTGTCCCCCACAGTTCCCCATCCAAGTGCACGGGCCGTGTGCAGGGATCCTGTCGCCACCTCTCTCCTGTGCTGAAGGTACTGGCCTAGACCCCGAGTCTGCCAGAGCGCCGGAGCAAAAGGCAAAGCCATACCTACCCCAGGAGATGGTAATAGGCATAGAGTGCCATGCTAGGCCACGCAAGCTGCTGCAGGGCTGTGACTGTGTCTGCTTAGGTCGGCTTAGCAAGGTGAACCCCGGGTGCGGTCTTGGAGCTCGGGAAAGCAAGGCCCACGAGACACCAGCTCTCCCGCTGTTCTTCTTCCCTGCCGCGAAAGAGCGGAAGACCAAGCCTTGCTGAGGACAGCAGCGTAGTGCGGTTCGCGCCAAGTTGAAAACCTCAGGGAAAGCATAGCAGTCGCTGGGAAATCAGAGTCGGTTCTGCGGTCTCTTCTGCTGCTTACCTGAGCCCAGTCTCGAGGTGGGAGAAACCCGCATACAGCGAAACCCCTTTGCCCGGGCATCCCCTCTTGGAAAGCACAGCATTCGTTGGGAAATCCGAATCAGATGTGTGTGATGCTGAGGTTAATGCCTGAGGTATTCTCCGCAGCATGGTGGAAGATACCCGCATGGAGCGAAATCCTCTTTGCCCTAGCACCCTCTGCCTGAGAGAGAAGCGCGGTTGCGCCTGTGAAAAGAGCCTTAAGGAAAGGGACACGTCTATCACTGTACTCCCCAGGAGCATGTCTGTGGAAGGTGCAGCACGCTGCCCAGGGAGAAGAGCAGGAGCCGTTGGCTTTCTGGTCTGGAAACGGTTGCGAAACAGGAGAGCCGGCCCTGGCAGGCACAGCGGCCGGTGGCAATACAAGTGTCACCCGCTCCCTGTGCAGAGACACGGAAGCCTGTCTGCTACAGAGAGAGGAGGGGATGTGTAGGGCAGGGCGCGTGCTTCACTCTTAAGAAGGAGTCTGGGCAGAAAGCATGCCTGTCCTGAGCCTCCGGGCCCAAGGAGACAGCACCTGTCCCTGGGGCAGACATGCGCTAGCCACCAGGAGCCTACGCTGAGCTCGCAGAAACAGCTCCCTGAAATAACAGGGATTCAGATGCCGTCTTCCTTCAGGATGTGGAAGCTTGGAGGTGGCATGGGGTTTAAGGGGATGGGGTGAGGACAGTCCCCGAAAGCTCCCTATTCAGTGCACGGGCGGTGTGCAGGGATCCTGTCACGTCTCCTATCCTGTGGGGAAAGCACTGGGCTAGTCCGCGAGAACGCCTGAGCGCCAGAGTAAAAGGCCAAGCGATGCCTACACCGGGAGATGATAGTGTGCATAGAGTGCCATCCTAGGCTCCGCACGCTACTGCAGGGTTGTGGTTGTGTCTGCTTAATTCAGCCTGGCAGGGTGAACCCAGGAGGCCAACATGAAGCCTGTGAAAGCAAGGCCCAAAAGGCACCAGCTCTCCCGCAGCTCTGCTTCCCTGACGCGAATGAAGCCTTGCTGAGGAAGCAGCGGCGAAGTGCTGTTCGCTCCAAGCCAAAGCCTCTGAGAAAGCACAGCATTCGCTGAGAAATGTTCTGCGGACTACTGCTGTTTGCCTGAGCCCTGTCTCGCGGCTGGAGAAACCCGCATACAGCGAAAGCCTCTTTGCCTTGTCATCTGCCCTGGGAAAGCACAGCATTCGTTGGGAAATCAGAATCGAATGTGTGGGATGCAGCAGCTGAATGCCTGAGTTAGTCTCCGCAGCAAGGTGGAAGATACGCGCATGGAGCGAAATCCTCTTTGCCCTAGCACCCCTCTGCCTGAGAGAGAAGCGCGGTTGCCCCTGTGGAAAGAGCCTTAAGGAAAGGGACACGTCTATCACTGCGCTCCCCTGGAGCATGTCTGTGGAAGGTGCAGCACGCTGCCCAGGGAGAAGAGCAGGAGCCGTTGGCTTTCTGATCTGGAAACGGTTGCGAAACAGGAGAACCAGCCCTGGCAGGCACAGCGGCCGGTGGCAATACAAGTGTCACCCGCTCCCTGTGCAGAGACACGGAAGCCTGTCTGCTACAGAGAGAGGAGGGGATGAGTAGGGCAGGGCGCGTGCACCACTCGTAGGAAGGAGTCTGGGCAGAAAGCATGCCTGTCCTGAGCCTCTGGGCCCAAGGAGACAGCAGCTCCTTGGCCACCTGTCCCTGGGGCAGACATGCGCTAGCCACCAGGAGCCTACGCTGAACACACAGAAACAGCTCCCTGAAATAACAGGGAGTTACATGCCGTCTTCCTTCAGGATGTGGAAGCTTGGAGGTGGCATGGGGTTTAAGGGGATGGGGTGAGGACAGTCCCCGAAAGCTCCCTATTCAGTGCACGGGCGGTGTGCAGGGATCCTGTGACGTCTCGTTTCCTGTGGGGAAAGCACTGGGCTAGTCCGCGAGAACGCCTGAGCGCCAGAGTAAAAGGCCAAGCGATGCCTACACCGGGAGATGGTAGTGTGCATAGGGTGCCACTGCATGATGTGGATGTGTCTGCTTAATGCGTCCTGGCAGGGTGAACCCAGGAGGCGAACATGGAGCCCGGGAAAGCAAGGCCCAAAAGGCCGCAGCTCTCCCGCAGCTCTGCTTCCCTGACGCGAATGAAGCCTTGCTGAGGAAGCAGCGGCGAAGTGCTATTCGCTCCAAGCCAAAGCCTCTGAGAAAGCACAGCATTCGCTGAGAAATGTTCTGCGGGCTACTGCTGCTTGCCCGAGCCAAGTCTCGCAGCTGGAGAAACCCGCATACAGCGAAAGCCTCTTTGCCTTGTGATCTACACTGGGAATCACAACATTCGTTTGGAAATGTGAGTTGGGTTTGGGGATGCTGCTGCTGCTTGCCTGAGCTAGTTTCCGCATCGCGGTGGAAGATACCGGAATGGAGCGAAATCCTCTTTGCCTGGGCATCCCCTCTGGCTGAGAGAGAAGAGCGGTGGCACCTGTGGAAAGAGCCTTAAGGAAAGGGACACGTCTGTCACTGCAGAGCGACGGAAGCCTGGCTGCTAAGAGACAGGACGGGTAGATTAGGTCAGGGGAAAGGGCTCCACTCTGATGAAGGAGTCTGGGCAGAAAGCATGCCAGTCCTGACCTTTGGGCTCAAGGAGACAGCAGCTCCTTGGCCACCTGTCCGTGGTGGAGACATGGGCTTGCTACCAGGTGCCTACCCTGAACTCGAGAAACAACTCCCAGAAAGAACTGGCCATCAGATGCCTTCTTCCTCCAGGATGTGGAAGCTTGGAGGAGGCATGGGGTTTAAGGGGAAGGAGTGGGGACAGTCCCCCAAAGCTCCCTATTCAGTGCACACAGCGGTGTGCAGGGATCCTGTCACCTCTCCTTTCGGTGGGGAAAGCACTGGCCTAGTCTACGAGTCCGCTTGAGCGCTAGAGTAAAAGGCCTAGCGATGCCTAAACCGGGAGATGGTAGTGTGCATAAAGTGCCACCCTAGGCTATGCACGCTACTTGACGGTTGTGGCTGTGTCTGCTTAGTTCGGCCTGGCAGGGTGAACCCAGGAAGCGAACATGGAGCCCGGGAAAGCAAGGCCCAAGAGGCACCAGCTCTCCTGCAGCTCTTCTTCCCTAACGCGACTGTAGCCTTGCTGAGGAAGCAGCGGCGAAGTGCTGTTCGCTCCAAGCCAACGCCTCTGCGAAAGCACAGCATTCGCTGAGAAATGATCTGCGGGCTGCTGCTGCTTGCCTGAGCCCAGTCTCGCGGTGGGAGAAACCCGCATACAGCAAAAGCCTCTTTGCCTGGGCATCTCCCCTGGGAAAGCACAGCATTCATTGGGAAATCAGAGTTGGGTTTGTGGATGCTGCTGCTGCTTGCCTAAGCTAGTCTCCGCAGCACGGTGGAAGATACCCGCATGGAGCGAAATACTTTTTCCCTAGCATCCCCTCTGTCTGAGAGAGAAGCATGGTCGCACACGTCTGTCACCGCGCTCCTCAGGAGCACATGGGGGAAGGCACAGCACGCCGCCCCCAGAGTAGAGAAGGAGCCTCTTGCCTTAGGGTCGGGAAAATTGAACAGCCACATGCAGAAAAATGAAATTGGACCATTTCCTTACACCATACATGAAAATAGACTGGAATGAAGAAGCATAATGTGAGAAAGGAATGCATCAAAATCCTTGAGGAGAGAACAGGTAGCAACCTCTTTGACCTCAGCAGCAGCAACTTCTTCCTAGGAACATCGCCAAAGGCAAGGGAAGCAAGGGCAAGAATGAACTCTTGGGATTTTATCAGATCAAAAAGCTTTTGCCCAGCAAAGGAAACAGTTAACAAAGCCAAAAGATGACTGTCAGAAGTTATCTGGGAGAAGATATTTGCAAATGACATACCAGGTAAAGAACCAGTATCCAAAATCTATAAAGAGCTTATCAAACTCAACACCCTAAGAACAAATAATCCAATGAAGAAATGGGCAGAGGACATGAACAGACATTTCTGCAAAGAATACATCCAAATGGCCAACAGACACATGAAAAAATGCTCCACATCACTCGGCATCAGGGAAATACAAATCAAAACCAGAATGAGATACCACCTGACACCTTTCAGAATGGCTAAAATGAACAAGTCAGTCAATGACAGATGCTGGCGAGGATGTGGAGAAAGGGCAACCCTCCTACACTGTACGTGGGAATGCAAGCTGGTGCGACCACTCTGGAAAACAGCGGGGAGGTGCCTCAAAAAGCTGAAAATAGAACTAGCCTATGACCCAGTGATTGTAGTACTGGGTATATACCCTACAGATACAAACGTGGCATTCTGAAGGGGCACATGCACCCAAATGTTTATAGCAGCAATGTCCACAATAGTTAAACTATGGAAAGAACCTAAATGTCCTTCAACAGATGAATCAATAAATAAGATGTGGTATATATGTACAATGGAATACTATGCAGCCATCAAAAGAAATGAAATCCTGCTATTTGTGATGACGTGGATGGACCTAGAGGGTATTATGCTTGGCGAAATAAATCAATCTGAGAAAGACAACTATCCTATGATCTCCCTGATATGATGAATTGGAGATGCAACATAGGCGGTTTCGGGAGTACGAAAAGAAAAATAAAAGAAGATGGGATTGGGAGGGAGACAAACCATAAAAGACTGAATCTCACAAAACAGACTGAGGGTTGCTGGGGGGAGGTGTGTTGGGAGAGGATGGTGGGGGTATGGACATTGGGGAGGGCAGGTGCTATGGTGAGTGATGGTGAGTGCTGTGAAATGTGTAAACCTGGTGATTCACAGACCTGTACCCCTAGGGATAAAAACACATTATATGTTTATAAAAAATTTTAAAAAAATAATTTAAAAAATCCATTAAAGAAAAACCACATATTGCAAGCCCAGAGCTAATCTCATATTCAATCAAAAAAGTTTGAAAGTTTTCCCCTTAAAGATCAGAAAAAAGACAAGTGTGTCCACTTTCACTTCTCTCATTTGACATAGTACTGGATGTCCTAGCCAGAGAAACAAGGAACACAAAGAAATAAGAGACTCCAAAAAAAAAAAGAAGAAGTAAAATTTTCTTTTTTTGGATAACATGAACTTACATGTTAAAAAATCCTAAAAACTTCACAAAAAAATTTGAATTAACAAATTTAGTAAAGCTGCCAAATACAAGATCAATATATAAAAGACAAGAATTTTGTTTTGTTTCATTTTTTTTAAATATGGAATGCTTCCCTGTTTTCATTATCATCCAAAGTAAGCCAAAGTAAGCAAAAGACAGGAGCATTTTAACACTCTAATGATGAACTACCTGAAAAAATAAAGAAAACAATCTAATTCACAATAGCATCAAAAATAATAAAATACTTAGGAATAGATTTAACTAAGAAGATGAAAGATCTGTACTCCATAAACTATGACATTGATAAAGAAATTGAAGGAGACACAAATGGAAAGATAGCTCATATTTATGAATGGTAAGAATTAACATTGTTAAAATGTCCATACTACCGAAAACCATCTGTAAATCCAATTCCTATCAAAAATCCAATGTTAGGGGCGCCTGGGTGGCTCAGTGGGTTAAGCCGCTGCCTTCGGCTCAGGTCATGATTCCAGGGTTCTGGGATCGAGCCCCGCATCAGGCTCTCTGCTCAGCAGGAAGCCTGCTTCCTCTTCTCTGTCTGCCTGCCTCTCTGCCTGCTTGTCATCTCTCTCTGTCAAATAAATAAATTAAAATTCTTTAAAAAATCCAATATTATTTTTTTACAGAAGTAAGTAAAGAATCCTAAAATTTATATGAGACCATAAAAGACAACAAATAATCAAAGCAGTTCTGAGAAAGAATGAAGAAGAGAAATTACACTTCTTGATTTGAAACTATACTACAAAGCCCTCATGCTCAAAACAATAAAGTATACTGGCATAAAAACAGACCAATAAACAAGTAGAACAGAAATAAATCCTTTCATACAGTCACCTAATATTTGACAGGGGCCAACATATGTAATGGGTTAAGATAGTCTGTTCAATAAATGATATTTAAAACTGAATAGTCACATAAACAGTATGAAACTGGAAGCTTATATCACTCATAAGGCTTAACTTGAAATAGATTAAAGACTTAAAGGTGATGCATGAAACTACATTTCCTAAAGGAAAACATAGGAAAAATTCTCCTTGATATTGGTCTTGCCAATAGTTTCTTGGATACCAGACCAAAAACACAAGCAAAAAACGCAAAAATAAATAAATCGTATTACATCAAACTAAAGTTTCTGCATTGCCAAAAAAAAAAAAAAAAGAGAGAGAGAGAATGAAAACACAATCCACAGAATGTAAAAAAATACTTACAAATCTTATATCTGAAAAGAGGTTAATAACCAACAGATACAAATAGAAAAAATATATAATTAAAAAAATAGCAAAAGGATCTCAATAGACTTCTTTTTTTCAAAAAAGTTATATAAATGACCAACAGGAGCATTAAAAAGTGCTCAACGTAAAAAACTCAGGGCAAAGTCATTATGATGTTGTTGTTGTTGTTTACCTCTGAAAAACACAGCAAGATATTACTACCTATTAGAATATATACTACCAGAAATTGAAACTAACACATTTTGGTAAATATTGGGGAAAATGGGGAACTTATGCACTGTGATAGGGATATAAATTTGTATGGAAAACAGTATGGAGACTATTCATATTATTAAAAGTAAAATTACCATATGATTCAGTAATCCCACTTCTAGGGATATATCTAAAGGAAACGAAGTCACTGTTCAAAGACATATCTGCACTCTTATGTTCATTATAAAATTATTAACTCTAAGCAAGAGATGGAAATAACTTCAGTATCCATTAATGGATGAATGAATAAAATAAGTATGGTAAATATATACTATGGAATACTACTTACCCATGAAAAATTAAGAAATACTGCCATTTACAACAGCATGGATGGATCTTGAAGGTGTTATACTAAGTGAAATATTTCAAAGATTTTATATATTTTTTAAATTTATGTATTATGATATCCCTTACATACAGAATCTGAGGAAAAGGCAAACTAATGGAAATTTAGAGTTGAGTTGACAAGGGGTGAACCTGGGGTGGAGTAAGGTGGTCAAAGGGTGCAAACTTGCAACTATAATACGAAAAAGTTCTGGGGATCTAATGTACAGCATGATGATCATAGTTAATAAAATATACATACTTTTTTTATTGTGCTTCCCTTTATTAAACTTTGCATATATCACATTCTTACAAGTTGAAAGTTTATAGCAATCTTGTATAAAAGAGGTCTGCTGCCACCATTTTTCTAACAACATTTGTTCATTTTTGTGTCTCTCTGTCACATGTTGGTAATTCTTGCAATATTTCAAGTTTTTTCATTATTATTGTATTTGTTATGGTGATCTGTGATCAGTAATTATGACCCACTGAAAACTCAGAACTAGTTTACTTAAGGTATATACATTGTTTTTCTTTAAAAACATAATGCTTTTGAACAGTACAGTATAGTGTTTATTTTTTATATGCACTGGGAAACATAATTTTTTATATGCACTGGGAAACCAAAAAAAAATAATAATAATAATTTGACTTAGTTTATTGAAATAATCACTTTATTGAGGCCGTCTGGAACAAAACCCACAAGACCTCTGAAGTTTATCTCTACTATACTATATACATAGAAGTTGCTAAGAGAGTAGATCTTAAAATTCCTTACGATACATGCATAAAAACAGTGGCAACTATACGAGATAGATTGCAATAAAGATGTGTACCGATTTATCAAATTGTACAAAATTTACACAATGTTAAAAGTTTGCAATGTTATAAGAAATCATTTCTTAAATTTACAAATTATAATATGTCGATTTTTTTTCAATAAAGCTGGCAAAAACTTTTTGTAGAATTAATCTATTTTTCAAAAAAGGAAGTAAGGAAGTAGAAACTGCAACTAACTCTGAAATTATAGAATATAAAATCCATTTTCGTTATATACACTGTGACAAAAACTATTACTTGGTTTACAATGAAGGAGTACTTATGAAGCATAAAGTATGGTCTATAAATAAGGCTGAAAGAGCTCAGTTTTAAGGTTTAAATTTAAAATCTTCTTTTGAAATACTAAACTGACCACCCAGTTTTCCAAATGTCTTAACTGCATGAATTTATTTCATACAACTCTATAATCTAGTTTCATAAGAAAGCAGCATGCAAATTTTGAATAAGACAGACTCGCTTAAGTTTCTTTATGTTCAACAGTAAAGGATACTTCCCTAAAAATAAATAGAAGAAAAATCAGCATATTTATTATGATAATTATTATTCATAATGAGATTCATATTGAATTAGGGAATACATATCCTCAGAGGGGGTAACGTAAAATGAAATTTATTTTGGTAAATGTGTCTATGAATAGTCAATACAATGCCTCAATAGAAATGAATATTACCATTTTGAACAATTTAATTACTATTATTAGAATTATTATAAGTATAAAAATAGCTATCATTTTAGCATGGAATATGAGACTCTCATGCTCCATGCTTCATCACATCTACACAACAACTCTCATAATAAGTATTATCATCACCATTTTATGGGTGAAAAAACTGAGGCTAACACATTTAGATAACTGGTTTATGATTACACGGCTAGTAAAGATGCATCACACTAATTTAGGCTTTATGATTTCAGAATTGTACTCTTTCCACTGCACATTCTATTACTCTGTAAATACTTGGCCTGTTTTCATTTAGTTCTTTAATTTTATTCCTGTGGTGATGGCTTAAAGCTTCATTTAAAGGAAGCTTAAAAAAATTCATTTAACCAAAAGCTCCCAAGAATTAAAAATGTCATGGATCTAATGTAGACATGGATATCATTAGTTAATGCGTAACTATATATTTTCCACCCTAGTGAGATAACAATCAGAGTATTTTTCTAAGTTTTAGTCTCTCAGTCTTAAAAAGGACTTTGTTAAAATAGAAATATTTAGACAAAGGTCATCAAAAGTCTGCATCAGGTCACCTTAAGATAAATATTAGAAAACTGAGGAAACAAATGGAGATTTGAACACTGAGCTATGATATAATGAATGGTTTCAAGTATTTAGTAGAGTATAGAAAAGCCCTTTAAAGCCTGGTCTTAGACTAGCATTCTGGGATATGTCCATCTATCATCTATCTATCTAGATATAAATTTGAAAACTTTTTTAACTTAAAGATGTTGAGAAATAGAACATAATCAGCACCATAGAAGATCTGTTTATGATAACAACCTAGCCCCTCCTCCTAGTTTGTTAATATTCTCTCTTATTTAATGTAACATCGTGCAAATAGACCACTACTGATCGGCCGTTATGAACGAAATAGCTATAATCATCTGTTTGCATATCCTGGTGAAAATATTCATTTAGTTCCATGTTGTATTTCTAGGAATGGACCAAATCTTTATTTTTATTTTTAAGTTTTCTAAATATTTTCCAATTTACCTCAAATGTTTTTATTATGGGCACTTTCATTCTTTCACATTCTTGCAAGACAATTTTACTGTTGCCCAATATGGTAAGTGTGTAATAGTATGTCATTTTAGGTTTTAATTCATTTTAAATTTAATTTAATTCCAGATTCATAATAAAGATAAACAGTTTTTATATATGAGTGGCCATTTGGATTACACTTTCTGTAAAGTACATGCTCAAATCTTTTGATATCTTAACATTGTGTCATACTGACTTCTTTAATAGAAGATTTTCTGAGTGAACTTTTAGCTGTGTAGGTCTTCTCTATTTATTTAGAACTTGTTTTCATTTCAAAACCTTTATATTTATTTTCATAATCTGCTTTTATTTTGCTTTGTCTATTATCTATCTATCTATTTATTTACAAACAAGAGAGAGCGAGCGAGTGAGAGCGCAGGGAGGGATAGAAAAAGAAGGGAAAAGAATCTTAAGCAGGCTCCAGGCTCAGCACAGAGCCCAACTCTGGGCTCTATTTCACAAGCCTGACATCAGGACCTGAGCCAAAATGAAAGAAATAAAATAAAATTAAGGTGTTAAAAAAAAGGAAAAAGAATTGGAGGTTTAATTAAGTGAGCCACCCAGGCACCCCTGTGGTATCTTAAATTGGCTGTCATATCTTTAAAGTTCTAGAGTATCCATTTGGTTCATTTATAAAATCTTTCTCAATATCATTTTTTAGTTTCAGTTTTTTGTTCAATTTGCTTCCCCTCTCATTTCTTTGAGCAGAGTACTCAAGCCATTTTACAATATTTATTGATCATTTTAATATCATACTTAATCCCATTTTGTCTATCAAATCTTGTTAATGGTTTTTCTTTGTGTGCTTTGTTACATTTTGGTATGTTCAAGACATTATATTTGAAACTTTTATTGAGTAGGGATAATTAAGAGCTATAATAATGGTATGGTCCTCCTTGGCAGGATTTTCTCTTATATCTGAGACTCTACAAGACAATCATACTCCAAATTCAGTGGTTGACTTTCTCAGTTTACACAGAAGGCAAGGTAGGCTCTAGTCTTATTTCTGCTTCTCCTTGTGCTTTGGGGATCTCAACTTAAATTTGGGTTGTACCAAAGTCCTCAAATTTGATTGCTGCTGGATTATGAATTTTGTTTCTCTAGTATCAAGAGTCTATTAACAACACAGCTCAGTGTGTTTTAGCAGTTTCAAATGCTCTCATAGCTAAAATGGCTTCAGGGCATATATCTCTAGGCTCTCATTGTATTTCGTATTTTGGCCCAGTAATCCCACACTTAATTTTTATAATCATTCTGATATTTTTAATTTTAAAAGCTATTTTGTCTGGATTTTTAGTTGTCTTAAGTAGGAGTTTTTAGATCACCATTACTAGAAGCAACAACAAATATACATGAAAATATCTGCAGTAGTTTATCACATTTTTATGGCTTTGAACTTCCATAAGCTGAGGCATCCTTCTCTAATCACTTAGGCAAACTCCAAGTTACCCTTTAAAACAACACAAGAATTGCTTCATTTAAGAACATGTTCAGGGATGACTCTTCCCCACTGTTCTTACCAACATTCTCACACACTCTTTGCTACCCACACCTTGTTCATGAACTTTCATTAGGTATATCAGCATGACCAGAATTTTGCTCTATTGTATTTTTGTCCTTTAGAGCTTTAATTAAATATGAATTCCATAGAAAGTCTGTCCCTTTTCTTTCAAACCTGGGTTAGTTATTTCTTCTCATTCTTTGTCAGAAGTTACTTTATTAGAGAAACGTATGGCTCTATTGTGACTTTGGAGCCTTTACAGTTTTTTGACTGTAAAAATCACCCATCCCTGAGATTTTTACACAGCTTCCTAGCTGATATTATTCAGAAATCTGTTCAAAACAGACTTTTTCAGGGAGGCCCTTTCGGACCACTCAGTTAAAAAGCCTCTTCTCAATCACTGCTCTTTTAAAAATGTGCTTATTTAGTTCAAATATGCATCACTATTAAAGAAAAACCAGTACAATTTTTTTTTAAAGTTGGCTTACCTATTATCTATCTCTCCCATTAAAATGATTCCTCTGTGCTGGGGTTTTGTTGTGCTCATCTTAGGCCAGACACTCAATAAATTGTCTCTGAATGATTGAATTGTTTGACTCCCTTCCTAGATTCTCAACTTCATGAGGCCAAGGATTGTTCTATTCAGTCCTTCTTTATCCTCAATGTCTGTTATATTACGGGACTAATGGGAAAAATCACAGAAAGAAAGAGTTAAAACTACAGAAAAACCCTGTAGGTTCAATAACACAAAGCTTTCTAAAATTATTTAGCCAAGGAATTGAATACTGGCTGCACTTTTGATTTTTTTTAAATGGTATTGAATTTAATTTAAATGGAAATACTTGAATGGTAGAATAATAAAAAAATTATAAAAGCACCTTGCTCCTTAAAGTAAGAATTATATAGGGCATCTCTTCTAGAAGCAAAATTTTCAAATGTCAAACATCTGAAAGCATAGAAGGAGAAGTAAGAGTGTGAATTGTACTTCAATGCTCTTCTCTTTACATTCAGCAAACAGCTTCATTCACACCTTTCCAATTTTTTCAACTCTTTTGACAAAGCCTTCAGAGGAGTTACTGCTGATGACAACCATCACAGCCTAACAGGAGAAATTTTATGAAGAAAAATAATAGCATGTTTTTCCCAAGTTGTTAAGGATATGGTGAAGCTCTGTCGGATTCAAAGGAGGAATGTGCAATTCCATGCTATATATCATAATAACTTATTTTAATAATGGCTTTGCAATTTTTCAGATATATCCATTTACTGAAAGCACTATCAAATAAACAAAAGCAAACAAATTAACAGGGGTTCGAGACAGGAATTATCTAATCTAAAAATAGCACATGTTCACAGAATACACAACACATATCCCAAGTACTACTATAGGTTTCAAGTAATAGTCAAAACAATAGTAAACATGATTCAGACCCTACCAGAGAAATCATAAATGGGATCTTAACTGTAAATTCTTATCTTTAGATCAAAGCGGGTAATTGGGTGCTGAAGATACATTATAGAACTAATATGTTATAGAACTCCTCTGAAATGAGTCATTTATTCCATCACTTTTCCTGCACAGCTGCTGACCCATGTTTTGGTTCCTGGAAATAGCTGCTACCCTGTCATACTTCTTAAAAGCAAATATATTGATAACTCTACTCATTCCTCCATTCCTCTGTGACTGTCATTGTGATAAAATGTGGAGTCAGCTGACTCACTTGTGGTGGTAATAAAGTAGATGAGTTTGCAAAGTATTTTGTTATTTCTAAAAATGCAAAAACCAAATTACATTGAAATCATAAGCGGTGTTTCAGGGAGAGCTGTAGGATGTGGTTTCTTGTGTAATCCACAGAGATTAGCTCCAACACATATTTAAACTCTCCTCTAGGAGCAACCTTAGTGGTAAAGCAAGAAGATAAACAGATGTATACACACCCTGGCACAAAAGTATCACTTATGTTTGGCTTCCTAGTCTCCTCGTGTTACTTATTTATCTTAACTTCTCTCTGAAATCAGGGAACACAGAATCTCAATCAGTTGACATTTTTCTACTGAATTACCCAATAGTCTGATCATACCCTAAGACTTTTTAAAATTATTTCACTCATAATCCCAAATCTGCTTTGCGTCCTCAGCTCAGTACACTGTAATTTGATTTCAAAATGAGGACAGTTGTCAGTAATGCCACATTCATTAATGTATTTTACAATTCCATGTACTTATAACTATGAAGATATGTTAATAACATCCATTCCAATAAGCCACCCTACATTTATTATCATGAAACAAGACCTCAAGAAAGAGAATTCAAAATCATCCATGTATTTGCAACTTATTGCAATAAAGCCTTATCAATAGACTTCCCTGTGCACATGGTGGTCAAATTGCTGGTCAAAACCAGCCAGATCTATTACAAGCTTTCTCATGGCTTCTAGGTAACCCAAGTGAGCCTTTATTCATACTGGGAAGGGATAAAGCAGGGAAGGGATAAACAGTGGTGTAAAAATTGTCTAGACAAAAGTAATGACTCTCATTACAAAGTGAGTATTTTAAAGCAAAAGACCCTGTTGGGAATATTGTTTTATAAAATAGTGGGTTTTTTTAATTAACTTTTAAAAATTCAATTAGTTAACATATAGTGTACCATTAGTTTCAAATGTAGATTTCAGTTATTCATCCATAGCATATAATAGCTAATGCTCAGTACTTACTGTTATAGCTTCTTGAAAGCAGAATTTTAACCCACTGAGCCACCCAGGCGCCCTTGAAAGCAGACTTTTAGATCATATTTTCTGATTACTTCCATGTAGTACAACACTTTCCGGCTAGCAACCTTCAAAACATACTGTTTGTTAGAGGAATTTCTTTAATAATAAATAAATAGGAATTTATTTAAATTTATAAATATATAAAATAAATAGGAATTTATTTAAATTTATTTAAATATTGCACACTGTTTCATTGTTCATAAATAAGGTGATGATATTATAGCCATTAGTTGGTAGCACTGATATATCAATTTCTTTTTACTTCTCAGTGCATTCTCTTTACACAAAATAGATATATATTTTAAAAGAATCTGAATCTGTGGCAAACTTTTAAAAACCCTATACAGTAAAGTTTATCATTTTAAGTAATCTCAATTATCTTCCTCAATTGTGATAGTATATCCTTCTATCTAGGCCAGATATTGTATGAGGGATTTGAAGAGACATACTTTTCTAAATTTCACTTTTCTCATCTGCAAAATGCTGATCATGATCCTACAATAAAATACACTTACTATTTTTTGATGAAAATGTATTTATTTATTTTAAGATTTTATTTATTTATCAGAGAGAGTGGGCGAGAGAGCAAGCACAGGCAGACAGAATGGCAGGCAGAGGCAGAGGGAGAAGCAGGCTCCCGGCCGAGCAAGGAGCCCAATGTGGGACTCGATCCCAGGATGCTGGGATCATGACCTGAGCCAAAGGCAGCTGCTTAACCAACTGAGCCGCCCAGGCGTCCCTTTTGATGAAAATTTAATCTGTATAAACAATATATTTGCTGTAATGCGTGGTTCATGGAAAACATCTTATTTAATTATAAGCAACAACAGTATTAGAAATTAAGTAAATGTGTCTATAATATTTAAAGTTTTAACACATAATTCCAGTGCTTTGCCTTATTTTCTCAAATCCCTTTACCACTTTCACTGACAGAGTCAAAAGTACTTTTTCTACTAGTAGCCAGCTCTTTGTCTTTTGTCAGAAAGATGCCCTTGTGAATTATTTATAATAGAGATATTAGCAATAATAATAATAATAATAATAAATAGCAATGAAAGTGTTAAAAAAAGTTTTCTTAACTAATTAGGGTTCTTAGACATCAATTAGAGGAACCACCTCTGGCAAGCAAACTAATCTGCAAGACATTCCCAGAATTAACAAGTCAGTCAGATACAGGGTTGTCCGTAGACTGAAAGGTGAAGCAAAAGGACTAGGTTTGGAAAATAGGTAAGGACAGTGAAAAAAATGATCAAATTTTTGGGCAAAATAAATTCTTAGGTGTCCTTTCAATGGAGTCCTGGGCATTATGTAGCAGAAACTCTGGAGATTATCTCAATCCATTGGAGTCACCCTGTTTAGTAGCTTGCTATTGACAAAGTTATTTACAAACTGTAGAGCAAGAGGTTATAATGTAGAAAACTGATGGTAATGCACAAGATTCTTGTTAACAATAATGCAAGTTAGAGATATTTCATTAGAAAACATAAATTCTATAACCCAAATTATGGGCCCAGAGCACTTCTGCTGCACAACTCTGCTTATATCCCAAATAACCATGTGAACTAGTTTTAATATCTGCTTCTTATTAATTTTTGAATAAAAATTCTTGACACAAGTATTTTATAATTGTTTGATAATCATGCATTTAATTTCTTGGAGAACAAAACACACTTTAGCGTAACTATGTTCGTTCACAGAACCAGCCTTGATAACACACTTCTATATGTTAGAAATGATATAATAAATGTAGAATATTGGGCACTCGTTTGGTATTCTTTGCCATGTTTTGCACTATTTAAAAAGAGATCAGTGAATTTGGACTGGAGTTAGTAGACATGGAAGAAAATAAAATATTACAGAGAGGAATACTCTGTGGTCCACAACCTAAACGGGCTGGGATTCCCATCATTTGGATCCCTGTAGCTTTACAAAAGTCAATTAAATTTTTTTATCTTCTATTAAAGTGGTTTCCCCAGTACTTTTTCAAACATTTCTTGTAAAGTATTGTTTCCCAGAAAAAAAGGGATTTTGCACATGTATCTGCCTTTGTCTCTGGTCATGATCTCAGTCCGGATCCTGGGATCAAGCTCCATATCGGGCTTTTGCTCATTAGGAAGTATACTTCTCAGTCTCTCTCTGCAGCTACATCCCCCTGCCCCACTCATGCTCTCTCTCTCTCTCAAATAAATAAATACAATCTTTAATTTTTTAATTAAAAATAAGATAAGTAAAATAAAATAAAAAGTCTGGTCTTACTGCCCCATTTAGCTCCTTTTTTTTTAGTTGTATTTAAAGCAGCATGAGAGAACATGAGGCTCTCAAACTTAAAAAAAAAAAAAGGAAAAAAGTGAGTTTTGTTAGGATTTAAGATCTTGTCTTCTAGAAAAAACATTGGCTTTTTTAACATGTGAAAATTAACAAAAGATAATAAGATAGAATTCTAATAATTTTTGTAGAAATTAAAAATTTCCTCCAACACAATTACATCAGACCCATTAAGTAAATTCATTCCAATGTCCGAAACCAACCTTTTCTAATACTAATGCATCTGTGTAAACAGAGTCAACCCAAGGAATAAATAAATATTATTTTTTTTTTCCAGTCTCTTCCACAGTCACATCTGGGTATATTGGTAGCAAGCCAATTATCTATCTTATAAGACATGATATCATAAGGAAGGGTATTCTGTCCATTTTGAACAACTGAAAATCATTGTAATTTTATCTTGGTGCAGTAACTTGATATGGCACAGTGTGGGTTATGAATATATTTTATTTTTTTTTACTGGGAAGAAGAGATTATAGAGATATTGGTTATCCAAGAGAGACTGACAGGTGTTGATAGTTGCCAGGTCAATATCCATTTACTTTTTCCTTGAATCTCAGAAAGCACTGAGGGATTGACAAGAAGGAAACATAAAACAACATCAAATATTTTATTGTCTCTTTTCTATTTATATTGTAACCACATGACAAAGTATCAGTCGTACAATATATCATTCTCTTTATCTCTATCTTTCTGCCAGAAATGTGGGCTTAATAGTGAGAACTCCAACAGCAATTTTTGCAACTGTGAATAAAAAGCCATGAAAACCTCTAAGATAGTTCACTTCACTTTCTTAAGACGCTGAACCAACACCAGAAAACACTCTCTGTAGTCTTCTTGTTAAGTGAAAAAATATGGTTAAACCACTTTTGAAAGTCTACTACATACAGCAAAATGTAAATCTTAATTGAAATATGTCCTCTCAGCTGTGCTTAAGCAACTGAGTCCTGAGCTTTTCAGGTTTTCAGTCTGAAAGAGGACACCTCTGGTGCTCAGAAAGGGAAGAGAAAGGACACCCTGTTCTCCATATAAATTAAAGAAGAGAAATCTGTGCATTTAAGTGGGCCATATAAAATTTATCAAGCAATTATCTCCTAACTCCTTCCTATCCAAATTACCTGATATGCTCTCCCTACTCCTTTATTCCACGTTACTGCCTTTTCCGGGATTCTGTATCACATCACAACATGTCTTCTGTTATTTCCTTCTTGAAAGCTAGTTTTGTTTTCTCCATCTAAAAAAATCAACAATCATTGTGTATTTCAATTCCCATTTTCCTCAAATGCATTGATTCTTCTTATCTATTACTCTTTTCTCATACTCAGTGTCTTTGTCTTTATGGGGTTTGTACTTTGCTTTTCCCCATCCTTTACTGCCATTATATAATCAAATCTAATAACTTCTTAGAGAAAGTTAAAAATTCCTGCATAGCCACACGTGAACACAAAGTCACTGATTTTTAGCAAACCTATAAGATAGTCAGACATCCATTCAATTTCTTTTTTTTTAAGATTTTATTTATTTATTTGACAGAGAGAGATGACAAGCAGGCAGAGAGGCAGGCAGAGAGAGAGGAGGAAGCAGGCTCCCTGCTGAGTAGAGAGCCCGACTTGGGGCTCGGTCCCAGGACCCTGGGATCATGACCTGAGCCGAAGACAGTGGCTTAACCCACTGAGCCACCCAGGCGTCCCTCCATTCAATTTCTTAACTGAGTCTCAAATGCATCCTGAGTTCTAACCTAAACCTAAGTTCTACTTCTTACACGTTGTTCTATGACCAAATCCTTTCAGTTCAGTATTTTGTAACATTTAAATATTAATCAATTGATGCTTTGTCTGTGTATTTCTATGATAATAATTTGAATACTGTAGATTTATTGTTATATTTATAGATTTATAATCAAAGTTTCATCAGTTGAAGTTTTTGGAAATTTCAGATATAATGATTAACCTAAAATGATACTGCCTCAAATCCCTCTGATATCAAGGCCCAACACTTGATTATAGCCAAATCTGTGGTGGATAGTTCCATGGGAAATTGCAGTTACTTAACACTGATAGCATCTCATGTTCTCTCTCTCATTTTAGAATGTCTCCAACACAACCCAAAAGTGTAGGAGAGTTAATGTCCTCTGAGGACAGCTTTCAGTGAAGTGGAAATAAGAGCCATAGATAAAATTGTCAGTTTTCAGGTCTTCATGAGGACAACTTAAAGAAGTTTCTCAGGACCTTTCAGTAAAAGCAAGTCTTCATTTTCTATCCACAACAATTATATCAACAATGTACCTCTTTGACAAAGTTGTTTCTTCACTGTATCACTTTCCCATTCTTTTCTCCCTTGGATAATCTCCCAGATAAACTAACAGTACTCAAATCCTTTGTCCTACTCTTTGCTCTCAGGATAAATGGAGCCAAAAGACTTAGATTAATATCAAGTTCTGAATGGGATCTTAGAGCTATTTCTGTCCAGATTTTCATAAACATAGGGACCTTTGAATTATTAGGCTATAAATAAGTTCTAAATGGAGGGGGCAAAAGCAAAAAGTAGAAATTTTTATGTTTGATTTTTAATCATGATTAAAAATAATGTTAGTACATTATAAAAGTGTGGATCTTTGTAAAACAATGTCATAATGTAAGAAATAGGTTGCAGAGTCCTTTTGAGAATATGAAACCAAGTGTTCAGGTGCCATCTAATTTCTTGTTTAATCCAGAACTTTGGTGTGCATTATCTTGAGGAATAGAATTTTGAAGTCCAGACAGACTAACAGAAAACTGACCCAAATGTGTGTGTTTATATTTCTGCTTTTGTTGTAAAAATCAAAGTGTGATTGCTGGTTTAAAATGGTAAAACTAATAATGTTCATGGACTCTATTATAAATTTTCTAATTGTATGGGAAGAATCCAAGAAACATATAATTAATTGATTTGCAAATCCTCAAAGAGCTACAGGATCAGGTAGTGGTATGTTCTGATTCAACAGCATCATAATGCAGCATTTTATATGTGTGGCTAATGGATATTTTCATGAATGTTTGCTAGCTAGTCAGCCAATACAGAGAAATATTAGGTAGGGTAATTACTCACAGCTGTGTTTAATAAAATGAGAGAAAATTATCAAATGACATTAATAATAATAATCCTATAGCAGGCTAAATAATTCAATGATAATTACAAGTATTAATCTAGCTTTCTTCCCTGATTATGACTCTTCTCTCCTTTATCATAATGGGAGTAGCAGATTGTCTGCAATGAATTGTGAAAACCCAGCAGTGACTTTGGCAGTGAAGGCCTCCCATCAATTTTGATAGGTTAAAATGATTCTGGATGGTCTTGAGCAAATGTGTCAATTTTTTTTCTGTGTGTGTAATAAAAGAAAGAAGCAATAGTAAATTCTTGCTGTTATTCCATGGAGCCAATAAAATCATACTGCCAACAAGAGGCTGTTGACATCGTAAGTGTGGTTAACTGTCTTGAAATACTAGGCCTTGAAATAAAATTCCAATATTTCACATAACCTCTTTTTTTTTTTAAAGAAAAAAAAAAAAAAAAACAAAACAACTATACTGCTTACATTTAGGGCCCTGCTGTTGTGTAACTATTTTTGAACATGTCTACTGTAAGTGTATATATATATATATTTTTTTCTGTGCAATAAATTCATTTAGAGATAAATTTAGATTGCAAATTATTTGGGGGGAGGCATGGTATTTGTGGCTAGTCTTACAAGTAAAAAGGACTAAAAGAAAGAAGAAAAACATTTTTTATTACAGCATATTTACATCTGTCCAAAGTACTTATTTACTATCATACTGACTAATGTATAATACTGTACACAAAGAAAGAAGCTAAATGAGTTATAATTCAGTCGAAGTATAGCTGGCCATTTTAAAACTTACCACTGAATCTTTCTGGTATGAAATGTGATATCTGGCAATCTGGTCCAGTTCATTACATCAGGTCATTTGTATGTTCTTATTACCATTTTGATAGCATAGCACATTTTATAACCCAGACATTTTACAATGGAACTATGATGCATGTATTTTCAAAAGTATAGACATACATGAAGCTATGAGGTCAAAAAAGATGAATGTCCGTAGTACCATATAGACTCAACAAATAAAAATGTCCAAGGCTCTGAGTGAGATTTATGAATATTGTATAAGATTAGGCCAACATGTGGTTTTGATATAAATCATCTGTTCTTAAATTAGAATTACAATCGTTGAGTACAGTGTTGAAAATGGCAGATAGATTTTAGCTATCTTTGCTCAGTAGGGAAAATGGAAAAATGTTTAGTTTGGTCAGATTTTCACTTAACTTCTGAAAAATCTTACGTTTGAGAGAACCCTTCTGAAATAAGAATCCTGAAAGACATAACCCCTTTGGCACAAGTTTTCAAGAAACTTGTTGGATGTTGTAGACAATTATATGGCACACGTACTGTTCTAGAGGTTTCATGCCAATAATATGTAAGCCATACCAAGGCTACATATACATATAGAGATGTTCCTCAGCTTACAAGGGGGCTATGTACAGAGAAACACATAAAAAACTGAAAATGCATTTAATACCCCTAAACTATCAAATATCATAGCTTACCTTAAGCTTATTTCAACATACTCAGAACACTTACATTTGCCTGCATTTGGGCAAAATCATCTTAAGCAAAGCCTATTTTATAACAAAGTATCAAATATCACATGCAATTTATTAAATATTACACTAAAAAAAAGAAGAATGGTTATATATAGAATGGTTGTAAGAATATTAGGTGTTCACCCCTGTAATCTTCTAGCTGACTGGGAGCTGTGGCTCACTGCCCCTGCCCATCATCACAAGACGGTACCATACCACATGTCACTGGCCCTTTTTATAAAGACCCAAATTCAAAATTCAAAGTACAGTTTCTACTGAATCACTTTCACTTTCACATCTTTGCCAAATATATTGTAAGTTGAATCATTGTAAATCAGGAGCCATCTTATTTGAAAGTTAAATCACAGTCACCCGTATACACACAAAAAAAGGCCTTCATGTAGGGCCATCTATGTATCTCTAAACAACATAGCATGACCTATCAACAGCAAAAAATGGATGTGAAGGGGACAATTGCTTTGCGTCAGTACTCTGAGCAGTAACATACATGGCCTTACTCACCTAGCAGAACTCCAGAGCTAGCTGATGGCAAGGAATTTTACAAATGTTTGCTGAACAGCTTAAGCACTATTATTTTTAAATTAGTGTGCATATCTGTTTTCTAAAGATATGTTAATTTATTTTATTGACTTATTACAAAACCAAATAATTTCCTCTTATTTAAGTGGCAGGTAAATAGAATTCTTTTTAATTTAAATCAAATGGCTTTTTAGGGAAAATATACTAAAAATTCTGAAACTTGTATTGCTTATGAATCTTTTATTGGAATCCTTATCAAGTTGTATTTTTCAAGTTTTTCCTAAATAATCTTCAATGAATTGAAAATATTTTTTGGATTTTATTCAAGGCTATTAACTCACAATTTCACTTTGTTCAATATAGTGCTAAACGTTCAACCAAAACGTTGTGTCTTTTTTTTTCTACTACCACATCCTCCATCTACTGACTGGATTCTCTCCCCAACTAGCACATATATACCATTGTCTATCTTTAGGATAAGTAAGGGTCATCTTTTGTCTTTATTCTATTCCTCGCATGCTTCTGAATTTGTTGAATTTTAATATAGTCACACCACAAGCATCACATATTTGATTCCCCTTTCAATAGTAAACAGTGCACAACCAGAGCATACCTTCAAAGCTATCAATAGACTTACTCTGATATATTATTTTTGTATTTTTGTAAATTAAAATAATTAAATTATAGAACAAGAGTTTCAGGTGGTAGGTGTTGTAAGTTTTACCCAAACTGACTTTTGTCAAACTCGTTTTTGTCATCATATATGACAAGTAGTTTTCTCACGTTTGTTTTTAGAATATCCTTGTATAATGAATATTTACACTGATATCTAGTATAAAAATCTTGCAATTTATTTTAGAAACATTAAGATATTGAAAATCAATCTATTTCTTTGATTCATTAAAGACATTTTTGGCTTGTTTCCAGTACTTTCTTACTGGTTAAAAAATGAATTTGAAGTAGTCTGAATTTCATTATTATATGGCACTTTCCCTTTGATGAATACAAAGACGATATTCTATATTAGCTATCTGAGAAGAATTTGTTTTTTTAATTTTATTTATTTGTGAGTGAGAGAGAGCACAAGCAGGGGGAGCAGCAGGGTGAGGGAGAAGCAAACTCCCGGCTAAGCAGGGATTCTGTTGCAGAACTGAGTCCCAGGACCCTAAGATCATGACCTGAGCTAAAGGCTCAGGCGTTTAACTGACTGAGCCACCCAGGTGTCCCAATCTGAGAAGAGTTCTGTATGTTATTCCTATTAATATGCAGTTTAAAGTCTAGGTGATTAACTTAATATTTTAGTGGCTATTACATAGATAGCACTATGTTCCAGGCAGAGAGTAAGAAAGAAATAGTAAATCAACCATATTCTATGCATTCTAAATGAAAATAATTAATCAATCATAATAAATCCTTCTATTTATGGAATATCAACTTATAAGCTTTCCTCCATATGAACAATGCCAAATACCAGAATAAAGGGTCATCTAATACAAATAAAGGATAGAATTAAAGAATTCTGGTAAGCCATTTAATTTTGAAAAATGGTGCTATATTGTTGCTGAGTTGTGGTTTTCAGTTACATAATATCTGATAAGTGTAGAAGTAACATGAGTGTTACGTGAGATGAGAAATGGTTTATAATTAAGATAGTTTTAAAAGTACAGATAAATACAAATTTGTAAACATAGCATTATGGAGGAATAAAAATAAATGATAGCTACACACTCTAAAGTGAATAAATCTTGGAAAGTTAATAGAGAAGTAAAACAAGGGCAGTGCAAAAAGTATGGTACATTTTTATGAAGTTCAAACAAATTCTGTGAAACCATAGATGGACTTAAAGATACTATTATGTATCAAATATTGTAAAAATTAAGCAAGGAAATAGCAAACATAAAATAACCAAAGCATACAAACTTGGGTAGATACAATAGGTGTGATCATGTTCTACTTCAAAAAGAGATGAGTTAATAGATAAATAGAAGTAACTAGACTTTTTAGAAGTTAATAAAACTTTGCCTGTTATTTCTTAGTAATATAAAATATATGGTATTCTAACAAAAACGTTTATCTTAAAAATATTTAAAAATAAATTTCAGGCTACTCATAAGGTTATATTTACTTTTCCACTGAAGGAAAAGCTGGTTGTTGAAGTTGTAGTTGTTTGTTTGTTTTAGTCTCTTCCTGGTTTTTATTATTATAATGTGGAATAAGGAATGTTCGATTGAAAAGTGAATTATTTTATAGACAAAATCATTACTTGATTCACCTCCTGGTACAGCAGATGGAACTCCTGAAAATATGCCCTTTTGCCTTACAGAAGAGTAACAGTTATGCTTACTTCTGAAACATACTTGGTGGTGGCCCTAAATAGAGACACCATAGTAAACATTTTGAATATTTGCAATTAATTTTTATAGTCATAGGGCTCCAAAAGGCACTGCTGGTATCTTAGCAGGTATTTCAATAAAGCTAAAAGTTGCCTGACTGTTTAAAAATATTAACAAGGCACAAAACGGCAGAAGTATTGTCCTCAGATATTATTTTTTTCCATATGCTCCTGATTCCAGACATGACAAGTTATTTTTTTAAATTTTTTTATAAAAGATTTTATTTATTTATGTGACAGAGATCACAAGTAGGCAGAGTCAGGCAGAGAGAGAGGAAGAAGCAGGAACCCTGCTGAGCTGAGAGCTCAATGTGGGACTCGATCCAAGGATCCTGGGATCATGACCTGAGCAGAGGCTTTAACCCACTGGGCCACCCAGGCGCCCCCATGACAAGTTATTTTTGATAGATATATATACAATGTATTTTCCAGTTATAAGAAAAATGGTTCTGCTATTTTTAACCTTTTTTAAAAATTACATAATTTTTTAAATTAAAATTTTATTTTTTAATGTTTTAATTTTCTTTTCTTTTTTTTAAAAGATTTTATTTATTTATTTGAAAGACGGAGATCACAAGTAGGCGGAGAGGCAGGCAGAGAGAGAGAGAGAGGGAAGCAGGCTTCCTGCGGAGCAGGGAGCCCGATGCAGGGCTCAATCCCAGGACCCTGAGATCATGACCCGAGCCAAAGGCAGCAGCCCAAACCACTGAGCCACCCAGGCACCCCAATGTTTTACTGTTCAATATACTACTTAGAATATAAAACCTATTCCATTTGGTAAGATATTTACCATTTAAAAAATGGTAATTTTCTCATAGTGTGTTCCCCTCACATTGCTTTATTTTGAATAAAAAAAACTTCACAATAAACATAATTGATGCTTTCCTTTTGATGGTCCCTCTGTTGGTCATACTGTATATGAGCCATGACAATTAGTTTTACAAAATTTATTCATGTTTGTTGATATGTTTTATCATAACTAATTTTCCCTCCCTTATCTAGATTCCCCAGCTTTCAGACAGGTGGACACTTCAATAAACCATACCCAAGGGATGTATCAAGTACTTCTTAGACATCTCTCAGATCCTTGAGGTCTCATTTTACCTAGGGATTTGCAAAAGGTTCTGCCAGAGGCACCACTGTGACAACTGATGACCATGGTCTATCTCCTGCTAAGCTCAAGAGGTCACTGGTTTCCAAGTTTATCTATACAATTAATGCATTCCAGCAAGTTCTTTGTTTTTTAATATTAACAAACTTACTTTAAAGTTTATATGAAGAGGCAAAGACTCACAATAGTCAACATAGTGTTGAAGGAGAACAAAGACTGAGGACTGACTTCAAAGTTTACCATAACGATGGGGCGCCTGGGTGGCTCAGTGGGTTAAGCCTCTACCTTCGGCTCAGGTCATGATCCCAGGGGCCTGGGATCGAGTCCTGCATTGGGCTCTCTGCTCAGCAGGGAGCCTGCTTCTCCTCATCTCTCTCTCTGTCTGTCTCTCTGCCTATTTGTGATCCCTCTCTGTCAAATAAATAAATAAAATCTTTTAAAAAAAGTTGACCATAACGATAATTGTAAGCAAGATATTGTAATACCACAGAAAGACTAGATTAAAGGAACCAAATATATATTATCAATTATATTTTATATTTAATATAAAAGCAAAAGCAATACAAGAGAGCAAAATACAATCTTTTAAACAAATGGTTCTGGAGTAATGGTGAAGCTAAATGTAAAAATATAAGATAAAAATAAAATAAAATAATAAAATAAAATAAATCCAGGCAGATATCATACACTCTTCACAAAAATTAACTCAGATTGGATTATAAACCTAAACATGAAACATGTAGAAGGTAATATAGAAGAAAATTTAAATTACCTTGGTTTTGGCAATAACTTTAGCTACAAAAGCACAAGCACTGAATTTTAAAATGTCTACCCTGTGAAACACAATGCCAAGTGAAATGAAAAGGCAAAGCACAGACTATGAGAAAAAATTTGCAAAATACACATCTGGCAAAGGACTGTTAATCAAAAATACACAAAGACCCCTTAAAACTCAACAATGGGGGAAAAACCTGATTAAAAATGAGCCAAAGACCTTAGCAGATACCTCACAAAAGAAAATATTACAGATGGCAAATAAGCATATAAAAAGATGCTTCACATCATATGTCATCAGGAAAATGCAAATTAAAACAAAAAAGAGACACCCGTACATACCCAGAATTCAGAACACTGAAAACAGAACACGAAATGTTGGTGAGGATGTGGAGCAACAGGAATGTTCTTCCATGTCTATTGAGAATAAAGAATGGAAAAAACTTGGCAGTTTCTTACAAAACTAAACATATTCTTGCCAGATGATTCAGCAGTAGCAGTTCTTGGTATTTATCCAAAGAAGATGAAATCTATACCCACAAAGAGGTCTATAGTAGTTTTATTCATAACTGACAAAAGCTTGGAAGCAACCAGGATATCATTCCACAGGTGAAAGGTCAAATAAAGTGTAGTACATGCAAACAATGGAATATTATTTAATGCTAGAGAAATGAATTACCAAGCCATGAAAAGATATGGATATAAATATTTAATAAATATTTGATTTTAGGCTTCTACCAGTCTATCAATAGTATTAGTATATTTTAACAGTGAATGCTCAGCAGACATGAATTTACCTAATAAAATATTTTGGGTTCAATATTTTAAATACTTCAACCTCTATGATTATATTCCTAATAATTTTGAATTGGGATAAATAAAACTTAACTTTTTGTAACTTGTTTCAATATGCAAAAGAGCTCAATGAAATTTTAGAAAATAAAAATTTACAAAAAAAAAAGTTTAGTTTACTATTGCCAAATAATTTAAAACTTTATCTTATATTCAAATACATATATTTTTCTAAATTGATTTATATGCTACTAAAACCAAAAACTTTTAGTTATACTAGATTTCATATCATGCCATCAATGCCAGAAAGCCATCTGTCGATGACTTGTCTTAAATAGAGTTAAGATGGGCGTTATTACAATGCAAGATGGAAACAAAGATAGTATAACAATTGAGTGTTACATAACTTTTCTGTTTAGATCAAGTTACTAATCTACAAAAGGCTTTTATCGGTGACAGACTTGGGAATTTAACAAAACTTTTAAACTAGCATGTGCGACTCATTCCTAGAAAACAACACAATCAATAACACTTTATTTAGATTAAATCATGACTATTTCTCCATTTGAATAAAAAAGGTAGCAATTCCAATAAGTTTATTGAACGTGAAAAGTTGAAATGCTGTAATGCTCCTAAGGAATCAAATGATCCAGTCATGAATTACAAAAAAAAATGATATAAATACCAAAGTGTTTGTATAATTGTAATGTACAACTGCCCATTAGCGTTCAATAGTGTAGGCTTGTACAAGAACTCTATAAAAGAACTCCACTTCTAAACTGTGGAAAATATGTTCCCTTTCTCCCTATATACAACTATTAAGCCATTCATTTAGCTTTTAAAATATCCACTTAATACAGGCTTTTTACTCATTTGAACCCGGCAGCAGGGTTCTATTCTTATTGCTTACATCTGAAGGATAGACTTCTAGCGAAAGAGGTAAAGCCCATAAAGGAGCCCAATATTAACAACAAAATACAGTTTAGTGATCCCTTACAATCTGCCAGCTACCTTTCTGAGAATACTTCAATTAATAAAACATATAAAATAGCTGACCACAAAGAGCTTACATTCTTTTGAAATATAATAGTGAAATAAACCAATAATAGAGGGGTGCTTCAGTGGCTCAGTCCATTGAGTGACTGCCTCTGGCTTGGGTCATAACCTCAGGGTCCTGGGATGTAACTCCCCAGAAGGCTTTTTAGGCAGTGGGGTGTTTTCTTCTTCCTCTGCGCACCCTCCCAATTCTCTCTCTCTCTGTCTCAAATAAGGAAATAAACCAGTAATAAAATAATGATTGATGGTTGATGGCGATAAGTGTTACAAAGAAATACAAGAAAGGTAAAAGCCATTGGAGAATGCTGGGATGAAAGTTAATTTTATTTTGTGTTGGGTGGTTATATCTCATTTAGGAGATGTTATGTGCACAAAGACCCAGGAAGTGAAGGAGGGTGTTATACAAATATTAAAGGAAAAGATTGCTCTAGGCAGAGCAAGTAAGTATATAGACTTTGTGTGAACAGCTTGTCTGTTACTTTTGAGGAAAAGCAAGGAGGCCAATGAGGAGTTCATAGTGGTGGAGAGAGGAAGAACGTATTGTACCTTCTAGTACATTGAAACGCCTTCAGTTTTTATTTAATATGAAAGGGGAAGATACCAAAAGACTTTCAACAGCAGAATAAAATCATCTGACTTGATTTTTAGGTTAAGTTGCTGTACCAAAATAAATTTGCAGGGAGAAAGGAGTGCAGTATGTGTGGAAGTGGGGCTATCAATCAAGTCAATAATTCAGGAACATATGATGGTGTTTTTAGCATGCTGGGTGGTAATAGAAGTGGTGAGGTATGGTTTTTATTTTGTATATATTTTGATGGTGAATATTCCGGTGAACAGGATGGGGTATGTGCAGGACAGACAATATCAACATTTATTTTACCTGCACAAACAGAAGGGTGGAGTCTTCATTCCCTGATATGGAGAGAACTCTGAGTTCAATTGTTCTTTGTCATTAAATGGCATAGTGATGATGAGGATTTAGTCAGACAGTGAAAGAGAACAGTAAGCATAGTGTTAAGCGGTAAGACATTATAATACATTTGAACAACAAAAAACGTTGTGTTGGATCATGTGTTTGTGTGAGTAAATAAATAAATAAGGCTTCCTGGGCTTCTGATAGAGGTAAAGAAGACTAGTATATGATCCAAAGGGGCACGTGCACCAAATGTTTATAGCAGCAATATCCACAATAGCCAAACTATGGAAAGAACCTAGATGTCCATCAACAAATGAATGATATATATATGATGGAATACTATGCAGCCATCAAAAGAAATGAAATCTTGCCATTTGCGATGACATGGATGGAACTAGAGGGTATTATGCTTAGCAAAATAAGTCAACCAGAGAAAGACACTATCATATGATCTCTCTGATATGAGGAACTGGAGGTGCAATGTGGGTGCTTGGGGGACAGGAAAAGAGTAAATGAAACAAGATGGGATCAGGAGGGAGACAAAGCATAAAAAACTCTTAATCTCACAAAACAAACTGAGAGTTGCCGGGGAGTGGGGAGGGTAGGGAGAGGGTGGTGGGGTTATGAACATTGGGGAGGGTATGTGCTGTGGTGAGTGCTGTGAAGTGTGTAAACCTGGCGATTCACAGACCTGTACCCCTGGGGCTAGAGTACATTATATATTAATTTTAATAAAAAGAGGTTTTAGCAAAGAGTGTGTAATCAGGCATATTTTATTAAAGTAACCATGTAAAATGATGGTTGAAAATTGGAATAACAGAAAACATAAAAATTAGAGATTTTAAAAAGCAATCTGGGACAGTGTAGAGATATAATCAATGATATTATAATAGTGTTATATGGTGACAGATGGTGGCTATATTTATAGTGATCATAGAATAATGTATGGAGATATTGAAAACCTGAAACCAATGTAACACTGAATATCACTATACTCAAATAAAAAAATAGTAAAAATAAAACATTTTATTTTAAAAAGATAAAAAGAGGGACAAGAATTTGTAAAGTGAATTTCAAAAAGCTTAAAGATGAGGCTAAGACATACTCTGAACCTTGAGGAAAACACCATTTTGAAAATTCTTCCCATTTTGAGAAAACTCAAATGAATCAATACCATAAAAGAACCTATTTTAACTGAGAGATGTAATGAATGCTCAAGAAATAATTTTATGACAGGATAATTCTTCCCTATGAAACAGCATACAGAAACCAGGGGAAACACCTGGAAGCAAAATAAACTATACTGAAAATAAGAATTAGGAAAAAGATAAATGATGAAAGATAAGAAAATTAGAACTGCGAGAGAGACCTAGTGAATAGAATTTTTAGCTTGTGGTTTAATGTTTTTGAGGATAATCTAGAGTTCATAACTGCCTTGAGACAGGCTGGTTGTAGGCAGTTTAGGCAGACCCCTAAGACAGGCCTACTTTGGGCAGGTGGTGTTGGAGGAGGCCATTGGGCTGGACAAAGACAAATCCAACCATTTGACTAAAGTGTCTGTGAAGATGTTGAAGTCAGATGCAACAGAGAAAGACCTGTTAAATCTAATCTCAGAAATGGAGATGATGAAGATGATTGGACACACAAGGACACCATCAACCTGCTGGGTTCTGCACACAGGATGGTCCCTCGTACACTCTCATGGAATATGCCTCCAAAGACCACATACAGGAGTACCTGCAGGCCCAGAGGCCTCCTGACCTGGAGTACTGTTACAATATCAGCCGCAATGCAGCAGAGCAACTCTCCTCCAAGGACCTGGTATCCTGTGCCTATCAGGTAGCCTGAGGCATGGAGTACCTTGCCTCCAAGAAGTGCATACACAAAGACCTGGCCACCAGGGAAGTGCTGGTGACAATGGACAGCATGATGAAGATCTCAGACTTCAGCCTTGCCAGAGATATCACCACATCAGTTACTATAAAAAGACAACCAACAGTGGACTGCCTGTGAAGTGGATGGTCCCTAAGGCCACGTTTGACCAGAGCTACATCCACCAGAGTGACTTCTGGTCTTTTGGGGTGATCCTGTGCAAAATCTTCAATCTGGAAGCCTCCCATATCCTGGAGTGCCTGTGGAGGTGGCTTTCAAGCTGCTGAAGGAGTCATTTGATGGATAAGCCAATAAGTGCACCAGAGAGTTATACACAATAATGAGGGGTGGCTGGCATGTGGTTCCTTCAAGCTGCTGGTAGAAGACCTGGATCATACTGTGGCCTTGACCTCCAACCAGGAGTACCTGGACCTGTCCTTGGCCCTGGAACAATACTGTCTATGCTTTCCCAACACCTGAAGCTCCACCTGCTCCTCAGAGAAGAATTCCACCTTCTCTCATGTGCCGTTGCCCAGGGAGGCCTATCTGCCCTGACACCCAGCCCAGCTTGCCAATGGTGGACTCAAATGACTAGTATCCCTATTACTCCTGTCCAGATTCCGTCATAAGCTGTAACCCTTACCCCCCACCCTCCCTGCAAGACTCACTGCCTTCTCCTTTGTCCCTTTCCTACAGGCAGGAGCCAGAAGCCTACCTGAGGCCTTCACCCCTTGAAGTTCACCTCTCTCCCCCTTCCTCTTCCTCCTCCTTACAACCTGCTCATGAAAGAAAGGCACAGAGAGGCAGGTACTTGCTCGTGGCTACTTCCTTCCCACCCATATGTTGGACCAAGACCCCTCCCTGGCATCTGGTACTGCCTGGACGTCGAGGGAGTGGGAGATGAGGCATGCCAGTGAAAGCTGTTGGAGCTTTCCTGTTTTGGTTTTGTCTGCTTAGCATAACATGTAAGACTGAGTTCTGGTGGCATGGACCTAGTCCTTGGGGCTATAGCACTAGCGAGGGGAGGTCAACTGCTGTGGGCCTTGGCTAAGAGCAACCCCTGCTCCAGAGATATGGTGCCAAGGGCTTATTAATTTTGATACTAATTTGCTTTGCTGACCAAATACCTGGTATCAAAAGATGGGAAGGCAAAGACTGAAAGCAGTGTTGTGACCATGGGGTCCAGCCCCAAACTATGAAGAAAACACAAAGTGTATAAATCTGAGTAAGTATATATTTACACACCTTTTTAAATAGGTTGTTATCAAAGATTTAATCAATGGGTAATATGCTCCTCGTGGCTGGGAAGCATCAGTTGCCATATATTAAAAACAAAGAAAAGAGGTGTCTGGGTGGCTTCCTCCATAAGTGTCCCTTCTTTTCAGGTCATGATCCCAGGGTCCTGGGATGGAGCCCCACATCAGGCTCTCTGCTCAGTGGGAAACCTGCTTCTCCTTTTCCCTCTGCCCTGCTTATAGTTCCTCTTCCTATCTCTCTGTCTCTCAAATAAATAAAATATTTTAAAAAAAGAAAGAAACAAAATGTTTTTAAAAGGTCTTTTTTTTTTTAAATTTTCTAGGGGTGCCTGGATGACTCAGTTGTTTAAGCAGATGTTTGCCTTTGGCTGAGGTCATGATTCCAGTGTACAGGGCTCCAGCCCTGCATGGGACTACTTGCACCCCAAGGAGCTTGCTTCTTCCTCTCCCTTTGCACGTGATTCCCCCCGCTTGTGCGCTTCCACTCTCTCTCTCTCTCTTTCTCTCTCTTGCTGTCAATAAACAAAATAAAATGTTTTCCTAAATAAATAAATAAATAAATAAATAAATAAATTTCTAAACCTACTTTCAGTTTAGGTCCCTTAACAAAAATTGCTACTGCTTCATTAAAAAAAAAAAAAAGAAAATTTAGAAATGTGCTTCCAGAGCTAAAAAGCTGTTTTGTTTTGTTTTTTTTTTTTTTTTTGGTCAGGATTAAATATAGAAGTGCTTTAAAAAGTAAAAGAAAAAATATGCTATATTAACACTAATCACACTATAACTTTGGTGGTTATATCAAGATAATGAAAAGTGATTTTAAAGCAAATTTCATTATCAGACATAAAGATCAAGTCAAAATTACAGAATAGTAAAAGGATGAATTCCTCAGGGAGTATAATAATTCTTGACTTTTAATACTTAATATCAGATTTGGGGATATATAGGGAAAAACTAAGAACAAAAATCATAACTTCTACCTTAGAAGAGAAATGGAAAAAAATTTCAACACCTTTATTTTTAGATTATATAGACAAATGGTCATCAAATTGGTAAGATATGTAAGACTTGAACAAAATTATCAACTAACTAGATATGCTTGATATTACAGAACACTCCCAACAACCGCAGACTACATATATCTTAAGCCATGATTTTCTTTGCAAAGGTCAACATTGATAATGTTCTAGTCATTCCTCCGTGTACCAGGAAAGAAGTAGCACTTTCTTGAAAGACACAGCTATCAAAGCTCCATTGAGAAACCGTAAAGATGGAGAAGGGATTTGCAAATTATATATCTGATAATGGACATCTATTCTGATTATTAAAAAAATGAATAAAAATAAAAAACCTTACTAATAACCAAACAGAGTATCCAATTTTACCTGTGAAGAAAATTATTGCAGAGACATGTCACCAATAGGATATGGATGGCTTATAAGCACATGACAAATTTCTCAACATTTAGACATTAAAGAAATACAAATTAAAATCATAATGAGACATGCTTACATATCTATTAGAATGGCTAAAATTATAAAGGCTAATTGTACTTCGTCTGAGCTAGATTGAGAAGCAACAAAAAATCTAAACTGTTGTTGGCATATATCATGATACCAACACTTTGGAAAATATCTGCCATATAATAGGTTCAGTAGAAAATTTGTAAATTTCAGGAAAAAATAATGTTGAGAGTATACTGAATTTCATAAGTCATTTCAATATTTTTTTCCAAAAAAGAAACTATGTAAAACATGCCTTAAATTTACTTTCAAAATATTTTATAGCATAAAATGGACAATATACATAAGCCTTAAAGAAACAATCATATAAATAACCATTTCATACCTACTTAAAAATTGCATAATACCACACTCCTCAATCCTCTCTGAATGCTCTAAAATAACCCTTCAAAGGAAATACATTTTTAAAAATAACAGATTTTTTTGGCAAATAATTTAATAAATAAAAGTTTCATTCATCTACGTAGATCATAATAAATGTTTTTAATAAGCATGAAATTATAACTCTGAAGTGTGCTAAAATGAAACCACCTGCTAAGGGTGAGAGAACAAAAATAAACATCATTTTTCCAAATAAGAGGAATTTATTACCTTTGAATCAAAGCATGTGGATTTGTTCAAACTGGCAATAAAGGAATATGGAAACACAAACCATAGAAAGTCATATTTTAGATTTCTAAAAGACTTCAAAGTGAAGAGTATACATTTTTTAAATGTTACATAATGCTACATAATGACAAGATGACAGGTTGTGACATATAGCATTTTAAGCTCTACTCATAATGGAACGGAAGGTGTCATTTCCCTATAATTTTATATATGTCATTAATTTACTATATCTGGATACAACATATTACCAAACAGATGTTCATCAAAGAATAAATCATTTTTAATGGAACATAATAATTTGAACCTACATCTATTAATCATTTATTTCGATCAAACATTTATAGTCTTGCTAAACTTTTTATCAGTTGTCGATAAAATTAAAAAACAATAGGATAAAAAGTCGTGTTTGGAAAAGTAGATTTTCTTTGAAATTTGCATTTAAATGAAAATATTTGCGGATATTTTTAAAACTTTAAATGTAATTTTATATATATCTGACCTATCAAATGATATAAAATTTTTGGAGACTTAATATAGTTTGGGGCACATGGTAAGCAATAATCAATTTTTTTGTTGATCCAAGTGTTCTTGTATTATTTTTCTTAATTATTCTAGTACCACAATTTATAGTTCTAAGATTTTTCCACCCCCCCCATTTTAATATCTCTTAAGGTGGCACTCACCTTGCACTTGATGACATATCCTACTTTAACTGACAGCATTTCACTTTCTTAGTCGAACATAAACTATAGTGCATCTTACCCTTGATGAAAGCTAGGATGCAATGAAATACTCTATTATGGTTACGATTCTGATATTTGAAATCCTCCCGTAGCTCCCTGTGCCCACACAGTGTAGTACCTCACCTCCTCGCCATAGTATACAAACCATCTCACCCCCAGTGTTAACCCCGGGGCTCAGCCTCCATCCCCAGGTGATGCTGCCAGATCAGCTGTCGGTTGTCATGAACTTGCTGTAGTTTCCCGAATGCACTGTGCTGCCTCCTGGCACTTTGAAACTTGACACACTCATCCTCATTCTTCGCTTTGCCCTTCTCTATCACCTCCCCTGAAAATCTGTTCCTAAGTGGTATTTCCTAGCTCCAACCTACCCTTGGCAGTCTTTTATCTCCCTGTGGTAAAGCCTGTCACACTGCACCATGGACATGCCCGTTGTCCCTCTGAGAAAAGGGACAATGAGGGCCCCCCAGCATTTGCAGCTCTAGTGCAGAGCCGCATGCCTGGCTTGCAGGAAATGCCAGATCATGAAGACAAACGGAGATCATCCTCTGGCTAAAACCAGCTCTTCTTTGCCTACCGCAGGATCTGGATCAATAAAGAGCAGCCAGTTATTATAGCTGTTTTTCTAGGGATATTTCCCCCATATATTTCAGGGGTTTCTGGTTAGCCCCAGAGGGCAATGTTTTTTCTTCTGCAGGGCAGGCAGAGGGCTGCAATGTAGTTCTGCAATTGCCAAACTGGAGGGCTTGTGGGCCAGGAGTTGAGGACAGAAGTCTGAGAACACAAGCAACCTTAGGGTCTGGGCAAGGGCATGGCAGGTACGCTCTGCAGATGAAACAAGATCTCGTGCATCTGAAATCAGGTGAGGATCTGACAAACGCTCAGGTTGGATTTTTTGTCCCTTATGGCCCTCTTCATGAAGAGGTGGTGGATCACGAGGCCATGGAATTTTTCCCACGATGGGAGTTGTGAGATGCTCCAAACCGTAAAGATTCTTCTGCAGGGCTATTGAGACCTGTTGGTTGGCTCCAGGACTTCCCATACGGATCGATTCCGAGTAGGGTTCTAAGGATGGATGGCTGGGAAGCCCGACTCTCATTCCTCTTGTGTCCTAGTGACAAGACAGGTTAGATCTGCTGGATCTGGGGGAGAAACTGAGAGGGTTGAGTTGAAATGGACTCTCTTATGGATGGGTCCTAATGTGGGTTTGTGTCCATGGAGAACTTGGAATGAGGCAGTGGCACAGGGTCCCTGAAGGGTTCTCCTAACCAGAGGCTTTGACTCAGCTCCAACGTGCAAGATTCCCACGTGGAGACGAGATTTCTTCTGATGGGTGCCTCAAGAAACAGCCATATGCTGCTATTGGAATCCAGGCCTCTGAGGAGAGATGCCTGGACAACAAAGCAATGGATCCGATTAGGATCTAGGTGCCTACTCACTGCAATTTACCTCTGGGGACATCTGTCCACGGGTCTAAGTGCAGGTAGATGCTCAGCTGGTGTCAGACCACCCTTGTTTTTCCTGGGCAGTCAACACTATTGGGATGGCCCCGGGCACTTTGGAGGTTTATCATCCTATTTCTAGGTTTGTGGCCAATGGAATGGGCAGAATTCCCAGGTACAGTCCTCAGGTTTGGCTCCAAGAACCTGTGCCTGTAGGTTTTGTGGGCCAGGGCTGTGGGGACAGTTGTCTGAAAACACAAACTCGGCTTAGGTTTCGGGTCGTAGGTATTGCAGGACTGATCTACAGACAGTGAGGAGAACTCTTCAGGATATGAACAAGGGGGCAAGTGTGAGACCCTTGCTCAAGATTTTGTCTCTGGATATTGTGTCACTGATGGCCGTGGAATGTCCGGGTGGCCTCATGGGCCATGGACGAGTCTTCCTCTCTGGGCATTTGGCCCGATCCGAAGAGTTTGGGGTTATTCTTTGAGATGGGAGGAGTTGGTTTTGTTTTGTTTTTACCTCAGGTGTCCCACCAAAAGAGAGTTTCCAGAGCAGAGCCCTGGGGAGGGGCGAGGGGACAACCAGAAAGCTGGTTAAAACTTGGGGCCTAGGGGCATGGCAAGCCCATTATGACGTCTAATGGTCCAGCCACTGAGAGGACTTACTAGAGGACAGGACTCACGCTGAGGATCACAATGCGTGTTTGTGCCCTCTTCGTACTTAAGCATTGGCGGGGCATAATGTGTCAGGGTCAGGGTCAGTGTCAGCGTTTGGGTTAGGGTTTGGGGCAGGCTCACAGTCAGTGTCAGGGTCAGGGTTAGTGGTTACTGTTGGGGTTAGCCCCGCTCCTGGGTCATGGACCCATCCGTTCAGGGTCTCAGGATAAACCCTGTGCAGAAGGGTGTAGACCCTCCACCCGATCCCACTTAACCAGCCTTAAACTGGTGTGTGAACATAACTTGCCCACCAGACATCTAAACCCTCATCAGCCTGATCCTGCTTGGGGCATCTCCTCCCACGATGGCATGGCAAGGTCCTCTTTACACACAGACACACAGACACCCAGAGGCACACACACACACACACAGTGAGAGAGAGACTGCGAAGAAACCTAGGGCTACACCAGTGGATCAGAAGGTGTGGGACTCTCTGACTCTGAGCCCCCTGGTGTCACCTTTTGATTTTATTAGCCAAAGGGTCTGAGGCATTGGGGAAACATGATATGACCTGAAGGGAGGCGACGTGTCTGGCGGGCGAGCTCTCTTCTCCCTGCATCCTCTCGGCTTCAGTACAGCAGAAGAACATGTCGCTTCCTTTAGGATGTGCCTAGAAATGAGCTGGGCAGGGGGTTTTTCTCTGTAATGGGTTGCCTGGATACGTGGGTTCCAATTCCGTTGGGCTCTGTCGTCAGGGAAGTGAGGTCAACACTGCCTGGGGGCTCCTTACCGAACTTCCTGCTGTACAAGAGCTCCCTGAGCCACCGGTGCGCCAGCTGCTCAGGCTCACACTCCACTCAATGCAGTGCCCATCCAGTGACCCCCATTCAGACTCCACCCAGCCCTTGGGAGGCCTGGGTGCAGCTGTTGTCCCCGCTAGAGGCAACAGAGCGGGGTTTAGAGTAGGTTAGTGTTAGGGTTAGGGAGAAGAAAGACTTAGGGTCAGGGTTAGGTTTAGACGTGGTTGGGGTCAGTGTTAGCGTAAGGCTTAGGGTAGGGGTCAGAGTCAGGGTTAGGTTCATGGTTAGGTTTAGGGTCAGGCTCACAGTAGGGTCACGGTTAGCGTAACGGTCTGAGTCAGTGTCAGTGTTAGGGTGACGGTTAGGTTTAGGGTCAGGTTCAGGGTCATGGTCAGATTTAGGGTCAGGTTCAAGTTTTGGTTTGGGGGCAAGGCTCATGTCAGGGTTAGGGTTAGGTTTGGGACAGGTTTAGTGTCAGGGTTAGGGTCAGGGTCAGGGTTAGGTTCATGGTTATGGTAAGGTCAGCTTTATGTTTAGGATCTGTTTTATGAGTAGGTTCAGGATCAGGGTTAGCTTTAGGGTTACGATTCTGTTCAGGATCTTGGATTGGGTCAGAGTTAGGTGTACATTCAGGGTTAGGGTCAGTGTTAAGGTCAAGGCCAGGGTAAGGTTTAAGGTTAAGGTCTGACATAGGCAAAGTTCAGAGATAGGGGTATGATATGATCAGGGTCAGGTAGAGGGTCAGGATTATTGTTAAAGTGGGGTTAGGGTTAGGGCTAGGTAGGTTGAGGGTTAGGGTTAGACCGGGTTAGGGTCAGTGTCAGTGATAATGTTAGGGGTTAGTTTTAGGGTTAGGTTCAGCATTAGGTTTCGGGTCAGGGCCCGTGTTAGTGTCAGGGTCAGGGTTACGTTTAGGGTTAGAGTTAGGGTCAGGCTCACATTCAGTGTCAGGGTTATGGTTAGGGTCAGGGTCAGGGTCACTGTTAGGGTCAGGGTTACGTTTCTGGTGTTTGCCTGGGTCAGGGTCAGGGTGAAGTCTAGGGCCAGTGTCAGGTTTACGGTCAGGATCAGGTATTGATTTAATGTCCACATTCGGGTCAGCGACAGGGTTATATCGTTGTCAGTGTTAGGGTCATGGTTAGGTTTCGGCTCAGGGCCAGGATCAGGTATAGGGTCAGGGTCTGGTATAGGCAAAGTTCAGGTATAGGGTTATGATCATAGTCAAGTATAGGGTCAAAGTTAAAGTTAAAGTTTAGGGTTAGTGTTAGGGTTAGCGTTTGGTGGAGGGTTAGGGTTAGAACTTGTTAATATCAGGGTCCGTGGTAGGGTTAGGGATTAGTGCTAGGGTTAGTTCAGCGATAGGATTCTGGGGAGGACCCGTGTTAGTGTCAGGGTCAGGGTTGCATTTAGGGTTAGAGTAAGGGTCAGGTTCACAGTCAGGGTCAGGTTTAGTGTTCAGGTCAGGGTCAGGGTACTGCCAGGGTCAGGGTTAGATTTATGGTCATGGTCTGGGTCAGGGTCAGGTTGAAGTCTTGGGACAGTGTCAGGTTTACGGTCTGGATCAGGTATTGGTTTAAAGTCCACATTCAGGTCAGCGACAGGGTTATGTAGTGGTCAGTGTTAGGGTCATGGTTAGGTTTAGGCTCAGGGCCAGGGTCACGTATCGGTTCAGGGTCTGGTATAGGCAAAGTTCAGGGTTAGGGTTATGATCATAGTCAGGTATAGGGTCAGGGTTATTGTTAAAGTTAGGGTTAGTGTTAGGGTTAGCGTTTGGTTGACGTTTAGGGTTAGAGCTTGTTAGGATCAGGGTCTGTGGTAGGGTTAGTGGTTAGTGTTAGGGTTGGGACCAGCGATAGGATTCTGGGGAGGGCCCGTGTTAGTGTCAGGGTCAGGGTTACATTTAGGGTTAGTGTTAGGGTCAGACTCACAGTCAGGGTCAGGTTTAGTTTTCAGTTCAGGGTCGGTGTCACTGTTAGCGTCAGGGTTAGATTTATGGTCATGGTCTGGGTGAGGGTCATGGTGAAGTTTAGCGCCAGTGTCAGGTTTAGGGTCAGGTATAGGTATTGGTTTAAAGTCCACATTCGGGTCAGGGACAGGATTGTGTAGTGGTTAGTGTTAGTGTCATGGTTAGGATAAGGGTCAGGGTCAGGTTCAGGTGAAGGTCAGGGCCAGGGTCAGGTTTAGGGTCAGGCTTTGGTATAGGGTCAATGTTTGGTTCAGTGTCACAGTTAGGTTTGTCGGTAGCGTTTGGGATTGGGGTTAGAGTTAGAGTTAGAAGTAGCGTTATGGTTAGGGTTAGCGTTAGACAGCGTAAGGTCAGGGTTAGGGTTTGGTTTAGGGTAGGGGTTAGTGTTAGGGTCAGGGTCAGCGTTAGGTTTAGGTTCAGGGTCCGTATTAGGGTCATGGTTAGAGATACATTTAGGTTTAGGGTTAGGGTCAGGCTCACAGTCACGGTCATGGGTAGGGTTAGGGTCAGGGTTATGTCAGCGTCAGGGTTAGGATTAGGGTCATGGTCAGGGTCATGGTTAGTTTTGAGTCTTGGTTACAGTAATATCAATGTTAGGTTTAGGTTCAGGGTCCACATCAGGGTCAGTGTCAGGCTTAGGTTTAGGTTTAGGGTTCCGGTCAGGATCAGAGATAGGGTCAGGGTCAGGGTCAAGGTTTGGGTTAGGGTTTGGGGCAGGCTCACAGTCAGTGTCAGGGTCAGGATTAGTGATTACTCTTAGGGTTAGCCCCGCTCCTGGGTCATGGACCCATCCGTTCAGGGTCTCAGGATAAACCCTGTGCAGAAGGGTGTAGACCCTCCACCCGATCCCACTTAACCAGCCTTAAACCGGGGTGTGAACATAACTTGCCCACCAGACATCTAAACCCTCATCAGCCTGATATTGCTTGTGGCATCTCCACCCACGATGGCATGGCCAGGTCCTCTTTACACACAGACACACGGACACCCAGAGGCACACACACACAGACACACACACACACACACACACACACACAGACGGGGAGGAGACCTAGGGCTACACTAGTTGATCATAAGGTGTGGGACTCTCTGTCTCTGAGCCCCCTGGTGTCACCTTTTGTTTTTTTTAGCCAAAGGGCCTTGGGCGTTGGGGAAAGCTGATATGACCTGCCATGGAGGGGACGTGTCTGGCGGGCGAGCTCTCTTCTCCCTGCATCCTCTCGGCTTCAGTACAGCAGAAGAACATGTCGCTTCCTTTAGGATTTGCTTTGAAATGAGCTTGGATGGGGGGTTTTCTCTGTAATGGCGTGCCTGGATACAAAGTTTCCTATTCCGTTGGGTTCTGTCGTCAGGTAAGTGAGTTCAACACTGCCTGGGGGCTCCTTACCAAACTTCCTGCTTCACCAGAGCTCCCTGTGCCACCGGTCCCCAAGCTGCTCAAGGCTCACCCTCCACTTAATGCAGTGCCAATCCAATGACCTCCATACAGCCTCCCCCAAGCTCCTGGGAGACCTGGGTGCAGCTGTTGTCCTCGCTGGAGAGAACAGAGCTGGGTATAGACTAGGTTAGTGTTAGGTTTAGGGTTAAGAAAGACTTAGGATCAGGGTTAGGGTTAGACGTCATTGGGGTCAGGGTTAGCGTAAGGCTTGGGGTAGGGGTCAGGGTTAGGGTTAGGTTCATGGTTAGGTTTAGGGTCTGGCTCACAGTAGGGTCACGGTTAAGGTTATGGTCAGAGTCAGGGTCAGGGTCAGTGTTAGTGACGGTTAGGTTTAGGTTCAGGTTCAGGGTCATGGTCAGATTTAGGGTCAGGTTCAAGTTTAGGTTTGGGGGCAAGGTTCATGTCAGGGTCAGGGTTAGGTTTGGGACAGGTTTAGTGTCAGGGTTAGGTTCAGGTTCAGGGTTAGGTTCATGGTTATGGTAAGGTCAGCTTTATGTTTAGGTTCTGTTTTATGTGTAGGTTCAGGATCAGGGTTAGCTTTAGTGTTATGATTCTGTCAGGATCATGGATTGGGTGAGAGTTAGGTTTACAGTCAGGGTTAGGGTCAGTGTTAAGGTCAAATCCAGGGTCAGGTTTAAGATTAAGGGCTGACATAGGCAAAGTTCAGAGTTAGAGTTATGATCAGGTTCAGGGAGAGGGTCAGGATTATTGTTAAAGTGGGGTTAGGGGTAGGGTTAAAGGTAGGTTGAGGGTTAGGGTTAGACCGGGTTAGGGTCAGGGTCAGTGATAATGTTAGGGGTTAGTTTTAGGGTTAGGTTCAGCGTTAGGTTTCGGGTTAGGGCCCGTGTTAGTGTCAGGGTCAGGGTTACATTTAGGGTGAGAGTTAGGGTCAGGCTCACAGTCAGGGTCAGGTTCAGTGTTTAGGTCAGGGTCGGGTCACTGTTAGGGTCAGGGTAAGATTTATGGTCATGGTCTGGTTCAGGGTCAGGGTGAAGTCTTGGGCCAGTGTCAGGTTTACGGTCAGGATCAGGTATTGGTTTAAAGTCCACATTCGGGTCAGCGACAGGGTTATGTAGTGGTCAGTGTTAGGGTCATGGTTAGTTTTAGGCTCAGGGCCAGGGTCACGTATAGGGTCAGGGTCTGGTATAGGCAAAGTTCTTGGTTAGGGTTATGATCATAGCCAGGTATAGGGTCAGGGTTATTGTTAAAGTTAGGGTTAGTGTTAGAGTTAGCGTTTGGTTGACGTTTAGGGTTAGAGCTTGTTAGGATCAGGGTCCGTGGTAGGGTTAGTGGTTAGTGTTAGGGTTGGGTTCAGCGATAGGATTCTGGGGAGGGCCCGTGTTAGTGTCAGGGTCAGGATTACATTTAGGGTTAGTGTTAGGGTCAGGCTCACAGTCAGGGTCAGTTTGCTGTTCAGGTCAGGGTCGGGGTCACTGTAAGGGTCAGGGTTACGTTTATGGTCATGGTCTGGGTCAGGGTCAGGGTGAAGTTTAGCGCCAGTGTCAGGTTTAGGGTCAGGTATAGGTATTGGTTTAAAGTCCACATTCGGGTCAGGGACAGGATTATGTAGTGGTCAGTGTTAGTGTCATGGTTAGGATTTGGGTCAGGGTCAGGGTCAGGTGAAGGTCAGGGACAGGGTCAGGTTTTCGTCAGGCTTTGCTTTAGGGTCAATGTTCGGTTCAGTGTCACAGTTAGGTTTTGGAGGTAGGGTTTGGGATTGGGGTTAGGGTTAGAGTTAGAAGTAGGGTTATGGTTAGGGTTAGGGTTAGACAGCGTAAGGTCAGTGTTAGGGTTTGGTTTAGGGTAGGGGTTAGTGTTAGGGTCAGGGTCAGCGTTAGGTTTAGGTTCAGGGTCCGTATTAGGGTCATGGTTAGAGTTACCTTTAGGTTTAGGGTAAGGGTCAGGCTCACAGTCACGGTCTGTGTTAGGGTTAGTGTCAGGGTTAGGTCAGCGTCAGGGTTAGGATTAGGGTCAGGGTCTCTGTCATGATTAGGTTTGAGTCATGGTTACGATAAGGTCAGATTTAAGTTTAGTTCAGGGTCCACATCAGGGTGAGTGTCAGGCTTAGGTTTAGGTTTAGGGTTCAGGTCAGGATCACAGTCAGGGTCAGGGTCAGGGCTTGGGTTAGGGGTTGGCGTAGGCTCACAGTCAGGGTCAGGGTCAGGGTTAGTGGTTACTGTTGGGGTTAGCCCCGCTCCTGGCTATGGACCCATCTCTTCAAGGTCTCAGGATAATCCCTGGGCAGAAGGGTGTAGACCCTCCACCCGATCCCACTTAACCAGCCTTAAACTGGGGTGTGAACATGACTTGCCCACCAGACATCTAACCCCTCATCAGCCTGATCCTGCTTGGGGCATCTCCACCCATGACGCATGGCCAGGTCCTCTATACACACAAAGACACAGACACTAGGAGGCGTGCACACACACACACACACACACACACACACACAAACACACACACACACACAGTGAGAGAGAGACTGCGAAGAAACCTAGGGCTACACCAGTGGATCAGAAGGTGTGGGACTCTCTGACTCTGAGCCCCCTGGTGTCACCTTTTGATTTTATTAGCCAAAGGGCCTGAGGCGTTGGTGAAACCTGATATGACCTGCCAGGGAGGGGACGTGTCAAGCGGCGAGCTCTCTTCTCCCTGCATCCTCTTGGCTTCAGTACAGCAGAAGAACATGTCGCTTCCTTTAGGATGTGCCTAGAAATGAGCTGGGCAGGAGGGTTTTCTCTTTATGGGGTGCCTGGATACGTGGGTTCCAATTCTGTTGGGCTCTGTCGTCAGGGAAGTGAGGTCACCACTGCCTGGGGGCTCCTTACCAAACTTTCTGCTCCACCAGAGCTCCCTGAGCCGCTGGTCCCCAAGCTGCTCAAGGCTCACACTCCACTCAATGCAGTGCCCATCCAGTGACCCACATAGAGTCTTCCCCCAGCCCTTGGGAGGCCTGGGTGCAACTGTTGTCCCCACTGGAGGGAACAGAGCTGGGTTTAAACCAGGTTAGTGTTAGGGTTAGGGAGAAGAAAGACTTAGGGTCAGGTTTAGGTTTAGACCTCGTTTGGGTCAGGGTTAGTGATGCTTAGGGTAGGGGTCAGGGTTAGGGTTAGGTTCATGGTTAAGTTTAGGGTCAGGCTCACAGTAGGGTCAGGGTTAGGGTTACAGTCAGAGTCAGGGTCAGGGTCAGTGTTAGGGTGACTGTTAGGTTTAGTGTCAGGTTTAGGATGATGGTCAGATTTAGGGTCAGGTTCAAGTTTTTATTTGGGGGCAAGATCATGTCAGTTCAGGGTTAGGTTTAGGACAGGTTTAGTGTCACAGTAGGGTCAGGGTCAGGGTTAGGTTCATGGTTATGGTAAGGTCAGCTTTATGTTTAGGTTCTGTTTTATGAGTAGGTTCAGGATCAGGGTTAGCTTTACTGTTACGATTCTGTTCAGGATCACGGTTTGCATCAGAGTTAGGTTTACAGTCTGGGTTAGGGTCAGTGTTAAGGTCAAGGCCAGGGTCAGGTTTAAGTTTAAGATCTGACAAAGGCAAATTTCAGAGTTAGGGTTATGATCATGGTCAGGGAGAGGTTCGGGATTATTGTTAAAGTGTGGTTAGGGTTAGAGTAGAGGTAGGTTGAGGGTTAGGGTTAGACCGGGTTAGGGTCAGTGTCAGGGATAATGTTAGGGGTTAGTTTTAGGGTTAGGTTCATCGTTAGGTTTCGGGTCAGGGCCCGTGTTAGTGTCAGGGAGGGTTAGGTTTAGGGTTAGAGTTAGGGTCAGGATCACATTCAGTGTCAGGGTTAGTGTTAGGGTCAGGGTCAGGGTCACTTTTAGGTTCAGGGTAAGGTTTCTGGTGTTTGCCTGAGTCAGGGTCAGGTGAAGTCTAGAGCCAGTGTCACGTTTACGGTCAGTATCAGGTATTGTTTTACAGTCCACATTAGTGTCAACGACGGGGTTATGTAGTAGTCAGTGTTAGAGTAATGGATTGCATTAGTATCGTAACCATAATAGAGTATTTAATTGCATCCTAGCTTTCATCAGGTGTAAGATGCACTATAGTTTATGTTCGACTAAGAAAGAGAAATGCTGTCAGTTAAAGTAGGATATGTCATCAAGTGCAAGGTGAGTGCCACCTTAAGAGATATTAAAATGGGGGGGGGACAAATCTTAGAACAAGTAAATTGGGGTAGTAGAATAAATAAGAAAGGTCCAACACTTGGATCAACTAAAGAAGTGATTATTGCTTACCATGTGCCCCAAACTATATTAAGTCCTAGAACAAGAGACATGCTCATTGATGCCCCGCAGCTGTTAGACCAAAAGTACAGAGGGCTGTAGCCAACGACCAGCAGGCCCCAAGTGCCATGTGCAGACTCTAAGAGCAACTGCCTTTGAGACAGGAAACGGTTGAGAGTGGGCTTTGAGAGGTAGAGAATTACGAGCTGGGAAAGTAGGACAATTGACACAGAATCGGAATTGATGCCCCTACATGACAGAGTTGGTGAAACTTCCCTTCTCAGAGATCTTGATGCTCCTAGGAAATGTATTTTTCATTTTGGACTGAACATTCAGGATAAATATGATCTGTTCGAGTTCCTGGTTCTCTCATTAGGACTGTTTCTTAGGCTTCACTGGCACAAGAAAAGGGTTTTGATAATCCAGGTAAATCCTGACAAAAGCAAAGCACGGGATCTATGAAAATCTAACCACTCAGAGGAGAACAACAGATAAAGGGCCAGGCCGACCTGACCCTGCAGGATAGGTAAGGCTGGTCTGGAAACAGGGAAAGAGGAGAAGTGCCCATCTCCTGCTAGAAGAGCTAGAGAAGACCCCTTCCGGAGAGACCACCAGGAGAGGAGAGCAGTAGGTGCTGATGATGAAGAATATTTTAATCAGCAGAGAAGGTCAAAATGACAAAGTTCCACGATCAGAGTAAACATATGGGATAAAAAATAAAAAATAAAGAAAAAAGATTTTTTTGAAAGGACTTTTTTTTAAAGGAATTTAAACAAAAGTCCTTTTAAAGAGACAGTTGGCTGTTTAAACCAATAGTACAACTCACTGAGAGAATCGCCACATTATTTATTGGGGTAGAAAGGACCTGGAATGTAGAAAGACCTATTCTGCAGAGGAAAAAATAGAATCACTAACAGGCCTCATGCCTTGCACAGCCAGTGGCTAGAATCCCTGCCTCATGAGACCCTGTGCTAGAAGGCCGCTAGAACCATCTCAACTATGTTAGTCTTTCTTGGAAGCCAACAAGTGTTTGCCCAGTTAAGAGCACGGTAACAATCAGTCACGTTATGTTATAATGATTGTCGATATCTTTAAAAGCCTTGTCAAGTTCCTTTTTGAGTAACACTCACCCCACCCTTAGAGAAATTTATCTGTGGTTCACCTCTTTGAAATACCTCATTGTTGTTCCACATTTACCATAGCCAAAAAACAAAAACAAAAAAAAACAAAAAAAAAGATTTTTATTAACAAAGGGTTCAGAAGGGGGCGCCGCTGTAAACAATGAGAGTTTTCGCTGCCGGGACAATTTTGTTGCAGAAACAGCTGAAAGCAATCAGGTCAGACAGAGCCAAGGGCTGGAGGGATTTTTAAAATGACAAAAACCGAACCAAATCTAACCAGAACAAAAATCAAAACCAATGGCCAATATTTCAAGTTTGCTACTAAAGGTATGACATTCTCCTAAGACATGCGAGTGACTTGATCACTTTATATATTTATATTTGAAGAAGAAGGAACTATTTGATGCAGCAAATCCACGTTGGTTAAAAATTACCAGATATGGGGGCTCCTGGGTGGCTCAGTGGTTTAGGCCTCTGCCTTCGGCTCAGGTCATGATTTCAGGGTCCTGGGATGGAGCCCCACATCGGGCTCTCGGCTCAGCGGGGAGCCTGCTTCCCCCCTCTCTCTCTGCCTCCCTCTCTACCTACTTGTGATCTGTCTGTCAAATGGGTAAATAAGATCTTTAAAAAAAGAATTACTAGATGTGAAATACATCGAGGGTATGGGAAGGAAAATGATTTCACCTGATCTGACTAGGAAGTGGTTGAAGCCTGAATTAAAGTGCTACAAAAAGAGTAAAGACCTGGGAAATATATGGGGTAAAAATTCCTAGAAAAACAGCAATAATAACTGGCTGCTCTTTATTGACCAGATCCTGCGATAGGCAAAGAAGAGCTGGTTTTAGCCAGAGGATGATCTCCGTTTGTTCATGATCTGTCATTTCCTGCAAGCCAGGCATGGGGCTCTGCACAAGAGCTGCAAATGCTGGGTCCCTCATTGTCCCTTTTCTCTTCTCAGGGGGACAACAGGCATGTCCATGGTGCAGTGTGACAGGCTTTAGCACAGGGAGATAATAGACTGCCAAGGGTAGGTGGGAGCTGGGAAAAGCCACTTAGGAACATATTTTCAGGGGAGGTGATAGACAAGGGCAAAGCGAAGAATGAGGATGAGTGTGTCAAGGTTCAATGTGCCAGGAGGCAGCACAGTGCATTCGGAAACTACAGCAGGTTCATGACAAACGACAGCTGATCTGGCAGCATCACCTGGGGATGGAGGCTGAGCCCCGGGGTTAACACTGGGGGTGAGAAGGTTTGTATACTATGGCGAGGAGGTGAGGTACTACACTGTGGGGGCACAGGGAGCTACCGGAGGATTTCAAATATCAGAATCGTAACCATAATAGAGTATTTAATTGCATCCTAGCATTCATCAAGTGTAAGATGCACTATAGTTTATGTTCGACTAAGAAAGAGAAATGCTGTCAGTTAAAGTAGGATATGTCATCAAGAGCAAGGTGAGTGCCACCTTAAGAGATATTAAAATGGGGGGTGGGGACAAAACTTAGAACAAGTATATTGTGGTAGTAGAATAATTAAGAAAGATCCAACACTTGGATAAACTAAAGAAGTGATTATTGCTTACCATGTGCCCCAAACTATATTAAGTCCTAGAACAAGAGATGTGCTCATCTTGATTCCCTGCAGCTGTTAGACCCAAGGTACAGAGGGCAGTAGCCAACGACCAGCAGGCCCCAAGTGCCATGTGCAGACTCTAAGAGCAACTGCCTTTGAAAGAGGAAACGGTTGAGAGTGGGCTTTATGAGGTAGAGAATTACTAGCTGGGAAAGTAGGACAATTGACACAGAATCGGAATTGATGCCCCTACATGACAGAGTTGGTGAAACTTCCCTTCTCAGAGATCTTGAGGCTCCTCTGAAATGAATTTTTCATTTTGGACAGAACATTCAGGATAAATATGATCTGTTTGAGTTCCTGGTTCTCTCATTTGGACTGTTTCTTAGGCTTCACTGGCACAAGAAAAGGGTTTTGATAATCCAGGTAAATCCTGACAAAAGCAAAGCACGGGATCTATGAAAATCTAACCACTCAGAGGAGAACAACAGATAAAGGGCCAGGCCGACCTGACCCTGCAGGATAGGTAAGGTTAGTCTGGCAACAGGGGTAGAGGGGAAGTGCCCATCTCCTGCTAGAAGAGCTAGAGAAGACCCCTTCCGGAGAGACCACCAGGAGAGGAGAGCAGTAGGTGCTGATGATGAAGAATATTTTAATCAGCAGAGAAGGTCAAAATGACAAAGTTCCACGATCAGAGTAAACATATGGGATAAAAAATAAAAAATAAAGAAAAAAGATTTTTTTGAAAGGACTTTTTTTTAAAGGAATTTAAACAAAAGTCCTTTTAAAGAGACAGTTGGCTGTTTAAACCAATAGTACAACTCACTGAGAGAATCGCCACATTATTTATTGGGGTAGAAAGGACCTGGAATGTAGAAAGACCTATTCTGCAGAGGAAAAAATAGAATCACTAACAGGCCTCATGCCTTGCACAGCCAGTGGCTAGAATCCCTGCCTCATGAGACCCTGTGCTAGAAGGCCGCTAGAACCATCTCAACTATGTTAGTCTTTCTTGGAAGCCAACAAGTGTTTGCCCAGTTAAGAGCACGGTAACAATCAGTCACGTTATGTTATAATGATTGTCGATATCTTTAAAAGCCTTGTCAAGTTCCTTTTTGAGTAACACTCACCCCACCCTTAGAGAAATTTATCTGTGGTTCACCTCTTTGAAATACCTCATTGTTGTTCCACATTTACCATAGCCAAAAAACAAAAACAAAACAAACAAACAAAAAAAGCTTTTTATTAACAAAGGGTTCAGAAGGGGGCGCCGCTGTAAACAATGAGAGTTTTCGCTGCCGGGACAATTTTGTTGCAGAAACAGCTGAAAGCAATCAGGTCAGACAGAGCCAAGGGCTGGAGGGATTTTTAAAATGACAAAAACCGAACCAAATCTAACCAAAACAAAAATCAAAACCAATGGCCAAGATTTCAAGTTTGCTACTAAAGGTATGACATTCTCCTAAGACATGCGAGTGACTTGATCACTTTATTTATATATTTATATTTGAAGAAGAAGGAACTATTTGATGCAGCAAATCCACGTTGGTTAAAAATTACCAGATATGGGGGCTCCTGGGTGGCTCAGTTGTTTAGGCCTCTGCCTTCGGCTCAGGTCATGATTTCAGGGTCCTGGGATGGAGCCCCACATCGGGCTCTCGGCTCAGCGGGGAGCCTGCTTCCCCCCTCTCTCTCTGCCTCCCTCTCTACCTACTTGTGATCTGTCTGTCAAATGGGTAAATAAGATCTTTAAAAAAAGAATTACTAGATGTGAAATACATCGAGGGAATGGGAAGGAACATGATTTCACCTGATCTGACTAGGAAGTGGTTGAAGCCTGAATTAAAGTGCTACAAAAAGAGTAAAGACCTGGGAAATATATGGGGTAAAAATCCCTAGATAAACAGCAATAATAACTGGCTGCTCTTTATTGATCCAGATCCTGCGGTAGGCAAAGAAGAGCTGGTTTTAGCCAGAGGATGATCTCCGTTTGTCTTCATGATCTGTCATTTCCTGCAAGCCAGGCATGGGGCTCTGCACTAGAGCTGCAAATGTTGTTCCCTCATTGTCCCTTTTCTCTTCTCAGGGGGACAACAGGCATGTCCATGGTGCAGTGTGACAGGCTTTAGCACAGGGAGATAATAGACTGCCAAGGGTAGGTGGGAGCTGGGAAAAGCCACTTAGGAACAGATTTTCAGGGGAGGTGATAGACAAGGGCAAAGCGAAGAATGAGGATGAGTGTGTCAAGTTTCAAAGTGCCAGGAGGCAGCACAGTGCATTCGGAAACTACAGCAAGTTCATGACAAACGACAGCTGATCTGGCAGCATCACCTGGGGATGGAGGCTGAGCCCCGGGGTTAACACTGGGGGTGAGAAGGTTTGTATACTATGGCGAGGAGGTGAGGTACTACACTGTGGGGGCACAGGGAGCTACCGGAGGATTTCAAATATCAGAATCGTAACCATAATAGAGTATTTAATTGCATCCTAGCATTCATCAAGTGTAAGATGCACTATAGTTTATGTTCGACTAAGAAAGAGAAATGCTGTCAGTTAAAGTAGGATATGTCATCAAGAGCAAGGTGAGTGCCACCTTAAGAGATATTAAAATGGGGGGTGGGGACAAAACTTAGAACAAGTATATTGTGGTAGTAGAATAATTAAGAAAGATCCAACACTTGGATAAACTAAAGAAGTGATTATTGCTTACCATGTGCCCCAAACTATATTAAGTCCTAGAACAAGAGATGTGCTCATCTTGATTCCCTGCAGCTGTTAGACCCAAGGTACAGAGGGCAGTAGCCAACGACCAGCAGGCCCCAAGTGCCATGTGCAGACTCTAAGAGCAACTGCCTTTGAAAGAGGAAACGGTTGAGAGTGGGCTTTATGAGGTAGAGAATTACTAGCTGGGAAAGTAGGACAATTGACACAGAATCGGAATTGATGCCCCTACATGACAGAGTTGGTGAAACTTCCCTTCTCAGAGATCTTGAGGCTCCTCTGAAATGAATTTTTCATTTTGGACAGAACATTCAGGATAAATATGATCTGTTTGAGTTCCTGGTTCTCTCATTTGGACTGTTTCTTAGGCTTCACTGGCACAAGAAAAGGGTTTTGATAATCCAGGTAAATCCTGACAAAAGCAAAGCACGGGATCTATGAAAATCTAACCACTCAGAGGAGAACAACAGATAAAGGGCCAGGCCGACCTGACCCTGCAGGATAGGTAAGGTTAGTCTGGCAACAGGGGTAGAGGGGAAGTGCCCATCTCCTGCTAGAAGAGCTAGAGAAGACCCCTTCCGGAGAGACCACCAGGAGAGGAGAGCAGTAGGTGCTGATGATGAAGAATATTTTAATCAGCAGAGAAGGTCAAAATGACAAAGTTCCACGATCAGAGTAAACATATGGGATAAAAAATAAAAAATAAAGAAAAAAGATTTTTTTGAAAGGACTTTTTTTTAAAGGAATTTAAACAAAAGTCCTTTTAAAGAGACAGTTGGCTGTTTAAACCAATAGTACAACTCACTGAGAGAATCGCCACATTATTTATTGGGGTAGAAAGGACCTGGAATGTAGAAAGACCTATTCTGCAGAGGAAAAAATAGAATCACTAACAGGCCTCATGCCTTGCACAGCCAGTGGCTAGAATCCCTGCCTCATGAGACCCTGTGCTAGAAGGCCGCTAGAACCATCTCAACTATGTTAGTCTTTCTTGGAAGCCAACAAGTGTTTGCCCAGTTAAGAGCACGGTAACAATCAGTCACGTTATGTTATAATGATTGTCGATATCTTTAAAAGCCTTGTCAAGTTCCTTTTTGAGTAACACTCACCCCACCCTTAGAGAAATTTATCTGTGGTTCACCTCTTTGAAATACCTCATTGTTGTTCCACATTTACCATAGCCAAAAAACAAAAACAAAACAAACAAACAAAAAAAGCTTTTTATTAACAAAGGGTTCAGAAGGGGGCGCCGCTGTAAACAATGAGAGTTTTCGCTGCCGGGACAATTTTGTTGCAGAAACAGCTGAAAGCAATCAGGTCAGACAGAGCCAAGGGCTGGAGGGATTTTTAAAATGACAAAAACCGAACCAAATCTAACCAAAACAAAAATCAAAACCAATGGCCAAGATTTCAAGTTTGCTACTAAAGGTATGACATTCTCCTAAGACATGCGAGTGACTTGATCACTTTATTTATATATTTATATTTGAAGAAGAAGGAACTATTTGATGCAGCAAATCCACGTTGGTTAAAAATTACCAGATATGGGGGCTCCTGGGTGGCTCAGTTGTTTAGGCCTCTGCCTTCGGCTCAGGTCATGATTTCAGGGTCCTGGGATGGAGCCCCACATCGGGCTCTCGGCTCAGCGGGGAGCCTGCTTCCCCCCTCTCTCTCTGCCTCCCTCTCTACCTACTTGTGATCTGTCTGTCAAATGGGTAAATAAGATCTTTAAAAAAAGAATTACTAGATGTGAAATACATCGAGGGAATGGGAAGGAACATGATTTCACCTGATCTGACTAGGAAGTGGTTGAAGCCTGAATTAAAGTGCTACAAAAAGAGTAAAGACCTGGGAAATATATGGGGTAAAAATCCCTAGATAAACAGCAATAATAACTGGCTGCTCTTTATTGATCCAGATCCTGCGGTAGGCAAAGAAGAGCTGGTTTTAGCCAGAGGATGATCTCCGTTTGTCTTCATGATCTGTCATTTCCTGCAAGCCAGGCATGGGGCTCTGCACTAGAGCTGCAAATGTTGTTCCCTCATTGTCCCTTTTCTCTTCTCAGGGGGACAACAGGCATGTCCATGGTGCAGTGTGACAGGCTTTAGCACAGGGAGATAATAGACTGCCAAGGGTAGGTGGGAGCTGGGAAAAGCCACTTAGGAACAGATTTTCAGGGGAGGTGATAGACAAGGGCAAAGCGAAGAATGAGGATGAGTGTGTCAAGTTTCAAAGTGCCAGGAGGCAGCACAGTGCATTCGGAAACTACAGCAAGTTCATGACAAACGACAGCTGATCTGGCAGCATCACCTGGGGATGGAGGCTGAGCCCCGGGGTTAACACTGGGGGTGAGAAGGTTTGTATACTATGGCGAGGAGGTGAGGTACTACACTGTGGGGGCACAGGGAGCTACCGGAGGATTTCAAATATCAGAATCGTAACCATAATAGAGTATTTAATTGCATCCTAGCATTCATCAAGTGTAAGATGCACTATAGTTTATGTTCGACTAAGAAAGAGAAATGCTGTCAGTTAAAGTAGGATATGTCATCAAGAGCAAGGTGAGTGCCACCTTAAGAGATATTAAAATGGGGGGTGGGGACAAAACTTAGAACAAGTATATTGTGGTAGTAGAATAATTAAGAAAGATCCAACACTTGGATAAACTAAAGAAGTGATTATTGCTTACCATGTGCCCCAAACTATATTAAGTCCTAGAACAAGAGATGTGCTCATCTTGATTCCCTGCAGCTGTTAGACCCAAGGTACAGAGGGCAGTAGCCAACGACCAGCAGGCCCCAAGTGCCATGTGCAGACTCTAAGAGCAACTGCCTTTGAAAGAGGAAACGGTTGAGAGTGGGCTTTATGAGGTAGAGAATTACTAGCTGGGAAAGTAGGACAATTGACACAGAATCGGAATTGATGCCCCTACATGACAGAGTTGGTGAAACTTCCCTTCTCAGAGATCTTGAGGCTCCTCTGAAATGAATTTTTCATTTTGGACAGAACATTCAGGATAAATATGATCTGTTTGAGTTCCTGGTTCTCTCATTTGGACTGTTTCTTAGGCTTCACTGGCACAAGAAAAGGGTTTTGATAATCCAGGTAAATCCTGACAAAAGCAAAGCACGGGATCTATGAAAATCTAACCACTCAGAGGAGAACAACAGATAAAGGGCCAGGCCGACCTGACCCTGCAGGATAGGTAAGGTTAGTCTGGCAACAGGGGTAGAGGGGAAGTGCCCATCTCCTGCTAGAAGAGCTAGAGAAGACCCCTTCCGGAGAGACCACCAGGAGAGGAGAGCAGTAGGTGCTGATGATGAAGAATATTTTAATCAGCAGAGAAGGTCAAAATGACAAAGTTCCACGATCAGAGTAAACATATGGGATAAAAAATAAAAAATAAAGAAAAAAGATTTTTTTGAAAGGACTTTTTTTAAAGGAATTTAAACAAAAGTCCTTTTAAAGAGACAGTTGGCTGTTTAAACCAATAGTACAACTCACTGAGAGAATCGCCACATTATTTATTGGGGTAGAAAGGACCTGGAATGTAGAAAGACCTATTCTGCAGAGGAAAAAATAGAATCACTAACAGGCCTCATGCCTTGCACAGCCAGTGGCTAGAATCCCTGCCTCATGAGACCCTGTGCTAGAAGGCCGCTAGAACCATCTCAACTATGTTAGTCTTTCTTGGAAGCCAACAAGTGTTTGCCCAGTTAAGAGCACGGTAACAATCAGTCACGTTATGTTATAATGATTGTCGATATCTTTAAAAGCCTTGTCAAGTTCCTTTTTGAGTAACACTCACCCCACCCTTAGAGAAATTTATCTGTGGTTCACCTCTTTGAAATACCTCATTGTTGTTCCACATTTACCATAGCCAAAAAACAAAAACAAAACAAACAAACAAAAAAAGCTTTTTATTAACAAAGGGTTCAGAAGGGGGCGCCGCTGTAAACAATGAGAGTTTTCGCTGCCGGGACAATTTTGTTGCAGAAACAGCTGAAAGCAATCAGGTCAGACAGAGCCAAGGGCTGGAGGGATTTTTAAAATGACAAAAACCGAACCAAATCTAACCAAAACAAAAATCAAAACCAATGGCCAAGATTTCAAGTTTGCTACTAAAGGTATGACATTCTCCTAAGACATGCGAGTGACTTGATCACTTTATTTATATATTTATATTTGAAGAAGAAGGAACTATTTGATGCAGCAAATCCACGTTGGTTAAAAATTACCAGATATGGGGGCTCCTGGGTGGCTCAGTTGTTTAGGCCTCTGCCTTCGGCTCAGGTCATGATTTCAGGGTCCTGGGATGGAGCCCCACATCGGGCTCTCGGCTCAGCGGGGAGCCTGCTTCCCCCCTCTCTCTCTGCCTCCCTCTCTACCTACTTGTGATCTGTCTGTCAAATGGGTAAATAAGATCTTTAAAAAAAGAATTACTAGATGTGAAATACATCGAGGGAATGGGAAGGAACATGATTTCACCTGATCTGACTAGGAAGTGGTTGAAGCCTGAATTAAAGTGCTACAAAAAGAGTAAAGACCTGGGAAATATATGGGGTAAAAATCCCTAGATAAACAGCAATAATAACTGGCTGCTCTTTATTGATCCAGATCCTGCGGTAGGCAAAGAAGAGCTGGTTTTAGCCAGAGGATGATCTCCGTTTGTCTTCATGATCTGTCATTTCCTGCAAGCCAGGCATGGGGCTCTGCACTAGAGCTGCAAATGTTGTTCCCTCATTGTCCCTTTTCTCTTCTCAGGGGGACAACAGGCATGTCCATGGTGCAGTGTGACAGGCTTTAGCACAGGGAGATAATAGACTGCCAAGGGTAGGTGGGAGCTGGGAAAAGCCACTTAGGAACAGATTTTCAGGGGAGGTGATAGACAAGGGCAAAGCGAAGAATGAGGATGAGTGTGTCAAGTTTCAAAGTGCCAGGAGGCAGCACAGTGCATTCGGAAACTACAGCAAGTTCATGACAAACGACAGCTGATCTGGCAGCATCACCTGGGGATGGAGGCTGAGCCCCGGGGTTAACACTGGGGGTGAGAAGGTTTGTATACTATGGCGAGGAGGTGAGGTACTACACTGTGGGGGCACAGGGAGCTACCGGAGGATTTCAAATATCAGAATCGTAACCATAATAGAGTATTTAATTGCATCCTAGCATTCATCAAGTGTAAGATGCACTATAGTTTATGTTCGACTAAGAAAGAGAAATGCTGTCAGTTAAAGTAGGATATGTCATCAAGAGCAAGGTGAGTGCCACCTTAAGAGATATTAAAATGGGGGGTGGGGACAAAACTTAGAACAAGTATATTGTGGTAGTAGAATAATTAAGAAAGATCCAACACTTGGATAAACTAAAGAAGTGATTATTGCTTACCATGTGCCCCAAACTATATTAAGTCCTAGAACAAGAGATGTGCTCATCTTGATTCCCTGCAGCTGTTAGACCCAAGGTACAGAGGGCAGTAGCCAACGACCAGCAGGCCCCAAGTGCCATGTGCAGACTCTAAGAGCAACTGCCTTTGAAAGAGGAAACGGTTGAGAGTGGGCTTTATGAGGTAGAGAATTACTAGCTGGGAAAGTAGGACAATTGACACAGAATCGGAATTGATGCCCCTACATGACAGAGTTGGTGAAACTTCCCTTCTCAGAGATCTTGAGGCTCCTCTGAAATGAATTTTTCATTTTGGACAGAACATTCAGGATAAATATGATCTGTTTGAGTTCCTGGTTCTCTCATTTGGACTGTTTCTTAGGCTTCACTGGCACAAGAAAAGGGTTTTGATAATCCAGGTAAATCCTGACAAAAGCAAAGCACGGGATCTATGAAAATCTAACCACTCAGAGGAGAACAACAGATAAAGGGCCAGGCCGACCTGACCCTGCAGGATAGGTAAGGTTAGTCTGGCAACAGGGGTAGAGGGGAAGTGCCCATCTCCTGCTAGAAGAGCTAGAGAAGACCCCTTCCGGAGAGACCACCAGGAGAGGAGAGCAGTAGGTGCTGATGATGAAGAATATTTTAATCAGCAGAGAAGGTCAAAATGACAAAGTTCCACGATCAGAGTAAACATATGGGATAAAAAATAAAAAATAAAGAAAAAAGATTTTTTTGAAAGGACTTTTTTTAAAGGAATTTAAACAAAAGTCCTTTTAAAGAGACAGTTGGCTGTTTAAACCAATAGTACAACTCACTGAGAGAATCGCCACATTATTTATTGGGGTAGAAAGGACCTGGAATGTAGAAAGACCTATTCTGCAGAGGAAAAAATAGAATCACTAACAGGCCTCATGCCTTGCACAGCCAGTGGCTAGAATCCCTGCCTCATGAGACCCTGTGCTAGAAGGCCGCTAGAACCATCTCAACTATGTTAGTCTTTCTTGGAAGCCAACAAGTGTTTGCCCAGTTAAGAGCACGGTAACAATCAGTCACGTTATGTTATAATGATTGTCGATATCTTTAAAAGCCTTGTCAAGTTCCTTTTTGAGTAACACTCACCCCACCCTTAGAGAAATTTATCTGTGGTTCACCTCTTTGAAATACCTCATTGTTGTTCCACATTTACCATAGCCAAAAAACAAAAACAAAACAAACAAACAAAAAAAGCTTTTTATTAACAAAGGGTTCAGAAGGGGGCGCCGCTGTAAACAATGAGAGTTTTCGCTGCCGGGACAATTTTGTTGCAGAAACAGCTGAAAGCAATCAGGTCAGACAGAGCCAAGGGCTGGAGGGATTTTTAAAATGACAAAAACCGAACCAAATCTAACCAAAACAAAAATCAAAACCAATGGCCAAGATTTCAAGTTTGCTACTAAAGGTATGACATTCTCCTAAGACATGCGAGTGACTTGATCACTTTATTTATATATTTATATTTGAAGAAGAAGGAACTATTTGATGCAGCAAATCCACGTTGGTTAAAAATTACCAGATATGGGGGCTCCTGGGTGGCTCAGTGGTTTAGGCCTCTGCCTTCGGCTCAGGTCATGATTTCAGGGTCCTGGGATGTAGCCCCACATCGGGCTCTCGGCTCAGCGGGGAGCCTGCTTCCCCCCTCTCTCTCTGCCTCCCTCTCTACCTACTTGTGATCTGTCTGTCAAATGGGTAAATAAGATCTTTAAAAAAAGAATTACTAGATGTGAAATACATCGAGGGAATGGGAAGGAACATGATTTCACCTGATCTGACTAGGAAGTGGTTGAAGCCTGAATTAAAGTGCTACAAAAAGAGTAAAGACCTGGGAAATATATGGGGTAAAAATCCCTAGATAAACAGCAATAATAACTGGCTGCTCTTTATTGATCCAGATCCTGCGGTAGGCAAAGAAGAGCTGGTTTTAGCCAGAGGATGATCTCCGTTTGTCTTCATGATCTGTCATTTCCTGCAAGCCAGGCATGGGGCTCTGCACTAGAGCTGCAAATGTTGTTCCCTCATTGTCCCTTTTCTCTTCTCAGGGGGACAACAGGCATGTCCATGGTGCAGTGTGACAGGCTTTAGCACAGGGAGATAATAGACTGCCAAGGGTAGGTGGGAGCTGGGAAAAGCCACTTAGGAACAGATTTTCAGGGGAGGTGATAGACAAGGGCAAAGCGAAGAATGAGGATGAGTGTGTCAAGTTTCAAAGTGCCAGGAGGCAGCACAGTGCATTCGGAAACTACAGCAAGTTCATGACAAACGACAGCTGATCTGGCAGCATCACCTGGGGATGGAGGCTGAGCCCCGGGGTTAACACTGGGGGTGAGAAGGTTTGTATACTATGGCGAGGAGGTGAGGTACTACACTGTGGGGGCACAGGGAGCTACCGGAGGATTTCAAATATCAGAATCGTAACCATAATAGAGTATTTAATTGCATCCTAGCATTCATCAAGTGTAAGATGCACTATAGTTTATGTTCGACTAAGAAAGAGAAATGCTGTCAGTTAAAGTAGGATATGTCATCAAGAGCAAGGTGAGTGCCACCTTAAGAGATATTAAAATGGGGGGTGGGGACAAAACTTAGAACAAGTATATTGTGGTAGTAGAATAATTAAGAAAGATCCAACACTTGGATAAACTAAAGAAGTGATTATTGCTTACCATGTGCCCCAAACTATATTAAGTCCTAGAACAAGAGATGTGCTCAACTTGATTCCCTGCAGCTGTTAGACCCAAGGTACAGAGGGCAGTAGCCAACGACCAGCAGGCCCCAAGTGCCATGTGCAGACTCTAAGAGCAACTGCCTTTGAAAGAGGAAACGGTTGAGAGTGGGCTTTATGAGGTAGAGAATTACTAGCTGGGAAAGTAGGACAATTGACACAGAATCGGAATTGATGCCCCTACATGACAGAGTTGGTGAAACTTCCCTTCTCAGAGATCTTGAGGCTCCTCTGAAATGAATTTTTCATTTTGGACAGAACATTCAGGATAAATATGATCTGTTTGAGTTCCTGGTTCTCTCATTTGGACTGTTTCTTAGGCTTCACTGGCACAAGAAAAGGGTTTTGATAATCCAGGTAAATCCTGACAAAAGCAAAGCACGGGATCTATGAAAATCTAACCACTCAGAGGAGAACAACAGATAAAGGGCCAGGCCGACCTGACCCTGCAGGATAGGTAAGGTTAGTCTGGCAACAGGGGTAGAGGGGAAGTGCCCATCTCCTGCTAGAAGAGCTAGAGAAGACCCCTTCCGGAGAGACCACCAGGAGAGGAGAGCAGTAGGTGCTGATGATGAAGAATATTTTAATCAGCAGAGAAGGTCAAAATGACAAAGTTCCACGATCAGAGTAAACATATGGGATAAAAAATAAAAAATAAAGAAAAAAGATTTTTTTGAAAGGACTTTTTTTAAAGGAATTTAAACAAAAGTCCTTTTAAAGAGACAGTTGGCTGTTTAAACCAATAGTACAACTCACTGAGAGAATCGCCACATTATTTATTGGGGTAGAAAGGACCTGGAATGTAGAAAGACCTATTCTGCAGAGGAAAAAATAGAATCACTAACAGGCCTCATGCCTTGCACAGCCAGTGGCTAGAATCCCTGCCTCATGAGACCCTGTGCTAGAAGGCCGCTAGAACCATCTCAACTATGTTAGTCTTTCTTGGAAGCCAACAAGTGTTTGCCCAGTTAAGAGCACGGTAACAATCAGTCACGTTATGTTATAATGATTGTCGATATCTTTAAAAGCCTTGTCAAGTTCCTTTTTGAGTAACACTCACCCCACCCTTAGAGAAATTTATCTGTGGTTCACCTCTTTGAAATACCTCATTGTTGTTCCACATTTACCATAGCCAAAAAACAAAAACAAAACAAACAAACAAAAAAAGCTTTTTATTAACAAAGGGTTCAGAAGGGGGCGCCGCTGTAAACAATGAGAGTTTTCGCTGCCGGGACAATTTTGTTGCAGAAACAGCTGAAAGCAATCAGGTCAGACAGAGCCAAGGGCTGGAGGGATTTTTAAAATGACAAAAACCGAACCAAATCTAACCAAAACAAAAATCAAAACCAATGGCCAAGATTTCAAGTTTGCTACTAAAGGTATGACATTCTCCTAAGACATGCGAGTGACTTGATCACTTTATTTATATATTTATATTTGAAGAAGAAGGAACTATTTGATGCAGCAAATCCACGTTGGTTAAAAATTACCAGATATGGGGGCTCCTGGGTGGCTCAGTGGTTTAGGCCTCTGCCTTCGGCTCAGGTCATGATTTCAGGGTCCTGGGATGTAGCCCCACATCGGGCTCTCGGCTCAGCGGGGAGCCTGCTTCCCCCCTCTCTCTCTGCCTCCCTCTCTACCTACTTGTGATCTGTCTGTCAAATGGGTAAATAAGATCTTTAAAAAAAGAATTACTAGATGTGAAATACATCGAGGGAATGGGAAGGAACATGATTTCACCTGATCTGACTAGGAAGTGGTTGAAGCCTGAATTAAAGTGCTACAAAAAGAGTAAAGACCTGGGAAATATATGGGGTAAAAATCCCTAGATAAACAGCAATAATAACTGGCTGCTCTTTATTGATCCAGATCCTGCGGTAGGCAAAGAAGAGCTGGTTTTAGCCAGAGGATGATCTCCGTTTGTCTTCATGATCTGTCATTTCCTGCAAGCCAGGCATGGGGCTCTGCACTAGAGCTGCAAATGTTGTTCCCTCATTGTCCCTTTTCTCTTCTCAGGGGGACAACAGGCATGTCCATGGTGCAGTGTGACAGGCTTTAGCACAGGGAGATAATAGACTGCCAAGGGTAGGTGGGAGCTGGGAAAAGCCACTTAGGAACAGATTTTCAGGGGAGGTGATAGACAAGGGCAAAGCGAAGAATGAGGATGAGTGTGTCAAGTTTCAAAGTGCCAGGAGGCAGCACAGTGCATTCGGAAACTACAGCAAGTTCATGACAAACGACAGCTGATCTGGCAGCATCACCTGGGGATGGAGGCTGAGCCCCGGGGTTAACACTGGGGGTGAGAAGGTTTGTATACTATGGCGAGGAGGTGAGGTACTACACTGTGGGGGCACAGGGAGCTACCGGAGGATTTCAAATATCAGAATCGTAACCATAATAGAGTATTTAATTGCATCCTAGCATTCATCAAGTGTAAGATGCACTATAGTTTATGTTCGACTAAGAAAGAGAAATGCTGTCAGTTAAAGTAGGATATGTCATCAAGAGCAAGGTGAGTGCCACCTTAAGAGATATTAAAATGGGGGGTGGGGACAAAACTTAGAACAAGTATATTGTGGTAGTAGAATAATTAAGAAAGATCCAACACTTGGATAAACTAAAGAAGTGATTATTGCTTACCATGTGCCCCAAACTATATTAAGTCCTAGAACAAGAGATGTGCTCAACTTGATTCCCTGCAGCTGTTAGACCCAAGGTACAGAGGGCAGTAGCCAACGACCAGCAGGCCCCAAGTGCCATGTGCAGACTCTAAGAGCAACTGCCTTTGAAAGAGGAAACGGTTGAGAGTGGGCTTTATGAGGTAGAGAATTACTAGCTGGGAAAGTAGGACAATTGACACAGAATCGGAATTGATGCCCCTACCTGACAGAGTTGGTGAAACTTCCCTTCTCAGAGATCTTGAGGCTCCTCTGAAATGAATTTTTCATTTTGGACAGAACATTCAGGATAAATATGATCTGTTTGAGTTCCTGGTTCTCTCATTAGGACTGTTTCTTAGGCTTCACTGGCACAAGAAAAGGGTTTTGATAATCCAGGTAAATCCTGACAAAAGCAAAGCACGGGATCTATGAAAATCTAACCACTCAGAGGAGAACAACAGATAAAGGGCCAGGCCGACCTGACCCTGCAGGATAGGTAAGGTTAGTCTGGCAACAGGGGTAGAGGGGAAGTGCCCATCTCCTGCTAGAAGAGCTAGAGAAGACCCCTTCCGGAGAGACCACCAGGAGAGGAGAGCAGTAGGTGCTGATGATGAAGAATATTTTAATCAGCAGAGAAGGTCAAAATGACAAAGTTCCACGATCAGAGTAAACATATGGGATAAAAAATAAAAAATAAAGAAAAAAGATTTTTTTGAAAGGACTTTTTTTTAAAGGAATTTAAACAAAAGTCCTTTTAAAGAGACAGTTGGCTGTTTAAACCAATAGTACAACTCACTGAGAGAATCGCCACATTATTTATTGGGGTAGAAAGGACCTGGAATGTAGAAAGACCTATTCTGCAGAGGAAAAAATAGAATCACTAACAGGCCTCATGCCTTGCACAGCCAGTGGCTAGAATCCCTGCCTCATGAGACCCTGTGCTAGAAGGCCGCTAGAACCATCTCAACTATGTTAGTCTTTCTTGGAAGCCAACAAGTGTTTGCCCAGTTAAGAGCACGGTAACAATCAGTCACGTTATGTTATAATGATTGTCGATATCTTTAAAAGCCTTGTCAAGTTCCTTTTTGAGTAACACTCACCCCACCCTTAGAGAAATTTATCTGTGGTTCACCTCTTTGAAATACCTCATTGTTGTTCCACATTTACCATAGCCAAAAAACAAAAACAAAACAAACAAACAAAAAAAGCTTTTTATTAACAAAGGGTTCAGAAGGGGGCGCCGCTGTAAACAATGAGAGTTTTCGCTGCCGGGACAATTTTGTTGCAGAAACAGCTGAAAGCAATCAGGTCAGACAGAGCCAAGGGCTGGAGGGATTTTTAAAATGACAAAAACCGAACCAAATCTAACCAAAACAAAAATCAAAACCAATGGCCAAGATTTCAAGTTTGCTACTAAAGGTATGACATTCTCCTAAGACATGCGAGTGACTTGATCACTTTATTTATATATTTATATTTGAAGAAGAAGGAACTATTTGATGCAGCAAATCCACGTTGGTTAAAAATTACCAGATATGGGGGCTCCTGGGTGGCTCAGTGGTTTAGGCCTCTGCCTTCGGCTCAGGTCATGATTTCAGGGTCCTGGGATGGAGCCCCACATCGGGCTCTCGGCTCAGCGGGGAGCCTGCTTCCCCCCTCTCTCTCTGCCTCCCACTCTACCTACTTGTGATCTGTCTGTCAAATGGGTAAATAAGATCTTTAAAAAAAGAATTACTAGATGTGAAATACATCGAGGGTATGGGAGGGAAAATGATTTCACCTGATCTGACTAGGAAGTGGTTGAAGCCTGAATTAAAGTGCTACAAAAAGAGTAAAGACCTGGGAAATATATGGGGTAAAAATCCCTAGATAAACAGCAATAATAACTGGCTGCTCTTTATTGATCCAGATCCTGCGGTAGGCAAAGAAGAGCTGGTTTTAGCCAGAGGATGATCTCCGTTTGTCTTCATGATCTGTCATTTCCTGCAAGCCAGGCATGGGGCTCTGCACTAGAGCTGCAAATGTTGTTCCCTCATTGTCCCTTTTCTCTTCTCAGGGGGACAACAGGCATGTCCATGGTGCAGTGTGACAGGCTTTAGCACAGGGAGATAATAGACTGCCAAGGGTAGGTGGGAGCTGGGAAAAGCCACTTAGGAACAGATTTTCAGGGGAGGTGATAGACAAGGGCAAAGCGAAGAATGAGGATGAGTGTGTCAAGTTTCAAAGTGCCAGGAGGCAGCACAGTGCATTCGGAAACTACAGCAAGTTCATGACAAACGACAGCTGATCTGGCAGCATCACCTGGGGATGGAGGCTGAGCCCCGGGGTTAACACTGGGGGTGAGAAGGTTTGTATACTATGGCGAGGAGGTGAGGTACTACACTGTGGGGGCACAGGGAGCTACCGGAGGATTTCAAATATCAGAATCGTAACCATAATAGAGTATTTAATTGCATCCTAGCATTCATCAAGTGTAAGATGCACTATAGTTTATGTTCGACTAAGAAAGAGAAATGCTGTCAGTTAAAGTAGGATATGTCATCAAGAGCAAGGTGAGTGCCACCTTAAGAGATATTAAAATGGGGGGTGGGGACAAAACTTAGAACAAGTATATTGTGGTAGTAGAATAATTAAGAAAGATCCAACACTTGGATAAACTAAAGAAGTGATTATTGCTTACCATGTGCCCCAAACTATATTAAGTCCTAGAACAAGAGATGTGCTCAACTTGATTCCCTGCAGCTGTTAGACCCAAGGTACAGAGGGCAGTAGCCAACGACCAGCAGGCCCCAAGTGCCATGTGCAGACTCTAAGAGCAACTGCCTTTGAAAGAGGAAACGGTTGAGAGTGGGCTTTATGAGGTAGAGAATTACTAGCTGGGAAAGTAGGACAATTGACACAGAATCGGAATTGATGCCCCTACATGACAGAGTTGGTGAAACTTCCCTTCTCAGAGATCTTGAGGCTCCTCTGAAATGAATTTTTCATTTTGGACAGAACATTCAGGATAAATATGATCTGTTTGAGTTCCTGGTTCTCTCATTAGGACTGTTTCTTAGGCTTCACTGGCACAAGAAAAGGGTTTTGATAATCCAGGTAAATCCTGACAAAAGCAAAGCACGGGATCTATGAAAATCTAACCACTCAGAGGAGAACAACAGATAAAGGGCCAGGCCGACCTGACCCTGCAGGATAGGTAAGGTTAGTCTGGCAACAGGGGTAGAGGGGAAGTGCCCATCTCCTGCTAGAAGAGCTAGAGAAGACCCCTTCCGGAGAGACCACCAGGAGAGGAGAGCAGTAGGTGCTGATGATGAAGAATATTTTAATCAGCAGAGAAGGTCAAAATGACAAAGTTCCACGATCAGAGTAAACATATGGGATAAAAAATAAAAAATAAAGAAAAAAGATTTTTTTGAAAGGACTTTTTTTTAAAGGAATTTAAACAAAAGTCCTTTTAAAGAGACAGTTGGCTGTTTAAACCAATAGTACAACTCACTGAGAGAATCGCCACATTATTTATTGGGGTAGAAAGGACCTGGAATGTAGAAAGACCTATTCTGCAGAGGAAAAAATAGAATCACTAACAGGCCTCATGCCTTGCACAGCCAGTGGCTAGAATCCCTGCCTCATGAGACCCTGTGCTAGAAGGCCGCTAGAACCATCTCAACTATGTTAGTCTTTCTTGGAAGCCAACAAGTGTTTGCCCAGTTAAGAGCACGGTAACAATCAGTCACGTTATGTTATAATGATTGTCGATATCTTTAAAAGCCTTGTCAAGTTCCTTTTTGAGTAACACTCACCCCACCCTTAGAGAAATTTATCTGTGGTTCACCTCTTTGAAATACCTCATTGTTGTTCCACATTTACCATAGTCAAAAAACAAAAACAAAACAAACAAACAAAAAAAGCTTTTTATTAACAAGGGGTTCAGAAGGGGGCGCCACTGTAAACAATGAGAGTTTTCGCTGCCGGGACAATTTTGTTGCAGAAACAGCTGAAAGCAATCAGGTCAGACAGAGCCAAGGGCTGGAGGGATTTTTAAAATGACAAAAACCGAACCAAATCTAACCAAAACAAAAATCAAAACCAATGGCCAAGATTTCAAGTTTGCTACTAAAGGTATGACATTCTCCTAAGACATGCGAGTGACTTGATCACTTTATTTATATATTTATATTTGAAGAAGAAGGAACTATTTGATGCAGCAAATCCTCGTTGGTTAAAAATTACCAGATATGGGGGCTCCTGGGTGGCTCAGTGGTTTAGGCCTCTGCCTTCGGCTCAGGTCATGATTTCAGGGTCCTGGGATGGAGCCCCACATCGGGCTCTCGGCTCAGCGGGGAGCCTGCTTCCCCCCTCTCTCTCTGCCTCACTCTCTACCTACTTGTGATCTGTCTGTCAAATGGGTAAATAAGATCTTTAAAAAAAGAATTACTAGATGTGAAATACATCGAGGGAATGGGAAGGAAAATGATTTCACCTGATCTGACTAGGAAGTGGTTGAAGCCTGAATTAAAGTGCTACAAAAAGAGTAAAGACCTGGGAAATATATGGGGCAAAAATCCCTAGATAAACAGCAATAATAACTGGCTGCTCTTTATTGATCCAGATCCTGCGGTAGGCAAAGAAGAGCTGGTTTTAGCCAGAGGATGATCTCCGTTTGTCTTCATGATCTGTCATTTCCTGCAAGCCAGGCATGGGGCTCTGCACTAGAGCTGCAAATGTTGTTCCCTCATTGTCCCTTTTCTCTTCTCAGGGGGACAACAGGCATGTCCATGGTGCAGTGTGACAGGCTTTAGCACAGGGAGATAATAGACTGCCAAGGGTAGGTGGGAGCTGGGAAAAGCCACTTAGGAACAGATTTTCAGGGGAGGTGATAGACAAGGGCAAAGCGAAGAATGAGGATGAGTGTGTCAAGTTTCAAAGTGCCAGGAGGCAGCACAGTGCATTCGGAAACTACAGCAAGTTCATGACAAACGACAGCTGATCTGGCAGCATCACCTGGGGATGGAGGCTGAGCCCCGGGGTTAACACTGGGGGTGAGAAGGTTTGTATACTATGGCGAGGAGGTGAGGTACTACACTGTGGGGGCACAGGGAGCTACCGGAGGATTTCAAATATCAGAATCGTAACCATAATAGAGTATTTAATTGCATCCTAGCATTCATCAAGTGTAAGATGCACTATAGTTTATGTTCGACTAAGAAAGAGAAATGCTGTCAGTTAAAGTAGGATATGTCATCAAGAGCAAGGTGAGTGCCACCTTAAGAGATATTAAAATGGGGGGTGGGGACAAAACTTAGAACAAGTATATTGTGGTAGTAGAATAATTAAGAAAGATCCAACACTTGGATAAACTAAAGAAGTGATTATTGCTTACCATGTGCCCCAAACTATATTAAGTCCTAGAACAAGAGATGTGCTCAACTTGATTCCCTGCAGCTGTTAGACCCAAGGTACAGAGGGCAGTAGCCAACGACCAGCAGGCCCCAAGTGCCATGTGCAGACTCTAAGAGCAACTGCCTTTGAAAGAGGAAACGGTTGAGAGTGGGCTTTATGAGGTAGAGAATTACTAGCTGGGAAAGTAGGACAATTGACACAGAATCGGAATTGATGCCCCTACATGACAGAGTTGGTGAAACTTCCCTTCTCAGAGATCTTGAGGCTCCTCTGAAATGAATTTTTCATTTTGGACAGAACATTCAGGATAAATATGATCTGTTTGAGTTCCTGGTTCTCTCATTAGGACTGTTTCTTAGGCTTCACTGGCACAAGAAAAGGGTTTTGATAATCCAGGTAAATCCTGACAAAAGCAAAGCACGGGATCTATGAAAATCTAACCACTCAGAGGAGAACAACAGATAAAGGGCCAGGCCGACCTGACCCTGCAGGATAGGTAAGGTTAGTCTGGCAACAGGGGTAGAGGGGAAGTGCCCATCTCCTGCTAGAAGAGCTAGAGAAGACCCCTTCCGGAGAGACCACCAGGAGAGGAGAGCAGTAGGTGCTGATGATGAAGAATATTTTAATCAGCAGAGAAGGTCAAAATGACAAAGTTCCACGATCAGAGTAAACATATGGGATAAAAAATAAAAAATAAAGAAAAAAGATTTTTTTGAAAGGACTTTTTTTTAAAGGAATTTAAACAAAAGTCCTTTTAAAGAGACAGTTGGCTGTTTAAACCAATAGTACAACTCACTGAGAGAATCGCCACATTATTTATTGGGGTAGAAAGGACCTGGAATGTAGAAAGACCTATTCTGCAGAGGAAAAAATAGAATCACTAACAGGCCTCATGCCTTGCACAGCCAGTGGCTAGAATCCCTGCCTCATGAGACCCTGTGCTAGAAGGCCGCTAGAACCATCTCAACTATGTTAGTCTTTCTTGGAAGCCAACAAGTGTTTGCCCAGTTAAGAGCACGGTAACAATCAGTCACGTTATGTTATAATGATTGTCGATATCTTTAAAAGCCTTGTCAAGTTCCTTTTTGAGTAACCCTCACCCCACCCTTAGAGAAATTTATCTGTGGTTCACCTCTTTGAAATACCTCATTGTTGTTCCACATTTACCATAGCCAAAAAACAAAAACAAAACAAACAAAAAAAAAAAGCTTTTTATTAACAAAGGATTCAGAAGGGGGCGCCGCTGTAAACAATGAGAGTTTTCGCTGCCGGGACAATTTTGTTGCAGAAACAGCTGAAAGCAATCAGGTCAGACAGAGCCAAGGGCTGGAGGGATTTTTAAAATGACAAAAACCGAACCAAATCTAACCAAAACAAAAATCAAAACCAATGGCCAAGATTTCAAGTTTGCTACTAAAGGTATGACATTCTCCTAAGACATGCGAGTGACTTGATCACTTTATTTATATATTTATATTTGAAGAAGAAGGAACTATTTGATGCAGCAAATCCACGTTGGTTAAAAATTACCAGATATGGGGGCTCCTGGGTGGCTCAGTGGTTTAGGCCTCTGCCTTCGGCTCAGGTCATGATTTCAGGGTCCTGGGATGGAGCCCCACATCGGGCTCTCGGCTCAGCGGGGAGCCTGCTTCCCCCCTCTCTCTCTGCCTCCCACTCTACCTACTTGTGATCTGTCTGTCAAATGGGTAAATAAGATCTTTAAAAAAAGAATTACTAGATGTGAAATACATCGAGGGTATGGGAGGGAAAATGATTTCACCTGATCTGACTAGGAAGTGGTTGAAGCCTGAATTAAAGTGCTACAAAAAGAGTAAAGACCTGGGAAATATATGGGGTAAAAATCCCTAGAAAAACAGCAATAATAACTGGCTGCTCTTTATTGATCCAGATCCTGCGGTAGGCAAAGAAGAGCTGGTTTTAGCCAGAGGATGATCTCCGTTTGTCTTCATGATCTGTCATTTCCTGCAAGCCAGGCATGGGGCTCTGCACTAGAGCTGCAAATGTTGTTCCCTCATTGTCCCTTTTCTCTTCTCAGGGGGACAACAGGCATGTCCATGGTGCAGTGTGACAGGCTTTAGCACAGGGAGATAATAGACTGCCAAGGGTAGGTGGGAGCTGGGAAAAGCCACTTAGGAACAGATTTTCAGGGGAGGTGATAGACAAGGGCAAAGCGAAGAATGAGGATGAGTGTGTCAAGTTTCAAAGTGCCAGGAGGCAGCACAGTGCATTCGGAAACTACAGCAAGTTCATGACAAACGACAGCTGATCTGGCAGCATCACCTGGGGATGGAGGCTGAGCCCCGGGGTTAACACTGGGGGTGAGAAGGTTTGTATACTATGGCGAGGAGGTGAGGTACTACACTGTGGGGGCACAGGGAGCTACCGGAGGATTTCAAATATCAGAATCGTAACCATAATAGAGTATTTAATTGCATCCTAGCATTCATCAAGTGTAAGATGCACTATAGTTTATGTTCGACTAAGAAAGAGAAATGCTGTCAGTTAAAGTAGGATATGTCATCAAGAGCAAGGTGAGTGCCACCTTAAGAGATATTAAAATGGGGGGTGGGGACAAAACTTAGAACAAGTATATTGTGGTAGTAGAATAATTAAGAAAGATCCAACACTTGGATAAACTAAAGAAGTGATTATTGCTTACCATGTGCCCCAAACTATATTAAGTCCTAGAACAAGAGATGTGCTCATCTTGATTCCCTGCAGCTGTTAGACCCAAGGTACAGAGGGCAGTAGCCAACGACCAGCAGGCCCCAAGTGCCATGTGCAGACTCTAAGAGCAACTGCCTTTGAAAGAGGAAACGGTTGAGAGTGGGCTTTATGAGGTAGAGAATTACTAGCTGGGAAAGTAGGACAATTGACACAGAATCGGAATTGATGCCCCTACATGACAGAGTTGGTGAAACTTCCCTTCTCAGAGATCTTGAGGCTCCTCTGAAATGAATTTTTCATTTTGGACAGAACATTCAGGATAAATATGATCTGTTTGAGTTCCTGGTTCTCTCATTAGGACTGTTTCTTAGGCTTCACTGGCACAAGAAAAGGGTTTTGATAATCCAGGTAAATCCTGACAAAAGCAAAGCACGGGATCTATGAAAATCTAACCACTCAGAGGAGAACAACAGATAAAGGGCCAGGCCGACCTGACCCTGCAGGATAGGTAAGGTTAGTCTGGCAACAGGGGTAGAGGGGAAGTGCCCATCTCCTGCTAGAAGAGCTAGAGAAGACCCCTTCCGGAGAGACCACCAGGAGAGGAGAGCAGTAGGTGCTGATGATGAAGAATATTTTAATCAGCAGAGAAGGTCAAAATGACAAAGTTCCACGATCAGAGTAAACATATGGGATAAAAAATAAAAAATAAAGAAAAAAGATTTTTTTGAAAGGACTTTTTTTTAAAGGAATTTAAACAAAAGTCCTTTTAAAGAGACAGTTGGCTGTTTAAACCAATAGTACAACTCACTGAGAGAATCGCCACATTATTTATTGGGGTAGAAAGGACCTGGAATGTAGAAAGACCTATTCTGCAGAGGAAAAAATAGAATCACTAACAGGCCTCATGCCTTGCACAGCCAGTGGCTAGAATCCCTGCCTCATGAGACCCTGTGCTAGAAGGCCGCTAGAACCATCTCAACTATGTTAGTCTTTCTTGGAAGCCAACAAGTGTTTGCCCAGTTAAGAGCACGGTAACAATCAGTCACGTTATGTTATAATGATTGTCGATATCTTTAAAAGCCTTGTCAAGTTCCTTTTTGAGTAACACTCACCCCACCCTTAGAGAAATTTATCTGTGGTTCACCTCTTTGAAATACCTCATTGTTGTTTCACATTTACCATAGCCAAAAAACAAAAACAAAACAAACAAACAAAAAAAGCTTTTTATTAACAAAGGGTTCAGAAGGGGGCGCCGCTGTAAACAATGAGAGTTTTCGCTGCCGGGACAATTTTGTTGCAGAAACAGCTGAAAGCAATCAGGTCAGACAGAGCCAAGGGCTGGAGGGATTTTTAAAATGACAAAAACCGAACCAAATCTAACCAAAACAAAAATCAAAACCAATGGCCAAGATTTCAAGTTTGCTACTAAAGGTATGACATTCTCCTAAGACATGCGAGTGACTTGATCACTTTATTTATATATTTATATTTGAAGAAGAAGGAACTATTTGATGCAGCAAATCCACGTTGGTTAAAAATTACCAGATATGGGGGCTCCTGGGTGGCTCAGTGGTTTAGGCCTCTGCCTTCGGCTCAGGTCATGATTTCAGGGTCCTGGGATGGAGCCCCACATCGGGCTCTCGGCTCAGCGGGGAGCCTGCTTCCCCCCTCTCTCTCTGCCTCCCTCTCTACCTACTTGTGATCTGTCTGTCAAATGGGTAAATAAGATCTTTAAAAAAAGAATTACTAGATGTGAAATACATCGAGGGTATGGGAGGGAAAATGATTTCACCTGATCTGACTAGGAAGTGGTTGAAGCCTGAATTAAAGTGCTACAAAAAGAGTAAAGACCTGGGAAATATATGGGGTAAAAATCCCTAGATAAACAGCAATAATAACTGGCTGCTCTTTATTGATCCAGATCCTGCGGTAGGCAAAGAAGAGCTTGTTTTAGCCAGAGGATGATCTCTGTTTGTCTTCATGATCTGTCATTTCCTGCAAGCCAGGCATGGGGCTCTGCACTAGAGCTGCAAATGTTGTTCCCTCATTGTCCCTTTTCTCTTCTCAGGGGGACAACAGGCATGTCCATGGTGCAGTGTGACAGGCTTTAGCACAGGGAGATAATAGACTGCCAAGGGTAGGTGGGAGCTGGGAAAAGCCACTTAGGAACAGATTTTCAGGGGAGGTGATAGACAAGGGCAAAGCGAAGAATGAGGATGAGTGTGTCAAGTTTCAAAGTGCCAGGAGGCAGCACAGTGCATTCGGAAACTACAGCAGGTTCATGACAAACGACAGCTGATCTGGCAGCATCACCTGGGGATGGAGGCTGAGCCCCGGGGTTAACACTGGGGGTGAGAAGGTTTGTATACTATGGCGAGGAGGTGAGGTACTACACTGTGGGGGCACAGGGAGCTACCGGAGGATTTCAAATATCAGAATCGTAACCATAATAGAGTATTTAATTGCATCCTAGCATTCATCAAGTGTAAGATGCACTATAGTTTATGTTCGACTAAGAAAGAGAAATGCTGTCAGTTAAAGTAGGATATGTCATCAAGAGCAAGGTGAGTGCCACCTTAAGAGATATTAAAATGGGGGGTGGGGACAAAACTTAGAACAAGTATATTGTGGTAGTAGAATAATTAAGAAAGATCCAACACTTGGATAAACTAAAGAAGTGATTATTGCTTACCATGTGCCCCAAACTATATTAAGTCCTAGAACAAGAGATGTGCTCATCTTGATTCCCTGCAGCTGTTAGACCCAAGGTACAGAGGGCAGTAGCCAACGACCAGCAGGCCCCAAGTGCCATGTGCAGACTCTAAGAGCAACTGCCTTTGAAAGAGGAAACGGTTGAGAGTGGGCTTTATGAGGTAGAGAATTACTAGCTGGGAAAGTAGGACAATTGACACAGAATCGGAATTGATGCCCCTACATGACAGAGTTGGTGAAACTTCCCTTCTCAGAGATCTTGAGGCTCCTCTGAAATGAATTTTTCATTTTGGACAGAACATTCAGGATAAATATGATCTGTTTGAGTTCCTGGTTCTCTCATTAGGACTGTTTCTTAGGCTTCACTGGCACAAGAAAAGGGTTTTGATAATCCAGGTAAATCCTGACAAAAGCAAAGCACGGGATCTATGAAAATCTAACCACTCAGAGGAGAACAACAGATAAAGGGCCAGGCCGACCTGACCCTGCAGGATAGGTAAGGTTAGTCTGGCAACAGGGGTAGAGGGGAAGTGCCCATCTCCTGCTAGAAGAGCTAGAGAAGACCCCTTCCGGAGAGACCACCAGGAGAGGAGAGCAGTAGGTGCTGATGATGAAGAATATTTTAATCAGCAGAGAAGGTCAAAATGACAAAGTTCCACGATCAGAGTAAACATATGGGATAAAAAATAAAAAATAAAGAAAAAAGATTTTTTTGAAAGGACTTTTTTTTAAAGGAATTTAAACAAAAGTCCTTTTAAAGAGACAGTTGGCTGTTTAAACCAATAGTACAACTCACTGAGAGAATCGCCACATTATTTATTGGGGTAGAAAGGACCTGGAATGTAGAAAGACCTATTCTGCAGAGGAAAAAATAGAATCACTAACAGGCCTCATGCCTTGCACAGCCAGTGGCTAGAATCCCTGCCTCATGAGACCCTGTGCTAGAAGGCCGCTAGAACCATCTCAACTATGTTAGTCTTTCTTGGAAGCCAACAAGTGTTTGCCCAGCTAAGAGCACGGTAACAATCAGTCACGTTATGTTATAATGATTGTCGATATCTTTAAAAGCCTTGTCAAGTTCCTTTTTGAGTAACCCTCACCCCACCCTTAGAGAAATTTATCTGTGGTTCACCTCTTTGAAATACCTCATTGTTTTTCCACATTTACCATAGCCAAAAAACAAAAACAAAACAAACAAAAAAAAAAAATGCTTTTTATTAACAAAGGGTTCAGAAGGGGGCGCCGCTGTAAACAATGAGAATTTTCGCTGCCGGGACAATTTTGTTGCAGAAACAGCTGAAAGCAATCAGGTCAGACAGAGCCAAGGGCTGGAGGGATTTTTAAAATGACAAAAACCGAACCAAATCTAACCAAAACAAAAATCAAAACCAATGGCCAAGATTTCAAGTTTGCTACTAAAGGTATGACATTCTCCTAAGACATGCGAGTGACTTGATCACTTTATTTATATATTTATATTTGAAGAAGAAGGAGCTATTTGATGCAGCAAATCCACGTTGGTTAAAAATTACCAGATATGGGGGCTCCTGGGTGGCTCAGTGGTTTAGGCCTCTGCCTTCGGCTCAGGTCATGATTTCAGTGTCCTGGGATGGAGCCCCACATCGGGCTCTCGGCTCAGCGGGGAGCCTGCTTCCCCCCTCTCTCTCTGCCTCCCTCTCTACCTACTTGTGATCTGTCTGTCAAATGGGTAAATAAGATCATTAAAAAAAGAATTACTAGATGTGAAATACATCGATGGTATGGGAAGGAAAATGATTTCACCTGATCTGACTAGGAAGTGGTTGAAGCCTGAATTAAAGTGCTACAAAAAGAGTAAAGACCTGGGAAATATATGGGGTAAAAATCCCTAGAAAAACAGCAATAATATCTGGCTGCTCTTTAATGATCCAGATCCTGCGGTAGGCAAAGAAGAGCTGGTTTTAGCCAGAGGATGATCTCCGTTTGTCTTCATGATCTGTCATTTCCTGCAAGCCAGGCATGGGGCTCTGCACTAGAGCTGCAAATGCTGGTCCCTCATTGTCCCTTTTCTCTTCTCAGGGGGACAACAGGCATGTCCATGGTGCAGTGTGACAGGCTTTAGCACAGGGAGATAATAGACTGCCAAGGGTAGGTGGGAGCTGGGAAAAGCCACTTAGGAACAGATTTTCAGGGGAGGTGATAGACAAGGGCAAAGCGAAGAATGAGGATGAGTGTGTCAAGTTTCAAAGTGCCAGGAGGCAGCACAGTGCATTCGGAAACTACAGCAAGATCATGACAAACGACAGCTGATCTGGCAGCATCACCTGGGGATGGAGGCTGAGCCCCGGGGTTAACACTGGGGGTGAGAAGGTTTGTATACTATGGCGAGGAGGTGAGGTACTACACTGTGGGGGCACAGGGAGCTACCGGAGGATTTCAAATATCAGAATCGTAACCATAATAGAGTATTTAATTGCATCCTAGCATTCATCAAGTGTAAGATGCACTATAGTTTATGTTCGACTAAGAAAGAGAAATGCTGTCAGTTAAAGTAGGATATGTCATCAAGAGCAAGGTGAGTGCCACCTTAAGAGATATTAAAATGGGGGGTGGGGACAAATCTTAGAACAAGTATATTGTGGTAGTAGAATAATTAAGAAAGATCCAACCCTTGGATCAACTAAAGAAGTGATTATTGCTTACCATGTGCCCCAAACTATATTAAGTCCTAGAACAAGAGACGTGCTCATCTTGATGCCCTGCAGCTGTTAGACCCAAGGTACAGAGGGCAGTAGCCAACGACCAGCAGGCCCCAAGTGCCATGTGCAGACTCTAAGAGCAACTGCCTTTGAAAGAGGAAACGGTTGAGAGTGGGCTTTATGAGGTAGAGAATTACTAGCTGGGAAAGTAGGACAATTGACACAGAATCGGAATTGATGCCCCTACATGACAGAGTTGGTGAAACTTCCCTTCTCAGAGATCTTGAGGCTCCTCTGAAATGAATTTTTCATTTTGGACAGAACATTCAGGATAAATATGATCTGTTTGAGTTCCTGGTTCTCTCATTAGGACTGTTTCTTAGGCTTCACTGGCACAAGAAAAGGGTTTTGATAATCCAGGTAAATCCTGACAAAAGCAAAGCACGGGATCTATGAAAAACTAACCACTCAGAGGAGAGCAACAGATAAAGGGCCAGGCCGACCTGACCCTGCAGGATAGGTAAGGTTACTCTGGCAACAGTGGTAGAGGGGAAGTGCCCCTTTAGGTTGGCATGGACAAAGCCCTCAATCAACTTTCTGTGCCTTTGCGACAGTTACAAGAAGTTCTGGTAAGTCCCCAATTAATGAAAACAGTCTGCTCTGATGCCTGTTGTCCTCGTCGGCTTTTCTCTAAGAATTCTTTTCATCTGTTAGTTTGGTGGTACTGGTGGTTGTATGTTAACGGTTCATGATTATAATATTCACCTTCAGAAGTGTTGTAAATGATTTTGTTTTTGCATATGCTAAAAACCTAAAAAAACATGTTTGATTTGAATAAGACCTATTCTCAGAGTAGACAACCTTTAAATGTCAGGGGAGAGGAAGCATATTTCCAAATTCAACTTATTAATGCCACTTTGGTCATATGTAAGTGGTTTCTAACTTATGAATGACTTGTATTTTAACAGTTTGTAATCTTGTAAAGATCCCCCCCCACCCCATGTAAGCTACGTGTGGTTAGGTTCCTGGGCTGATCTACAAAAACTGTGTAATCCCTAATGGAACTGAAGGATAATATAAATAAAATGTAATACTTAATAAATGTTACATTTGCCTGTTCTCTCAGAAAAATCTCTGTTGTGGGAATGGGACTCCCCACCTCTAAGCCATTGGGAATAGGAACTCCACCTGGGTGAACAGTGGAGGGGCAGTTGTGGCATCACTTCTAACAGAAAACTGTGCTGCCCTGTCTCCCCTCCCGCCCCCCCCATGTCTGTGTCTGGTGCCCTGACTTACGGCCTCTGTCCATTCTGATGCCCTGTCTTAAACTTGTCATAAACGACACCATACTTCCTTGTGTGTCTCCTCTAGCTTGAGTGGCCTCTTGCGTCCCTCCCCTAAGACAGTGCCTGCATCCTAGAGAGAATATAAGGAGAACATAATTTAAGGGAAGACACAGTACATGGTTAGAACCAAGAAAAATGCGAAGTAATGGAAATATCAGTGCTGAGAAGCCTAGGGGAGGGGCAGGCAGGAAAGAGTTCGTGAAACAGGTAAAAATCTTGAGTTGTGCCTTGAGGTAGCCAATACTTTCCATGGTTTATGTCTCATTTGAATTTTACAAAATCTTGTTAAAGATACTTTTCCTTGGAATGGAAGGGATTTTCATGGTCGGCTGTTGGATTCCACACCAGCCGCTGTGGGGCTCTCCCACTGCCTCCTTGGTGTTCCTCTTCCTCCCGGGGCCTCATAGTGGTGTTGTTTCCCAAGCCTAGTCTTCCTTTGGCCTCCCACTCTTCTCTCAAACCCCCTCTCTGGAGGCAGATTTGCTCTACTCACACAGGCTCCCGTCCCACCTCACCCCCTGCCATCACCATATACCCTCCCTTTTCCATGGCCTGTTTTTATGGCCACTTTGGTCCTGCTCAGCCACAGGCCTGACCTGCCTTTCTGGTCCCAACTCTGAAGCTGTTCTGTGAGATTCTCAGATCACTGAGGGATACGACTATATCTGTCTTCATTGCATCCCTGTAGGCTGCCACAATACTGACGTCCAGGAGGTGTTTCATAATGTTGATGGAGTGAATTAATTCACCTTCCTGTGGAATTTTTGTGATCTGCCTACTTCATTCTAGTTGTTTCTGTTAGCCTTTGTTTTGGCCCTAATTCCTAATTATCTCTTTATTCATTAGCTTCTGGACATGTTTCTCTACCTCTGTGCTCTGCCTTTTTCTGGTCTTCTGTTCTTCATTCTTGATTCCTGGTATTTCCATACCCACATTTCATCATCATGCATCAGTGCTTTGACATTCTTTCGTTCTCCAAAATATGCAGAATCTAAAGACTTCATCTCAGTGAAGTTGGCCCTCCATTCCTATTTCTGCTTCTCTCCAGAAGGAAGCCTGCAGTGCACATGGCTGTGTGCCTGTCTGACCCTGCCCCTGAGTGTGTGTGCACTTACATCTGCTCCCCATCCCCTCCCCACCTCGGCAGCTGTGTACACATGGCTTTCAGAGTCCGATTCGAGCCCCGTCGCATTTCCAGACTCTCCTGTACTTTGCTTCATATTATCTGTTCTCCATTCTAAGCCCCCTCATCCCCATAACTTTCACTGTATATGTCATTCTTCTTCTAGCCATGTGACCCTGCCTTCGTGTCATTATGCCCCCAGGTCATGAGTCCCCTCAACAGTAACTGTGTCTGGTATATCATGTTTTTTTTTTTGTCAATATCTGCATAGTACTGGTGCACAGGTATTAATTTCTGTGGAATTGAATGAGATATAGGAAATTGATAATGTGACAAAACAATGTCTGTAATACATTTTCTTTATTATTCTTTTAAAGAGTCTCAGGTCATCAGTCAGTGAAGGAATTCGGGCAGTAGATGAATGAATGTGTAAACAAGAGGACATAAGGAAGAAAAAGGTACCCTCCAGTAGATTTCTTATGCTGCATGCCAGTTGAAGCCCTCTCCTCTTGTCTCCGCGAACTTGTCAGCACTATTCAGCTTTTTTTCTTTTTTTTTTAATTTAGCTTTTTTTCAAAGCTCTCACGCATGTGCATTTTATGCATTATGTCACGTTATCTACCTGAAATAAGAAGACAGAATTTCAGAGGTACCCACACGATCCCAAGATCACCCACTTTTTCCAGAACAAGAAACAGTGATAACTGTTGTCGGTGCAGCGCTTGACAGTTAACGACTGTATAAATTGTCAGCGGCCCTGTAAAGAAAATAGGCCTATATTAGAGACTAGGGGAGAAGTGGGCTTTCCAAAGCAAACTCAGGATTCTGCCATAGGTTTGCTGTTTTTTTCTGATCCTGTGTTCTTTATGTTCTGGTGTTCACTTTAATTTTTTCAATTCCCAGTAGTTAGCATGCGGTGTTGGCTTAGTTTCAGGTGTGTGAGACAGGCAACGGCTCTGTACATCTGAGGGCTCACCCCGGGAGTGTGCCCCTTAGTGCTATCTCCAGTTCCAAGTGTCCCCGATATCATTCATGAGCATAACGATGTAGGGGCACAGCGGGCATTGGGAGTCTGGGCTTCTGACTCTCGCCTGCTGCTCTGTACAATGTTTTCTATGTGTATTATTAGCATATTTGTTAAAATCTCAGTGGGGAGAAGCCTGTTTGAGGGACCTTCTGTTTAATTTGCCTCTGGATCTCCTCACAGCTTTTGTCCAAAGAATGCTTGTCGTGCGCTTCCAGACAAAACAGTAAGCTTTGTGAGAGCAGGGTATATTTCTTGCTTTATTTTCTCGTGCCTCCCCCACCCCCCATCGGAATGAATATCGAGCTCCCAGGGGTGTTCATTATTATTATTATTTATTAAATGGATGACTTTGTATTTTTTTGTTCTTTAAGGATGAGAGTTTTCATAATGTCCCTCAACCTCTTTGATAATATTTGTAGTGTAAAAGGTCTTTAATGATTTGGTGCTTGGGCATATAGGTATATGCACATGTAAACTGAGAGGGCCAGTACAATCGGAAGCCAAAGTTAAAACATGAATAAAGGGCCATAAGAAAACAAATGGAGGGGCGCCTGGTGGCTCAGTTGGTTAAACGTCCGACTCTTGATTTTGGCTCAGGTCATGATCTCAGGATCATGAGATTGAGCCCCGCATTGAGCTCTGTGCTCAGCAGGATGTCTGCTCGAGATTCTCTCTCTCCCTCTGCCCCTCCCCTGCACGCGCACATGCAGTCTCTCTCTCTCTCAAATAAACAAATCTTTTTTAAAAAAATAGGAAAGAAATGCCCATAGAAAGATTCAGGATGGGGAAAAAAAGAAATAAGAGTATAGAATATGAGAAAGCAAAGTCTAGGGGTTTTTTTTTTTCCTCTATAAACTTGCAATAGAATATGGAAGTATGCTTATTCTAGAACTAAGATTTGCATTCCTGAGAATTCTGTGTTTCATAGAAATATTCAAAATATAGCATGCCCTATATATTTGAAGTTAACTTTTGGTCTTATATTTTCCTGCATTTAGCATGGGAAATAAAGATGATTAAGAGTAAAGATGGTGACGTTTTTTGTTTGCTTAATTTTTATTTTTATAGATGTGTGTGTTGAGGCTTATACAAGTTATTTGATCAGTTGAAAAGATTGAAAAAATCTTAAATTCACAAACTTCGAAAGAAACCTCTGCACTAGAAGCAAGCAGGTAAGCATTTTTTTTTAACTAAGTAGCACATAAATTAATACTTCACATCCAATCTAATTAGGCGGGGACGGCTTAGTTAGAATTCATTTCTGAACAAGAAGAAAATCCAGGTTTGTGGCTAGAATGTAGCTCCAGGAGAGTGGAGAGCATGAAATGGTGAAATCTATAACACGTTCCTATAAACGCTTTGGTTATAGACCACAGTTCCAACACGTCATTATGCTTGCAGTGTAAAAGTATATTTGGAATCACCTTCCCTGAGGACTAGCAAAGTCCTGTTGATCTTTAAGGCATACCTACCATTCATCTTGGTTTTTCTCCATCTCATTTTTTTTCCTAGACATGCCCAGAGTATTACCATTGATGTATTTTGCACCAGCATTATATTATTATGAAACAGTATAGGACATATCCAGTTGAAATTTACAAACAGGAAAGGAAAAACTTATGAAATAGGAAAAAGATGATGGCTCTCTTTGTTATACTGTGATTGTCTTGTTCCCTTCCTGGTGTGAATTTTCAATCAGCCAGGGTAGATGAGTGACTCAGAAAATGAGTAGTTAGGTCCTGTCAGCACTGTGAGACGCACAGTGGTGCAGTGGGAGTAGCCGGGGCTGGTCCTACACATACCAGCTGGGCTGCCTGCGTCAAGGTCGCCTGGTGCCCTGAGTGCTCTGTTGTGTGACGCTAACAGTCCCTCCCCTTGCAGGCGGAGTTAGGTTTCTAAATTTTAGGAATTAAGGTTTTAGATTTGGAAGGAACTTGAGAGACCATATGCTCCGCATGTCTCATGATGGAGATTAAGAACGGACACATCCCAAAGGAAGCGATTCTCTGGTCCTAGGTCTCTGTCCCCTTTCACATCAAGGCATTCAACTAAGTGGTCAGCCTCCACTGTGCTTGTGTCTCTAGCCCGTTGCACTCGTGCTTCTGCCCCGTTCGTCCACACTTAGCAGACAGTCTGCACGCGGCCCTTCTGCAGCCCGTGTGTCTCCAGCGGCTCTGCTTCACTGCGGCCCTTGGCAGCGCCTGCAGCCCCTCCAGCCATGTCCACGTTCGGCCCCTGGGGAGCTGGCCCTCCAGTGTTCTTCCCATCTTTGCTGTTACTGCTGTGCTCATCGAATAGAAACACCTCAGTGAGCTCTGTGTCTACAATCCTGTCCCTTTGCAACACTGTCCTTGATAAACAGACATTGTGCACTTTCTTGCTCAGAATTACCTTGGAGGACTTTTTTCTCCAGAAGAGCAGCTCTGAGCTCTAGAGTCAGGAAAGCCAGAGCAGCGTCAGCGCACAGTAAATCCATCATGCTCTGCCAGGCCCAGAAATGCCGAGAAAAGGATAAATAGGAAATGCACATGGGATCAGTCAGTAGAGGTTGGGATTAGGCTTCTGCATTGGTCGTGCCAAGCGCTTGCCTTCCCTCCACACCAGTTCTGATGCTCTGGGATGGGGCACACCATGGCAGGTCTCCAGCGATTTTGGGTTTTCTTACAGTGTGTTTCCTTATTACCTGACTGCCCATCCTCAGATGTGGGATGCCTCATAGAGCCCAGCAGGGGCTTTGGGGCCTTTGTTGTGTGTTTTTTTTTCTTTCACTGTTCGACTTCCTTTTGAATGGGGTTGACGCTTTCTAATGTGGAGGGCAAGAGGGAAGTGTATCCAGTCCACTTGATGGCAGATGCACTGTGAGTGATTTCTCACCAGCTCCCGGAGCACCGAGCTTGCTCTTTCTGCCGTTGGGTAAATTTCAACTTGGAGTCCGCTGCTCTGAGCGATTTCCCAGGTTGCTGCTAGGCGGTCAGTTTTAGCTGATTGAGGAGACAGCAGTAGTTGGTACTGGGGAGGTACTTGGGAGGGAGAATGAGGCAGGCAGAGAAGAAGAGGGGGCTTCGGGTATGAACGGTAGGACAGGGCAAGAGAGAGGAGGGGGTTAGAGAATGGGAGAAGAAGGGAGAAGAAGGGCACGAATGGGAGAGCCGAGGAACGTGGAGGAATCATGCAGTTGTACCCACACTGACCTAAGATAGCTCCACCCCCTTGCCTGGGCCCTGTGGCCCGGGCCAGGCTGCATCGGTGGCTTCTACAACCTCCCCGCTCCTCACCCCTTGCACTGGGGCCTGCTGCACAGACAGTTTGTCATGAAAATTGATGGCGTTCAGGTGCAGGTGCCTGAGCGCTGTAAGGCATGGGGGGCGGTGGGGGTGGCAGGTTTTTAACTTTGGGAATTACATTTCTCTAATTGTCTCTACTAGCCCTCTCTGGACTAGACAGATTTTGGAGAGAATTGCCACAGAATTTAACCAGTTACACTTTCATGCTGTTCAGAGCAAAGGCATGCCTCTTCTGGACAAAGTAAGACCAGCAAGTGTTGGTTTCGACTTTCAATTTGCTGTTTGCAAATTTCCTGGATGATTTTGGTTTGACCTAGCATTGCCCCTGATAATTGCTACTCTACAGGATTTTGAAGCTAGCTTTGAATTCTTTTTTTTTCAGTGTCTCCTGCTTGGGACCCTGCTTACATTATGTCACACTAGATAGATTTTGTGTAAAGACACAAGCGTAGTCTCCAAACTATGCAAGTAAAATTAATTCTGAATTTCATGTAACTTGACACATCATATGATGTAGTCAGAGTTCATTTATCCAAAGCCCTTGACTGGGTTTAAATGCACGTTTGTCAGAATTACTCCGTAGCTTAAGAGGCAAATAACTTTTTGTCATTCCGTAATTGTCTAAACTTCACTTTGATGAAGCCGACTTACTTTCAAAGAAATCATAGGGAGGGGACGCCTCAGTGGCTCAGTCAGTTAAGCCACTGCCTCTGGCTTAGGTCATGATCCCAGGGTCCTGGGATTGAGTCCCACCTTGGGCTCCTTGCTTGGCAGGAAGCCTGCTTCTCTTTCTGCCCGTGTCTCCTTGTGTGCTTGTGCTCTCTCTTGACAAATAAATAAATAAAAACCTTTAAAAAAAAAAAAGAAAGAAAGCAATCATGGGGAGAAGAGATTCATTGTTATTCTCTAGGAAATGTTGGGATTTTAATCTTACATATATTCTGGTAGAATTAGAGGCTCGCTTTATATATATAACACATATGTATATAAATTATACACATATATTTGAGCTTTTAGAAACTGTGGTACCTGGACCTTCTTTCCTGTCTCTCTGTTCTTGCAGCGTATAGCCCACATTACGGCCATGCTGCAGCAGTCCCTGGGAGGCCTGCTGCTAGAAGGGCTTCAGACTTCCAATGTGGACATCATACGGCACTGCCTCCAGACTTACGCTACAATTGACAAGACACGGGATGCAGAGGCGTTAGTCGGTCAAGTACTGGTGAAACCATACATGGATGAGGTTTGTGCCCCCATGCACCTCATTCCACAAACACAGAGCATCTAATCTGGCTTCGTTTCTTGACTGGGTGCGAGAGAGCTCAGGGCTCTTCCTTGAAGATGCTCTTAGTTCCTGCTCTTCTGGTTGTAAGAAAAGGTTGGTCCCGCTTGGTGCCCATCAGCATGGCAAGAATCAGGCATGCGCTCTGGTCTCTTACAGTGATGCCATAACTCAGGGATCATCTTAATTTAGTAGGGGTGAGGGACTTGCCTAGGAAGAAGGTACGGATCAGAACATTTTCAGGTCAATTTCCATTTCCATAAGTTATACGTTAATGAAGTTGCCGAAAAGCGTGACCCCACCAAGGCGCCCGTGCCCACTGGAGGAGCTGGAAGATAGCTCTGTGCGCAGGGAAAGTCTGTGAGGGGAAGCGTCTTCGCAGAATTGATGTGGCCTAAGTCTTGAAGACCATGGGGGAGTTTGCCAGGCTAGGAAGGTGGGAGGGAGGGAATATTCAAAGATAAAGGGCTTTGAAGGGCGAGTTAGCGGGGTAGTACCTTAAGTCCAGAACTTGGTTACCCAGTGTTCTTGACCTTTAAGGATACAGTTAAATACAGGGAGTCAGTGTATCCTGCCTCTGAGCGGCCAGAGTATGGGCTGCACCATGTGAGGCCGCCAGCAATCAGCAGCTTCCAACTTAGAGAGCGTCAATTTCATCTAGTTCAAGCTGACAGAAGTCATGAAGCCAGTCTCAGCGTTTGAGGGCTTTCTTCCAGTCACCTGCCAGTGCGAGTGTTCTTTCTGTCTGGTAAGTATAAAGCTACCCACCATGACTTCAGGATGAAAGGCTTCCAGTTTTAAAACGAGACAGTATCCCAGTGATAGAAGTGAAATTGAAGGAATAATTTCAGTAATCTTCTCAGCTTCATTAAGACTACTAAAAGTAAATGATCTGTCAGTTCTTTGTATGTATCCTATTATAGTTCATAGCTCTCTCTGTGGGGGTGAAAAAGATCACATTATTCTTTGTCACTAAATGAAAATATTTTAGTTATTTAATTTGCCCTTTTAATTTAATTATGCCCTTTTCATTGAACTGAATCTAATATGCTAAATTAGGGAAGTACTTTACGTTTCCATGTCATTAAATGAACTGTGGCCACGTTTGTATTTTAAGTTTGTATGCTTGTCATTCACCTCCTGCAACTCAGCCTCACCAAAAAAAATTAATTACTAAAGCAAAATAAGATGTGTTTTCTTCCATCACTTTCCATCTCAGCCCTTTCCCTGTTCTGGAGATGGTAGAGGATAAGGCCAGGGTGAAGATGATACAGAGCTGTTGTCTGCAGATACAGTATTTTGCTTTTAAGCTCAGAAGGGAAGCAGATGAGTGTGTGTGATGTTTTAGCTTCAGGCCAGTCTCTGTCCCTCAGCCTCTGTGTCCCCCAGGGTTGGAGCAGTATTCCCAAATCCCGGGACCTAGATTTTCATGCCATTGTTACTTACCTCCTGTTTAGAAAGCATACTGAGTGGGGAGGAGGAAGGACGAAGTGCATTTTTAAGGTTTACACGATTCTTTTCTCTGTAGTGTATAGTTCATACTTCTCTTTTAGGTGCTTTAAAAACAAACAAAAACACAAACAAACAAACAAATAAATAAATAAAAATAAAACGCTCTTCCTTCTGCTAGGTGATTGTAGACCAGATCGTTGAGTCTCATCCAGATGGCCTAAAGATCATGTATGCTAATAAGCTCCTGGAGTTTGTTCCTCACCACTGCCACCTTCTTCGAGAGGTCACAAGAGGAGCCATCTCAAGGTGATGTAAAATGCTGTGTATGCACCTGAGCTCAGTTTAGTGACCACCTGTCACCTCCTCATGTGCCGCTGATCCCTGGCTGTCCTGTCTGACCCGGGAACGTGGGAACGTGTGCTCTTCCCTATTTGTTACCAGTGCTGTGAGGCAGGTGTCACTTGCCTGGGTTTACAGGGAAGGCAATGAAGAGTGGGGACGAATCTCAATGGTGACATTTGTGTGACTCCAGAGCCTCTGCTTTTCTCTTGTCTATACTGTCTCCTTAACCAGGCTCAAAATCAAAATTGGTTTCCTTCCATTATTGTGATGTCATCATCGGTCTAAAATACCAATTTATTTTAATTCAACATGTTTTATACTGATGGCAATTAAAGTCATGAACGGTTTTCCCTCCCTCTCTTATTTCATTTCCATGGCTTTCCAGTTCTGTTTCATGAATATCCCATTACCTTCCACCATCTCCGTCATCCCAGTCCAGACTTTTGTTGCCTTTTGTTCGAGGGTAGCGGGCTCTCCCCACCTGGTCTCCCAGCTCCACCTGTCCCTCTTCATTGCAGCCCTCAGCTGTCCCACCTGCCCAGAGCTCTTCAGCCTTCCTGAGTCGCTCGTGGCTTCTCATCGCCCACAGAAGAGCATCCAGTCTTCCTGGTGTAACCTGTGACCGTTGGTGCTTGAGTCCTAGTGGTTCTCCACTGTAGAACTTTCTACTGTGGAACTTTCCCCCATACCACTATGGTTCCTGGCCAGACAGGAGCACTTGACCTTCCCTAACACACCTGGTACAGAAGATCCCTGACTTCACCTTGGTTCAGTTTATGGTTTTTTGACTTTTTATAATAGTGCAGAAGTGATATGCATTTAGTTTGGATCTTTTCCCAGGCTGGCGATCTACAGTAGGGTCCTCTTTTGTAATGCTGGGCAGGGGCAGCGAGCACAGCCCCCAGGCAAACCACGTGATCACGAGGGTCAGCAACCAACACACTTGAACCGTCCTGTTCTGGCTTTCAGTGCAGTGTTCAGTAAGTTACATGAGATACCAGACACTTTATTGTGAAATAGGCTTTGTGTTAGAGGATTTTGCCCAACTGTGCAATACTGTAAGTGTTCTCAAGACATTTAAGTTTGGCGGGGCTAAGCTCTGATGTTCAGTCGCTTAGGTGTTTTCCATGCATTTTCAACTAAAGAGATTTCCAGCTGAACAATGCGTTTATTAGAAGCCGAGGCCGTCATAAGCCGAGGAACATCTGTCTATACTGTGCGCCTCTGTGTTTTCCTTCATTGCTTCCTGTCTCTTATTCCTTTGTCTTTCTGTTGATCTGTCACTCCACATGAAGCTCCAGTCAAATACAACTTCTTTTTTTTTTAGGTTATTTATTTATTTACTTATTAGAGAAAGCATAAGCAGAGGGGGAGGCAAAGAGTGAAGCAGGCTCCCCACTGAGCAGGGAGCCCGATGTGGGACTCAATCCCAGGACCCTGAGATCATGACCTGAGCCACCCAAGCGCCCTCAGGCTATGGTTATTTCAAGAAAAAGTCCTATTTGTGAATTCTTCATCTAGTGAAGATGAATTAAAATCAGAAAGTCAACTCTGCCACCTTTAAAAACCCAGGAACAGAAAAAAATTCTACGAGCAGGTATAACCCTATCCACAATAAATCACTTTCAATCCAGTCCTGAAAACTAATACAGAGTAGGAAGAAAGCATTACAGAAAAATTTTGTTTTCATTAATCAAGCTGGAAAATAATGGGCCTTACATGAATGCCCTTTAGGAAGACAGTTCCTATAGTTTTATGTTGATAGAAACTCACATTACATTCGAAATGCATGTTAAAACCATGACTGTAGATTAACTACCACTTTCAGTCATCAGAAGATGAAAAATGGTCAAGAGTCACCCAAACTGAATCCTGGTTCCTCCTGGAAAATGTGTTCCTAAATATTTTCCCCCTGAACTACTGTGCTCTTTCTGTATCTTACACAGCAGACACTGCGATGCACAAACACATCCAGAAGGCCTTTGAGGGCTGACAGCCTGCTGGAACAATGAGGAATTCACCTGGGTTTCTGCCTTTCTGCCGGGCCCAGAAAGTTCTGGGTAACCCAGGTGACGTGTCATGAGAATATATGTGTAGCTCACACCATATGTATTATCTCCTCAGGGTAGACACCAAAATCCATGTTTGTATATGAAAATCCGAGATGCGTACAGAAATCAAGAGAGATTCTGTCATCTTGAAAGAAAAACACACTGTTGCGCTGCCACATGCCTCGTTTCTCCTTGAGTGACTGCAGGAAGTAGCGATTGCAGTCAGAAATCTCAGAAAGAAAAATTAGAGTAAGGGCAACACCTGAAGTTTATTCCTGAAAATACTTGGAGAACGACTGTGACCAATAAACCAGGGCTTAGTTCATGAGACTGTCAATGAGCTTATAACATCCCATGTCCTGGTCAAACCCTCATGTCTGGGAGATGGAGGGACGTCTTCATCTTCCAGAGCTACTATTAGGGAAAAAGGTGGAGACAATACTGACTGAGTCCCTACTTCAGCAGGAGAGCCAAAAACACCTTGCCCCTCCATAATCCCAAATGAAAATAAACATCTCGGGGCGCCTGGGTGGTTTAAGCTTCTGCCTTTGGCTGGGATCAAGCCCCACGTCGGGCTCTTTGCTCAGCGGGGAGCCCACTTCCCTCCTTCTCTCTCTGCCTGCCTCTCTGCCTACTTGTGATCTCTGTCTGTCAAATAAATAAAATAAATAAAATCTTTAACAAAGAAAAGAAAAGAAACATCTCATTTTACTAGTGTGCAGCAGTGACTATGCAGGAGAAATTATTATTATTTTATTATTAGATGACATATTATTATTATTATTATTATTATTACTGTACTATATTGTTAACCTTTTGAATTCGGACACCTAAAATTTTTAATAAAATATGAAGGCCTTTTTTTTTTACGATTTTATTTATTTGAAACACAGAGATCACAAGTAGGCAGAGAGGCAGGCAGAGAGGGGGAAGCAGGCTCCCCACTGAACAAAGAATCCGATGCAGGACTTGATCCCAGGACCCTGGGATCATGACCTGGGCTGAAGGCAAGAGGCTTTAGCCCACTGAGCCACCCAGGCGCCCCATGAAGGCTTTTTTTGTTTTTTTTTTTTTTAAAGATTTTACCTATTTATTTGACAGAGAGATCACAAGTAGGCAGAGAGGCAGGCAGAGAGAGAGAGAGAGGAGGAAGCAGGCTCTTCCTGAGCAGAGAGCCCGACATGGGACTTGATCCCAGGACCCTGAGATCATGACCTGAGCCGAAGGCAGCGGCTTAACCCACTGAGCCACCCAGGCGCCCCATGAAGGCTTTTTTTAAAGAACAAAAACTTCAGACTATATCTTTATCCTATCAGTTCCCACTACAACTGGCTTCTGTCTTGGCCAACATTTAGCCATTCAGATAAAGTCCGTATTTAGTGCTTTGTGTGTATGCATGTGTAAAATAAGTGGACAGTCATAAATCTTTAAGATTGTGTATAATAACCGTGAAATAAGGATTCTTGATACACAAGGTCTCGTCTGGGGAAAACAGCTGGAGAACAGTATGCAGTTTTCAAATGACGAAGGGGAAATACGCATTCGGTTATGAGAAAGGGAAGGAGAACAAGACCAAATATTAATAAAATGGAAAAAAGCTTTTCTGCCATCTTTCCGTGCCGCAGTAACAGTGTGAACAAATGTCCCACAGATGCCCTCAAGAACATTAACACTGCTGAAAGGGGGGGGCGAAGGCCAGGTTCTTAGGAGGCCCTGCACCAAAGTCATCGTCCCGTTTCCTCTCTGTGATGACGAAGCATGAGTACATTGGCAAATTTGAAATTATTGATGACCACAGAGCTGGGAAAACTGCTGTGAACCTCACGGGCAAGTTAAACAAGTGTGGCATGACCAGCCCTAGACTTGTATAACTGAAAGATCTAGAAAAGTGGCAGAATATTTCCATCCCCTCAGTTTGGTTTCACTGCATGGAAAAATTCTTCTGGCATCATGCACCATGAAGAAGGAAGAATCCAGGCAGGAGGGAAAATCCTGGGATTCCTTTTTCCTAGAAATATAATATACATGGCACGTGAAATGCCTCAATGGGGAAAAATAAAAGGAAAATAAATTACAGTCAACTAATGTTTGACAAGACTGCCAAACAATTCAATGGGGGTAAGAACAGTATTTTACACCCAAGCAGCCACATGCAAATAATGAAACAGGAGTCCTGCCTCACACCATACAGAGAAAATAACCCCAAATGCATCAAAGACATAAGTGTAAGCATTAAAATGATAAAGTTCGGGATGCCTGGGTAGCTCAGTTGGTTGGACAGCTGCCTTCTGCTCAGGTCATGATCCCAGAGTTCCCGGATTGAGTCCTGCATCAGGCTCCAAGCTCCACAGAGCTTGCTTCTCCCTCTGACCTTCTCCTTGCTCATGCTCTCTCTCATTGTCTCTTTCTCAAATAAATAAAATCTTTTAAAAAATAAAAATAAAGTAAAATGATAAAGTTTTCAGAAGAAAACACAAAGGTAAATGTTAGTGGTCTTGAATCTAACAACGGCTCCTCAGCCAAACACCAAAGTACAAGCAACTTAAAAAAAATAATAAACAAATAAATGGGACTCAACCAAAATATCCCAGTTTTGTGCTTCCAAGGACCCCATTGACAAAGTCAAAAGACAAGCCACTAAATGGGAGAAAATATTTGCAGGTCATATATAAGGAACATGCATTCAGACTGTGTGAAGAATTCTTACAACTCAAATAAAAAGACAACCAAGTTAAGAAATGAGCAAAGAGGGGCGCCTGGGTGGCTCAGCGGGTTAAGCTGCTGCCTTCCGCTCAGGTCTTGAACTCAGAGTCCTGGGATCGAGCCCCGTGCTTTCTGCTCAGCAGGGAGTCTGCTTCTTCCTCTCTCTCTGCCTGCCTCTCTGCCTGCTTGTGATCTCTCTCAATAAATCTCTTTCAAATAAATAAATAAAATCTCTTAAAAAATGAGCAAAGAACTTGAATATACATTTCTCTAATATTCAAATGTATACATTAATATATAAATGCATATATAAATATATTTTACATGATCATATATTTATATAAACATATTTATGTAAATAAATTTACATTCTTAAATATGTATTTAAATATAAATAAAATATGAAATATATAATATATATTTAAAGATACATATAAGGTATATATAAAATATATGGGACAATAAGCACGTGAAAATATGCTCAACATCACTAATCATTCGGGAAATGCAAATCAAAACCATGGTGAGATACCACCTCCCACCCACGTGGATGGCTACTATCAAAAACCCCAAAAGCAGGTGTTGGAAGGATGTGAAGAGCTGGAATCTGTAAATTGCTGGTGGGCTTGGAAAATGGCACAGCCACATTAGAAATGGTTTAGTAGCTCCTCAAAATGCAGAACACAGAGTTGCCATATGACACACCAATATCACTCCTGTGTATAGAGCCAAGAAAAAAACTATGCCCACACAAAAACTTGTGCATGAAGGTTTAGGGTTTATTCGTAATAGCGAAAAGGTGAGAACAACCCTGATGTTCATCAACTGATGAAGAGATAAATAAAATGTGATCCATCCAGCCTGTGGAATATTATTCAGCCTTGAAAAGGAATAGAATTTTGATATGTGCCACAACACAGAGGAGCCTTGAAAACATTCTGCTGATTGAGAGAAGTCAGTCACAGAAGACCACGTATTGCATAATTTGATTTATATGGAATTTCCAGAATAGCTAAATCTACAGAGACCGAAAGTAGATTAGCAGTTGCCTAAGACTGGTGGTGATGGCTAAAGTTTTCTTTTGAGGATGATGAAAATGTGTAGGTAGTTCAGTATAGTATAGTTAAATATAGTGAAAGCCATTAAATTGTCCACATTAGATGGTGAGTGGTATGGCCTGTGAATTATATCTCAATTAAGCTGTCATCAAAAAATGCAAAGAACTTCTCTATTTATCAAGTACAAAAAGAATGAACTTGATTAAAAACATCAAAAATGGGGAAAATAAAAACAAAATAAGATGGGAGGAATAAAATTATGACTGTTTATCATTAATTTAAATGTGTACAGACTGACTTTTTCTATTAAAGCGCCTATTAGGAGGTTACAGATCCACGCTGTTCAAGAAACATACTTAAAATGCAAAAGGGATTGAGAATGTATCAGGTGAGGAGATACCATGCAAAAGAGAAAGCCGGAATGGCAAAATTCATCGCAGACAAGTTGGGTCTAAAGTTATAGGTACTAAGATGAAGAGGGACATTTGTAAAGGCAGAGTTTGGAAAGAAGATGTAAAAGGTATAAGCAGGTATACATCTAACAACATAATACCTGAAGACTCTAAAAATGCAATAACAAGGTAAAATTTTAGCTTTTCAAATGGGAGTATCTACTAGAAGGAGGGAAAAACAAGGACACACAGAAAATAGACATCCTGGAGCGCCTGGGTGGCTCAGTGGGTTAAAGCCTCTGCCTTCGGCTCAGGTCATGATCCCAGGGTCCTAGGATCGAGCCCCACATCGGTCTCTCTGCTCCGCGGGGGGCCTGCTTCCTCCTCTCTCTCACTCTCTGCCTGCCTCTCTGCCTACTTGTGATCTCTGTCTGTCAAATAAATAAATAAAATCTTTAAAAAAAAAAAAAGAAAATAGACATCCTTATTTCCCTCGGAAAACATTTCTTTCTTACACCTAAGGAAAGCCATATTTGTAAAGATTAATTGCATACTAGGCAACAAAGGAAACCTTTACAAGCCTTCCAAATTAAAGATTTATAGAACAGTTCTTTGATCACAATCCGGTAGAATCAGAATTAGATAACCTGGTAACAAAAAATTGAAACTACATACAAGTTAAGAAATACAGTCTTCAGTCAAAGAAGAAATCATAAGACGACTGAAGAAAATCTTGAAAGCAATGGAAAGGAGACTATTTCATACCAAAACTTACAGGAGACACCAGAAGTTATACTCTAAGGAGACTTTAGTGTCAAATGTCTTCAATTTCAAACATTTTTTTAAATCAAAGAAAGTACTCATTTAAACCCATCAGAAAAGGGCAGCTCAATCCAAAGAAAGGAAGTAGTTATAATAAAGATAAATTTTTAAACTAATAAAAAATATCAGGGGCAAATAAACTCAAAGTTGTTTCTATGAAAGACTAATGAAATAATAATAATAAAAAAAACTTCACATGCCCTATTAAGGATAAGAGAGGGGGAAGATGGGGTGTGGGAGGAGGTGGGGAGAGGGAAGGGGAATGGGGAAAGGGGGGTTTCAGGGAGGAGGGGACAGAGAGAGGGAGAGAGTTGCAAAACAGATAAGGATTGGGAACAGAGATATAAAAGCAAATGCATAATATAAAAGAATCACTAAACTGCAAGGCACTTTATACTAATCAATTTGATAACCTAGAAGAAACGATGATTTCCTAGGAAAACAAAATCATCCAAATGATTCAAGAATGGAAAATTAAGAAGATGAGTTCCAAGATCAGACAGGTTTGCAGCTGGATAACTGTCATTTTACTGTTAAATGGCAACAGGCAATTAAACAATAATAAGTCAATTCACTTGATGAAGCTGAGCATAATTTTAATACCCAAACCTGAGAGGGAGGAACGGGGAAGCTATTAACAAATCTGGCTTAGGACAGATTAGTTAACAGAAACTGAACTAATGTTAGCAAATAACAGAAGTCAGGCATCTATCAAAGGACTATATCCTGAGACCAACTTGGATTCATTCCAGGAAAATAAAGGGAGCTCAAGACCAGAAAATCAATAAGATTTACCTCATCACTAAATTAACTGTGAAAAAACTCTTAAGACCATAGCAATAAATGCATTTGATAAAAAAAATAAAGGCACCTGATAAAAGGTGAGCAGCCATTCTTTATAAAAATGAAGATAAAAACAGAAGGACGTTATGCAGGAGGGATTATTAACTGGGAAGCACTAGATCAAGAGGTAGATAAAATGAGCCCATATTTGTTAAACAGTGACAGAGCCCCATGCGTGCGTGGATAGAGGCGAATGAGCTCATGGATGAGCACCAGGCTGTCAACAGGTATTATAGGGACAAAGGCAGCAGTGAGGAGAGGAGAGTCTTAACAACAGGGAAGAAGGTAAAAGGAGGATTGCAGTTAAAAATTGTGCATGATATAAACACATGCAAATAAGACCGGATATTTTCCGGTATATAGTTTTTTAAAACCCTGCACACATTACTGGAACTACCAACTCTTGCTTTCAGCTCCGCAGCCCTCGCGTGCTTTCCCAGTACCAGGATGCAGGGGTAGATCCTCCGTTGGTGACATCCTATGTTATTGTACTCCTAAAGGGACAGGTGAAACAGCGCAAGGGCTTGAGGTCGGAACTTAGGCATCGCTGCGCCCACCCCAGCTCCCTGCTCGCCCAGCCCCCACTCTGAAGCAGGGGGCACTTGGATCTGTTAAGAAGCAGGGATCTGAGCAGTTCTCTGGTTTCCCCTGGAGCCATCTGCATCCATCATATTTCCCACAGCTCTCCCCGAGTGTTGGTGCTGGCTCCCCCCGAGTATTCCTTTAACTCCAGGCATACCCTTCTTATGACAGCACCTAGTACTCCCCGTCACAGTGCTCTGTCTGTCACATGCATCCATTGATCAACTTTGTGCTGGTTGAGGGCTGGAGCCCCCTCCTGTTAACTTCTCAAGTCCGTTTCTAATGCAGCAGCACCTGGCACTTAAGCACCCTGTCAGTACCTGCCAAATGAATGAAATGTACTCAAAACATAGTATGAAGTCTGCGTTCTGAAACTCCTTTTTGGAGATGTTTGCTATCATTTTACCAGGCAATTAAAAAAATTTCCAGCCTTGCTGCGAATAACCTGAAGGGGTAAAGGAATGCCGGCATGCCCCATGGGACATGTCACTCTGGATGGTCCTTCGGCAGCAGGGACTTAGATAGCGCTCTTCCAAACCCAGCAGGATGGTGGAATGGGTACGTGGCTGAGTGACTCCCGGGTCTGACCCTGTGTGACGCCACCCGGTGCCTGCAGCTGCCCTCTGGAAGGTGTTGCTTTTGCGGCAGAGCCGGAGGGCACCAAGCATGTGTCTGTCTCCAAAGACCTGGGCACCACATCACAATGCCTTCCTGAGAAGCAGAATCAAGGACAGTTGCTGATCTTCATTCCTTCCCACCAAAGGTATCTCATACACCATCTTTGGAAGTTGGAGCCAGGGGGTGCCTGGGTGGCTCAGTCGGTTAAGTGTCTGCCTTCAGCTCAGGTCATGATCCCAGGGTCCTGGGATCGAGTCCCACACATTTGCCTCCCTGCTCAGCGGGGAGCCTGCTTCCCCTTCTCCCTCTGCCATTCCCCCCACTTGTGCTTTCTGGCTCTCTGGGTGTCAAATAAGTGAATACAATTTTTTTAAAAAGTTTGGGCCATACTCTTTAGCCATTCTACTTTCCCTGGGGTAATTTGCCACCTCCCTGAATTTACCTGAATCTTTCCCAAAATCTACTTATCTTCCAGCCTTCTTGACCATAATGAGTCTATAAATTTTCAATAGACAGTGTGAACTTACACTTCCTAATATTTGCATAACATGCACCTCTTTCGATCTCAAAGAAAAGCTTTGCACCGCAATGGTCTCTAATCTCCAATTAGGTTCTGTTCCGGGATCCCACTGGAATTCTACGCGCCTGTCCCCTAAGATCCCATAAATTGTGGTCCAGTTTCCCAGCCAGCCAAGGAAAGCACATGGGAAATCTTGCTGAAGTATGAGTAAGAGCCAACGAAAGGGAACATATTTATCTGCCTCGAATGCTGGGACCTGAGGAAAGCAAGTTTCATTACAGACAAATCAGGAAGGAGGTGCAGATTGCTTTTTATGTCACTCTGGAGTGGAGGTCTGCCAATGATCATTAAGGCCATTTCCTGCAATGCACTCACCAAAGTGACACTCACTTCGGAGTGGACAAAACTTAGGAAATGGCCAAGGGGAGCTCTGCTTACACTTTACACTCTCAGCATTTATTTGTATTATTTTCTTTATAGGGCAGTATAGAGACTTGAGACCACATTGAAAAAGCAAAGCTTGTCATCCTGTGGCCTTGGGTCAAGAATAGAGATAGTGCTGCTCATGTCAGTTTCAACCTCCAGTGGCCAAGGGTTTGATCTGATGCTCTTTCAAGTTTTCACCATAGCCTTTCTCAAGCTCAATGGCCAATAATCCCACAGGAGAAGATTTTAGGGACCTCTCAAACTTCTGTTTTGCTATCTCTCCCCAGCCTGCTTCCTCTGCAAAAGTCACCACTTTGCCTGTGCATCTACCACCTCTTAGAGCCTTTGGAATCAGCCACGAATTGCAGTGCTGATTCCTTCCATGACCACATATTGTTTACAGGAAAACTCTTCTTCGTTATGCCTTGCCTGTCAGAGTGACGGTTTCATCCGCAACCTGGACCAGGTTCGGGAATGTTCTACACATAAATGTGAGCAAATGTCTTCTGTATTGAGAGACATGTACAATCTGTAAATGGAATCTATTGAAAAACCAATACATAGGGTACACTTATGTCCTGACCCAGCTGGAAGGAGGCAATTCATTTCTATCTTTCAGAAAATTGGTGTAACACATTGATTTTCATAACAAAGAAAGCAGTTTTGTGTCCTCTACCAAAAGACTGTCATAGTAAGCAATAAATTGCCTCTTTGGGGTGAACAAATTAATAAGATATCTTCTAAATTTCAAAATAACAAAGACAGAACGATGTCTGTAATGCTAAGGGCATCCCCTTAGTTGCAGGGCACTGTGTCATGGACCACCTGAGCAATGACACATGGCGGCCGGTAGTCTGATTTGTACATATATTCACCTGGCAACCTGTTAAAAGAAAGTCTTGCACATGACAAGCTTTCAATAAGACACTGACAAGATGGCCAGGAAGCCCCCTTAGCTAGCTTTTTCAGGTGTCCAGACATCTAGTCAACCTACCTCACCAACTCATCACCATGCTTACTGGAGTAAACCCAATCTCTTCCTTCCCCCCTGGAGATGGGAGAAGAGCCACTCACACGTTTGTATGGAATTCTCATTCCCCCTCGCGCTGTCCCCACATGGCGCTGTCCGTGTAATAAATAAACAAATCTTTATGTCACCCGGAAGTTCCTGGGTCAAATTACACAACTCGGACAATTTTGGGTCACTACAGCCTTTTGTTTTTCTCTCCACCTTAAGCCTTATGGGTGACCAACAACTATCTAAAACTCATGTTGCTGCCATATGCTGTTGTTCTGCTTTATCTTCCCAGTAAAGTTCAGTATTTTTCCCTAAAGTTTGGTTTATCAGTATCTCCAGCGTCTATCTCCAGCTAGGGTCATGATCCCAGGTCCTGGGATCAAGTCCCACTCTGGACTTCCTGCTCTGCGGGAAGCCTGCTTCTGCCTCTGGCTCCCATCACTTATGAATAAATAAAGAAAATCTTTAAAAAATTTTTAAAAAACCATTTCTATCTTCCCACTTTTAAAGATTAATTCTAGGAATTATTGCTATAAATCCAGTGTCCTATCTCTTTCTTAAAAAGACTTCTCCAGGGCACCTGGGTGTCTCAGTTGATTAAATGTCTGACTCAAAATTTTGGCTCAAATCATGATCTCAGGGTCATGGGATTGAGCCCTTAGTGAGGCCTCTGTGCTCAATGGGGAGTCTGCTTCTCTCCTTTTCCCTTTGCCCCACCCCCCCTACTCACATGTGCACACACATCTTGTCTCTCTCTCTCTCAATAAATAAATAAACAAAACTTTAAAAAGTCTTCTCCAAAGGGAGTTTGACAAATAGTCCAGTAAGGGGCTGGAAGAAAATATTATAAGTTTTATTCATATTTCATGTCATCCATTTAACTGTTTAGCTTTTGCATGCCTTTTATAATAATTTAGTAGAGTAGTAGAGTTTATAATTTATCAAAAATTTGCTTAAATTTGTGCTATGTCGGCAAATATTTTTTGTATGTATGTATGTATGTATTTATTTATTTTTGTGAAAGAGAGGTGCACAGTAATAAAAGGAGATCACAGCTCCAGGGACCCAGATATTTCCCCAAGTCCTGTTTCCTTCCATTCCCTCTGGGCTTCATTAGACCCCCTTAACACCAATCTTGTCCCTAAAACACGCCCTCTGCAGCACCAAGTTCAAATGCTTAACTCGGGCCATCACTGCAGGCTGTACCGGGATGACCTTAGGGAAAAGGGTGGTGGGTCTCACGGGTTAGCTGTGTCACCTCCATGAACAGTCCTTGGTTCTGAACAGCTAGTGCAGCCCACGTTTGCAATCACAGGCTCTGGCACCAGAGTGGGCGTAGATCCCAGCTGGCCCCTCAGTAGCAATATGGCTTTGGGAAAGTTGTGTCATTTATGGCCCAGACTTAAGGCTCATCCATAACGTGGAGGAGAAGACAGTGTGACCCTCAGTGGGCTGTTGAAAGGATCACGAGATGATTCGACTCAGGTGCCCCGAGGTACCCAGCACACAGTAGGCCCACAGTAGAACAAAAAGTTGTTCTATTGATCTTATAGTTACTATTACTCATACTAACAAAACTAACTGATCATTTGAGATGATTTTCAAGCGAAGTGTCTTCGCCTGGATTTCTAAGATTAACCTACTTCAAAATGAATTCTGCTCTACTGTGAAAAACGAGCTAACCAGCAGGTTTCTTCTGCATCTTTTCTGAACTTTTTAGGATCCTCTCTAGAGAAAGGTTCTAAAGGAAGGCAAAGTGCAGAAATACTCTTGCTTCAAAGGATGTGTAGGAAATGATTAATTTTGCCAAAAAACAGTGCCTTGAACATAAAAGATGTTTGACGAAGCTCACTGTAGACAGTGTATCCCTCCAGGATTCATAAGTTGAAAACTCAATGTCCAAAGGGACATAACTAGGAGATGGGGTCCTTGGGAGATGTTTAGGTCATGAGGGTGGAGTCCTCATGGGCGAGATTAGTGTCTCCATAAGAGAGACCCCACAGAGATCCCTCGCCTCCTCCACCTTGGAGGTTATAGGGAGAAGATGGTCATCTGTGACCCAGGAAGTGGGCACTTGAACAGACACGGAATCTTCCAGGGTATTGATCGTAGACTTCCCAGCTTCCAGAACTGAGAGAAATAAGTATGTCTTTAAAGCACCTAGTTTATGGTGCTCTTGTTACATCAGCCCAAACTAAGATAAAGCTTGTCTCTTATACTGAAAAATAACACAAATGTTAACAACAATTTAAAAAAGGAACATTGTGGCCAATGACATGTAATGAACATCATCTCTCCTCTACAGAGCCAAGAGCTTAATTAAACCAAAGAGCAGCAAGATGTCTAAATGCTCAAGTCCTCGGCCTCCTACTTTTCTGCCAAAACAAAAGAAAAGCCCTAGGCTGGTTTTGGTTACCACCAAGCACAAAACAGCCAAATTCCAAATTAAAAAGCTCTGGGGTTTAATTGTGGATGTATGGAATTACATAGAAGCTCTCTTTGATCATTCCAAAGGATGTTTCCCTCAAAGGTTACAAATACATCTCAGCCTACCAACCATCTCAGGCCTACCACAAAAATTATATATATACACTTTTAGCATTTTAAAATGTGTCTAAATTTCAGTTTCGGATCCAGTTTTGACTATTGTTATGGGCTTAGTTGGATGCCCCCAGATTCCTACGTTGACGTCCTAACACCCAGCATCTCAGAATGTGGCAGTATTCAGAGACAGGATTTTTAAAGAGGTGATAAAGGGAAAACGAGCTCACTGGGGGTGGGCACCAAGCCAACAGGACTGGTGTGCTTACAGGAAGAAGAGATTAGGACACAGACAGTACAGACTGAAGGACAATCCTTTGAAGACAGAGTGGAGAACACAGCTATCTGCAAGCCAAGGAGAGACGTTTGAAGAATCGAACCCTACTGCCACCTTGATCGTGGACTTCCAGCGCCCAGAACCATGAGAAAATAAATTGTATGTTGCCTAAGCCACCCGGCTGTTATTTTGTTTATGACAGCCCATGACTCAGAAATTTGAGGACCTCCCCCCCAGACTTTATCCTGAAGTTCTGTTTCAGCTTCAGGGGCTTGTGTAATACTACTGTATCAAGGAGGGAGGCTCCTGCCATTCCCTGCACTGGGTCATTGAGACACTGCACAGCTGTCCCCAGGGCTGGCTACATAATTTACAAGCCCCATGCAAAATGAAGATATAGGGCCCTTTGGGCAAAAACAGGGAGGAAGTGTTTGTTAAAGGTACTAAAATAGAAAGCTCATTTCCTCCATCATCTGTCTTCTGAAGGGGCATGGCTGCTGTTTTCTATTTGCATTTAATGTCATTCCAAGCAAATAAAAATTTTATGATGTGATTATGGGCATGATTTATGCCATTCATCTTCGCAGGGTGCAATGTCAGTGTTAAATAATTCACGCAGGGATTCCACAGCTGGGGCACACCCACGTGCCCTCTTCTTATCAGAACCGTAGAAATCCTGCACAAGACCAGCTCTGCCATCTTTACCTCACCTGGGGACTCACACCTGTTCCACCAACCCTGCTGCCCTCGGCTTCCTGATGAGTACGGAACTTGACAGGATCAGGAGCCAGGGGCTGCCTTTCTTTCCCTTCCCTCCTAAGTCACCACTTCCAAGGCTTGGCTAACACAGGGAGGTGACATGAGTGAGAAAGGACAAGACAGGGTTCTGGGCTGCTCACAAGAGGCCACCGCCTCCTGCCGGTGCTCAGAGCAAGCTCTGGTCTGTAGGGAAGGCGAGCTCCGGTTGACTCGGTCATAGACATCACGTGGTCAGTGAGTCTCGTTGACCACCACTCACGAGGTGTCCATTTCCATGCTGTGCTCACTGGGCAGGGCGAGCAGTACATGCAAATGAGCAGTACAGGCAAGGAATGGTGGATACCCACAGTGGGCTGTCCCCTCCACTATGTACGTGCTCCACTATCCCACCTGTTATGCCCCAATAATGGGTCCATGATTAAAAGAGCGAGACTGATACAAAGCGAAGGTCAAACAAAGCTTTATTTTGCACCAAGCATCAAGAATCAAACTGACCAGCCAGGGCCGCTTTTCTTACAGAGAAGTCAACCCCTCTCTCCTTTACAGACTAGCTTTTAAGGACATAGGCCATGCGGTTGGGCCTGGTCATGCACAGGTGGCCAATGAAATTGTAACACACAGAGAAAGCTGCACAGTGATGCTAGGTGACCAATTGAATTACATCTTACCTTTTAGTAGATATTTGACCTAGCCTATCACCTTGGTTAGGATTTTCACCCAAAAGACTCACAAAGGGCGGGACCCATACTCCTTGGTAGCTCGGGAGACAGTATGCAGCCCTCCACTGATCAGATGTCTTACCTGGCCTGACCCACCCTTGTATTTGGGCTTTGTTACCTGAGGTTGATTTCCGGGACTTGTTTTTAAGTAAGTCCCCTGGGAGAAGGGGAGCAGGGACAGCTTAAGGGTTAAACAACAAGGTTATTGTGTAACCTCAATGGAAGCCTCTGGCTAAAATATAAAAATATAAAGTAGGTCCTTACACCACCCACTTCGCTCAAAAAGCACAAAGTCAAAAATAAAACTGAGTAATTCCTAGACATTGAGAGAGAAGCACACTGACTTCACCTTAGAACCCTTCTGAGGGCGGTGCTTGGCAGGGTAGGGGGGTGTGAGGGGATTGGGGGTGGATAATGGGACCTCTGAGGGTGTGGCCAAAGGTCAGGGCCATTTGGGAAGGGGCTTTCTGGGGGAGGGGCCCTTCTGGGAGCAAAGCCCTGGGTGGGGGCATTCCCTCTGGGGGCAGGGCTGGGAGCAACCCCAGAAACCTGGCCCACAGAGAAGCTGGTCCTTTCTCTCCCTCTGCCCCCTTTCCCCAGGGACCCCTAGGCTTTGGAGACTAAAGTCAAAATTAAAGCCATATGTCTAAATGGTTCATACTGTGGTTGGGTAGTGTTTTTAACATATTAATTGACTGGTTTTTCTCAGTATTTGCCAAACCTTTCCCAACTCAAGGCTTTCTCTTAAGCAGCAGCGCAAGGCAGGCCGTTCAGTTGGGTCAAACTGTTTGTAAAAACCCACCCTCTTGCGCTGCTCAGGAGGGCAGTGTTGCATCCTAGGATAAACATAAATATATATCAAATGTGTTTACAAGTTATATTTATATGTATACATTCAATTCTCTGTTTACATATATATGTATAAAATAAAAATAAAAATATTGTTTAAAAGGCTGTTTTCCAGGGTGCCTGGGGGCTCGGTGGGTTAAAGCCTCTGCCTTCAGCTCAGGTCATGATCCCAGGGTCCTGGGATGGAGCCCCTCATCGGGCTCTCTGCTCAGTGGGGAGCCTGCTTCTCCCTCTCTCTCTGCCTGCTTCTCTGCCTACTTGTGATCTCTGTCGGTCTAATTAATAAATAAAATCTTTTTAAAAAATGCTGTTTTGCAGGGAACCTGGGTGGCTCAGTCCTTAAAGCGTCATTTTTCCACTCAGATCATAATCTTAGGGTCTTGGGATGGAGGCCCACATTGGACTCCCTGCTCAGCAGGAAGACTTCTTCTCCCTCTCCCACTCCCCTGCTTGTATTCCTGCTCTGTCTCTCTGTCAAATAAATAATTTTTAAAAAAGAAATATTTTATTAAAAAAATATATGTAAAATGCTATTTTGCCCTCTATCCTGGTAAGATTGAACACATTCCTAACAAGAGATCTTTCTTGACTCCGTGATAAAAATTTAACATTGTCTTAATGCATCCTCACAACATCCGCCTCCCCAACCCTTCTCAGATGTTACAATTAAGGTTCAGTGAAGTCCAAACACTGGGCCTGAGGTAATATATCCAGTATGTGGCCTCTTGGCATAGTCTAGCAGCCCAAATTAGGGGCGAGGGTGTTTGAGTGTCGTTGGCCAGGATGAAAAAGCTGAAAGATGAAAAGAAGGGTAGTCTTGCTTTTTGTCCCAAAAAAAGAAGATTTAGAAAGAAAGAGACCTGTCGCCCAAAGGAGGAGGCTCCCCACTGATCCCGGCTGGGCAGGAGTCAGAGCAGAAGGAAAACTCCCATCACCAAGGAGAATGGGCTTCTCCTTCATACAAAAGCATAGGATCCCTCTCACCTGATATGTTTCTGTCCCATAGTCATCCCCCTGTGCCTGCCCCATAATAGCATTCACAGGAAATGGCTGAGAGATACATTCAACTTGCAGAATTATAGCAAATAAAGTAATCTTTGACCCATTCTGGGAGCTTCTGATTACTGGGAGGGGCCAAGCCATCCTAGGGCAAGTGCACTCATTTCAAGAACCAGTAAAATGACTCCAAGAGTATCATAAGGGCTAGTGATCATGACTGGTCCAGAAATATTTCTGGGAGTCCCTTTTAACATCCCTCCCATCATTTCTTCTCATCTCCAAGGGAATGGTACTTAGGTATTCTGAAAGAAATATGCATGACTAGTAAACTGGGTGTGACCCCTGCCGCCCAATTCATCCCTCACCAGCAATTAACACTGATGGTTTGAAGGATGGCTACTCCCCTGGCAGGGCAAGAGCTGAAGCAGAACGTATGGGGCGAGGCGGCTCTTCCCCCTGGATATAAATAATTAAACCCAGTAGCCACCCTTCCTGCCTGGCCACTGTCATTTAGGTATGGCTGATTATCCCTAAATGGGAATGAGATGGGGGCGGGGGTGGGGGAGGGAAGCAGGTGACGGTCAAAAAAACTACAGTAGCTGCCACTGAGGGTCCAACCTGGCATTAGACTGAGCTCAAGTCCTGATTCCATCATATACGAGCTGTATGAACTTGGAAAACCGAGTTCAACTCTCGAAGCATCTGCTTTGCCCCCCCCCCCCTTGGAGTGAGAATAGTCAGTAGTATTGACTTCACAGGGCTTGTTAGGAGGATTAAATTAGATACTGTTCATTTAGCACAGTTCCTGGCCTATAGAAGGCACACATAAAAGTTGATTATCGTTTTTATGGACCTCCAACTTTAAGCCTTCTATAAAGAACCAAATGATATCTCTGAAAAATACCAACTGCCTACAAGGTTGTAGGGAAAGTGGTATCTATGTTGACCTGATTAGAAAAAAGTGGAAAATCTCTCTTGTTTAAGCCTTGTTGAAAATTTTCTAAACTCTGTCCACTCTTCTGCTTTAGTAATTAGAACAAACGTTGGAGACTCGTGATTTTCTGATAATTGAGTTGCTCGTTGTAACGCAGGGCAATTCGACATTAGTGTTTATTTAAAAAATTACCGCAAATGAAGATAAATGGTGAGACGTGCACTAAATTTGATGAAAATCCTGACGTGAGTGTTTCTTCTTGGGATTCTCTCTCTCTCTCTTTTCTCCTATGATCTGAGAGCGGATTACATTCTACTTGGGTGATGGCTCAGGTCAAATGTGTGGTTTTGCAGGTGCCTAGCCTTTCACAGACAATCTTGGAAGAACCATCATTGTCTCTGTAAGAAAACGGAGGAAAAGATGTGATTTTAACACTCAGCCTACAACAGTTCAACAATCTACCAATGTGAATTTAGAAACGCTGAGCAAGTCCCCCTTCTAGTAACGAATATCTCTCCCGTTTTCTTATAATACCTGAGTTTCTACAACTGAGCAATCTACTCTTTTGTGTAAAACAGCTTCCCAGGATTGTTTCTCCTTTAAACGCAAGTGAACTTTGGGGATGGCACTCAGATCCCTTTCTTTTACTGGACAACTGTGGAGCAGGGGTTGGGTGTGCTTCAAGAGGGAAAATATCCACAAGGGGACAGAAAAAGGACATAAATGTACAACATCCCATTTTCCAAGAATGTAAAAAGCTAACTTCCAGGGGAGCCTGGGTAGCTCAATTGTTAAGCATCTGCTCTTTGGCTCAGGTCATGATCCCAGGGGCCTGAGAATCCAGCCCCGCATCGGGCTCCCTTCTCAGAGGAAAAACCTGCTTCTCCCTCTCCCACTGCTTGTATTCCCTATCTCATTGTGTCTCTGTCAAATAAATAAATAAAATCTTAACAAAAATGCGAACTTCCAATATTAATTTTTTTTCCTTTGCTCTAAATATCTCAATGTTCACTTGTTGAAAGCAATTGATTGAAGCCCTGGGAAGAAGTGGTAGATTGAAGCACTCATCAGAGTTGTTTGTGCTGCTTTGCAGGGGTCTGGCTGCACTAAATTATTTCAAGAAGTATTAATTATCTAAGTCACTCAGAAGAATCCATTTACCTATTTCATTTTCTTTTTTTGAAGAGAATATTTTTTTTAAAGATTTTATTTATTTGTCAGAGAGAGAGAGGGAGCAAGAGCGAGCACAGGCAGACAGAGTGGCAGGCAGAGACTGAGGGAGAAGCAGGCTCCCTGCCGAGCAAGGAGCCTGATGTGGGACTTGATCCCAGGACAATGGGATCATGGCCTGAGCCGAAGGCAGCTGCTTAACCAACTGAGCCATCCAGGCATGCTCCTATTTCATTTTCTGTGGTTCTTGATCCTTACCCCAAATTCTCACAGGCCTCCGCAGCTGGCACAGAGTCCACTCCCATAACTATAATCCCTGTCCCATACTCTCACCTCCATCATACATCATACATACCTGATAAAACCCCACCCTGGTAAAAACCCAAACTTCTGTCCACCCTATGTCTGCCCCTGGCAGCTGAAGGTGGTTGGTGAGAAAAGCAACAATGCTGGAAGCTTTCACATTAAATTCTTTTTTTTTTAAGTTTTTATTTATTTATTTGACAGAGAGAGATCACAGTAGGAGAGAGGAAGGGAAGAGATCACAGAAAGAGGAAGGGAAGCAGGCCCCCTGCTGAGCAGAGAGCCCAATGTGGAACTCGATCCCGGGACCCTGAGATCATGACCTGAGCCGAAGGCAGCGGCTTAACCCACTGAGCCTACCAGGCGCCCCTTTCACATTAAATTCTCAGCCACAAATCCAAGTATGTTTCTCTGACCGACAGAATCTCCATTCTTCTCGTGAAATATTTTGACTATTTCACATCTTCTTTCCTCCAACCTTAAGCCAGGGCTTCTCAACACTGGCCACACTTTTGAATCACCTGGAAGACTTTAAAACACAGGAGTGCCCACCTCCAAAGGACCTGATCTAATTGGTGTAGAACCAATTAGATTAATATCCAATTAGGGTCTGGATATAAGTGTGCTTTTAAAATTCTCCCAGTGATTCTAATGTACAGCCATTTTGTTCAGAGTGAGAATTGAACACCTTCCATCAGATACAGCTGATGACCGACCATTCTGATGACTTCACTGAGAAAAGTAAATTGAGGGCACCTGGGTGGCTTCAGCTCAGATCCTGGTCTCAGGGTCTCGGGCTCTCGCATCAGGCTCTCTGCTCAGCAGGAAACCTGCTTCTCCCTCTCCCTCTGCCTGCCTCTCTGCCTACTTGTGATCTCTCTCTCTCTCTCTTTCTCTCTGTGTCAAATAAATAAATGAATAAAATATTTTAAAAAAAGAATGAAAAACAAACTGGGTGGGTGTCTAGGTGGCTAAGTGGTTAAGCGTGTGAATCTTGGCTCAGGTCATGAGCTCAGGGTTATGGAGTCGAGCCCCACGTCAGGCTCCATGCTCAGCGGGGAATCTGATTGAGATTCTCTTCCTCTCCTTCTGTCTCTTCCCCCTGCATGTGTGTGCTCCTGCTCTCTCTCTCTCTCTCAAATAACTCTTGAAAAGAAAAATCGGTAAGGAAAGAAGACCCACAGAATCCCACTAAGTTTACCTGGGTGGAACCCTTACTCCAATCCCTTCTGAGTGAGGACAAGCCCCTCCACTTGGGGTTTCTTCTCATTTCCCTGATCTCTGAGTATGAATGTGCTCCAGGACCCAACCTCAGACTTCTCCTCTGTCTACACTGAGTCCTTGGTGACTGTCCCTCTTCTACCATCTATCTCCTGATGACTCCACATCTCCACCTCCAGTCCAGACCTGGATTTTGAGCTTTCTTCCACTGCCTGCTTTCCAGATCTACCTAGATGAGTTAAACCCAACATGTTCAAAACCAAGCTCTTATTCTTCTCGAGCTCTGCTGGTCTTGCAATAGCTCAAACAGGAAACTGTAGAGTCATTCTTGATTCATCTCTTTCTTTCACTGCCCACGTTTAATTCTTTGGTAGAAGCTGTGGATTCTATCTTCAAAATATATTCTAAATCTGACCAGTTCTCCACATTTCAGTTACTCCCACTGTGGTCCAAAACACCGTCTTCTATGAGTTATTGTAATAGTCTCCTATCTGGTCTTCTGGATTCCATCTTTGCTCTGTTCTAGTTTATTTTCCACTCAGCAGTTAAAGCAATCCGTTTAAGACAAAAGTCAGACCTTGTTATTTCTCTGCTCTAAGATCTCCAATGGCTCCCCACTTCACTCAATACAAAATTCAGTCTCACAAAATTTAACACTCAACTTCCTTTTCAATTCATCTCCTACCTCTTCACTCAGCTGTCTCTGCCTCCGCTCACCAGCCTCCTTAGTGTTTAACAGAGTACAGCAAGTGCGTGCCTTTCTTGGGGCGTTGCACTTGTTTCCTCTTCTTAAATGTACCCGTCTTGTTCTCTGAATCCACTCAAGGATCTGCCAATGTCTTCTTATCAGAGTAATCTCCCTTAACTGCACACACAGCCAGCACCAGCACCATCACAATCAACATAGTTTCTGTCCCTCTCTACTTTTGACTTCTTATCAACAGCTGACATATTATATATTTATTTATTTACTGTCTGTTCTCTCTCTTCTATTTGAATGCATGTGCTATAAAAATGGTATTTGTGGGTTTTTTCCTTATTTATTCTGTGTTCAGAAGAGGATTTGATACATAATACTCAGTACATAATTGTTGAACGAATGAATGAATGAATCAATGGAAATATCAGGTTATCTCAATCATAAGAGAGATTTCTCTCAAGCATTTTCTATAGTATTGCCCTATTTCATTCTCTGCATCTCTGGGTTGATTAGTAGATAAAATCATCATGTAAAATCAGTTTGAGCAAGGTTGGATCCTTAAGCTTCTATGTCACCTAGGACTCCAAATGTCACGGTGTACCATGCACATTTGCCTCCAGCCTTCTCCCCCATATTTTGGTCATGGTTCAGCAGCTGTGGCATCGTTCAGCTTTCTTTTCCCCTCCCCTGTCTCAGTTCCAGGAGGTCCTGCTTGGCTTTGGGCCCCCTCCCTGTGGGTGATGAAGGCAATGTAGGGAGAAGCAGCAGCTTCCCTGACTCACCCCTGCTTTCTCCATTCATACTGATCCAGTAACGCATAGCCTGTGCAGTACAGGGCTGGCCAGGTCAGTCTCTGCCACCTTAGGACCTCATTTTTGTTCCCTGCGGCAGCTTGGCCATTTGCAAAATCAGAAATTGTAAAAGTACAAACAGGAGACAATAGGCCATATTTTATGGATTTTAAGATGCCCCTCCCCTCCCATTTTCTTTCACATCTCCAATGTCAGGAATTGTCTTATAGTTGGGGCTGAGCAGGTGGAAGTCCCTATAAAGTTACCACAGCTTGACCCTGTGCCATGTGGTTACTGCTCCTAGGGCACAACTGATCATCTACATCCCTTGGCATGCCAAGCCACAGGCCTTTTGAGGACCATTTAAAGAAAGAAAATAAACTGGTTATTATATGAAAATCTCAGATAAGGAAAAAAAAAAGAAAAAAGAAAAAGAGAAACCCTACCAGCATCAAACCAAGCAGAATGGATGACCTCAGAATACTTTTATAAGAAGTGTAGCATGCAAAACAATCTTGAGAAAGGAGAACAAAGCTGGAGGTATCAGTTTCTTGGATTTCAAGATATACTACAAAGTTATAGTAATCAAAACAGTAGGGTACTGGGAGAAAATATACGCATAAATCAACGGAAACAGGATAGAGAGCCCAGAAATAAATCCACAATTATATGGTCAATTAATCTTTGACAAAGGAGGCAAGTATATGTAACAGAAGAAAGGCTTCTCAAAAACAGTGTTGGGAAAACTGGAGAGCCATTTGCAAAAGAATGAAACTAGACCACATTCTTTTACCATACACGTAAAGAAACTCAAAATGGATCAAAGATCTAAATGTGAAGTGTGAGGTGTGCCTGTCTTGCTCAGCCTTTACAGCATGTGACTCTTATTCTTGAGGCTGTGAGTTTAGGTCCCACATTCAGTGTAAAGCTTACTTAAAAAAAAAATTAAATGAATAAATGAGAGCCCTGAAACCATAAAACTCCTAAAAGACAATAAGCAGTAATCACTTGGAGATTGGTTTTAGCAACATTATTTGTGGGTATGTCTGCTTAGGCAAGGGAAACAAGAACAAAAATAAATTATTAAGACTACAACAAAATAAAAAGCTTTTGCACAGTAAGGGAAACCCGCAACAAAACCAAAAGGGAACCTACAGAATGGGAGAATACAGTGGTGAATGATAAATAAAATAAAGAATTAATAACCAAAATATGTAAAGAACACACACACACACACACACACACACACACCAAACCCCCAAAAAACCCAAACCCCAACATATAATCCAATTGAAAAATGGGCAGAGGACTTAATAGACATTTTTCCAAAAAATACATACAGACACCCAATAGACATGTGAAAAGATGCTCAATATCACTCATCATCAGGAAAATAAAATCAAAACCACAGGGAGATCTATCACCTTATACTTGTCAGAATGGCTAGTATTAAAAAGACAAGAAAGAACAAGTGTTGGCCAGGATGTGGAGAAAAAGGAACCTCTGTACATTTTTAGTGGGAATGTAAATTGGTGCAACAACTGTGGAAAACAGTATGGAGGTTCCTCAAAAAATTAAAAATAGATTTACCATATGCTTTAGTAATTCTAGTACTTGATATTTACCCAAAGGAAATAAAAACACTTGATTCAAAAAGATATATGCCCTCCTAGGTTTTCTGCAGCACTATTTATAATAGCCAGTATATGGAAGCAGTTCAGGTGTTTATCAGTAGATGAATGGGTAAAGATATGGTGTATATAGATATGTAATGGAATATTATCCAGCTATAAAAAAGAATGAGATCTTGTTATTTGTGACAATATGGCTGGATCTAGAAGGTATTAGGTTAAGAGAAATAAGTCAGACCGAGAAAGGCAAATACCATATGATTTCACTTCCTTTTTTTTTCTTTTGAAGATTTTATTTATTTATTTGAAAGAGAGAGAGATCACAAGTAGGCAGAGAGACAGGCAGAGAGGCAGGTGAAGCAGGGTCCCCACCGAGCAGAGAGCCCGACTCGGGGCTCGATTCCAGGAACGTGGTATCATGACCTGAGCCAAAGGCAGAGGCTTTAACCCACTAAGCCACCCAGGGGCCCCTGTAATTTCACGTCTATATGGAATATAAAAAAAGAAACAAGTGAACAGACAAAAAAAAAACAAAAATAGACTCTTAAATACAAAGAACAAACTGGTGGTTATGGGAGGGAAGGTGGATGGGGGATGGGTGAAATAGGTGAAGGGGATTAAGAGGTACAAATTTCCTGTTATAAAATAAATAAAATAATTTCCTGTTCTCATCTGGAGATGAAAAGTACAGCATTGGGAATACAGCCAATGATATTATAATAAGTTTATATGGTGACGTGATGATATACTTACTGTGGTGATCACTGAGTAATGTATAGAATTGTCAAATTACTATGTTGTACAACTGAAACTAATTTAACATTGGATGTCAGCTATATGTCTAATAATAATTTTTTAAGTGCAGCATGACAAAAGCTCTGGGTGGATCAGAGGAACATATTGTGAGAAAAATCTGGGCACTGAAATCTCTCAGTTAGAAAGTAAATAAAAGTAGTGAGATTCTTAATGTGAGGTTTGGAAAAACGTTAACCAAAAATTTTAACTTTTATTTTATGTATGCATTAAGGCCATATGTAATAAAAATCTGTCTAAATACTTACCAAAGAGCTTTTTGAATACATTTAAATTAAAATATTAATGAAAAGAAAACATTGTATCATAGTTTGAATGGTAGCATTTTTTGTTTCTTATTAAACTATACCAGGAAAGGAGGCCAAGACTCAATGAAATATGGCTATTATCCCCAGTTTCACAAGAGCATGAACCTCTCTGGCTTAACAAAGCCTAAGGAATCTACTACAGAAATGGGTTGTTCTTACTACCCTGGAGCCTTTTGTGCAGACTATGAACGAAAAGCTCAATATTAATCTTAAAATTAATTATATTACAAAGTTGTATTATTTGGAAGATGTGTTTAAATGACTCAAAGTTAAAAGATCTCAGTATAATGCTGGTTCTATAATTATCGTCCCAGAAAACATTACTTGTAAAACTTAATGATGTAGAACCATAATCATAGCATCGAGTAGGAGGTTGCCAAGCAGATGGGAAAGTTTTTTGGTTTTTGTTTTCCAGTTGTTTTCTTCCCTTTCCTCCCCTCCTTTCACAAGGAGAATCAGCCACCTGTTTTTTTTTTTTTTTTAAGATTTTATTTATTTATTTGACAGAGAGAAATCACAAGTAGATGGAGAGGCAGGCAGAGAGAGAGAGAGGAAAGCAGGCTCTCTGCTGAGCAGAGAGCCCGATGCGGGACTCGATCCCAGGACTCTGAGATCATGACCTGAGCCGAAGGCAGCGGCTTAACCCACTGAGCCACCCTGGCGCCCCCAGTCACCTGTTTTTAAAGGCTGAAGTATTTTTACTGTTCTTGGTCGGAAACATTTGTTTAAACAAAGTAGCACTTGGTTGCTAAACCCTTGATTCTAAATGGACATAGCCATCTCATTTTTGTTGGGCCAGGGTTTGGATAACAATTTGATTTCCCAGTCTGTTTCTTTTGTGACCATATAATCCTCTCCCAGTGTTGCATGCTCTGTGAGCTACAAGCACTTGAGAGCTCATAAGCACAAAGACTCTAAGGTTTCTTTGGGATTAGCACCATACAAATGCAGATTTGGCACAATGGAAGACTGATTCCATCCTTGTAACTGTTACTGCTCTACTTCCTGCTTCCTCTGGGTAGCAAAGCTAGCCACTGTTTTTAAAATACTTACTTTAGCTGCTGACTTTTTCATTGGCTGCCTGGAGAAGAGAAGGAGTTCTTGCCTATGTATTTCAGTGTTTTGATCCCTTTCAATTATTTTTTAAAATATATGTCATTAAATTTTACAGGAGTATTACAGAATTCCTAATTGCAGAATTTGAACTTGAGCTACGCAATCTTACTTTTCGTCTTTAATCTATGTGTCAATGACCTTTTAAAGTCTGATTACCTGTATGAACTCTCTTCAGAATCTTTCCCTGGTTAACACAGTATAGAGAAGTGCTGGAAACCAGTTCTTTTCTGTGACACAATTCTTCCAACGGAGTTGAAATGCTTTGCAAACAACTTCACGTATATCAGCCAATTCATATACAAAGCAATGTCATGTGAATCCTTTCCTTTTTATATATCATCTTTCAGTGATGATCAGGAATTCATGCTGGTACAGAGACTCTGGTTTGGGAGGAGGAAACAGGGGCTTGCGAGGGGAGGGCGAGAGCAGAAGCTGCTCACCTGCTGTTAGAACGACCTTACCTGGTGGTACCAACATCTTCACCCTTTATGCATCTGCATCCTTTATGCATGAAATAGCAATATGCCTTTCCCTTTCGTGTAATCCTTATTTAGTTAATACCCAGTAGGATTTGCAAGCCCTTCACATCTCTGTGGATTTATTTTATTTCAGAGTGCAAGTGACTTTATGGCCCAATTACCATCATTGTGACTTATTGCATTATTGTGGGAGGGAGAGAGGAGCAAGAAACGCCTGATCACGTGTATTGTCATCAATGGAATGAGTGCCACGCACTCCTGGCCAAGGCAGAGGGATGGATGAAACCTTTCTGATCTATTGTTTATCAGAACACTGAAGCCTGGGTGATTGTGCCGTACTTTAACAGACAAGTGTGTCAAATGTATGGGTGAAGATGTTGCAGTGGTGGTGTTAGAGTAATTAATATTTGGAAGGTAATGAATATTTTGATTTTAAAGATGTCAAAGGTCAAAGACGGAATGAATGACTAAGATCGGATGTTGACCCCCTCAAATTACAGGGGTATTGAAGCGAGACTGAGTCACCACCTGACCCCAGGAATGAACCAGCGAGGAGGGCTCCTTATTAGAGCAAGGCTCCCGGAAGCCAGATAGCCTTTGTGCTTGCAAGAGCTCAAGGGACAGCCGGCTGTGGAGCACCGAAGCAGCAGCAGCCACAGCAGCCACGGGAATCGTGACCCTCAGGCCCGGCGCCTACCTGGAATTTCCGCAGCGCCTGGTTCAGAACCACCGGGGCGGACAGCTCCCCGCCGCCGCCGGTGCCGACTGCGGAAGGGGACCGAGAGCGCGGGCTTCACGCTCCGTGAGCCGGCTGGGGCGGCGGGAAGACCGGCTGCGTCCCCCCCAACCCCCGACACCCACTCGGTTCCTCCCTTCCCCCTGCGGGGCCGCGCGGGGCCTGCGGGTGGCCGTCCCGGGCCACACGTCCCGCAGGCGAGGAAGCCACCGGCCGCCCTCCCCCCTGCCGCCACCGCCGCCGCAGCTGCTCTCCTTGCCCAGCTCGGCCGAGGGGTGTGGGGCGTGCCCCGCGCGGGCCCCGCCCCGGCCTGCTCCCCATTGGCCGGCGGGCGGGCCGGAGGTGCGAGGAGGCGGGTCGGTCTCTGGCGGCTCGCGCCCGGGAAGGTCGGCCAGGGAGCGCGGGGTGCGGGGGGAGGGCGCGCGGGGACGCAGCGGGCGCCGAGGAGACGCAGCAGCGGCGGTAGCGGCGGCACCTGGGCCCGGCCGCATCCCTGCCTCCCGCCCTCGCGCCCTGCGTCCCTCCGCGGCCTGCAGCCTGCGGCGCCGGAGCTCCGAGGGCGCTTCCTCCGGCGCTGGGCCCGAGGCGGCCAAGATGGCGGGCCAGCCGGGCGTGGGGCGGCAGGCGCTGTGCTGCGGGCTGCGCTGGTGGGGGGCGGCGGGCCGCGGCGCGGGCCCGGTGCCCGGCGCGTGCGGCTGGGAGGCGCTCTGGGGGGCGGGCGCGCGGGCGGCGGCCGGGGCCATGGCCCAGGTCGGCGGGAGCGCGCGGAGGAGGCCGCCGGCGCTGCTCGAGGCGGCCCTGGCGCGCCACGAGAGCCTGCACATCTGGGACGAAGTGTTCGGCGAGTCCAGCCCGGACAGCGGCGGGAACGCCTTCTACAGCACCTCCGCCGCCTCGCGCTCCTCCTCCGCCGCCTCCTCGGACGCCCAACACGAGCGCCCCGGCCCCCCCCGCCCCCCGCTGCCTCCCTACGCCCCCCGAAGGGCAGGAGTCCGACGAGGACGAGGCCAGCGCGGGTTGGAGTGCCACGCTGCGGGACCGCCCGCCCCCGCGCTTCGTGGACACTGGCGGTAAGGCGCGGCCTGCGGGTGCGGGGGCTGCCTGGGGAGGCGTGAGCGCGGGGCTGGGAGAACTCCAGACGCTCCGTGGGCCGGCTGCTTGAGGGCGGCTTTTCGGTCAGCACACAGATGGGGCCCTGGCAGCGGGGATTTGAAGTGCGAGAATCAATCTGGTTGCGTGGTGGTGGTTGGTGGGGGCCGCTCCGACTTCCCCGCGGATGGAGAGGATGAGGCGGAGGCCCAGGTGGCACCCTGCCGCTGGCAAGGACCCAAGGGGGGGGCCTTCCCTCCCTTGCTGGGAGTGTCCAACCCAGTCACACCTGTGGGGTTGTTGTTAGGGGTGCGTTTGAGTTAGGTTCCTAAAGCCCGATGCAGCTTGTGTGTGTGTGTGTGTGTCTGTGTGTGTTTGTTGCGGGTGGGGGGTACGTAAATCGTTTTGTGTGGATGGCCCCAGAGCAGCGTTACCCAGGTGCCAGGGGTGGGGCAGCTAGCCTTTGGAGGGAGGCCTAGTGCGAGCCGGGACGTCTTCACTGGCTCGTGTTTTCTCCAGTGAATCTGACCAACTTTGTCCATCCCTTTCAGGATCACTTGCTGAGAGCAGAGAAGAGTGAGAGGACCAGTTATCAGCGTTGAGCTGTCTTCTCTCGCTCCAGAAGGCACTTGTGTGTTCTGCTTACCGACACGGTCATGGTCAAGCCCCTGATATCTGGAGGTCGCAGGCCTGCTGGTGGTTGTGGCTGCTTGAAATCCTCCTTTACTGCCTACTTTTTGGGAAGGTAATTCTGACATGTCTCTGCTTAGCCTGCAGAAGCTCTGCAGCCTCTGCCCTCTGGGAGAGGTGGAGACCAGCCAGCAGTCCCACCTGTCCCCTGATGCTTTCTGTTCCTTGCTCGACAGCCTACTGTGGCAGGCCCTTGTTTCTGCACACCATTTTCTTGTGTTGAAGAGTGTGCAACCAGTGTTGTGGAGGACCAGGGAGTGGCCATACTGGACCCAATGCCGCTCTCCCTGTGGCTCTCCATGATTGTTGTTCAACCATAAGAGGGCAGGCCAAAGGGAACCCTGGCTGGTGCCTGGGCTAGGATCTGGACCTTGTGCCACAGCCTGCTGGTAGGCTGATTGGGTTGGCTGGACTCTCTCAGCAGGGAGTGGTCTGCAGACCTCCCACAGACAGGCTGCAGTGTGGACACCCTGAGCTACAGCTGGGCTCTAGGGTCCGAGTCAACTGTGCTGTGTTTTGGAATGGGTGAATTTAACATATTCTCATTTAGGCTTCAGTTCAGAGTTTGGGAATTTTGAAAGTCACATCACCCTGCATAATCCTTTTAAAGCCCATACATTTCCAGGAATGTCATAAGGGTTTCCAGCCCCAGATGGCTGTTTTCCATTCAATTAGCTCTTTAAGAATTGTACATACCCAGAGCTCTGGTTTGGCAGACTTGATGCTGTGAGTGCTGTGATCCAGTTTTTGATCTTGGAACATGAGAGACATGTCCTCTTGTTTCCCTCCCTCTCTGGGGAAAATAGGGGAATCGTGTTAGCTTAAGCCTGGTTATGACTAAGAGCCCATGAGTGTTGGTCTGAGAAGGATGAGCGCACCTAAATACATTTTCAAGCAATATTATGTTTCTCAGTAACCTATACTTGGGAGAAATTCTGCATCAGAGCAATTTAGTCTAGCCACTGTGGCACTTAAATGGTCATGAAGTTCAGGATCATTTGTCATTTGGCATCAGGTTCAAATTCTGCTTCCTTTGGATGTGCACTGAGCTCACATCTGGACCTGAGAATCACAGGCAGGCAGGTGCTTTAACCAAAGATATTTAGTGGTTATTGGATGGTATTTATACCCAATTTTGTTTTCTGGTTTTTTGTGGAAGCTTGCTTTTAAAATCCAGCCCTAATGAAGAATTTCCTTTTCTTCTTGAAACAGTCTTTCCCTGTGGGAAATTCGGGGTGGTGGCGGAAGGGTGAGGTGGATGGTTTATTAAGCATGAGTTCAGATGGCCTGGAACAATGGGATATGATTTTTGGGGCCTGGAAATAGATGCCGGGCAGAGAAAACCCTTGTGCCCCGCGGTGGGGGGAGGAGAGGTGGACGGGTTTGGTAAGAGTGAGAGCTGCACCCTGGCCAGTCTGAGAGCAGAGAGGCTCAGGCTCTGAGGTTTATTAAAGTGTCAAATATAACCCCACTTTAGGAAGGCAGCTTGGGCCTGTCTTCCATCTTTGTTCCCTGGTTCACTGACAGACAGGCCCCTCGGATGGAGGTGGCCCCCTGAGCTGCTTCTGGAAGCAGAGATAATGATTACTCAGGTGAAGAGGAAGGAACAGGGCATCTCCAACTCGGGCAAAGGCCAGGAGGAGAGAGAAGGTATGCCACTCTGCCCAGGGGCGAACCCACCCATTTCCTACCCTGAGCATCCCGACCCGAGGCCTTATATACGAAAATGTCCTGAAACGCGACATGATGTCCTTGTTACCACAGCACAAGTAACTGTAGCTGGGATCCAAGGTCCCATGTTCAGGTGCAGATACAGATGTTTCCGGCGTTTCCTGGCGCCCACAGGGAGGGGAATGTGGTCGGCTCGGTGAGATCTATGAACTTAGGATGGAATCTCTGGAGAAGCCCTGAGCTCTGCCCTCGAAAGAAGGAAGAGGGAAAGGGAAAAACTCAACTTCTGTTGGCGGAAAGAGGCACGGTGTTGTCTCGGGGTGGGAGGGATGTCGTACTAAAAGGATAACAGGCTCTGAAAACACCCTGTAATGTGACGATGATGTTCCGCCCTGACTGGCACGTGGTGCAGAGAGCCCCTCTCCCCTTTTTGAGTTTCAGAAAAAACTTATTACAAAAGTAGGAACCCCGGGCAATAGTTAGCTGTGTGTTTAATAAGCCACTTTACTAAAAAGTTTTGAACTGCAAATCTTGACACTCTCACTGCGACAGACTCACTCCTTGGCCAGGATATTGGAAACTTCATCTGCTTCCATTTCCAGCTTCTAGGCTCGTGGACACCCCCACCCCATCCCCATTTCTTCTGTGGAAGAGGAGCGATCTTTTACAAATATAAGCTAATCTGATGATTCCCCGCTTAAACCTTCATGTAGCTTCTGGCTGAAACCAAAAGGAATTCCAGAGTCCTTCGCAAGGCCTCCAATGCCGACAGCTGCTCCGCAGCCTTCCTTTCCAGTGTCCCCTTAGTCCCCTGTCCTGCTGTCTGCACATAATCTATTCATTTCCGCCTTCATGCCTATGGGGCCCATACCTGGAATGTTCTTCATGGCAGGCTCTGCTTGTTAGTTTGATCTTGATTCAGATGCCACTGCCTTACCCCATCCCTCTTTGCTGCCACATTTGCTAATATGTTTCCTTTGTGGGATGAGATGCTGGATGTCTTGGTCACAGTTAGGACATGGTGAGTCCTCTATGTTTGTTGAATAAAGGAACTAACAGAAGACCAGATGAACACACAGCTAGATTGTTAAAAATGAGGATGGAATCAGCACCAATGGAGAAATGTCTAAACGTTTTCTACATCCCAAATAGTGGAAGAGAGGTTGGACCACTCTTGAGGGAACGGATTCCCTACTAGGAAGGCAGCGAAGCAAGTCTGGGATGTGTTTTATAGGTTTTCTGTCCTGCATAGAAAACTGAACTTGGCCTCAGAGGAACTCTACAATCTTGGGCTTCTGCGGCCTCCCCACTTCCTAAGAGCTAGAGACCCCCAGACAGGAGCCTATTAGAAATCTGAAGGGAAGCCAGCCTCTTGTACCCTTTTATCTGTTTAACAAGTGCTTGTGTGTCCTGTACTATGTGCATATAGTGTTCTAAGAACTTCGTTTTTTTTAAAGATTTTATTTATATATTTGAGAGAGAGAGAGAGAGAGGGCAGGAAGTGAAGAGGGAGGGAGAGGGACATGCAGACTCCTCGCTGAGCAAGGAGCCTGACACGGCCCTCTCCCAGGACCATGAGATCATGACCTAAGCTGAAGTCAGATGCTTACCCACTGAGCCACCCAGGTGCCTCTAAACACTTTGTAACGTGTGTGCTCCTCAAAACAATCTTGTGATGTATTGTTATCCTCATTTTTAGTATAAGGAAACTGAGTCACCGATTGGTCAAGTGATCTCAGGTGAAAGAGTTCCTTTGATTAGGGCTCGAGGAAACCCCATCCTTACGGCGTGAATGTGGAACACAGTATATCTGTTCAGATCTGCTACTTAATGGTATTTCCCTTGTGAGGGGCCCTTGAAGGCCAGTGTCATTCTCCAGATCTGTCTGACCTGCTGCCTCTCTTCCTGGTGGCGGCACCTCATTACTCAGCACCCTTTGTAGTGAGACGGGGCCGCTGCCTGGATTCAGCGTGGTGGAAAATGAGCCCAAGGGTGGGCTCCACTCTCAGGCCTGGCCGCGGGGAGGCCCCTGGGAGCCACACGTCAGGGATGTTGGGGGCTGGCAGGCAAAACGACCTCGTATCGAAATCACCATTTGAAGAAAAGCTGCTCCTGCATCAGCCACAGCTCTCAGGGATTAAAGGCTTGTCGGCCAGAAATGAACTTCTTCCCCCGTTGGTTCTTGGTAAGTTTGGTGGGGGGTGTTAGAGGAGCCGGGTTTGCAGACACAGACGCTGAAGAAAAGCGGAATCCTCCGGGGAAGTGGATTCAGAGCAGTAGGGCCCACGCGGCATTGCTGCGTGGGGACTCCTGAGGGGCTACGAGGGAAGACAACCCAGAGGATAAAAATCGATTCCCTGTCTCCTTGCTGCGACATTCCCACGGTGATTTTGGGAGCGGCCACGGAAGGGTGCCGGGAAGCCACGTGCATCCTGCGCTCTGGAGATGGGTGCTGAACCGCACGTCAGTGGTTTGAGGCTGTAGACGGTTTGGAAGGGGCTAGGGGGTCAGTTTATGGCTGGAGAGGACCTGGGGCAGGAGGCCTGGGCTGTGCGTGGGCTCCCCCTGTGACTTTGCACCAAGGGGCTCCTTCCCAGGGTTCTGAAGGTCAGGAAAGATGTGCGGGGAAGCCCAGAGCTGCTGGCTCATTCTGGGGAGCTTTATCTTTCTTCCTTTAAACTCCCTCTGTCCCGTGTGGCCAAAATGCACATGATGGCTTTTGTGCTACTTAGGAGATTTTCAGACCTTAGCAGCAACCAGGAACCTTAAAGAGGGCAAACCCAGGGTACCTATATGAGGCAGGGGAAAGCAGGCGCTGTCTTTGAAGTTGGGAGTGGGAGGGCCCCAGAGCCCCCCACCCCACACCAGGGTGCTTCCACACCCCATCCCGCTCAGTTCCTCATACTCTAATGTGAAGGACCTTTGGCTGGGACCTGGGTCAGGAGGGGAGAGAGGCCTCTGAGAGGCACCCAGTCCTTTTCTGAGATGGTGAAGAGGACACTGATAAGTCAATGAGATTCTGGTGTTTCAAAGCCACCCAAAAGTGTCTATGGCAAAGTGATTAAAAATTGAATTATTTTGGGGCTTTCTGGGTGCCTCAGTTGGTTAAGCATCTGCCTTCGTTCAGGTCATGGTCTCAGGGTCCTGGGATCGAGCCCCAAATCGGGCTTCCTGCTCAGTGGGAGAGTCTGCTTGTCCCTCTGCATATGTGCTCTGTCTCAACAAATCACAATTTTTTTTTTAATTTTAAAGATTTTTATTTTATTATTTTGGTTGGAACTGGAATGGGAGGACACCTGTTTCCTTCTTTAGGAAACTGTTACAAAAGAAGATCATGGATTGGGAGAGAGGATGATTTTCTAGGAAGAAAAAAGGTAAATAAGTGTAATTGCCTAAAAGTGGTGACAGTCTTGCTTGTAGATGTTCCTCCTGCATTTTGGGAAGTTGGAGAATCCGTAATACTTTCAATTAAAGTTTTCCTGAGAATCCCCAGCTGACTTTGGGGGTGGGGGGCATTGTCCTTTGTGAAGATTTTGAGCCTCTGTGAGTGAGCAGACCTCCACTCCAGAGTGACATAAAAAGCAATCTGAACCTCCTTCCTGATTTGTCTGTAATGAAACTTGCTTTCCTCAGGTCCCAGCATTCGAGGCAGATAAATATGTTCCCTTTCGTTGGCTCTTACTCATACTTCAGCAAGATTTCCCATGTGCTTTCCTTGGCTGGCTGGGAAACTGGACCACAATTTATGGGATCTTAGGGGACAGGCGCATAGAATTCCAATGGGATCCCAGAACAGAAACTAATTGGAGATTAGAGACCATTGTGGTGTGAAGCTTTTCTTTGAGATCGAAAGAGGTGCATGTTATGCAAATATTAGCAAGTGTAAGTTCACACTGTCTATTGAAAATTTATAGACTCATTATGGTCACGAAGGCAGGAAGATAAGTAGATTTTGGGAAAGATGCAGGTACATTCAGGGAGGTGGCAAATTACCCCAGGGAAAGTAGAATGGCTAAAGAGTATGGCCCACACTTTCTTTTTTTTAAAGATTTTATGTATTTGCCAGAGATAGAGAGAGAGAGTACACACAAGCAGGCAGAGAGGCAGGCAGAGGCAGCGAGAGAAGCAGGCTTTCTGCCGAGCAAGGAGCCCGATGTGGAACTCGATCCCAGGACCTTGGAATCATGACCCGAGCCGAAGGCAGCGGCTTAACCAACTGAGCCACCCAGGCATCCCTGGCCCAAACTTTTTTTTTTTTTTTTAAAGATTTTATTTATTTATTTGACAGAGAAAAATTACAAGTAGATGGAGAGGCAGTCAGAGAGAGAGAGAGAGGGAAGCAGGCTCCCTGCCGAGCAGAGAGCCCGATGCGGGACTCGATCCCAGGACCCTGAGATCATGACCTGAGCTGAAGGCAGCGGCTTAACCCACTGAGCCACCCAGGCGCCCCCTGGCCCAAACTTTTTAAAAAGATTTTATTCACTTATTTGACACACAGAGAGCCAGAAAGCACAAGTTGGGGGAATGGCAGAGGGAGAAGGAGAAGCAGGCTCAGGGGAGCTGAGCAGGGAGGCAAATGTGTGGGACTCCATCCCAGGAGCCTGGGATCATGACCTGAGCTGAAGAAAGACACTTAACCAACTGAGCCACCCAGGCGCTCCCTGGCTCCAACTTCCAAAGATGGTTTATGAGATACCTTTGGTGGGAAGGAATGAAGATCAGCAACTGTCCTTGATTCTGCTTCTCAGGAAGGCATTGTGATGTGGTGCCCAGGACTTTGGAGACACACACATGCTTGGTGCCCTCCGGCTCTGCCACTAAATCAACACCTTCCAGAGGGCAGCTGCAGGCACCGGGTGGCGTCACACAGGGTCAGATCCGGAGGCACTCAGCCATGTACCCCTTCCACCATCCTGCTGGGGTTAAAAAAATTACCTATATATATAAAAAAAAAAGAACCAGAATAGTCGGAATAAATGAAAGATAAAAGTTTCCTATGTAGTAGTGGTAGTTCTCTTGTAGTACTTTCTCTCTCTCTCTCTCTTTTTTTTTCTCTTTCTTGGTTTGTTTTCTGGGGAAGGGGCCTGCCATATGGGTTTTCAGTCAATGATGTTCCCTGACTTAAGTCCTACCGCCCCTCTCGAGGGGGTGGGCTCTGAGGAAACTTTTTGTTTTTTCAGGCTTTTGTTCTCTGGCGGTTTTTTGTTTGTTCACTTTTTTTTCTCACTTTGACCGCTTTTGATGGTTTTTGTAGTTTTAGAGGAAAACAAACCGCACCCTGATCTCCCTCTCAGAGAGAAGCCTCAGTCTGGCTGCAGAGCCCAAAGAAGTTCCCCCTTGGCTGCTGGCAGAGCAGGTTCCAAGTCGCTGTCCCTGGGGATGTAGGATCTTTTGTTTGTACCCAAAAGCACGGCAGCAGCAGCTTTGGGCACCTCTAGACTGCTAGAGAGGTTCCAAGCAGCAATCGCACACTGAGATTTTCCCGCTGGCCCGGGCTGGGAGTGCCCGGTCTTTCTGGGTCTAAGAGCACCCACCTTACATGCACCAATTTCAGGGAAGGCAGAGGTTCGCGCGCGGGTCTCAGGCTCTGAGAATGGGGCACAGGTCCGAGAGCACCAGGCTGGGCCTTCGCACACCTCTCTGGGGCGAGAGTTTGGTGCAGGCTCTGAAACAAGGGCGTGTATCAAAGGGCACCGGCTGGGCCTTTATATCTCTCTCAGGGGAGTATCTCAGGCTCTATAGCAGGACTCTTGCATTCTGCCGCCTGGTGTGGCTCCCATTCCCTCACAGGAAACGGACCCCATGCATTCTCCTTGCAGTGGCAGCTTAGGGACCAAGAGCTGGTTTCTCTGCCGCACTCTCTCTGACTCAGTGCCAAGGGAGGCTGTCCTGGGACCAGGGACTTAAGCCCCTGTCCCTAGCGGCCCCGATTCCCATAATTTCCCCAGAGATGCTTTGCTCTTTTGGAGTGCTTTCAACCAGTCTCCGAGTTAATGCTGGTCCCCAGACGCAGGGCACTCTCGCTTGTATTGGGGTATTACTTTCCAACTGGTTGCCTCTGGTAGCTCTCTCCCCCTTTTGTTTATCTTCTGATATCAGTTCACAGTTCCCACTCCGCTTTACCTGCCCACTGGCTTCTTCTGCCCCTGTAGAGATCCACACGTGTATAATTCTGATCTCAGGCTGAGTTCATGGGTGATTGGTAGGTAATCAGCTCATTTTGGGGTACAAGTTGAAAAGACGCCTCCTACTTCCGCGCCTTTTTGTCCCCCCTCTTAACTTTTTTTTTTTTTTTTCTTTTTGACAGCACAAATAGAGGGAGAGGATGAAAGAGAAGCAGGATCTGCACTGAGCAGGGAGCCAAATGCAGGGCTGGATCCCAGGACCCTGGACAGATGCTGCACTGAGGGAGCCACCCAGACACCCTTTTAGACCTAGGATGCAGGTAGGAGAAGCAAGCCAGGGGTTCCTTGGCCCAACACTAATGACCATGGCTCAGACAAATCCATCTTCCACTTCAGGCTTCCAGATACTCTGCGAAGGAGACATTCCCCTTCCTGTCCCTGAATGCTCTGCCAGTTCAAGGCAGATCCATGTTTCTGAGGGTTCCTCTTTGGTCATTCTGTCAGGGACAGCCAAGAAGGCTCCAAGCCTGTGTGGACCCCAGGCCTGGGGATCCCAGCCCTGAACTCTTTGCTCTGCCCTTGATGACCCCAGAATAGATCAATTCAGCAACTGTCAATCCATGCCAGGCCAGGGAACAAACACAGCAGTACACAAGATCAACTCGCCTTGGTCCCAGGAGCCTGGATTCCCCAAGGAGGGCTTCACCTGGTCTCTGAAGGGGATTCCAGGGGTTCCAAGATGGCCATGGGTGGAGCCCACCAGGTAGAGAGGCCCCTGGAGAGTGTCCACTGGCACTGAGCAGACGGAAGATCCCCTCAGGCCTTCCCTCGCGGCTCCACTGTGCCCTGGGGAGAGAAAAGGGCCAGCCACACCGCACCGGGGCCGCAGCTTGGCTGCCCAGGAGCAGCAGCGGGCCTAGCCTGGAGCTCAAGCAGCAGCAGGGAGCAGCAGGGAGGCGGGACTGGGCGGGGCCTGGGGTCCTGGAGTCAGCAGAAGAGCAGCGGGAACCAGCAGGGGGCGCAGCCAGCCCCCTCACCGGACAGGACAGAACAGGAGGCTGGGCGAGGGCGCGCGGGCCTGCAGAGAGGCCTGCACTGCTGTTTGCCGCCCCCCACCCGCCACAGCTCGCCCGCACCTGCCTGCCCCGCCCACCGACTTCTGTGGGCCCAGCAAACTCACTGTGCAAGTAGTGCCTCCCGGGAAGGCAGGGGTTCTGGGCTGGCTGGGCAAGGCGCGGGGGAGTGCATCGGTGCCCCGCTGACTCAGGTACTGAGGGGCTGGGGAGGGGTAGGGGCGCTAGGCAGAGAGGGAGACTGGGGCCCTGCTGCCCGCTGCCACCTGCTGCTTCGTCCAAGGGAGCGGGAGGGGGGCCTGGCGGATAGGTTCCTGGCGGCCTGGTGCTCCTACGCCCCATAGCCCTTGCCCCACAGCCCTCACTCCACTTCTCGGTATCCAGGGAACCCGTGGGGCCCTACTGACATCAAGGGGCCCAGTACTACAGGGCTCGTCTGGACCCCGGAGAGACGCCTGTGCTGACAGGCTTCTTTTCCAGAACTTGATGGAAAATTTTGTCCCTCAGAATCGCCGGGCTCCCCAGCCTGAGAGGCGCTGGCTCTGCCCGTGCAGCCTGGGCCCCACTGGGCCCCCTCCACCTCAAGTGCCTTTTACCCAGGAGCCCCAGGATACCATTTTTTTCTGGCCCATGGACCCCTTTCCCCCACCCCCACCCCCACACCTCTACTTTGGGCCTGCAACCACCCTGGGATCACTTCCATCTCCGGCCCCCTACCCCTTGTTGGTGGTCCTTGTCCACCTCCAGGCCTGACCCCTGGCCCCTCTCACCTCTGGAGTTACTGAAACCCTTCCACTTGGGGGCCACTGGCATCTGTGATCCCAGACTCCCGGGACTCCCCTCCACCTTGGAGCTCCCTACCCTGTTTCCGCTAGGAACTGCTGTGCCTAGAGCACCGAAACCCCACATTCTCAAGCCAGCTGTCCTTGGGCCAAGGACTCAGGTATCCTCAGGGACCCTCCTTTCCGGGGCACATACTCCTCTCTGTGCAGGAGAGACCAGAGAGAGCAGGCTTGGGGATCCTTCACTCCAGCTGGGTGGAGGGGCAGAAGCTGGGGTGTTTGTGTGAGGGGGTGCTCACAGGTGGCCTCCCTGGGTAAGGAGCTTCCAGGAGGAAACTTCAGAGTGAGGCTATGATGTGGAAGCCTCAGGAAGCACTGGCTGCACAGACTCCAGGCTCCTGGCTTGGGCAGTGGGCATTTAGTGGCCAGAGCCCTACAGGACCAACCCTGTCCAAACCCACCCCACCATGGCCGGCTTTTTTTGTCTTGAATTTGCACAGCAACCTTTTCTCCAGTATGAAATTGAAAGCTTTGCATTGGAAAGTTTTGTGTCCAGGAGGCTCCTGGGCATCCACTTACTTTATTTCCGGAGGCTAGTTGAGGAAGGTGGAGTCTTTGGGACCTTAACAGCAGGTCTCCTGATCCTTCCTGACTTTCTTTTTTTTTTTTTTTTTTTTGATTTATTTATTTGAGAGAGAGAGAGAGAGATAAAGAGCACACCACAGAACACATGCAGGCACAGGTGAATGGGCCAGGTGAATGGACCTGTGCCAAAACAAAGAGTCAGATGCTCAACCAGCTGCAACCACCACCCCCCGTCCACCTTTTACAGATGGGTTACATCTACACACTGTTAGGCGCTTTGCCTGGACCCGGCTAGTCTTACAGCAGTCCTAGGACACTGTCTCTTGCCCAGTGTCTCTGGTCAGTACCAACCCATGCCTCAAGTGTGGGAATGACTTCTTCCTGACTCCTTTTTTTTTTTTTTAAGATTTTTTATTTTATTTTATTTATTTGACAGAGAGAGATCACAAGTAGGCAGAGAGGCAGGCGGAGAGAGAGAGAGGAGGAAGCAGGCTCGCTGCTGAGCAGAGAGCCTGATGCGGGACTCGATCCCAGGACCATGAGATCATGACCTGAGCTGAAGGCAGCGGCTTAACCCACTGAGCCACCCAGGCGCCCTTCCTGACTCCTTCTTAACTCCCTGTCCAGCCTGGGTTGCCCACCCCCCTCCAGGCTGTCCTAGTTGTATATATTGGATCTCTGTAGATAGTGGGCACCATCAGATCCTCACCTGTCGTGGCCGGCGCAACAAATGAACCAGGAACATGAGGGTAAGAGGATGAAGAAAAGAACTCGAGAAGCAGAGAGATGGGGGACAGGAGGAGCACTGAGGAGGATGTCCAACAGTGCTAAGTTTATTCAAAGCCTTAAGGCCATATATATAGTGACATTACATCTGTGTTTAGTTAAGCAACTATGGTTCCTCATGACGCCAAATGGCTGATGCCAGTACAAATACAGCAAACCTGAAAGTAAATTATGGGTTGTACTAAGGCAGCAAGGACCAGCAACGAACTTTTTAGCCCAACCGAATTGTTCTCATTTGTTTAGTAAGCATGTGGGAAGTCATGTAGGCGAGCGCACAACACATAGCACAGACTCTTGCCCAGTGCTACTGAACTTTTCCCGTCCTAAACCTTTTGTAAGGTTATTTGGACTTTAAAGGAGGCACAAGTCAGGGTCTGGTTTGGTTCTCGTCTCAAGCCTTATTGCGGCCTCCCACACTCACCGAAATGAGAACATGGCTCAGGGTTATGGAGTGAATATACCCTTTAGGAAACATTAAAGGACATAGCATAACTGGCCCGGGGTCACCCAGCCTGTGAGAGGCATGGGTGAGATTCAGACTGCACTGGGTGCCACAGCCATTTTCAGCTCACCTTAGTGTCCAACCTGGTCCCAGAAGGTTCCTGCTCAGGACTTTGCTTTGTGCTGAGCTGGGCTTGCTTCCTGCCTTTGAAGCCATTTTCACAGTGTATCCCCAGCCCACCCTCTCACATTGAGCATCAGTGCTGCCTTGGCTGGCCTCTGTTGATCATGCCATTCCTCTCAATCCCTCTGTCACCCCTCCGGCCCACTGTCCTACTGCCCTCTGTCCGGTGGGCCAAGTTCTGAGTTTCTTACCTGCACTTCCTCTTAACTGTGCTCTGTTGAAATCCTCTCTAACAGGGAAGACCTGCTTATCAGAGCAGCTTGATTTGGAATCCATCTCCCCTGGAGGTCAGAGCTTCTGACCATCATGTCCCCAGCCTCAGCACTGGGGATGCCTGCCCAGCCTATTCTGGGTGCTCGTGGAGCTCTGGGATCTTGGAGAAGATTTGCCATGAAAATAAGCATTTATACATAACACGGAAGAGAAGATTTGAGGAAATTGAGTGAGTGTCATCTGGTAATGTTTGTGTTAGGATGGTTCTGAAATTTCTGGGCCCTGAGTTACCAAGAACCCTAGGTTGCCCAGCTGGAAGGACCTCAGATAGATCAGCTGGGCTCCTCACCTCATTTGACAGATGGGAAGTTGAGGCCCAGAGCTTAGTGCCACAGAGCAGGAGTGAGGAGGGATGTTAGTGACAGGAAGAAATCATAGGGTAAGCACAAAGTGGCTGAGCCTGGGCTTTGTTTATGCAAATGAGTTGCTAAAACAGTGGGCCTGAGGCTGCTGACTCTATCTAGTGGCCAGCAAGAAGTAGCACCAGCCCACACCTTCTGAGGTTTAACTCATGCCAGGAATGATTCTCAATGTTTTATTTGTTGGCACCTGGGTGGCTCAGTTGTTCAGCTGAGGTTATGCTCCCAGGGTGCAGGGATCTAATCCTCACCAGGCTTCCTGCTCAGTGGGAAGCCTGCTTCTCCCTTTCACACTCCCCCTGTGTGTGTTCCCTCTCATCCTGTCTCTCTCTCTCTGTCAAATAAATAATAAAATCTTAAAAGAAGAACAACAACACCAAAATGCTTTATTTGCCTTAGGAGATAGGGTCTGTTATGGCTACCATTTTAATGCATGGAAATATGGGCACAGGGGAGCTAAAGGAGTCCAAGGTCACACAGCTTGCAAGTGGAGGAGCCAAGATTTGAACCCTGGGCAGCCTGCCTCCAGAAACTGTATTATTTTTTCCCCTTGTGTATGTCATTTTTAAAAACCTTTCCCTGAATTCTAACAGAGATGTGTAAACATTGTTAAGCATGTAGTTTATTGATCATCACAAAGCTTAGGTTCTGAAGCATTGCAGCAAGCTGGGGTGGGCTTTGATGTCAGAACTGGTTGGAATCCAGTTTCTGGTGCTGCATGATCTTAGGTGACTTACTCAGCCTCAGTTTCTGCACTGAGTTTGGCAGCCTTGTGATGAGTAGAGCGTGTGACAGTGCCTAGCGGGTTTGGTGCCTGGCGAGTGTTTAATAAATGGTTTTCTCTTCTTAATAATGAAAATTCTAAGTTGTGTTGGTTTTGTTAAGCAGTCCGAATACCTTCCTCATCGGTCAGTTGCCTGTCAGTCGCCTTGTAGGTACTTGTGATGAGTCACTTTGGTAAGTCACTATATATAGCTGAAACATTTGGGGGTAGTTGGGGGACACCCCCCCCCGCCCCCACTGCCCCTGCATTGAAAGTCTGTAATTTAAAATGTTCCACCTGTGCCTTTTTTTTTTTTTTAAACATAACCACTTTGGGACAGTGAAAGTTATATGTCTTCTCCTTAGGGTTGTGACGGAGCCTTTAGGGACCTGCAACAGCTTACTTCCAGTTTCTGTCTGGCATACTGATGGGCCAGAACTTATTTTAACAACATTCCATCACATTCCAGGCACCTGGAAGGAGGAATATGTTGAACTTCTCGGAAATTATTTTTTGGAACTGTTTTTATCCTGAGGAATAACCCATTTAAAAATTGAATAAACTTTATGGTTGACTTTTCCACTCTACATAATGCAAACGGAAAAACTCGTTGTTTTCAGCTGCTTCTGCAGCAGTGGGAAGAGCAAGCCTGTGGGAGTCCTCCCCCGGTTGGCCCCAGCACAGAGCTGCATCATTCTACACACCCCTCATGCCTTGTCTCCTTGTCTGTGAGGTGGTAATGATGGTGCAGGGAGCTCCAGGGGTTGTCGTGAAGGTTACAGAGATGGGGGGTGTAAACTTTGAACAGTGTGCCCCACATAAAATGCAGATCTGGTGAGCAGAGGCAGCTGCTCACATTAATTGTTGATGCCAAGGCACTGGAGTTCCACAACAGCCTATGCCTTTCTTTCCTGGGTCCTTTTTGTCTCAGCCACCACCTTAGAGAAAGTGACTCAGCAAGGCTGGTGCTTGTGGAGCCCTCTACAAATCCAGCTAATTCACACGGGCGATGCCCTAGAGATAAGGGGGTTTTCCTGGGTGGTAGGACCCCATTTCAGAGGCTTAACTAGCCGGTTTCTCCTAACTGGTCCTGTCCTCCAGGGTCAAGTTGAAGGCCTGCCAGGAGACTGGTGGTCTCACCAGAGTTTTCCACTGGAAGCATGAAGGACCACATGGGGCCTCGTGCAGAATGACATGGGTGTTGGGGGGAGAACAGAGGGGACATCGCCTGTACCATCATGGGCAGGTCACTATATCTGGCTCACGCCGGCTTTCTTCCCATCTGGGAAATGGCAGAAGACCATGCTTTTTCACAGGAGGGATGAGGGTTTAGGGAGGTATTTGATGACTGTGTTGGGGCTGCATGAGTAACAGAGTTGATGGAGGGGCCTTGGAGTCACAGACTTGGGTTCAGGCCCCTGCTGCTGCCACATCAAAGTAGATCGCTTGGGTAAGCCATGGACCTCAGTGTCCTCCTCTGTGCACTGTGGATAATACCTAGCATGTAGGTCTGTGAGGGGTACAAAATAGAAGGCCATATTAGGAGCTTAGAGCAGAGCCTGGTACTCACTAGATTGTAGTTTTATGGAGATACTCTGGCATCACTGGTGTTGCAGACCTGGTCCTACCCTCTGGAAACTTTGGCTGTGTGACAGATGGCTTATGAGGCCGTGGCTGACAGAAAGAAGCGGTGTCTGTCTTTTCTTAAGATTAAGGGTACAGAGGGGTGCCTGGTGGCTCAGTCGTTGAGGCATCCAACACTTGGTTTCAGCTAAGGTCATGATCTCAGGGTTGTGGGATTGAGCCCTGAGGTGTGCTCTGCTCTCAGTGTAGAATCTGCTGGAGGTTCTATCTCCCTGTATTTGTGTGTGTGTGCTCTCTCTGTATCTCTCTCTCTATCTATCTCTCCCTAAAATAAATGAAGCTGTAAAAATAAATAAATACATACATGCATAAGTTAATTAATTATGGGTACAGAAATCAGTGATGGAGCTGGGCTGATGGGACGCTTGGCAGCAAAGACAGGTGCACCCTGCTTGAAGGCTCGGGGGTAGCTGCGGTGTCACCAGTGGTGATGGGGGTGTGAGGAAGTTGCCTCGTGCAGCATCCAGAGAGGAACTTAGATGGGGGGGTTCCAGGGAGTAAATGCCCATGGGTAGGAAGCATCTTCAGATGAATGTCAGAGGGTGTCCTCATGGATGGGGAGGCACCCTTTCTCCCTGAAGCTGCCCACGAGTGGAGGTGTGCCTGCTGGGGACATAACTAAATCATTGGGGTTTAGCCTCCTAAGCTGTTAATTTATAAAGATGTGGCCAAGACCTTGTCTCACTGCTTTTTAAAGAGAAGTAAATTAAACTGTTGTTTGGGATGGTGTTGTCTTCCAAAGGCTCATTCAGAGTCAGTGGCAGAGCTGCTGTGGGCTTTCCAACTTGTCTTGAAAGCCTGGTCCAGGCAAGGGTGAGGGATATTCCCATCTCTTGGGGTCTCTTGCCCTCTCTGTTTATGGCAGAACGTGGTTTTGTGACTGGTAAATAAACAGGCATCCTGTGCAGATCCTTCAGCTCTTCGTGTGGCTGCAGTAGAGGAAATTCCCATTCACTGGGCGCAGACTGTGGCTGGACGGGCGGTGTGGCGGGGCTCTCACTGAGCATTCTCCTTTCACGTAATCCCCGACCAGATAAGAATTTTGTGGTGTTGCCACTTTCCTGCTGGCCAGGAGGGAAGTTGAGGCCCAGGAAAGTTACACTTTCTCGCTGTGGTAAGCGGCAGAGCCATGTCAGCCGGTCCAGGCCCTGGCTTTCAGGTCTGTTTGCTGTGAGCATTTCCTCTTGTGTTTCCAGCTTTTGGCCTGTTTGACCTATCAAACTACTGATGGTGTATTGATAATTCTAATACTCTCGACATTGTGAAAGATTAGCTCTTCACTTTGTGCTAGAAATGTTTCTTGCTGTATTTTTCTTTTAATTAAAATAAAAAGTCAAAGTCCCACGTTTCTGCCCATTTGAATCTCCCTGAGTCTCCCTGTTGTGAAGTGGTTGGGTTTGGGGATTTCTAGGGCAGGGGCCTAGTTGGTGGTGGCTTTGCCTGGAGGAGCCCATGGCTCAGGACTTAGAGTGGGGAATGGAGCAGTGTGAACTGTGGCCTGAGAATGTGTTCATGTGTGCTGAGGTGGTGCCCAGATTCTTTTGGAGGATGAACTGAGGTTTTGATCAGTAGGTTAGAGAAACACTTGATGGAATAACACTGATAATTTTGCTTTTGTATTCAATCCTAATTTTGTGTTTTCGTTTTCGTGTAGTGCAGTGTGCTCTATGTTCTAAGAAAAAATTGGCAATCAATTCATACAGTATCATGATTTAATAATCCTTCCTCACTCACCGGGTCATATTTCAGGTTTTTATATGTAGTTTTTATATCTGTAGTTCTGTTTCTGAATTCTGCATTTTGATTCATTCCTTCATTTTTAAATTTCTTATTTTAAAGATTTTATTTATTTGAGAGAGAGAGAGAATGAGCTAGGAGCAGGGGCAGAGGGAGAAGGAAAGGGAGACTCCTCACTGAGCATGGAGCCTGATGTGGGTCTCAGATCCCAGGTCTCTGAGATCAGGACCTGACCCAAAGGCAGATGCTTAACAGACTGAGCTACCCAGGTGCAGCCACATTCCTTCATATTTTTATTTTTACTCCAGTGCTGCACTGTTTGGCTGGTTGCTTCAGTTTCTGGGAGGGAGGGAGATGACCCCCTCCCCTGTTCTTCTAACAAGTTTGCTTTTGCTGCATTGACTGGAGAAGGGGCAGGCTTCCTGAAGATGAGTAGGATGATTCAGTGACACCCAAAAGGCAGTGGCTATCATTGTTCCCACTGTGCTTCAACAACTTCACCCACTGACTCTTTGATGATGGCAGCCACCAGCAAATCTTCTGCAGAGGACTGCTGCCTTGGGATGCTTTTCTTGTGGTGCTGGACTTCATTCCCCCTGGCAGCCAGTACAGCTAGGATTAGAACCTAGGAAAAGTCCCATTAGAACCCAAGAAAGTGGGGTGCCTGGGTGGCTTAATCGATTGTCTGCCTTTGGCTCAGTTCATGGTCTTAGGGTCCTGAGATCAAACCCTGCACTAGTGTCCGTGCTGGCTGTGGAACCTACTTAAAATCAAACAAACAGAAATCAGCCCAAGAAAGTACCATCCTTTGTGTTGTTCTATACTGTGGATCAGATTTTATTTTTCTTTTCTTTTTTTTTTCTTTCTTCTTTCTTTTTAAAGATTATTTATTTGTCAGTGAGAGAGCACAAGCAGGGGGAGCAACAGGCAGAGGGAGAGGCAGGCTTCTGGTTGGGTAAGGGGTCTGATGTCGGACTTGATCCCAGGACCCTGTGATCATGACCTGAGTCATATTAGGCTGCTGCCTAACAGACTGAGCCAACCAGACATCCCCCAGGATCAGACTTCAATAACCCTACCAGATTTCTTTAGCTTTGACATTTTAAAGGACAATGAAAGCTAGCTAAACCTACACCAGGATTCTGCATCTGCTGGGGCTGTGCTGTCCGGGCCTATGTGCCTCCTGTTCTTCTAACCCCATCAATTCCACCCATGTTTTAGCCAGAGAACTGTAGAGAGGTGTGGGTGTGTCACTGAAAGCTTTGACTCATCATTCATATCTTTATTGTAAGCTTATAATCTTTATTTTTTTCTTTTTTTTGGGTAAGATTTTATTGATTTGTTTGTTTATGAGAATGAATGGGGAGCAGAGGCAGAGGGAGAAGCAGACTCCCTGCTGAGCAGGAAGTCTGACATAGGGCAAGATCCCAGGATTATTTATGACCTGAGCCCAATGCAGATGCTTAACTGACTGAGCCACCCAGGCGCCTCTTTATTTTTCCTTTATTGATTATCTGCCTTTCTGAGGCAGCGTTCTACATGGGTTTTCATAACTCCACACTAAGGTATTCTTCTACTAGTGTGGCCTGTTTTGAGGTAATTCCTATACATTCTGGCTATGCTGCTAAATGATGCTATGATCTTGGACTCTTTTTTTTTTTTAACCTCTCTGAGCCTTGGTTTCCTCTGTGCTAATGTGGATAATATACCCTCTCTTGCAGATGTGTGGAGGGCCATGGCTGACTTGGATGCAGTTGGAGTCATCTCACGGCACATGGAATACACAATTTATCTTGCTTCCTGTCTTGATAACGACATCTTGGTTTTCATGCTGTCTTAGAACAAGTAGAACTTGACTTACATGTAAGTTGTGAATTCACGTACTTTTGACAGAGGTGTTATTTTAGTTTAGTTTAAAGCAGGCTCCACACCCAGTGCAGAGCCCAGTGTGGAACTCAAACTCACCACCGTGAGATCAAGATCCAAGCTGAGATCAAGAGTTGGCCGCTCAACCAGCCTAGTCACCCAGGCATCCCTTCTGTTTATCATTTTTCAAAAAATGTGACAAGTAACACTTCCTCTGCTTGGACCTGTCCTCACACCTGCTATGCTGGTCTGGGGGTCAGACGTGTAGCTGGTGTGGTGCTGGTGATGTTGAGCAAGACAGTTGTTAAGTCTTTTTACCCTAATTGCTGTTGTCCTATTATTTCCTTTTTTTTTTAAAGATTTTATTTTATATCGTGGTGATATATGCTAAAACTGTTGCTTCTGGTCCTGCCTTAAAACTTGAATATGTAGGGCATTTTTTAAGGATTCATCCCTGGAGATACAGTATTTGTTTTTCTCTGTCTGACTTATTTTGCTTAGCACAATACCCTCTAGGTACATCCATACTGTTGTAAATATCAGGATCTCATCCTTTTTGATGGCTGAGTAATATACCATTGTGTGTATGTACCACTTTGTCTTCTGTTGCTGGACACTTGGGCTGCTTCCATATCTCGGCTATGGGAAAAAAAAATGCTGCAGTAGGCTTAGGGGTGCCTCTGTGCTTTCAGAATGTTGAGTCTGATGTGTCAACTGCCACAACAGTCGTGGCAACTCAGGAAGGGAGCCAGGTGCAGGAGGTAAGAGGAGGAGTGCAGCTTTAGGCAATCTGAGTTGAGGTGTCTGTTGGACGTGCAGGTGTAGGTTCTGGTTGGACAGTCAAAATGTAGGAATGGGTGCTTGGGGGAAGAGAGATGCAATCATGCTGTTGCCAAGGGATATATTCCTTGTAGAGAGAGTGACAGTTAAGGATTTAGGGTAATTCCTTCTTTTCTTGGGCAGATAAAGGGGAAGAATAAAGGAGTAGTGGATGGAAGGGGAGGGACGTGGCTTTGATGCCAGGAAGGCATTTTTGCACAGATGTCTAGAGAAGAGAGATTTCAAGGAATGAAATGTCAGCAATGTTCGATGATGTGAAAAGTTGCAAAGCAAGCTTGATTAGGGGGTGGGGGTAGATCGAGGAGGTTGTCACTGAGTACTGAAAGAAAATGGGAGGTGAGTAGTGGAGTCCTAAGCCAGACATAGAGATAGAGTGACTGGGCGTGATACCATGGAGGTCACACACAAGAATAGCCTTTTAGAAAGTTTGATGGTAAAGACACAGACGATCATAACTCCAGACATAGCTTGGACAAGGGTGGGTTTTACAGGCTGTGTTTACCTATTTGCAGGTTGACTGAAGGGAGATGACAGATGGTGCATGCTGCTGGATGTTGTGGGTTGAGATGGGATCAGGTATACAGAAAAGCACACAGAGGAGTGTATGGATGCCCTGACTGCTTCTGTAGAACACAAGGCCAACATTAGGCATGGAGGGAATGGAACGTGGCTCAAGGAGATGTGCAGTCTCAGATACAGACCACATGGCTCAGAGTCTTACAGGGTTCTCCTTGCCTCCGCGTGGCCCTTCTCATAGGGTTTAAGTTTTGAAGAGTCCTTTTGTTTCTCTGGGTTTGGGGTGTGACTGGAGAGACATAGCAGAGAGCAAGGGCTGAGGAAAGACCAAGAGGGCAGGAACTCACAGAGGGGAGTGTACTACCCTCTCTGCCTTTTCTGGTATGGGCTCTCTCCTGATCTGGATGGACGGATGACCTGCCATTACTTCTTTTAAAAATGCATCTGGCTTTACCCTGCCAGAAAGCAACACATGTTTATTGAAGAATAGTGGGAAACCCCAGAGAAACTGAAGGAAGAAAATAAGCACTCAGCTGAAGACAACCATTCAAAAGTTCTGGCACCTTTTCCTCCCAACTTTCACTGAAGTTGAACAGATAAATGTATATATATGAAGTGATTTCTGGGAAAGACCAAAAAAAAAAAAAAGATACCAACAACAAGAAAACAAAAAAGAGAACAAAGCAGAAGAAAACGGTGTTCATTTTCTTCCTGAGGCTGCCCTTCCTCGATACTGCTACTTGGTTTTACTACCTGCTTTTCTCCCTGGGCTTTCTTGACAAAACATGGTTCCACTACTTTTACCTTCTTCAAAGTGTTTGACAGAGTCGTTTGCTTTCAACATGGAGTTTGAGCAAAATGGACTATTGTTTTAAAATATTCTATCATGTGTGCTGTAATATCTCATCCTGGACATGATACAAATGCTATGATAAAAAGAAGAGATGCTCTTAAAGTGATCACCAGAGTTGTGAAATTCATTGGCATGATCCTTCTTTTTTTTTTTAAAAAAGATTTTTTTTTTAAGATTTTATTTATTTATTCGACAGAGAGAGATCACAAGTAGGCAGAGAGGAAGGCAGAGAGAGAGGAGGAAGCAAGCTCCCTGCTGAGCAGAGAGCCCGATGCGGGACTCGATCCCAGGATCCTGAAATCATGACCTGAGCCGAAGGCAGCGGCTTAACCCACTGAGCCACCCAGGCACCCTAAAAAAAGATTTTATTTATTTATTTGACAGACAGAGATCACAAGTAGGCAGAGAGGCAGGCAGAGAGAGGACAAAGCAGGCTCCCTGCAGAGCAGAAAGCCCGATGCGGGGCTCGATCCCAGGACCCTGGGATCATGACCTGAGCTGAGGGCAGAGGCTTAACCCACTGAGCCACCCAAGCGCCCCGACATGATCCTTCTTTTTAGGGTCATAATTCATTTAATTTTTTTCTGCTCCAGCTTAACCTTCGCAGTCTTCAGTTGTTATGTGCATTAGACACAGTATTAGCAGTAGTGGCAGTAAAAATACTCCTGTCACTTTTTACAGGTACCATTTTACTAGCATCTCCTTACCACTGTAGCAGCTTTAAACCCTGTTTCCACCCTGTTCATTCCTTTAAATGCCTTTTCCTTAAAGCCTTTTCTTAGTTTTTGGTGTTCTATAGCTTTACCACAAAATGTTTAATTGAAGATTTCTCATCTTGCTTGGTATCTGTGCATTTCCTGTATTTCTGGATTTATCATTTCTGTAATATCCTCAGCTGTTTTCTTCTGAAATTTTGACTCTGTCCTTCTGCTGTACTTCCCACGATTCTTATTTAAACCTCCCGTCTGTTGTTCGTGTCTCTCAAGCTGGCATTCATCCTCTTCTCCTGCCTCCTGGTGTTGCATTCTGGGGAATGTCTTCACTTCTTGGTGCAGTGTTGTGAAGTCCTTCATTCGGGGCTCATCTACTGCCCCACCATTCTGGTGTGTTTTCTGTTGTGTTTTACATCTCAGTGATTTTTGGTCCCTGTTTAACTTCCTTCAGTTCCATGTTCACACTTGGCCTGTTGCTTTTGATAGGCTCTTGATCCTTCTTCATTTTTAAACCTCTTTTGTGTTCTTAAACAATAAACATGTAATATTTTCTATTCTGTATCTGATCATTCCAGTATCTAAAGTCTTCATTTTCCCTCAGTCTTCTGTCTCTCACAGTGGCCTCATTTCTTGCATGCTCTGTGAAGGGATTTTGAGACCAGATTTATTGGAATAAGTCAAATTATTTTTCTCAATGGGAGGGAGAAGCAGACTCTCCACTGAGCAGGGAGCCTGATGCAGGGCTCAATACCAGGACCCTGGGATCATCACCTGAGCTGAAGGCAGACAACTTGAACCGACTAAGTCACCCAGGCAGTCCAGTTGTTTATTTATTTATTTATTTTTATTATGCATATGTTTTATCTCTCTTTTCTTCAAGTCTTTTTTTCGATCTTTTTACTTTTTTACTTTTTTCATAGAACTGAATTATTTCAAGATGACTTGGTCATCCTCTTTTACCCCACCCCATAGGTCATAGAGTACATTTTAACTGTTAAAATATTAGTATTTAAGTGCTGCCTACACAAATTAAGGCAAATTATCTGTGGTCTGTATTCCTGAAAATATTTTTTTTTATTATGCCTTCCTATTCCAATGACATTTTATAAGGATCTAAATGTTTACATTTGTGATTATTTTTTTCAAAATAATAAAGCTATTACTTCATTCTTTTTTATATCTGATGTTATTTAAAAAATTTCTGTCAGTCGGATTCTTGTTTATTAATGAATTATTTTTTTTCTCTCTAACACTTATGATTTTTTTTTGTCTTTGGTATGTATGCCCTAGTTTGGGATTCATAGAGTCAACTATAGTTGTGAATATTTTCTTTCTTTTTTTGTATGTAAGTTTTAATCCAGTGTCTTGACTCTTTTATGCTTGAGAAATAGATGTACATTAATATTCAAATATTTCTTTCCTTTTTCTTCTTTCATTTAAAAAAAAAGTCATTTATTTTATTTTATTAAAAAAAATATTTATTCATTTATTTGGAGTAGAGAGAGAGGGTCATGAAGAGTGGCTGATTATATACTTTCAATTTGGGAGGAGGTTAGGGATAGCACAAGCCTCCAAGGTATTTTATAAACAAGGTTTCCAGGACCTTGAGGGGGCTAGCTATTGTTAGGGAAAGGTCATTTATTACTATTTAGTAAAAACTCAGGGAAGAGACTCTTCTGATGTGTATCAGTGGGTATATGCTTGGGAGATGATTGCCAATGTATATCTTGAGGGCAGGGGTGGGGAATAGAGATAAAGAAGTTTCCAAAGTAATTTTTACATGTGAAAGTAGATTTTCAGTATCCTGGGGGGGTGGACTAAGAATGCTTTTTGCCCTGAGTAGATGTGTCCACATGGAAGCAGCTGAGTCCCCAGAGGAACTTCAAGGACTTGTCAACAGGCTATGAGTAGTAAGGAAATCTAATTTTTTCTCTAGCTTTTGTTCCACACGTATCACCTACATCTTACACCTCTTTTATATTGATAATTTTAATGCTTTGCTGGTATCCAGATGACTATATCCTTAAGTGACTTCTTATCTCTATTGAATCCATTACGTATTCTATCCATTGTATTCTTAATTCAACTAGATTACATATATTTAATCTATTAGTACCACTAGGTTCTTATTCTTGTTTTTATTTCAAAATCTTTCCTTAATTCCTTACATTATTTATTGGGTATATTTTAAATCCCTGATATACTCACTTATTATATATAAGCTGTCAACCTTATTCTTATTTTGAGGTAGCTATATCTTTTTGGGTTTTAGGACATCATACCAACAATGCCAAATAATTTTCAGACAACAGCAGGATATCCAAGAATTCAACTAAATTCTGACACTATCTACCTGAACATAGTGTAAGATTTCATCAGTTAAGGGATCAGTCCTCCAAGACTATCTCCAACCCCATCTCAGATGCCAGTCTCACTGTAGGCCCCAGGTTATTACCTGTGCTTGTGACTGAGCAACTACAGGTTGGAGGTCCCAATGGCCTACTTCTTACGTTCTTTTAATTTGCTACAGGGACTCACAAAACTCAGAAAAATACTTACTTTATGTTTGCCAGCTTATTAAAAGATATAAAAGAAGATTTAAATCAATAGATAGATAAAGAAGTGCACAGGGCAAGGTATGGAGAATGGGCACAGAGCTTCTATTACCTTCTGTAAGACTGCCACTCTTCCTGCCTTTTCATACATTTAACAAACTAAAAGCTTTCTGAACCCAGTCCTTTCAGGTTTTCTGTGGAGGCTTTGAAAGACCCGCGGATCCCCTTACCCAAGAATCCAACACTGCCACTGGATGCAATCAGCAAGAGGTTCTTTATTGTTTTGCAGGCGCCTGCGGGTGGTCAGCAGCTCCTGCTAGCTGAGCACACCCGGCTGGGGTGGTGCCGGGTTTTTATAGACAGGTACAAACAAGTTTTGGGTGGGGCACAACTGATTGGTTGACAGTTAGAACTTTGAAAAAGGCATACTTGGTGTTAGTGGATTGGCCCTGGAAGACCCCCCTCGCGCGGAGAGAAAGGCGGGAAGGGGAAACAAAGAGGGGAAGTTTGACCTTATTACTGGGCAGAAAGGCATCCTGTCTATGTGACCTATGTGACCATGCAGCCCGCTTGCCTACGTGACCTACGGGACCATGCCCCGGCTATTAGGAGAGGGTATCTTGTTCAAACAGGAGTCAAGTGTCATGCCCTTAAAGCCAAGCGGTAACAGAAAGGCAAAAGAGCAGTTACATTGAATTCAACCCTGGGGGAAGGGTCTTTTCATTGCAAGGGGAGGAGGGGTACTTTTACACAACAAAAGAGCAGTCAATTAGTTAACGACGGGGAAGGGGGTCTTTCAGCTTCATGACATAGTCATGACTGACTAAATCATTGTCATTTGCTGATCTAATCTCCAGCTCCTCTTCCCTCCCCAGATAATCCTGAATTGGGAGGAAGGGGAGGCATGTTGGGCAAAAAGTTATGAAGGCTTTCACCAAGTGGTTGGTCCTTCAGGCAAACAGCCCTCGCCTTGAGTGAGGTCTGAAGGTCACTTCATTAACATAACAAAACACACCTCTCTCACCCTTATCACAGGAAATTCCAAGAGTTTTAGAAGCTGTGAGTCAGTAGCCATGGTTGAAAACCAAATATTCAGATGACCAAAATATATTTCTTGTAAACCACTATATTACCCTACATGCTTAAGTATTTAATTATGTGATCTTTTAAACTAATATTTTTCTAAGAGTCTAAACTGTTCTGTCAGTAATCTGGATTGGGGAGTGATGTATTGCCAAATTTCTGTCGTTTCAGTCCAGGAAGTCAAAGAGAAACAACAGGAGAGCCCCTTAGGGCAGGAAGTTCAAAGTAACAATGTTGACTACTACTCCCTTTTCTTGATTTTTTTTAAAACAAGCAAAGCATCTCTTCAGAGGTGCAGTTTAAGCCAAGAACATGCGGAATTGGGAGAAAAAAATAGTTAAATTTGGAGACTTGCAGAGGTAGAATCAGAGTAGTGAAAGCCATTACAGTAACGGAACTAACTGAGGTCAGTCTTTGGTGAATCACAGAAACAGGTGGAGTTGTCAAACAAAGGAATCTTTGTTTACAACATACAAGGAGATCACAGGGAATAAGTTCCAAAGCCTTGACTGTTTGAACAGGAGAGAGATTTTTATATAGTATTTAAGATGAATACTCAGAAGGGAGAGTTTTATTATTCCGTGTATGGTTGGTCATAAGGTTGTGGCTGCATGCACATCCACATATGTATTTGTGCAATATGTATTGCATGTTCACCTGAATGAAGCTTGTATTCCAACGAGGGCAGAAACTTCAACGTTAGAATAAAGCAGAGGTAACTGTTGGACAAGGGAAAGGGACTCTGCAGGCTTCAAGAGCAGATATAAACTAGATGGGGTCTTGGGTTCATTTTCTGGGACAAGGAATGCAAGGCCTTGATTACTTTTGAAATAGCACTAGGAGTTTTACCACTGATTTATTGTCTCAATAGCTTAGGCTATTTCCTGGTCTGGTGGTGACTGTTAGTTTTCCCATTGCCTTGTTCCCTCAAAATCCTTAACTAGTGAGGTTTTTGCATTTCTTTGTAAGAGCCTCCCACGAAATTTTGGAAGAAGTGTGCTTGGGCAAGTACACAGGTGGGGTATATATCATTGAAAATAGCTGGGGACAAAAAATGACTTTTCTTATGTCAGGAAAACTATATCTCATCTTTAATTTTCTGGGAACCTCTAACTCTTTCTGCTGAAGTTACCAGCAGGCATCTGAGATATTACTGATTGTTCTCTTGAACCTAAGGAAAAGGAAATGTAGAAAGCAAAAGACAAAACTTTAAAATCTATCCTGCAACTCATAATTCACTGCAGCCACCTCTCTGTCTTTCCCTTTCTCTTTTTCTCTCTTTCTATTTCTCTCTCACTTTCTCTCTCACATACACACAACACACGCAAATCAACTTAAAACAATTTTTAATTTTCCCTACTCCATTTTAATATACTTGAGGCATGATCATTTTCTTAGTAAATACAAGAAAAAAAATCTAGGATTCCATCATTCTGTGTGATTAAAGTATTGAGGAATTTACTTCCAATAGCACTTATAAAAACATATTTTATTTAAGTAATATTTTATAATCAGGTGCCTGCATTTTTCTTATTCTCCAACTAGTGTTATTTGGCAATTAATATTTTGTCAATCAATATTCCCCTATATCTGAATGTGTGGGCAGTGAGAGATGAGTTAGAGGCAAGGATGGTGAACACTCCCAACAACTGCAGACTACATATATCTTAAGCCATGATTTTCTTTGCAAAGGTCAACATTGATAATGTTCTAGTCATACCTCCGTGTACCAGGAAAGAAGTAGCATATTTCTTGAAAGACACAGCTATCAAAGCTCCATTGAGAAACCGTAAAGATGGAGAAGGGATTTGCAAATTATATATCTGATAATGGACATCTACTCTGATTATTAAAAAATGAATAAAAATAAAAAACCTTACTAATAACCAAACAGAGTATCCAATTTTACATGTGAAGGAAATAATGGAAGAGACATGTCACCAAAAGGATATGGATGGCTTATAAGCACATGACAAATTTCTCAACATTTAGGCATTAAAGAAATACAAATTAAAATCATAATGAGACATGCTTACATATCTATTAGAATGGCTAAAATTATAAAGGCTAATTGTACTTCGTCTGAGCTAGATTGAGAAGCAACAAAAAATCTAAACTGTTGTTGGCATATATCATGATACAACCACTTTGGAAAATAGTCTGAAAATTTTTTTAGATGCAAAATATGTTGCAGTTACACAAATAGCCATTTTACTTCTAGGCATTTAACCAAGAGAAACAAACCCTATGTTCATACAAGGACTTGTATATGAATTTCATAGCAGCTTTATTTTTAAGAATTGAAAACAATGGAAATGTTCATCAATGTCCATCAATAGAGCAAAGACAAATTATGATCTATTCATTAAAGAGATTACTATTCAACATCAAAATGAACTATTTACAGTTGGAGATTCTCAAAATAATGATGCTGAGAAAAGAAAAGCCAGGCAATGAATAGTATATACTGTGTGATTCCATGACTATAAAAAAATCTAGAAAATACAAATTTATATATAGTCACAGTCACCAAATATATTGGTGAGATTTTAGTGCCTTCTTCTGTGCTCCCATAGCTTCCTACACTTGGATCTCCGAGCATTTGTTACACCATGTGAAAATATGAACTCTTTTTCTTTATTCTGTCTTACTAGAATAAGAATCCTTGAAATTTTATGGACATTTGAACTCTCAGTTATTAGCAGAAATTCTATCACACAGTAAGATTCCAAATATAAAAGCCAGAGTTTTACAATGACTTCTAAGCTTTTACATGATCTAGCCACTCATTTAACCTCTGTGACCTCTTTCCCTGCTACTCTTCAGTCACTCACAGTGGCCTCCTTGCTATTCCTCAGATATGCCAGGCATGATCCAACCTTATGGCCTTCAAGATAGCCAATTCCTTTGTCTGGAGTGACCTTATTGCTGATAGCTCTGGGCAAATTCATCACCTTTCCATACCTTTGTTCAATTGTCAGCTTCATTGTAACTACCCTGATCTTCCTATTAAAAATTTTAACAACCCATCCCCTGCCTAGCAACCTTGATTTTTCTCACCTGATCGATTTTTTCTTTTTCCCCATTATACTCATCAATTTTGAATGCACTATGCAATTTTTATTAAGGTTTATAGCTTTTAATTGTCTCACCCATGAAAATAAAAGTTCTACACAGCCAAGTATTTCATTTACCTGTGTAGTCTGAAGTAATATCTGCCATATAATAGGTTCAATAGACAATTGGTAAATTTCAGAATAAATTAATGTTGAGAGTATGCTGAATTTCACAAGTCATTTTAATAATTTTTTCCAAAATATAAACTATGTAAAACATACCTTAAATTTACTTTCAAAATATTTTATAGCATATAATGGACAATATACATAAGCCTTAAAGAAACAATCATATAAATAACCATTTCATACCTACTTAAAACCTGCATAATACCACACTCCTAGATCCTCTCTGAACGTTCTAAATTAACCCTTCAAAGGAAATACATTTTTAAAAATAACAGATTTTTTGTCAAATAATTTAATAAAATAAAAGTTTCATTCATCTATGTAGATCATAATAAATTTCTTTAATAAGCATGAAATTATAACTCTGAAGTGTGCTAAAATGAAACCACCTGTGAAGGGTGAGAGAACAAAAATAAACATCATTTTTCCAAATAAGAGGAATTTATTACTTTTGAATCCAAGCATGTGGATTTGTTCAAACTGGCAATAAAGGAATATGGAAACACAAACCATAGAAAGTCATATTTTAGATTTCTAAAAGACTTTGAAGTGAAGAGTATACATTTTTTAAATGCTACATAATGCTACATAATGACAAGATGACAGGTTGTGACAAATAGCATTTTAAAAGCTCTACTCATAATGGAACAGAAGGTGTCATTTCCCTATAATTTTATACATATCATTAATTTACTATATCTGGATACAACATATTACCAAACAGATGTTCATCAAAGACTAAATCATTTTTAATGGAACATAATAATTTGAACCTACATGTATTAATCATTTTTTTCGATCTAACATTTATAGTCTCGCTAAACATTTTTATCAGTTGTCGACAAAATTCAAAAAAAATAGGATAAAAAGTCGTGTTTGGAAAAGTAGATTTTTTTTCAAATTTGCATTTAAATGAAAATATTTGATGATATTTTTAAAACTTTAAATGTAATTTTATATATATCTGACCTATCAGATGATATAGAATTTTTGGAGAAAATATGACATATTTTTTTATCTTGGTTGAAGGTATTAATAAAGAGCAACTGTTTGTATTATTTATATTGTGATATCTTAGTTAATAAACATGAATAACTGGTATAAAATATGTTTTTTAAAAAATTTTATTTATTTACTTGACAGAGATCCCAGGAAGGCAGAGAGGCAGCCAGAGAGAGAGGAATGGAAGCAGGCTCCCTGCTGAGAAGAGAGCCCACTGTGGGACTCAATCCCAGGAACCTGGAATCATGACCTGAGCCGAAGGCAGAGATTTTAACCCACTGAGCCACCCAGGCGCCCTAAATTATGTTTTTTTTTTTAATATATATATATATAGAATTATAGTTCTTGCCAAAATATGGAACTAGCTGGAACTGAATGCCTCCTTCAAAGTCAGCTCTGGAGAAATTATGCAAGTGTAATATGGAACTATTTCAGATATGAACCAAAAACAAAGAAATGATGATAAATTCCTTAAAAGACTCAAAGTTGCTCTTGACTGGTATGTTTCAAGCTCTATTCCTGGTTTGAAGACAGGTTTTAACAGGCCTGTCACTGTAGAAATCAGCTGGATGTTTAGAGGCTCTCAGAACTGTACAAAAACCTTGAAGGGGTAAAGACTTGAAAATTCTTTAGAGAGATTAGCTCCCTAAGGCATTATTCCTCCACACGTTTTCCTCCAATCAATTAAGACTGATGGATGAGGGGCACCTGAGTGGCTCTCTCATCACGTGGGTGGTGGGTTAAGCCTCTGCCTTCATCTCAAGTCATGGTCTCTGGGTCCTGGAATCCAGCCCCACATCGGGCTCTGCTCAAAAGGAAGCCTGCTTCCCTCCCTGCTTACTTGTGATCTCTCTCTCTCTCTTTATCTCTCTCTGTGTCCAATAAATAAATAAAATCTTTTAAAAAAAGGCTGATGGATGATAAATTATGAAAACTGCTCCCTCCAAATGATGCTTCTTCATAAGGATTTAAGAATTTAAAATTGTGGGGCGCCTGGGTGGCTCAGTGGGTTAAGCCGCTGCCTTCAGCTCAGGTCATGATCTCAGGGTCCTGGGATCAAGTCCTGCATCAGGCTCTCTGCTCAGCAGGGAGTCAGCTTCCCTCTCTCTCTCTCTCTCTCTCTCTCTCTGCCTGCCCTCCATCTACTTGTGATCTCTCTCTGTCAAATAAATAAATAAAGAAAATCTTAAAAAAAATGGAATGACTGTACTTTTAAAAAATAGCTTGAAAGGGGCGCCTGGGTGGCTCAGTGGGTTAAGCCGCTGCCTTCGGTTCAGGTCGTGATCTCAGGGTCCTGGAATCAAGCCCCACATCGGGCTTTCTGCTCAGCAGGTAGCCTGCTTCCCTTCCTCTCTCTCTGCTCGCCTCTCTGCCTACTTGTGATCTCTCACTGTCAAATAAATAAGTAAAATATTTTTAAAAATAGCTTAAAAGTATATGATAAAATAATGATATACATATACAAAGAAAAGATACTATACTGTGAATATAAATTAAGTGAAAATTGTTGAAATAAAGAATACAATAAATGGAGACTAAGATGAATATAGCTGTAAAATGAATAAATGAGTTGGGAAAAACAAACAAACAAACAAACAAATTAATGACTTCTGCCCAAATGCAGCAGAAAAGAAAAAAAAATAAAGAAAATATTTAAATAAGTACTGAGATAAATTTTGGAGAATTAAAGAAAGATAAAAATTACCAGACTTAAAATGATGCCAAACATGAGAAATCAGAAACAAAACAAAACAAAATCCACACACACAACAAAACCACTCATATACATTATGGTGAGTTTTAAGAATATCAAAAACATAGAAGAGCATAAATGATGCCCAAGAGAAGAACAGATCACCTAAAATGTACAAGAATAATACTGACAGCAGAATTCTCAATAGTAATAGCATATAATGGAGACAGCTGGGGGTTTGTATAGATGGAAAAGAAATTTGAAACTAGATATTATACATCAAGCCAAATTATTGATTAAATTTGAGAGCACAGTAAAAATACAATGAAGCATGTTAGGTCTTAGAACATTTATCACACAGAGACACACATTTTAGAAAACTTCCTTGGAGGACAGCTCAATTTAGATAGAGAAAACAGAATTATGTACTCAAAGGCACATTTTGAAGGAAGGATTGAATATAGTCTGCACTGCAAACATTCTTTAATCGTATGTTCTGAATTTCCTAAATTTAAGAAGTATTTGTTCAAATATTTATCTTTAAATAAACCCTAGGAGACTTTTTCTTGGATTCTGGAAAATCAGTCCATTTGGATACAAATCTTTTTGTCACTGATGGAAATTTTGATAGCCCTTAACAGTGGAATGCCTAATGTATTGTTACAGCAATTGTAATTTGCCAATACATGGGTGATGTGTGTGTGTTGTGTGTGTTTATTATTATTTTTGATGGTTTTACTCTTCTATGAGATTTTTAAGTAGACATAATTTTAATAAATTATGATTTGTTGAAATTTATCTGAGGTTATATATAATAAAATGAAATTTGTGTGAACTAAAGAAGTGCGTCTCCATTTTTTTAAGAGTAGACTGGTCTTTAAAAATTGTCCAAAGAAGTACATTATATTCATTATTAAATTTGATAATATACAATAAAGTATTTATGGGCATATGGAACCATATCAAATTCTACTATTAATTCATATTAATAATTACCATAAGAGGAAAAAGGGATATTTTTCAAAATGAAAATTAGCGTATTTTTCAGAATATGATATAGTGTTATTCACTGAACAGAGGGAACAAATGTCAAAGTTTAACACAGTTTACAGAATGTTTTAACATAAATTGAAATTTAAATCTGACCAAATTTCACAGTTTTAAGTAAAATGGTAGCACTTATAGTTGGGGATGCCCAGCTTGCTCAGGGCGGAACACCGCCCCTTCACAGAAGCTGGGCAGCGGGGGATACCTCGCTTGCTCATGGCGGAATGCAGCCCCCTCACAGAAGCTGCGCTGGCTGGAAGCCCGGCCGGCCCAGGGCGGAATGCCGCCTGCTTCAGGAAAGCGGAGCACCCGGGAAGGACAGGTTAGCTCAGGGTGGAATGAAAACCGCCTGCCTCCCTTATCCGCCATAGAGCCTTTCTCTTCCCAGAAGTGCCTGCTGTTAGTTAGAAGAGTTCTTTCAATGTGCTTGTTTAACTATAAACTTTATCCTCCTTCTTGCTGGTCAGCAAGATGGGATTCACATTTGACCTTCCTCAATCCTTCTATTGGCTATTGTTTTCTATCCAATAAAAGTGAGACTGTCGAGTTGCTCTTGGCAGACGACCTTTTCGACTGTTGTCCCCTGCTCCCAGTCTTTTCCAGCTGACTGGTTTGTGCCTAATTCTTCTCTCGTCGCCATCTGGAAGCGGCACCCAAGCTTTCTTGGGCTTCCTGTTTTTGGTGTTCTGTTCCACTCATCTCTGCCACCGCCCCCAGGTCCTCAAAATGGTTTTCTATGGTATCTTCCAGAAAACTTCTGATGTCCTCTTTAGTATGTAGGCTACATCAGTAGGGAATAGCGTTAAAACCTCTTCTGTTCCATGTGGATATTCACGTCGTTGAGCACCGCTTGGTCAAAGTCTGCCCTTTTCTGTTGGTCTGTTTTCTCTGGTCACTTCAGGAGTCCTTTTGTAAGAAATCCTATCCCATCAGATGCTCCTCTCACTCTTTTTCTCCCTTACTCTTGCTCTGGCTTCTTTCTTCAGATTTGCCGGGGAATGACGAGTCCTTTTCATTCCTATGAAGATAGAAGAATTGGCTAATCCACAGATACCATTTTTAGTGATATACAAGTGTATATATAATAACTGATATGGAGATGTACATGTGCACCTACATATATATTCTTTAATCTATAAAGTATGGAGGTTGGATTAAGTCTGAAGTCTCTCATACCGCTTGATAACCTGTGACTCTTTGATCAATAACTTCCATTTTCCCACAGGTCAGAGAAATGGGAAAAAATGCACATATGAACATATGTAGCACGTTAAAAAATGATCACAAATCCTATGACTCCCCATTCCCTTTGATTCACATGGGCTATGTGACTGTGTTAAACAGTGAAATAAACGTGTCAGTTTCAGGCCCAAGTCCAAAAGGAACCCCTCTCTTGGAACATTTGCTATTGGAGCTCTGAGTGGACAGGAAATAAGTCCAACAACCTTGTGACAAAGACTGCACGGAAGTGGAGGGCCATCTGAGCCTCATCTCCCAACTGTACCCATCAAAGTGACAGGCATGTGCATAAAGTCATCCTGAATCCTCTAGACCAAGCAGCCGCCTGCTGAAGGCCACCACCCACTGACCTCAGTTAATGCCGTATTAAGCATAAAAATTGCCCCATGAGATCCTGCCCTAATTTCTGACCCCCAAAACATATGTAATATGACAAAAGGGTTGTTTTAAGCCCCCAAATTTTGAAGTCATTACATAACTAATTGGGTAACATGGCAAATACGTATCCAAACTAATGAATGCAATCCATTACTCTAACACTGACTACTACATAACCCCGTCGTTGACACTAATGTGGACTGTAAAACAATACCTGATACTCACCGTAAACGTGACACTGGCTCTAGACTTCACCTGACCCTGACTCAGGCAAACACCAGAAACCTAACCCTGAACCTAAAAGTGACCCTGACCCTGACCCTAACACTAACCCTGACACTGAATGTGATCCTGACCCTAACTCTAACCCTAAACCTAACCCTCCCTGACACTAACACGGGCCCTGACCCGAAACCTAATGATGAACCTAACACTAAAACTAACCCCTAACATTATCCCTGACACTGACCCTAACCCGGTCTAACCCTAACCCTCAACCTACCTCTACTCTAACCCTAACCACACTTTAACAATAATCCCGAACCTCTCCCTGACCATGATCATAACCCTAACTCTGAAATTTGCCTTTGTCAGATCTTAAACTTAAACCTGACCCTGGCCTTGACCTTAACACTGACCCTAACCCAGACTGTAAACCTAACTCTGATGCAAACCGTGATCCTGAACAGAATCGTAACCCTAAAGCTAACCCTGATCCTGAACCTACTCATAAAACAGAACCTAAACATAAAGCTGACCTTACCATAACCATGAACCTAACCCTGACCCTGACCCTACTGTGACACTAAACCTGTCCTAAACCTAACCCTGAACTGACATGACCTTGCCCCCAAATAAAAACTTGAACCTGACCCTAAATCTGACCATCATCCTGAACCTGACACTAAACCTAACAGTCACCCTAACACTGACCCTGACCCTGACTCTGACCGTAACCCTAACCCTGACCCTACTGTGAGCCTGACCCTAAACTTAACCATGAACCTAACCCTAACCCTGACCCCTACCCTAAGCCTCGCTAACCCTGACCCAAACGAGGTCTAAACCTAAACCTGACCCTAAGTCTTTCTTCTCCCTAACCCTAACACTAACCTGGTTTAAACCCAGCTCTGTTCCCTCCAGTGGGGACAACAGTTGCACCCAGGCCTCCCAAGGGCTGGGGGAAGACTCTATGGGGGTCACTGGATGGGCACTGCATTGAGTGGAGTGTGAGCCTTGAGCAGCTTGGGGACCAGCGGCTCAGGGAGCTCTGGTGGAGCAGAAAGTTTGGTAAGGAGCCCCCAGGCAGTGGTGACCTCACTTCCCTGACGACAGAGCCCAACAGAATTGGAACCCACGTATCCAGGCACCCCATAAAGAGAAAACCCTCCTGCCCAGCTCATTTCTAGGCACATCCTAAAGGAAGCGACATGTTCTTCTGCTGTACTGAAGCCAAGAGGATGCAGGGAGAAGAGAGCTCGCCGCTTGACACGTCCCCTCCCTGGCAGGTCATATCAGGTTTCACCAACGCCTCAGGCCCTTTGGCTAATAAAATCAAAAGGTGACACCAGGGGGCTCAGAGTCAGAGAGTCCCACACCTTCTGATCCACTGGTGTAGCCCTAGGTTTCTTCGCAGTCTCTCTCTCACTGTGTGTGTGTGTGTGTTTGTGTGTTTGTGTGTGTGTGTGTGTGTGTGTGTGCACGCCTCTGAGTGTCTGTGTCTTTGTGTGTATAGAGGACCTGGCCATGCGTCATGGGTGGAGATGCCCCAAGCAGGATCAGGCTGATGAGGGGTTAGATGTCTGGTGGGCAAGTCATGTTCACACCCCAGTTTAAGGCTGGTTAAGTGGGATCGGGTGGAGGGTCTACACCCTTCTGCCCAGGGATTATCCTGAGACCTTGAAGAGATGGGTCCATAGCCAGGAGCGGGGCTAACCCCAACAGTAACCACTAACCCTGACCCTGACCCTGACTGTGAGCCTATGCCAACCCCTAACCCAAGCCCTGACCCTGACCCTGACTGTGATACTGACCTGAACCCTAAACCTAAACCTAAGCCTGACACTCACCCTGATGTGGACCCTGAACTAAACTTAAATCAGACCTTATCGTAACCATGACTCAAACCTAATCATGACACAGACCCTGACCCTAATCCTAACCCTGACGCTGACCTAACCCTGACACTAACCCTAACAAGACCGTGACTGTGTGCCTGACCCTTACCCTAAACCTAAAGGTAACTCTAACCATGACCCTAATACGGACCCTGAACCTAAACCTAACGCTGACCCTGACCCTAACACTAACCCCTACCCTAAACCAAACCCTAACACTGACCTTACGCTGTCTAACCCTAACCCTAACCATAACCCTACTTCTAACTCTAACCCTAACCCCAATCCCAAACCCTACCTCCAAAACCTAACTGTGACACTGAACCGAACATTGACCCTAAAGCAAAGCCTGACGAAAACCTGACCCTGTCCCTGACCTTCACCTGACCCTGACCCTGACCCTAATCCTAACCATGACACTAACACTGACCACTACATAATCCTGTCCCTGACCCGAATGTGGACTTTAAACCAATACCTATACCTGACCCTAAACCTGACACTGGCGCTAAACTTCACCCTGACCCTGACCCAGACCATGACCATAAACCTAACCCTGACCCTTACAGTGACCCCGACCCTGACCTGAACAGCAAACTGACCCTGACTGTGAGCCTGACCCTAACACTAACCCTAAATGTAATCCTGACCCTGACACTAACACGGGCCCTCCCCAGAATCCTATCGCTGAACCCAACCCTAACACTAACCACTAACCCTACCACGGACCCTGATCCTAACAAGCTCTAACCCTAAACGTCAACCAAACGCTAACCCTAACACTAACCCTAACGTTAACAATAACCCTGACCCTATACCTGGCTATGATCATAACCCTAACCAAGAACTTTGCCTATACCAGACCCTGACCCTATACGTGACCCTGGCCCTGAGCCTAAACCTAACCATGACCCTAACACTGACCACTACATAACCCTGTCGCTGACCCGAATGTGGACTTTAAACCAATACCTGATCCTGACTGTAACCCTGACACTGGCCCAAGACTTCACCCTGACCCTGACCCAGACCATGACCATAAATCTTACCCTGACCCTAACAGTGACCCGACCCTGACCTGAACACTGAACCTGACCCTGACTGTGAGCCTGACCCTAACTCTCACCCTAAATGTAACCCTGACCCTGACACTAACACGGGCCCTAACCCGAAACCTAACGCTGAACCTAACCCTAAAACTAACCCCTAACATTATCCCTGACCCTGACCCTAACCCGGTCTAACCCTAACCCTCAACGTACCTTTAACCCTACCCCTAACCCCACTTTAACAATAATCCTGACCCTCTCCCTGAACCTGATCATAACTCTAACTCTGAACTTTGCCTATGTCAGCCCTTAACCTTAAACCTGACCCTGGCTTTGACCTTAACACTGACCCTAACCCTGACTGTAAACCTAACTCTCACCCAATCCATGATCCTGACAGAATCATAACACTAAAGCTAACCCTGATCCTGAACCTACACATAAAACAGAACCTAAACATAAAGCTGACCTTACCATAACCATGAACCTAACCCTGAACCTGAACCTAACCCTGACACTAAACCTGTCCCAAACCTAACCCTGACCCTGACATGAACCTTGACCCCAAACCTAAACTTGAACCTGACCCTAAATCTGACCATGACCCTGAACCTGAACCTAAACCTAACCGTCACTAACACTGACCCTGACCCTGTCTCTGACCATAACCTTAACCGTGACCCTACTGTGAGCCAGACCCTAAACCTAACCATGAACCTAACCCTAACCCTGACCCCTACCCCAAGCCTTACGCTAACCCTGACCCCAATGACGTCTAACCCTAACCCTGATCCTAAGTCTTTCTTAACCCTAAACCTAACACTAACCTAGTCTATACCCAGCTCTGTTCTCTCCAGCGAGGACAACAGCTGCACCCAGGTCTCCCAGGAGCTTGGGGGAGGCTGTATGGAGGTCATTGGATTGGCACTGCATTAAGTGGAGGGTGAGCCTTGAGCAGCTTGGGGACCGGTGGCACAGGGAGCTCTGGTGAAGCAGGAAGTTTGGTAAGGAGCCCCCAGGCAGTGTTGAACTCACTTACCTGACGACAGAACCCAACGGAATAGGAAACTTTGTATCCAGGCACGCCATTACAGAGAAAACCCCCCATCCAAGCTCATTTCAAAGCAAATCCTAAAGGAAGCGACATGTTCTTCTGCTGTACTGAAGCCGAGAGGATGCAGGGAGAAGAGAGCTCGCCCGCCAGACACGTCCCCTCCATGGCAGGTCATATCAGCTTTCCCCAACGCCCAAGGCCCTTTGGCTAAAAAAAACAAAAGGTGACACCAGGGGGCTCAGAGACAGAGAGTCCCACACCTTATGATCAACCAGTGTAGCCCTAGGTCTCCTCCCCGTCTGTGTGTGTGTGTGTGTGTGTGTGTGTGTGTGTCTGTGTGTGTGTGCCTCTGGGTGTCCGTGTGTCTGTGTGTAAAGAGGACCTGGCCATGCCATCGTGGGTGGAGATGCCACAAGCAATATCAGGCTGATGAGGGTTTAGATGTCTGGTGGGCAAGTTATGTTCACACCCCGGTTTAAGGCTGGTTAAGTGGGATCGGGTGGAGGGTCTACACCCTTCTGCACAGGGTTTATCCTGAGACCCTGAACGGATGGGTCCATGACCCAGGAGCGGGGCTAACCCTAAGAGTAACCACTAATCCTGACCCTGACACTGACTGTGAGCCTGCCCCAAACCCTAACCCAAACCTTGACCCTGACCCTGACCCTATCTCTGATCCTGACCGGAACCCTAAACCTAAACCTAAGCCTGACACTGACCCTGATGTGGACCCTGAACCTAAACCTAACATTGATATTACTGTAACCAAGACTCAAAACTAACCATGACCCTGACCATGACCCTAATCCTAACCCTGACGCTGACATAACCCTGACCCTAACCCTACCCATGACCGTGACTGTGAGCCTGACCCTAACCCTAAACCTAAATGTATCTCTAACCATGACCCTAATACGGACCCTGAACCTAAACCTAACGCTGACCCTGACCCTAACACTAACCCCTACCCTAAACCAAACCCTAACCCTGACCTTACGCTGTCTAACGCTAACCCTAACCATAACGCTACTTCTAACTCTAACTCTAACCCCAATCCCAAACGCTACCGACAAACCTAACTGTGACACTGAACCAAACATTGACCCTATACCAAAGCCTGACCCTAAACCTGACCCTGGCCCTGACCTTCACCTGAACCTGACCCTGACCCTTATCCTAACCATGACACTAACACTAACCACTACACAATCCTGTCCCTGACCCGAATGTGGACTTTAAACCAATACCTATACCTGACCCTAAACCTGACACTGGCGCTAAACTTCACCATGACCCTCACCCAGACCATGACCATAAATCTAACCCTGACGCTAACAGTGACACCGACCCTGAACTGAAAACTAAACCTGACCCTGACTGTGAGTCTGACCCTAACACTAACCCTAAATGTAACCCTGACCCTGACACTAACACGGGCCCTCCCCAGAATCCTATCGCTGGTCCCAACCCTAACACTAACCACTAACCCTACCACAGACCCTGATCCTAACATGCTCTAACCCTAAACGTCAACCAAACGCTAACCCTAACACTAACCCTAACTTTAACAATAACCCTGACCCTATACCTGGCTATGATCATAACCCTAACCAAGAACTTTGCCTATACCAGACCCTGACCCTATACGTGACCCTGGCCCTGAGCCTAAAACTAACCATGACCCTAACACTGACCACTACATAACCCTGTCGCTGACCCGAATGTGGACTTTAAACCAATACCTGATCCTGACCGTAAACCTGACACTGGCCCAAGACTTCAACCTGACCCTGACCCAGACCATGACCATAAATCTAACCCTGACCCTGGCAGTACCCTGACCCTGACCTGAACACTAAACCTGACCCTGACTGTGAACCTGACCCTTACTCTAACCCTAAATGCAACCCTGACCCTGACACTAACACGGGTCCTCCCCAGAATCCTATCGCTGAACTAACCCTAGCACTAATCCCTAACCCTACCACGGACCCTGATATTAACAAGTTCTAACCCTAACCCTCCACCAAACGCTAACCCTAACAATAACCCTAAACTTTAACTTTAACTTTGACCCTATACTTGACTATGATCATAACCCTATCCCTGAACTTTGCCTATACCAGACCCTGACCCTATACCTGATCCTGGCCCTGAGCCGAAACCTAACCATGACCCTAACACTGACAACGATATAACCCTGTCGCTGACCCGAATGTGGACATTAAATCAATACCTGATCCTGACCGTAAACCTGACACTGGCCCTAGACTTCACCCTGACCCTGACCCAGGCAAACACCAGAAACGTAACCCTGACCCTAACAGTGACCCTGACCCTGACCCTAACCATAACCCTGACACTGAATGTGAGCCTGACCCTAACTCTAACCCTAAACGTAACCCTGACCCTGACACTAACACGGGCCCTGACCCGAAACCTAATGCTGAACCTAACCCTAAAACTAACCCCTAACATTATCACTGACACTGACCCTAACCCGGTCTAACCCTAACCCTCAACCTACCTAGCCCTAACCCTAACCCCACTTTAACAATAAACCTGACCCTCTACCTGACCCTGATCATATCATACCCCTATCTCTGAACTTTGCCTATGTCAGACCTTAACCTTAAACCTTACCCTGGCCTTGACCTTAACACTGACCCTAACCCTGAATGTACACCTAACTCTGACCCAATCCAAGATCCTGAACAGAATCGTAACCCTAAAGCTAACCCTGATCCTGAACCTACTCATAAAACAGATCCTAAACATAAAGCTGACCTTACCATAACCATGAACCTAACCCTGACCCTGACCCTAACCCTGACACTAAACCTGTCCCAAACCTAACCCTAACCCTGACATGAACCTTGCCCCCAAACCAAAACTTGAACCTGACCCTAAATCTGACCATGACCCTGAACCTGACCCTAAACCTAACCGTCACCCTAACACTGACCCTGACCCTGACTCTGACCGTTACGCTAACCGTGACCCTACTGTGAGCCTGACCCTAAACCTAACCATGAACCTAACCCTGACTCTGACCCCTACCCTAAGCCTTACACTAACACTGACCCCAACGACGTCTAAACCTAACCCTGACCCTAAGTCTTTCTTCTCCCTAACCCTAACACTAACCTACTCTAAACCCAGCTCTGTTGCCTCTAGCGGGGACAACAGCTGCACCCAGGCCTCCCAAGGGCTGGGTGGAGTCTGAATGGGGGTCACTGGATGGGCACTGCATTGAGTGGAGTGTGAGCCTGAGCAGCTGGCGCACCGGTGGCTCAGGGAGCTCTTGTACAGCAGGAAGTTCGGTAAGGAGCCCCCAGGCAGTGGTGACCTCACTTCCCTGACGACAGAGCCCAACGGAATTGGAACCCACGTATCCAGGCAACCCATTACAGAGAAAAACCCCCTGCCCAGCTCATTTCTAGGCACATCCTAAAGGAAGCGACATGTTCTTCTGCTGTACTGAAGCCGAGAGGATGCAGGGAGAAGAGAGCTCGCCCGCCAGACACGTCGCCTCCCTTCAGGTCATATCATGTTTCCCCAATGCCTCAGACCCTTTGGCTAATAAAATCAAAAGGTGACACCAGGGGGCTCAGAGTCAGAGAGTCCCACACCTTCTGATCCACTGGTGTAGCCCTAGGTTTCTTCGCAGTCTCTCTCTCACTGTGTGTGTGTGTGTGCCTCTGGGTGTCTGTGTGTCTGTGTGTAAAGAGGACCTTGCCATGCCATCCTGGGAGGAGATGCCCCAAGCAGGATCAGGCTGATGAGGGTTTAGATGTCTGGTGGGCAAGTTATGTTCACACACCAGTTTAAGGCTGGTTAAGTGGGATCGGGTGGAGGGTCTACACCCTTCTGCACAGGGTTTATCCTGAGACCCTGAACGGATGGGTCCATGACCCAGGAGCGGGGCTAACCCCAACAGTAACCACTAACCCTGACCCTGACACTGACTGTGAGCCTGCCCCAAACCCTAACCCAAACGCTGACACTGACCCTGACCCTGACACATTATGCCCCGCCAATGCTTAAGTACGAAGAGGGCACAAACACGCATTGTGATCCTCAGCGTGAGTCCTGTCCTCTAGTAAGTCCTCTCAGTGGCTGGACCATTAGACATCATAATGGGCTTGCCATGGCCCTAGGCCCCAAGTTTTAACCAGCTTTCTGGTTGTCCCCTCGCCCCTCCCCAGGGCTCTGCTCTGGAAACTCTCTTTTGGTGGGACACCTGAGGTAAAAACAAAACAAAACCAACTCCTCCCATCTCAAAGAATAACCCCAAACTCTTCGGATCGGGCCAAATGCCCAGAGAGGAAGACTCGTCCATGGCCCATGAGGCCACCCGGACATTCCACGGCCATCAGTGACACAATATCCAGAGACAAAATCTTGAGCAAGGGTCTCACACTTGCCCCCTTGTTCATATCCTGAAGAGTTCTCCTCACTGTCTGTAGATCAGTCCTGCAATACCTACGACCCGAAACCTAAGCCGAGTTTGTGTTTTCAGACAACTGTCCCCACAGCCCTGGCCCACAAAACCTACAGGCACAGGTTCTTGGAGCCAAACCTGAGGACTGTACCTGGGAATTCTGCCCATTCCATTGGCCACAAACCTAGAAATAGGATGATAAACCTCCAAAGTGCCCGGGGCCATCCCAATAGTGTTGACTGCCCAGGAAAAACAAGGGTGGTCTGACACCAGCTGAGCATCTACCTGCACTTAGACCCGTGGACAGATGTCCCCAGAGGTAAATTGCAGTGAGCAGGCACCTAGATCTTAATCGGATCCATTGCTTTGTTGTCCAGGCATCTCTCCTCAGAGGCCTGGATTCCAATAGCAGCATATGGCTGTTTCTTGAGGCACCCATCAGAAGAAATCTCGTCTCCACGTGGGAATCTTGCACGTTGGAGCTGAGTCAAAGCCTCTGGTTAGGAGAACCCTTCAGGGACCCTGTGCCACTGCCTCATTCCAAGTTCTCCATGGACACAAACCCACATTAGGACCCATCCACAAGAGAGTCCATTTCAACTCAACCCTCTCAGTTTCTCCCCCAGATCCAGCAGATCTAACCTGTCTTGT